>NC_084492.1:2032500-2687171 GCF_030035675.1 Rhineura floridana
GAACCCAGCTGGCGAGCGCCAATGGGACTCTAGCAGAAACGAGTCGGTGGGAAGCAAGACAGGAATTAAAATGCTCAAGGGAACCTCAAGGGTTTGCAAAAGCATTATGAAAACAAACAAACAGAAATAGGAAAAAACCCAAGGGGCCCAGAGAAAGAACTACCCAAACAGTCCAATGGGGTAAGCATGTTCAGAGGCCACAGAGGGGAAAAGCTGGAATGGCGGAATGGCATGGAATATCCTTGAAGAAGGCATAGCTGGCTGGCCGGCCAGCCAACTGACACTCTGAACAGGAGCACGCCATACTGCAACGTTTTAGTACAAGTCCCGTTTATCTTTCCATTACAGTCTCCCTCCTCCTCTCTTTCTGTAGAAAGCCGTGTCTTTCTCTGGCCAAAGGCCCAGTTCTTCTCGTTTCAGGCATCCCTGTAACTTCCGTCTGCCTGCGTTTTTCCTCTGCCTATACTAACGAGATCAAAGGCCCAGGAGTGAAGCCCGAGCCCTGGCAAAGTCCTGCCCGTAAGTATTGCCAGAGCAAGTGCTTCCATTTTGAGCTGATCTTACATAGTGCTATAAATGGCATGCACCCTGTTTCCCCCTGGCTACAGATGAACAATTGCCTGAAGTCACGTATCCCTAAGTAAGTTTCTCCTGGCTGCATTTCCCCATCAGTCGTGTCTTCATTTGACACTGGAAGCAAGTGCCAGCAAGCGCGCCTTGCAAGGGGGCTGGGAGATCGCTCCTCTTGTCACCCTCCCACCAGCACATGTAGTGACAGAGCTCCTTCCCACCCCCTCTGCGGTCACCCTGGGGGCCCTCCACCAGGACTGCCTGGGCACTGGGAGAGGGGCCCTTTTCATCTCAGGCCCCCCCTGGGCAGCACCCATCCCTGGGAATCTCACCTGGCACCAACCAGAGGGCAAAAACTCCTTGCCTGGGTGCCAGCTCCCAGCATGTCATGCAATCCCCTCTGCTGATTTTTTATGGCTTTGCTTTCACTGGTTTCTGATGCTTTAGCTACTTACACCTTTCATATTTCAAAGAAATTACTAAATACATTTCAAGGCCAAGATACATCTTATATGTAAGCAAACATAAGGTTATACAATCTGCCTACTGAGGCCTACAAGATTCCAGAAAGAGTGCAAATGAAAACTGCAGTGGAAATATATATTACAAAATATTTTAACTACTGCCCAATTTTGCTATGTAAATAGTTTAGGCTGCAATCCAATACAGGTCTACTTAGTTTTATTGGGTTTAGTGGGACTTACTCCCAGGTAAGCGTATATTGGATTGCAGCCTTAGAGAATTTTTTGAAGAGAGGTGGTATGTAAACGGATGAAAAAGTAGAAGACTGGAACCTTGAAAACACATTGATGGGTTGCTCTGGGGGGAGAGTCACAGGAGGGCACAATTTCGAGCAAAGAAACAGCAAGCTGATTGCTGATGGTCAATGTTTTTTCTGCCTGTTGTAGCACCTGTAATGTGCCGTGCTAGGTGCTGCATGATTTTTAATTGTGTCTTTATTCCTTCTTTTATTTCTTGCTAAGGGGCTCTCCCTTCTGCTCGCTTCGCTCACCACCCCCAAACACACACACACTCAAGCATCCCTCAAGCACTCCCAAACACACACACACCAGGGACTCTCTCATGCCGTCTCACAAACGTGCCCCCTAGGCACTCACAAATGCCCCAAGGGCCCCCCGGCAACCCACTCCCCTTGCAATTCCCCACCATGCCTCCAGGCGTTGATGCACGCTGGCTGCCATGCGCCCACAAACGCTCCTCATCTGTTTGTGTGCCGCACTGCTGCCCTTGCCTCTGCAACACACTGCCACTTCTCTCAACCAACGGTGCTGCTGTGCACACTGTGGCTAGGCCACACACCCCCGGGCATTTCCTTGCGCCCCACCCAGGCTGCTGCCGCTGCCACTTTCCTGCTCAGTCCACCTCCACTCATCCATCTCCGTTGTCCAGCCCCCCGCCAGCCATCTTTGCATGCTTCCCTCACACCCTCGCCTCACTTGCCACCTTGCCGTCGCCCCACAGCATTGACGGCTTAGGAAAGCATTACACAGTTAGGATTTGGATTCCACATAACCTTCTTTTAAAAAAAACAACAACAGATGTTTTTAAACCTTTTTTTAAAAGATGTTTTTAAAGCTTTTTAAAAAAAAGTTTTTAAAATTGTTTTAATATATTTTAAAGTCTGTTTTTATGATGTTTTAAAGGGTTTTAGTGCTTTTGTTTGCTGCCCTGAGCTCCTACTGGGAGGAAGAGAGGGATATAAATCAAATAATCAATCAATCAATCAATCAATCAATAATACAATAACATTCAACATAAAAAATAAAAATAAGCAATAAACATACAATTAAAACCAATATGAGCATTTAACGTGGACCCCCTGCCATCACCGTTTCACCTTCTAAGTCCAGTTCAATCCTCCCAGAGCCACTGCTTATGTAGCCAAAAGTCTTTATGTAAGAGGGACACACGTGCGCACACACCCACGAGGACTGAGCATGCTGAATGGGACAAAGGTGGAAGCTGTAGGCCTGGGAGCGACAGCAGAGCGGCTACAAAAGGAAGACACAGATATAAAAAGTATAAACAGAATCACTTCATTGTCAGCAGAGGTAATTCCCTGGTTCATACTGAGAAGCTATTTTTAAAATCTCCCAAGGCATGCAAGTGAGACTGCCCACAGAAATCAACAGAGCGCTCCAAGATTTCTATGTAGTCCTACCCCAAAAAACCATAAACGGAGGGAAAAAACCAAAATGGCCTAAGGAGGACCAAGCATGCTCAGCGGGCACAGAATGGTGCCTGCCTGTTGGGAAACTGGGATGAATGGAAGGGCTGGAACTCTGGACACAAGGGACTACACACAGCAACATTTTGCTGCAACGCCTCCTCTTGTTGCCACTTCCCAACATCTGGAAGGCAGATACTCCCTGAAAAGTCATCTTGGCTTTCCAGGAAACAGCCACTGAGAGACTTGATAGCCATACATTCACCAAACAGAAGAGGAGGAGTTGAAATGAATTAGGCTGCAGTTCTAACCCTACTCGCTTGGGAGTAATCCTCACTGAATTCATTAGGACTTGCTTCTTAGTAGACATGCTCAGGACTGCAGCCTAAAGCTGTGAACTACTGGTCACATCAAGACTGCTCTGCCACTCAAAGTCCACCCTCATTTTCCACTTAGCTCTCACTGCCCACATGCCTAGTGTAGCCATGGGACAGACCCCAAATGGCAGTGCAAGGCCACGTGGTCAGTGACAGCAACATCGAGAGGCTTGAGCTCATGGTCCATGAGCATTCTACCAAACACAGGACCTGAAAGTTGCAATCTACCCTTCACGAGATGGTTGAATGAACAAAGAGCAAGTCAACCTATCATTTACTGCCGCAGCAAGATGATATATAATAAAAGAAACATACTTTCTGGAGTTATTTCTGTTGTGGGACTTGTTGCCACAAGGAAGTTTTTTTTGGGGGGGGCGGAGAAATAATGTCTGATGCTCCACTAGTTAGCATACAAACTCCAGGAAGAAAGCTTCAGACTTGACCCTCAAGATATCAGTCTGCAAAATGAAGTTCAGTAAGCCCCTCAACTTTAAGGGGATCTAACCCAGCAGAGCCCATCCGTTCTTGGTGCAAAACTACTGCCACAGGGAAGAAGGTCCGAAGCCTGATGCCACTGCAACCTGACCGTCTGCCTCCCACATGTGGGGGCACATAAGATATTTTGCAGCGCTCCTAGAAGCCACTTTAGTTACCCTGAGAGTTGTTGGAACTGCTGCAGATGCCACAGAAGGAAAGAGAAAGCCACATAGAAACAGCTGGGAGATCAGAGGATCAATTCAACTGAGAACTTTCCCTCTCATTTAAAAGCCCCCTTCCTTATGAAGGACTTAATTTGTTCTGGATTAACAAAAGCAATTTCAAGCTTTTCAGGCAGAGGGAAAGGGGCAAGATCAAACCCATAACTGACCTTGAGTTCAAAGCAAAGGCCAGGGAGGGAAAATGCCAGCGGACAAATGTAGGTCTTGCATGTGCCTTTATCTTTATTCTACATTTCCCATTTAAACATTTTTATTTCTAGAAATATGTATTCCGCACAGCCCTGTAAGTGCTCCCTATGATGGTAGCAATGATATATCTAGACAGACGGCTGGGTTAGGAAGAGAGGTGTCTGCAACATTCATTGTGCACTGGGGGTCTCCCCACACACTTAAGACGGGAGAAAGCCAGCAGAGGTTCAGCCATGCCGTGCCCGGTCACCAGCTCCCAAGGAGGTGCTCCATCCCTGGTGGTTCTCATCCACCAATATATTCGCCCAGAGCCACCTAGCCCCACCCTTCCTGACTCAAACCCCCTCAGCGAGTCAAGGCAGGGATGCTTTGCTTTACCATCCCAGCAATCCCCACGGTTCTTCACACCAGAAACTCAAGACCAGATTTCTCCTGGTGTTTGTTTTGACTCTGTGGGCTCTCTTCTTCCTGCCAAGACTGCAGCGGCGGCGGTGGCAGCACTGTAAGGTTTGCTCAAGGACACCTGACACAAAGCCCAGCGCTACTGCTGCTGCTGCCTTTGACAACCCAGGCTTTACAGCTCTGTGCATTCAAAGGACATGGGAAACATCAGTCCAAGAGAGCACACTGCCCTCAAGTTACCCAAGGCAAGGCTTGATCAATTTTCTCTTTCAACTCTTCTAAAGGCTGTAAGCTCTGGTTTTGATCTATCTCCAGCACGGAATAATCATTCATTTAAAGGCCTTTCCTGAAGTCCAAGCATAGCCATTCAATCAGTCCGAAGCAGAAACTATGGAGAAACCATTTCCCCAAGTGCACTTGATGCTCATTAAGATTTCCTTGTCATGGACCATTTAAATTGCAGAGAGATGTTTAAAAAGGAGGCCCCCAATTTCAGAATATTGTACCAGAGGGCTGCCAAGGGAGCCAACCAAATGGTGCTTTGCCTCTCCTAGTGACTTTTCTCTTCCTCCTCCCTAACCCCGGGCTCCCTGCACCATCAGAGGGTTCCACTTCAGTAGCAACAGCCTGCAGGAGTCAACAACCTACTTGAGAGAGAGGGATGAGATTCTCAGAATCAGCACCTGGCTGACTTTTACTGCAGGAACAATGTCCAAGTTTTAAAGAGAGTGATTCAGCAAAAGCCTGTTGAACACAAACAACGAGCTTTGTGAATGCAGCCCCTTTTCACCTCTCACCTCACTCCTGAGCAGTGAGAGATGCAGACAGAAATGGGATCTGCAGCTGATGTTCAGCTCAGAGTCCCATCAAGATCATCAGCCAGCTGACGCAATTAGGGCATGCTCTCCAGGCAAGGGCCGCTACTCCCTAGGAAACTAAGTTAAGGTACCTGCTCAGAAGTGAGCATCCTCTACAATTCTGCCTGTGTCCCAGGAGCAATCACACCAGCGTCACCGTCCAGTAGAACGGTCCAGATCGAGATGGATGGCTCCAGCTTGGACTCCCTCCTCCCCCTCACTGCCCCTTTCCCCTCAGGCAGGGGATGCATTTTCTGGCCCCAGACAGTTGGACTCTGAGCATGAAGCAAAACCCACCCCCTTACGCAGACAACTCCATGCCCTCTGGTATGGAGAGTATGTAGTCTGTTTTCTTTTGTATTTCTCAATTCACTTTTCAGATAAGATTTGTCTCAAAAAACAGAGACCCTGCAATTATCATCCAAAGAGGGAGAAGGAAATCCCACTGGCACGATCAATGCTCCCCTGCTCCTCCTGCTCCTCCACCATTTTAGGGGAGGAAAACCTTCTCAGAGAACTGCACTTATAATAGGAATCCCATTTAGAACTGGTGATTCAGCTGCTTCCATCTCAGGGCCAAACCTTCCCCCTTCCTTGACCCCCCTCCATGGGAGTTCGTCGTTTGCAGCCTTCACCCAGAAAGTTCAATGAACAGATAGGGCTCGGGGACCTACAAGTCTCAACCTGTCCTCCATCTGCCAATCAGAGTCTTTTCTCTGCATGCCTGTCAATAACAAAGCATCACGTTATCAAAGGACCATGGTATCCAGCTCTCCCCCGAGAATTCCAAAAGAACAAGATGAGCAGCCCCAGGGTCCTGGGGCAGTGGGCAACTACAGAGTCCCCTTCACCTTGGTACAGATATGACTGATGCTCTGCTCTTCCATCCCTCTAACTCTCCAAGTACGGTTTGCATTCTGACTCCCTCCTCTACCCTCAGCTGTCACCCTGCAGCGCTGTCTGGTGCCTACTGCCTGCCCCTAACCTTACTGGCATTACTCCACCCCCCCACCCGCAACCTCTCTACTCTGCTCCTCTCAATCCTTAGTGCATATTTGATTACTCCTGGCTTATTGAAGATTCCCCTTCCTCAGAAAGCCCAGCCCTTGCTGCAATGCACAATGGCAAAACATGTTGCCTGTTCCTTGGATGTACAAGTGAAGCTCTGTGCAAGGAAACGTGGTCACAATGGAGGAAGGTGCAGAAAGGCCTCTCCTGCAGTGGTGGGGGAGATAACAGTTTTCAGGTAGAGTTTTGATCTGCGGATGGTTGGTCTACCTCCTTTGTTGTTTGATATTGAATAAACCCTTTCCCTGTTTGGATCTGCTCTTGCCCTCCTTAATCCCTTCTGTCCTGGGAGCCAGAAATCCTGTACATGGAAGTTGGAGAGGCGAGAAGCAAGGGGAAGAAAGAGCACAAGGCAGAAGCTATAAACAGTCCTGGAGTCAAAAGTCAAAAGGTGGGATGGAAGATGTTCAAAATAAGGTTTTTCAAACAAAGATTCTGCTCAATTAGCAGCTCATGGTCACATCTGCCATAAAGCACAATGCCACTCTTGCAGCAGGTCAGCATTCCTAAACAATGTTCTGTGGTTTGTAGATCAGCAGTAAAGATCAATGCTATAAAAATAAAAAATGGCCTGGAAAGGTTTCTAGGAAAGCTGCAAGACCAGCCAGGAAGACATTAATTTTCAAAGGAACTGTTAAGGAAAAGCTCTCCAGTGACTATCTCTCTCCCCCCAAAAGGAGGAGTCACGTTAGAAATAGAAGCTTTGACTTTCCACTGGCTCGCACCTTCCTCCCATCATGCAGGAGCCCAAAAGAAGCGGCTGGCCAGCAGCAGGCCGGCTTTTGATTAGCGCAGGAAGGCGGCTTGGCTTTACTTTCCGTTCTGTTTTCTCTGGCCTGGGGAAATCAAAGAAGTGCTTGCATAAAAGGAATGTCACGGAGACACGCACCACAATGCCAGTGCTGCAATTCCCTGCTTCTTCCTGGGCTGCGTTTCGGATTCTAGCTCTGGAGTAGAAAAGGGCAGGACACCAGAACACAAGCAAGCTCCGCCCCTTTCTTGCAAAGGTCACTGCTCAAAGCCCACCCCAAGAAAGGAAGACCCCCTGGACTCAGATAGATAGATAACTTTATTACAGTCAAAGACCAGCAATCAAACATACATTTTTAAAAGAACCAAGTTAGATTAAAAGAAGGATTCTGTCTATAACCAATTCTAAATTTTATAAAATCTGTGGGGTTGTCAATATTCTTCTGCAGAGAATGGCGGCAGCACAAAAACTGGCTACCTTGGCTGATACTTGGGGAATTTCATCAGACAAAAGGTATTCCACATAAAAAGTCTCATCTCTGCCAGGAACATTTTGGAAAATCGCAGTGATTAAAACAAATCTAAGGTCTCAGTAAAATGAGCAGTAGAATAGGACATGGCCTACAGTCTCTACAGCCCCCTCCTCACAGGGGCACACCCACTCAGAATAAGGAATTTTTTTAAACCTGCCATCCAACACAGCTGAAGGTAAGATGTTAAACTTGGCTAGCATAAATGCTTTCCTAAATTTGGGGATGGTCAGGGTATCTAAGTAATGGGCGGGAACAAATGGCCTTGTGTTACACCTAAAGTCAGGATAGGCTGCTGCCAAGGCTAAATGGCTTTGAAATTCCGTATCAAAGATTCATTGTAAAATGCACCTTTTTGCTTTGGGGTAACCTAGCGCAGAAATCATAGAAGGAAAGAACCCTAAACTTAGTAATTTAGTGTTTAAAGACTTTTTCCACTTGGACTGAAAGGTATCAGTTAATGTATGTGGAGCCAATCCCACGGGGGTAAACAACATTTTTAACCAAAATTTGAATTTGCCCATCCATATGCGGGCTTCTATCGTGGTAAGCCCAACTTCTAACCGCAAAATAGGGTTGGGGACACAAGATGGAGTGCCAAGGATGGCTCTCAAAAACTTAGTTTGCACAATTTCCAAAGGGCCATAGTTATCACAGACACTTATTTGTGAGCCGTATAGCAACTGGGCAATGACTTTAGCAGTAAAGACCTGTATGGCTGCTGGGCTATACTGGCCCCCTCTAGAGTAATAGAAAGAGAGGAGCGCCTTCACACTCCTTTGGGCATTGGCAACAGCGTTTTTTGCATGGAGTCGCCAGGATCCTGATGCGTGGAGTGTCATCCCTAAGTATCTGAAACAAGTTACCTGCTCTATAGGTGGCTCATTAATCAGCCATCGATGTTTTGCCCTATTCCTGGAAAAGATGACAACTTTCAATTTGTCGTAGTTAATTACCAGGAGTTCTTTTTTGCAATAACTAGCAAGGGCACTCAGCAAACGTCTCAGCCCAATACATGTCAGTGACAGGAGAACTACGTCGTCAGCATAGAGGAGAGTGGACAGAGGCCTCTTTGACAATCTAGGTTGGTGAAAGTGGGGCAAAGTCAGACCATTGACCAAAGAGTTGATATAAAAGTTAAACAATATGGGGGCTAAAGTGCACCCCTGTTTAACACCCTTATAGGTGGGAATAGGGTTAGGTAAATGGCCGGCACTATTACACCTTACACGAAGATGGGTATTTTCATATAAGCAGCGTATAAGTGTTAGTAAATGCCTATCGATGTTAGTGGCCTCAAATTTCTCCCATAGTCTGTCTCTTGGGATCAGGTCAAAAGCTGATTTAAAGTCAATAAAAGCCAAATACAGGGCTCCCCCAGGTTTGGCCGTGTATTTTTCCACCAAATGCTGAATGACCAGGCCATGATCCATGGTGGAACGATCCACTCTGAAACCTGCCTGCTCATCAGCCAAAATATTTTCTTGTTCCAGCCACACTTGCAGTTTCTCATTTAGATGGTTGGCATATATCTTGCTGATAATATTTAGCAGGCTGATGGGTCTGTAGCTGGCAGGGTCAGATAGGGATGATTATTGCGAGTCCCCAATCCTCTGGGATGCAAGCAGAGTGATCTATATTTGTAAGAAGAGCGGCTAATACTGGGGCCCACCACTCCGCATTGGACTTGAAGACTTCAGGGGGGATATTATCAGCCCCAGGAGCTTTGCCCATTTTTAATTTGGCAGTTAAGTCAGAAGCTTCCTTAACGGTAACGGGTGGCCATTCAGGGAAGTCATTTATATCAGGCTTAGGGAATTGATGTCGGGACTGCTCCCTTGCAAAGATTTTACTAAAATGCAATTCCCAAATATTCACTGATATATAATAGTCCAAGGTGACCGAGGGTTTAGGCCAACCCTTTGTGACCATCTTCCAGAAGATTGTTGAGCCTGGACTCAGACAGGATGGATGAGTAGAAAGAGCAGGAGGAAAAGGCCTCGTCCATTTCCCCCCCCCACAAAAGCAGCTTCTTGACATGTCAATTCTGGAGATGGGGTGATAGTTCAGGTGGGATTGTCTGGCTGATATCCGAAGTTCAGCACTTCAGAGAGGGAAGACGTAGAAGCCTGCTTGGCATGGGTGAGTCTGCCTGCAGGAGAGATGAAAATGACAAGCTCTGAGAGGAAAGGGGTGGAGAGGCCTGCTTGGCATCGATGGATCTGCCCGCAGGGGAGGCCCCGGTGCTGGAGCTCATATCTTCAGAAAGTTGGTATGGGTCCGCCATCACAGCTGGGTTGGACAAGAGGCCCAGTGGGAGGGTAGTGGTAAAAAAAAGACACGGTGGTGAAGGCGGGCAGGTGGTGCCTGGTGGCTCCTGGGCCTTCAAAGGTGAAGGTGGCACAGCTGCCCCTCCACCAGACTGGACAACAAAATCCCAGCAGGGAGGGCGGCGGCAAGGAAGACGTGCAGCAGAGATGAGCGGGCTGTTTGCTTTCATTTTCAGCCAAAATTGCACCTTCATCCTTCAGGTGTTTACTTTTAGCCAGAGTCTTCCAGGAGAAGTCCCTTTTTTCTTTTAGTCTCATGAAGCCAATCATCTTCATCATTGTCAACGAGATCCTGCTCATCAGCAGCTTGAGCTTCAGAGTGCTGAGGTGTTACCTTCGACACCTTCTCACCAATCTTCCTCTTCCATCCAAAAGGAGCCATTTCAAAAACCTGGCACCACCACCCCTCTCTAGCTCTATCAAGCCAGCCTGGTCACATCTGGCTTAAGTCTTCCTCCACCACCTTCTTCCCCAGAAGCACCTATTGTATGTCACCTATCAGACATTTGCCACTGCTGGAGCCAGGGAGTCTGGTTTTGGGGATCCTCAGGGTCACAAGCAATGTGGGTCAGAGGGTCTGTTTCCCAGGATGCATCACAGGCTAACTGCTCCACTCCAGAATTAAATTTTGGCCCAAATAAAAGCCCCTAAACACGCCACATTCAAGATGGTCTCTAAATGAGAAAAAGGCACTGATTTAAGACATAACACAAAAGCATGACATGTGTTGACTGTAATTTAAACTCCACATCATGTTTTGTGTTCCAGACGCACAGACAATCAAAGGTTTATGCAGTTTCCCTTTTCCCTCACCTTCTCAAGAATCCCCAAACCATGGTACTTTGGCTCAGATGCAACGTCAAATAACATGTCCAAACTACAGTTTGCATACCACCATCAAAGCATGTTTTAGATCCTGGTTTGGCAGATAATGTTTATTCAGACATCATGACAAACCATGCTTTGCTGTTACCTTTGAACCATCTCACTGAATTGGACAACTCAAATATGTGCAGTGACTCAAATATGAAGCTGCTGAATTACAAACTGTTTGGCTCAGCCATTAACATTAACCTTTTTTCCTGGATTTAGGAAAGTATATCCCACCTTGTCATGATCTTGGAGCCAAGCTAACGTAAGAACATAAGAACAGCCCGACTGCTGGGTCAGGCCAAAGGGGGCCCTCCATCTAGTCCAGCTTCCTGTTCTCACAGTGGCCAACCAGATGCCCATTATGGGAAGCCCACAAGCAGGACCTAAGTGCAAGAGCACTCTCTCCTCCTGTGGATCCCAGGAACTGGTATTCAGAAGAAAATAAAAGAAACACATTAGAAATTGTTTAGGAAGTTTTGTTTATGAAACTGGTAAATCATCTTACCATAAATCTCACAAATCTGGTTTATGGATCGCAATAATGAAAGCCACAATCCTAAAGCTGGCCAAGGGCTGGCTGAGGGGCCTTAAGATGTGGCATTAGTGTCACTCCACAGACAGGGGAGCACTTACACCCCCAAGGGAGCCCCCAGTGGGATCCTGTGGAAAGTTCTGCTAGTGCAGATGTACCACTGGGCGGTGAAGTGCTGGCTGAGTGGACAGAAAGGGGGCTTGTCAGGGCAGACTGCAAGAGCCAAAGCCCTCTCATTTCCCCAGCGCATGCTCCAGAAAAGGGCAAACATCCAGTCCTGTTGTGGAGCCCACAAATATTAAGGGCGGGCACAGATTGGGGGGAGGGGAGTGACCAGCCATGTTTGCCATCGAGGGGCAGCTGCTTCCACCTGCCACACCCCTCCAGCCCCAGGAGCTGCTGACAGAAGAACAGACAGAGGGGACTTTCAGGCTGTTGGGTGTAGCTACAAGAGTCGGAAGGAATGTAATGCCATCCACTCTGGTCTATTTTAAACGAACCATTCATTGATGAGTTGTTAGGGTTATGTAGTCACATTGCAATTTTTATGATATATTATGGTTATTATGCTAACAGTATAATCATCTGAGATCATGTCCATCTCGGAGAAGAGAGTAAAAAAAAATGAAGACGACAGACAGTCTGAATTAAATTACTCAAAGAAATACCTGAACAAGAAATTCATAGCTTCAAAAAATGTTAATGGGTATTAACTATAAGAGCCGAGTCTCAGAAAGATTTACTCATTGTTGCACAATTATATGATCATGGGAAAGACAACAACAGTCTCTGCCAACCTGGTGTTTAGGATTACAATTCTCATCAATGGCCGTGCTAGCTGGGGCTGATGGGATTTGTAGTCCAAAACATCTAGAGGACTCTAGATTGGGGAAGGCTGAACTACAAGCTAGTTCACACCTTTGAAAGGAAGCACAACAGAAGACGGTAAGAACAAGACAGGCCCAACCCTGTGTTTCCCACTGAAGCCAACCAGTTGCCCCCAGGAAGTCTGCAGGCATGAAAGGCATTAAGCCAAGAGCCCCCTATGCACTGTGGCTCATCTGAACTGGGAGGCACAGCATGCATCAGCCCTTCATTATTACATATATATCCCACCTTTCCTCCAAGGGGCTCAGGGTGGCATACATGGTTCTCCCCCTCTCCATTTCATCCTCACAACAAACCTGTGGCGTAGGTTAGGCTAACAGTGGCTGGCCCAAGGTCACTCAGCAGGCTCGATGGCTGGGTGTGTGTGAACCCTGGTCTCCCAGGTCCCAAACCCTAACCACTACACCACACTGGCTCTCTTTGTGGATCCTCTGTGGATGTCCCACATACATCCATTATTAAAATCTTTTAAAATGTGTTTCCAGTTGCATGCAGTTTTCCTCCCCTTCCCAATCAGTTTAAGTTTTCATTATCCAAAATGCTTTGTTCTCTAAGGTATTCCAACTAACAGGCAAAAAAATGATTGTTTCATTTGAGGCAGGGCACATCAAGTGCAACAGAACATATTTGCAATGCATGGCTCAGTCCTGAGAATGTGAAGTGATAATCTCTACTCAGGTGCAAAGTGCATCACACCAGATCAAACACAATCAGCCTCTGTTATGTCTGAGTTTTGGGAGGACATCTTCCAGGCTTGCAGGAGGAGGAGAAGGAGCCACAGACAGACACAGACCCCCCAAATGTTTCATTCTAGAAATTCATTGACAAAACTCAGACAAAAGCAAGCTAAACATTTTCCTCCGTTCCTCTGCATTCAAGATAGTCTGAATCTAACCTAAGGGAGGGGCTTGTTGGAAGCAGATCCACACACCCTTTTCTGGAAACACTCTGGAATTGCGCATGGCTCAGATCAACCTGCCCTGCCTCACCCAGGAGCTGCAACAGCTTTTAATGAGGGAGTGGCACAAGCCATCCTCTATTCCTCTTCCCAATTCACAAAAATAAATGCAAAATGATAAAGAAAGAAATAGATATTTATTAATAGAAAGAAGCTCACAGTTGTTTGCTTGCTCCAGCAGGGTCACAAAAAATACAAAACAAAACAAAACAGCTCCTCAAAGCAGGAACCTTCTCTGGTTACCTCTGGAGAGATCTGGCCTTCAGGCAAACAGCTCTCAGCAGGCTCTGAATCAAGATGTGATTCTGAATCTGGCTAATGCTCCCACCCGGGGCTGTTCTCCTCCCTCATCTGCTATACTGGCTGTGCTGAAGAGGCCTCATAGCAACAGATGGCATGGGAGCATTCCTGGTAGGGCTGACAAGCAGGCAGTCTAGGGTGGGACCTCTTTGCCATAGCTACACTTTTGGATTAGGTTTGGCTGAGTGGTACAGAGAACAGACTGGCCAGAGAACACGAGATGCATTCAAACAGAAGCATAAAATGCTTATGGAGCAGGAAATAGTGTGTGGCTTTGAGATTTTGGGAGGATTTTTAAAAACTGCTTGACATTCTCATTGGGAAGGCTGTGCCCAGCAGCCCCAATGGACCAGCCTCCACCGATGACGGCAAGCAAACCAGGACACGAAGAAGGGACCGGACGCATGAGAAGAAGAGGAAGCACACAAGGCCAAGCCATGGTTTGGCCATGACATCCGAACTAGAAGCAGAGTGGATACACATTGGTTTAGAAGAATATAATCAGATCTTTTAAAAAGTTACTAAAAGGACCTTAAAAACCCTATATAAGATTAAACTTGATACCAACCACCCTGTTAAAGAGTGAATATAGACAACCAATCTACCACATGGCTGCTTCATCATCTGTACTAATAGAAATAGGATATGACTTTTTCTGCCACACATTCTAACGTGTGCTAAAGGGTTAGGGGCTTTACCAAGTGGTCAGGGTCCCCCATATTTCCCATGGTTGTATTAGTGATCCTGGGCTGCTCATGTTGAGTGAGGCAGGTATTTTCCTACACGACCGAGTTCCGTATTTCAGAGTCTGCAAGGGTAATAATGCACGGGCATGCAGAATGGAACTGCTTCCAAGAACATAAATATTGCTATCAATATGAGTAAACTTTTATAACAGCAGGAACAGAATAAACTATTTCCATACACATATACATATATCAGGAAAACATGCCACAACTCATGGAGGGAGAGGTTGAAGGGGGCCCTTCACTCCATAGAAGTTATCTGGGGGTGAAACAACAGCACTCACAGAATAGTTCCAGCCCATCATCTGTGGTTATCTGTACTGCTGCATTTTAGGCATGCAAAAACTTTCCAACGTTTTCCACATGGATGGCTGGTCATCTCCATTCACCCAAAGACTGCAGATAACCTTTTAGAACTGAATGTAGGACACCCTCCCTGCCTTACCCAATACAGAGAATTAAACCTACATAAAAAGGAGTAACTGTGGGAGGAAACAGGAAGTCAACATGTACAACTTTAGGTTTCAACCTCATGGAGAAAAAACTGTTCTGCTTCGTAACTACCAGTCCTTGCTGCCATCTGAAAAATTCTGGTAACTAGTAATCAAGGTGATCTTTATTACCTTTAGTTGAGATGTTACCCTGCCTGATGCATGTGTCCCACAAGCTTGCCTGCTTTGCCCCATTCATTCATTTGTTCGTTCGTTCATTCATTCGATTTATATCCCGCCCTTCCACCCAGCATTAATGGTAGTTCAGCCTTACATCTGAACTGTCATAACCAACATGAGTGTCTGAACAAGAGACTTAACCCAACCTTGAGACTGACACCAGGGTGAGAAGTTGGGCTCAGTCTCTGGTTTAGGAGGCCTCTATGGTTGGCATAACTATGGTTATACTCGTTCAAGCAGGACACTGCACTGTAGTTAATGCTCCTGGGGAACGGAGGGGAGCAGGGGCAAGCCAGGAGTCCCTCTCAGCAGCCAAGCCATGCTTTTGCAACCAGGCATTGTGACATTAAAACAACCAGACTTTCCCCTTGTACTTCTCAGTTTTCAATGAATGCCAACTGCAGTCTAAAACTGTGTTTGTGGAATGCTTCATGCACAAGCCTTTTCAGCCACTTCCCCACCTCTTAAACCAGGGATTCCCAAACTGTGGTCTGTGACCTTCATTCAGGTGATTCGCGCCGTGCCTGTGGATCTGCGGTTGAAGATGGGAGAGGGCACATCTATCACATTAAATATACTGGGTTTTAACTGCATTTTAATCACTTCTCTTATATGTATGGAACACTTAAAATATAATATATAAGAAATGAAAGAAGCAATAAAAATGCCATTAAAATCATCTCGCATCTCGCACAGAGCATTACATCTGGTACAACAGGCAGGAAAATCATGAAGGGGTCTGCCAAGATCTCAGCACTTTTGAAGTGGTCCATGGGGGGAAAACTCTGATTGTGCTACACCAGACCTATGAATGGCTGTTCCTTCAATAAAAGCCCCAGAAGACAGACCCACAAGGGACATGATCTCACTTAAGATGGGCCCCATTCATTAGACAGAGGAATGCCAAGGAATAATAGGGATACTACTCAAATTCTTTGATGCTTTTGTAATAACAGGTAAAAATTCCTTCTTCCTCACAGTGCCTTGCTCCTAACATCCTTTTGCCCTGAAGGCAATTCAAAGGAAATTGCAAAACAAAGCAAAACTAGAAAAAGAGATGGCTTTGAAGAGGAAAGGGCAAACTGAGCTCCCTGAGGAAGAAATGGCCCAAGGGTGAATACATGGAGAGAGGCAACAGGCAATAATGTCCATGCAGCACACACCTGATCAGACATGCTTCACAGTGATGGCACTCAGGGCTTGGATGCTACCACCTGGAAGCAACAGCCATGCTACATGTGGGGTTTCTTCTATGTCCCTGTTTCAAACCAGAAGACTACTCAGAGTGCTTTTCTGCCCCACTGCACCTCTGGGAAGCTTATCAAAAGGTGTGTGCGTAGGAATCAAGACCGGCCACCTTGCAGCTGGTGTCCCTCTACAATCCCCACCAACAGCTGGAGCATCCCACATGGACACTCCTAAGGCCATCTCAGTAACATCGGAAATGTGGAGCACATACATTTCTTATTTTAATTTAATTTCAAATTTTCTTTTAGTTCACTATTTCACCATTACAATTCATTAAGATCCAACTAGAACAAATTAAATTTTAAAAAGAAAAGAATTTTCCCTTCCCCATTTTTATTTTTTCCCTTTGAGGAGAAGAAGGAAGAGGGGGAGAGGGGAAGAAAAAGAAAAGGAAAAACCAACAGATCTAAGCTAAAACTGATCTCCAAACTATAAATTACAATCAGGAGCAGATAAAACAATTCTGTGTACATCATCAAGATATTTTTTGCCTTCTTCATTTAGGACATTGCACGTGTGCCAAATTAAACTTCAGCATACATTTCTGACAAGTGGTTTCCATCTAATTAAAAGCACGTCTCTACCGTGCCTCCCTGGGACAAGTGAATCATGGGCAATGGAAAGAGTGCAGAGAAGCACACTAGCCAACAGTGGCAGGTGTGACTAGTGAAGGTGCCAAACATGCAAGGCTTCATCATGTGGGGCTTACCAACAAAGGCTCATGGCAAGAATATTTATTTATTTATTTATTCATTTATATCCCGCCTGTTTCCCAGAACTGCGACTCAAGGTATCTTACAAAATTTGAAACAAATACAGTTAAAAACATAAAGAAAAAGTACAGAAGCTATAATTAAAAAATATATAAGATTAAAACCTTTTAAAACATAGCAATTAAACACACACACAAAACACAAATCAGTAAAGACTGCACCCTATTTAATAGCCCTTGCAGTCAGTTCCCCAAAGCCTGTCAAAACAGAAAAAATTCAGAGGGCATAAGCCCCAGCTCTTCAGCAGTCCACAATACACACAGCAACTGATCTAGACACACAAGAAGCCAGTCAGGCACTACTCTCTGTCCTATCAGATGAAAAGGCCAAAAACGCCTTGCAGGGTCGGGCCCAGATGAGGAGATAATTTTTCCACAGGCTCTCTCCAGTATTCTAGCTATATGTTCATGTTAAAACCTGCTTGAGGAGGGCATGCAGTGATCTCCTGGAAGAGACAGGCTCTCTGCCTCTCCCACTCCGCCTCCTTCCTACCAGCGGGAGCTGGGAAAACACAGACATTTGCACAGATTCCCATTCAGCTATTTATTATTTGCATTCTTTGGTTGTGGGCCAGCTCCCTTGCTCAGCCTGCAATGGATTTGCTGACTTTGAAATGGGAAACTGTGTTGAGATGAGCACAGACACTTGTCTAGCACCTCTGCAGTCTCTGGGTCCACAGCCTGAAACGTGCCTTGGCAGACTTTAATAATGCTGTGCCAGCTCAAATAGCTTGTTCTAAGGGACTGAGCACACAAGACTTATTCCTGCAGATCACATAGGCAACTGCTGATACCACTGAGCCAAACTATGAGATCATGAAAACAAAACCACCCTCCTGGCTCCATCACGGCCGCAGCCTTCTTCTGAAAGCGGGCTACTGAATAATGCCCAGGATATCTGCTCGTTTTAAAAATGTGTTAAGACATGGACTGCAGTACAGCCAGTTGCTCAAGCAGAGCCTACAGGAGCGGACACAGTTCTGTAGGTATAATCTCGTTGCATTTTTAGAATGTCCCAACACCAGCAAAGGGGGGTGATGGGGGGGAGAGAGACTCCGCTCACTTTGGAGGGCCATGCACAATGGCAGAGGCTGCAGCTGCCATGAGGCTGCACTTGCTCAGCCGAAACTGCAGGATGGGGCCAAACCGCCTGTCAGCTCTGGAACCTGTGGAAAGGAGATCAGGCCCCAAGGCAAGGAGAAGGGAAAGAAGCGTTGCTGAGCAAGCACTTCCTGAAGAGCAGTTTGCAAGGCTTCCATAAGCCACTCCAGGAACATCCCTGGTACACCCCGGAGAGGCGCTCTGACAACAGTCAGGGTCCAGACACACTGACGAGAGAGAGAGAGGGAGAGGAGGGAGAGCCTATAACGGGAGCACAATTGCCAAAACCAGAGCAGCTGCCACAGGGCTGGTCCAACTGCACTGCCCCATCAGTGACACACGCAGATATGTGGGCAGGCCACGGCACATACTGAAGCCAAGCCAAGCCAAACAGCAGCTGGCTGTGAGCAGAGTAAGCCCCTTTAGGAAGCACAAACACTGCTTCAAAGCAGCCTCACATCTGAGGAGGGGGAAGGACACTGGTGGCACCTGCAGACACACGGCTGCTTGGCCTCAATCAGAGGCTCTAGGCTCTTCTGGGCAAGACACCATCCCAAAACCTGTCCTCCCATCTGGGTGCAAGTGGAGCGGGCTTGTGCACGGTTCCCAAATGCTCTGGATCGATAGAGAATCAGTAGAGGAGAATTTATTATGTTGCAAGAAGATAGTTATTTAAACTGCTTCTAATAAGGCTACCAAAAATATTTTTAACATAACATGTAGAACGCATCTGACACTGTGTATATAAATTAAATAGAAATGTGGGACATTGGGCATTGGTTCCTTCTACTACTGGAAAATAAAATCCATTTGGAAGAATAAAATTAAACTTCTTTTCAGTTGCTCTAGGATCAGACGCAATGGGGTGAAATTACAAGAAATTATGGGGATCTCAAATAAATTTTAGGAAGACCTTCCTAAGAGCAAAGTATTTTTTAGTGTGGAACAGCCTGCCTTGGAAGATGGCAGCCACTCCTTCGATGGACATCTCTCAGCAAAGGCTGGATGGCCACCTACTAGGGAAGCTATAGCAACAGACGTTCTGCATGAGCAGAGGGTTGGAGCTAGAACTCCATTCCAATTTTATCATTATATATTGGAAACCTGTATTATTAATTGCAGGGTACCACAGGGGTACGGGGCCCAGTGCTCTTCCAATGTTTTTATTAATGAACTGAATGAGGAGGTGCAGTGAATGCTTAACAAACTTGCAGATGATGCAAAATTGGGAGGGATAGCTAATACCCTGGAGGACAGAAACAAAATTCAAAGTGATCTTGTTAGGCTGGAGCAGTGGGTTGAAAAAAACAGAATGAAATTTAACAGGGACAAGTGCAAAGTTCTACACCTAGGAAAAAGAAACCAAAGGCACAGTTATAAGATGGGGGATACTTGGCTCAGCAATACTACATGTGAGAAGGATCTTGGGATTGTTGTTGATCACAGGTTGGATATGAGCCAACAGTGCAATGTGGCTGCAAAAAAGGCAAATGCTACTTTAGGCTGAATTAACAGAAGTATAATTTCCAAACTGCGTGAAGTACTAGTTCCCCTCTATTTGGCACTGGGTAGGTCTCATCTTGAGTACTGCGTCCAGTTCTGAACACCGCACTTTAAGAAGGATGCAGACAAACTGAAACAGTTTCAGAGGAGGGCAACAGGGATGATCAGGGGACTGGAAACAAGTCCCTATCAGGAGAGACTGAAAGAATTGGGCATGTTTAGCCCGGAGAAGACTGAGGGGAGATAGGATAGCCCTCTTTCAAGTGCTTGAAAGGTTGTCACACAGAAGAGGGCCAGGATCTCTTCTAGATCGTCAGAGTGCAGGACACAGAATAATGGACTCAAGTTGAAGGAAGCCAGATTTCGCTGAACATCAGGAAAAACTTCCTAACTGCTACAGTGGTACGACAATGGAACCAGTTACCTAGGGGTGTGGATGGGCTTTCCAACACTAGAGGCATTCAAGAGGTAGCTGGACAGACACCTGACGGGTATGCTTTAAGCTGGATTCCTGCATTGAGCGAGGGTTGGACTTGATGGCCTTATTAGACCCCTTCCAACTTTATGATTCTAAGTTATATTTCAAAGTTCACATTTCTCCCAATTTTCCAATATGTACAAGTATGCATATATTAAGGGGGAAATGTGAATATAAAATGCATACTGAAAATGTAATACAGAAATCCATTATATTAGCGGAAATTACTTGCAAAAATGTGTACTTAGTAAAAATTGGCACTCAAATGCTGACAAATTTTCATTAGGACCTTTTTAAAAATGGCAAACTGATATGGAATTAGGCCCCTTCCACCTCTACGAAGGATGGGGTTGAAAGCAAAGGCACACACAGCCCCTTGGAATTGTTATGGAACAATGCATAAAAGGTGAGACAAGTTTACTTTGTAATAAGTAACCATCATTTTTCAAATGTTTATTAGATACTGCAATCATTTTTCAATAACATATCTAAGCCTTTTTTTCCAATTCCATGAATGCAATTTGGACATTAGTGCTTCATATTACTACATAATCAATTATGTACCTATATGGAAAAATAACTTTTAGATAACTGCAAGAACACACAACAAACAAAAAAGAGGAAATATCCCCCAAGTATATAAAACACGCAATTAAAAAAATAAAAAGGTGAGAACAGTTTAGCCATCTTAAGACAGCTTGAATTTAAAGAGTCTTGCAAGTAGTACAAATATTCAGACCTAAATACTTCTGGAACATCAAACTCATCAATGACTCCCTGCCCCCCAATCCCACCGGCATTTTGCCAGGCCCAACGGCTGCAACGTGTGACCTGTACCAGGCTCTCTTGCAACGACACATGGAGTCCCCTCCCCCTGGATTATGTGCTTCCTTAGAGTTGCCTGGGCAGTTGGGCAGGCCTTGTGCGCATCCCCCACCCTCGGACCAAAAAACCTTCACCTTTACAGACGAGGTGCATGGGAAGGGCTTCCTGCTCAAGATAAAACTGTAAACGGGGGTTCGGGTTAGTTTTCCCTTTTACGTACCTCCAGTTGAGCAGCAGCAGCTTCAACACAGTCAAAGGCTCCTCCTTTTTGTTGAAGGGAGTTGTACCTTTGGCAGGCTTACCCACATACAGACCCACATTTAACTGTTTGTGACACAAGACTCACCTCTGCCAACCTGGTTCCCTCCAGAGGTTTGGGGCTATAAAACATCACAACAGCCATCTGGCGGGCACGAGGTGGGCAAGGATGCCCTGGCCACGATGTGCGTTCAGAGGAAGAATCCCCTGTGGCCTTAGACATGGGAAGGGGCTGCTCTCCTCCACCTGCACAGAGTGCCCTTCTTCCCCTTGCTCAAGCTGCAGCCCCCTATCACAGCCAGTGGCAAGGGCAGTCCTAGCCCCTCATCTCATCTCCGGGCCACACAGAAGAGGTAGCAGAGCCTGGCTTCCTCTCTCTCCCCTGCCTGCCTGCCATCTCCCACTTCTCTCCCCATTTCTGCAGCCTGAGAGCACAGGGTCACCCACCAGCCATCTCGTCCTGAGCAGCTGCAACTCCCAGAGGACTTGGCAGAGGAAACAGCATGGATGAAATTAGGGAAGCAAAAGGTGAGGCAAGGAGGAAAAAATGCCAAAGCTTTAAATGCTTTTTTCATTCCCGAAGTATGAAAAAAATGTTAAAAGAAGAAAAGCTCTCATGAAAATTCATCACAGAATACATTTTTGTATGTTATTTTCACACACACATTTTATCCCACTCTTCCCTGATAGATACACTTTTGTACACATGTGCATTTTAAAGGACAGCTGCTTATCTGTTCGCTTCTTATTTCAGGAAGTGTGAATTTGGTAAATTCTCAATAAAATGAATTTCTCGGCCGTGCCGACAGCTAAATGTCAAAGACGGAGTCTTAGAGGTGGGGAGGGAGAGAGAAAGGAAGACGTTCCTTCTGCACTTGTAGGGTCTGGCTGCAAACGGGCAAAGGGAAGGAAGAGCCTTGGGGCTACTCTTGTTCCTCCCTCCTCTTATTCCGCAGCTGGGGCAAGGCCTCGGAAGGGGTGACTGCTTGTCAAGGAACAGCCAAGTCCTCACCATCCTTGCCTGCTTTTAGAAATGCAGGATGTTCTTTGTTACAATTCTTTTTAAACAAAATCTCATTTATGGTTAAGTGTGGGTTTTTTTTAAAAAAAAAAACCCTTAAAATTGCAGAACTAGATGGGGCTGTAAACGACCCAGAGAGCTTCGGCTATGGGGCGGTATCTAAACGTAATACATAAACAGATGATCAATCAATCAATAGAAGTGCAAGAAAATCACAGCATCGGCTGCTCAACAGAGACAGAAGAAGCTGGCAGCAGAAGAGGCAGAGGTGAGGGCTGTGAGCACCTGAGTCACCTACAGCAACGCGCTTCCATCAGCTACACCTGGAGGGGGAACAGGTTCATCTGCTGATCAGTTGCGCAATCACTGAAGCAGAGTTTTTAAAAGAGAACGCACTCCAGGTGCTCCCACCAGGATTGACAGTAAAAAGGGGCAGGGCTTGACTTGGGTCATGTGCCCCTGCTTTCAGAAGAGAGAGGTGGAACCGGCAGAAGAGGGAGTGTGTCTCTATCCTCGGAGGTGGCCTCCCTTGGCAAAGGGGCACAGCAGCGTAAAAATGGATCCCCCAGGCAAACTTCCTGGCTTTTGTATGATGAAAGCAATCAAACTAGCCCAGCCTTCCCCAACCTGGTGCCCTCCAGAAGTTTTTGGACCAAGACTCTCATCAGCCCTAGCCAGCACACCCATGCTGGTGTAGAGAATGTGGCACGGCTGCCTGGGCCTGATGGGAGAGCACCAGGTTGGGGAAGGGCGAGCTACACCAAAGCACCAAAGACCCACAAGCAAGCAACATCTCTGCTCTCAGGACATGGAGGCGCCATGGTCTGCAGCCCACGGACCCTGACCTGTCTTCCAGCTGCTCTCTGGCTGCTCTTCCCCTTGCTCCAAGGGACCAGGTGGCGGTGGCTGTTTTTTAAAAAAAACCACAATTCTGTTGAAAAGGAGGTTAATAATCAGCAGTGGATTCTGCCAGAATCTGCCTCAGAGATGCATGCTTTGCTTTCAGGCTGACAGCTGTGGCCTAATTTCCAAGGCAGCGCAGGCTCTTTATTTCTAACCATTCAATTTCTTCACTAGAAAAGCAACAGTTGAAGACTCTTCTTGAGACCAAATGCTTACAAGCTCATTCAATTTTGAGGAATATGCAGTGACAAGGCTGCACCTTCCTTTTACACAGGATGGGAAAGGTTAATAAATGTCAAGTATTTTTACCGAGGGAGGAGTCGAGGGAGGAGTCGTCTAAGGCAGATGGCACCTTTAAATACCTTCCTTTTGTTCAGAAATGCTATAGGGAGCCATGCAAATAGTTGACACACAAATGATTACTGACTTAATCACAGCTACTTAGTATACTGTGCTACAGGGAACAATTGCTCACTTCAGGTGTAACAGTAAACCATGGTTTCCTGCTGCAAGAGCTAGGTATTGCAAGCCTTAGGATTGGGGATTCTCACTTCTCTTTGGCACCTGCAAGAAGACTGGAAGCTTCTGCTTCAATTTCAAAACAACTGCACACTTCCTGACGCCATCCAAACTCGGAGAAGTGTGGTTTGTTTAAAAGTATAGTTACTGAGAATAATAAACCAGGCTCAAACCATGGTCTCAGTTCCTGGTTTGATTTCACTGACAACAGCTAAACCACCATTCCCCGAGTTCGGACATCGCAGAGAATTGTGGCCCGTTTAAAACCAAAGGTTCTCCTCTTCAGGTCAGGGGTGTGAAAGAGAAGAGAGCGTGAGGCTTACACAGTGGTTTGTTCTCATAGCAGGAAACCATCATTTCTGGTCACCTCTGTCCTTTGGTTAGTCTCAACCCTGAAATGGCAGGTGCCCTGTGTCTAACTGGACCTGGATATCATGAGGGCAAAACAAATTGATCAAGAAGTGACCAAGAGAATAGCCTACTGCAGTGCTTCCAGACATGGGGTGTCTAAGCCACTCTTCTCACGCGTGTGGTGAACAGAATGGGCAGACTGGAGGAACGAGCAAGGACTGCAAAGTTCACAGCAGGCTGGACAGAACAGAGGGCTCCTCTAGTCACAAGACTCCCCTGGCAGGCAGAAGGCAGACTCACAAGAGGCCCGGGGAATGCAAACACGGAGGTGCCCAAATGCAGCCGTTTTCCCAGAGAGGCACCTGCACTCCGGAGTGGCTTTCTTCCAAACACCCGTGACTCTGCAGCCTCTAACACAGAGCGGCAGGAAACCTCCCTCCTTCCCCGCCCGCATTCATCCTCCTACTGGCCAAACGCCTTGGCTCACAAGCTCAGTCTCCATACTTAAGGCTGTTGATGACACCGGAAGAGCGAGGACAAAGAGGACAAGCGTTTGGCTTTGCTTTTGGTCTCCTTTTTTCACAGACATGTGGCCCCCCTGCAAACAGGACATGCCCCTATTTCCAAGGTCCTCCACAGGGTCTGATTTAACCTAATCAGGAGTTCCTGCTCCGTGAGAAGGGAAGGGGCAGGGGAGGAGACTAGGAAATTGTTCTGATTTCCCCCATCTCCCCCCGCCCCAGGACAATCTGAAAATTCCCAATCCAAGCCAAGCCCCTAATCTGAACAACTGACCAGGTTCGGTTTTACAGGTTGCCCAAGAAACCCTACTATGGTCTGACAGCCTTTCCCAACTAGTAGGCCACCAGATGTTGTTGGCCACAACTCCCATCAGCCTCAGCCAGCATTGCCAATGGTCAGGAAAGATGGGAATTGTGGTCCAACAACATCTAGTGGCCCACTAGTTGGGAAAGGCTGGCCTAGGACAAAAAAGCACCTCACCCCCAATTTTTTTAAAATCTGCAGAAATCAAAAAGAGAAAGCAAAAATTACTAACTGTCTCATTGGTGCTTCTGAAAGCTGTGCTGCAACCTGTCCTACTCTTGAGTCACACCACTTGTGCACTCAGCCTGGTCCTGCGTCCTCCCACTGGGAGGGGTTTCCCACACTGCAACCACATGCGGGCAGGCAACCTTTGACACACACACCCCCACTACCCACCAATGGAATCTGCTTTCCACTCTCAGAATCTAAAGCCATTAGGCTGCAGTTGTGAAGCTTAATGTCAACCAATTCCTAAAAATGAGCGCTGGGACCCACATGAAAGATCCCTGCATATTTCAAAAACACCCTCTTATTTATCCAGGATGCTAATGGCTCCACAAGAGCTATCACAATCTTAAAAATAAATGGTCTTTGGCCACAGAATGAACCAGCTGTTTCCTGAGTAGTTATGCTCAGCCACATATCAGCACTGAGGGGGCCTATCCAGCACAGACAGACGGATGAAGATTTAACTGCAGCAATGGCTACGTAGAGATTGCTTAACTAGCCAATTATTATCTTGAGATAATCTCAATGTTGCCAAGAATGCTTTGTACCGTACAAATGCCTCACACACTTTGGAAGGAGGGAGAGAAAGTGGCTTGTGTGCAAGGCCCGCCTCTGCCACTTGGCCAAGCTCACAAAGCAACATGGAAGGTAAAGCGCCTTGAGACAAATGTAACAGATTCATGAATTGCATCAATAAAACAAAGTGGCCATTTGTCCAGCTTACGAGCCACGTACCTGTCCACCCACACACACAAGATGACACAACATACTGGTGAATACTGTGAGATACCACATTTGGGTTCAACCACAAAAATACTGATCATCTTATTATAATGTCTGTTAACACCTTTAATATACATACAATTTCATCCATTTGCTGTATTAAATCAATCTACCAACTTTTTTTTCCCCCCAAAAAAGAAAAAATCCTGGGTTTGCCATTGTAGGCAGCTCACTCAGATGAGTTGAGAGCTGGGAGGAGCCATGCCGGAAATGGAGTGCTTGGGCTGTCCGGACCTCTTTGAAGGCATCCAGCAAGAGGAGAGCCCACCACGCCTTTCGCTCACTGGCTTCACAGTCAAAGTAGTACACAGGAAGGGAGGAAACTGCCTTACGCGGAGTCAGGCCCATCTAGCACAGTCTCGTCGGCAGCCGCTCTCCAGGGTTCAGGCAAGGATTTCCCAGCCCTACCGGCAGATGCCACTGGGGGTTGAACCAGGGACCCTGTCTGCAACGCTGATTGCTCTGCTACTGAGCTATGGCCCTGCTCAAGGTAGTCCCTAGCGTGCCCCCCTCCAGCTATTACGTCTCAGGGGCACTGCATGCTTTAACATCAGGAATGGGGAAGCTGTTGAAAGAATTTAGGATTTCAGGAAATCTGAAAAACCCGGCTAGGACAAAGGGCCAAAGACATGCCAGGTGAAATGGAAGGGCGGAGGTGAGCCATCTTGTACTCCACATATCAGCAAGTACTTTGCACTGAATTCCTAGCAAGAGTATTAGCTTTAATTTAAAAAATAAAACAAGAAGCATCCAAGCCAAGGGAAGGAAGCAGAGGTGAGGATTTTGTGTGTATGTGTCCTCTGCACCAACTACAGTGAGTTGGAGCCTTCCCCACTACCTGCCTATCACACTGTCACCTCTTCCCTCTCTGTTAGTCCTTGCCAAGATATCCTGAATTCTTTTGTGACCTGGATTCTTTAAGAAAAATAATGTTTGAGGAACTTGTTCTACTCAATGAAAAATGTTTGTCTGCAGAGAGAGTCCTTACTTTGGTTTCCATAGTTCCTAACTAGCTTAACATTCCCACGCAGTGCAGCCACAGATATCATCACATGAGGCTAGTTTTCAGCTGAGCAAGTAAAGGCAACTAGTCTGTCTTTCACATTTCACTGTGAACTACGGGGAGCTACTTTGGGTGCAGAACAAGCACAATGACATCAGTTGCCCTTTTGCAAAAGTGCAGGCTGAATACAAGAACTTGGCTACCAGCACTGGGAGGCTTAGAATTGCCAAAGTGACCAAATGTCAAAACATCTGAAAAATAAACTGCATCTTGCTGTCCTGAAACTCTCAGCATGACTGGGCAAACAAGATTCTCCCGCATGGCACACAAGTATCCTGAACAGCAAAACAAAACGATGCAATAGACTCGTCTTTCTTTATCCAGCAGAACAATGAGAGGAAGTATAAACAACTGTTACAAAGCTTAACACTGGCGGAACATCCAGGTAGAACACCCAAGTCATCGTAATGAAGATCAGCACTGGCCAACCCCTGCCCACCAAGGCATCCTACTGTGAGCCAGTATGGGAGAGCAATGGGGAACCTTTTCCATTCCCTCGTGAACAACGTTCCAGGGCCAGCATGCCAGAGATGGCTCTAGTCAGAGGCAAACGTAGGTGGGAGAACAGAGGAGGAGAGGAGGCTGTGTCCTAAACTCCAGAGAAGTCAGAGGGCTGCTCACACTCACTAACCACAACCACTGCACCCAGGCAAGCAACACCGCAGCTCAAGGGCCCCTTCTGGCCAGGCAAATTCACGGGAGGAGGAGTGTCGCCTGAAGAGAATTCTGAAGGTGGAGAGAGAGACCTGAAAGGCTGGATTCGGCTCCCAGGCCTGAGACACCCCACCCCTGCTCTGAACTTCACACAAAAAATGGGAGGGGGTGCTCCAAAATTCCCTGTGAGGCAACGTAAGGTTCATCAATTATGGGCTACAACCTCAACTTGCAGCAGCTGCAAGGGGAACATCCTATTTCCCACAGTGGCCAACCAGTGGCCGAGGGGAAGCCCACAAGCAGGATCTGAGCACTCTCTCCCGCAAAAGGCATCCAGAGGCATGCTGCCCCTGATCCTGCAGGTAGAATTCACCTGGCATAATTGCTAGCCCCCCCTCTACAATGCACACCTTAACGTGGTGAGGGGGTTTGAGAGTGCTGAAGAAGCTGAGAGCAAGAGGCTAGACTCCTAGCAGGGGCACCCAAGGCGGAATGGTCAAAGCTGAGACACCAGACTAAGATGCATCCAAACTCAGAGGAAGGCAATGGTAAACCACCTCTGAATACCTCTTACCATGAAAACTCTATGAACAGAGTATCCAAAATGCAACACGAGATAGTGCTGGAAGATGAGACCCCCAGGTCAGAAGGCACTCACTAAACTACTGGGGAAGAACACAGGACAAGTACGAGTAGCGCTGTGACTAACAATGCAGCTGGGTCAAAGCCGAAAGGAAGCCCAGAGGCTGATGCGCACAGATGCGAAAGGAGAGTCCAGAGTTCTATGACACACACAATAGGAACATAGAATGTGAGAAGCATGAACCAGGGAAAGTTAGAAATTGTCAAGAAAGAAATGGAACGCATCAACATTACAATACTTGGCGTGAGTGAATTAAAATGGACGGGAACGGGACATTTTCAATCAGGCAACTACAAAATATTTTATGCAGGAAATGAGAAATTAAGAAGAAACGGGGTTGCTTTAATAGTGAGAAATGATGTAGCAATTAAGAGCTATAACGCAAGGTCTGAGCGAGTGATATCAATGAGATTAAACGGGAAACCTCTTAACATAACCATCATCCAAGTCTATGCTCCAATGGCAAACACAAAAGAAGAGGAACTGGAGAGATTTTATGCAGAAGTACAGGAAGAAATTGATCGCACACCAAAACAAGATGTGCTGCTAATCATGGGGGACTTGAATGCAAAAGTAGAGAACAGAGAAGAACTAGCAATTGTGGGGAAATGGAGTTTAGGAGATAGAAATGAAGCTGGAGAAAGACTTATTGAATTATGTGAAGCCAATAATTTGTTTCTTGCAAACACATTTTTCTGAGCAACCAAAAAGACGACTGTACACGTGGACATCACCAGATGGTCAATATAGGGATCAAATCAATTATATAATCGGTAGCAGAAGATGGAGAAGTTCCATACTTTTTGCAAAAATAATAGTTATTGTACAGAAATAGAAGAGGGCAACAAAAAGTGTAGAACAAGAGCCCTATTCCAAAAGATTAGAGAAATGAAAGGGAAATTTAAACCAAGAGTAGGGATGTTGAATAATCAACAGGGGAACATACTGACTGACCGAGATGAAATAAAAAGAAGATGGAAGCAATACACTGAAGAATTCAATAAAAGAGATGCCAGGATGACATATGATGAAGAACCAGAAATTCTAGAATGTGAAGTGAAAGCTGCTCTTAAAATACTTGGAAGAAACAAATCACCAGGAACAGAAGGCATATCAATACAGTTGCTACAAGTTACTGAGACTGAATCTGTCCAAATTTTGACACAAACTTGTCAACAAATGTGGAAAACTAAACAATGGCCCACAGACCAGAAGTGTTCAATATATATCCCAATTCCAAAGAAAGGGGATCCCAGGGAATGTAGTAATTAATGAACTATTAACCTTAACATCCCATGCAAGTAAAGTAATGCTCAAGATTCTACAACAAAGGCCATATATGGAACGAGAAATGCCAGACATCCAAGCTGGATTTAGAAAGGGAAGAGGCACCAGAGATCATATCACAAACATACGTTGGGAGGGAGAAGGAGGCAGCAGCTGGTTCCGGTAAGTTCTTTATTCTTCCTGCTCCAAACAACAGCATTTAAACCCTCCAATTATCATTCCTTAATAGAGGGATTTATAAATAACAACTAGTTCACTTGGAACTTGGAGTATGTGCAATCATAGGGAGTCCGTTTAAAGTTATTTGCTAACGAAGATAAATATAAGATATACATAACAAGCTGATTCTCAAGCAGCCCCCGCGGATAAAATGGCTGATAAAGTGAATTAACACGAAACTGGCCGGCATAAAGACAGCTTGAAAAAGGACTTTTATGGTCTCTAATAAAACTTCAAACGTAATTTTACACCCTGGACTGGGCAATAAGCCTCAAGACTTGTAGATTAGGCTTAATTAATAGCCCTTTGAAGCATCCGTGATGATATATACAAGGAAAAAATGCAAAGAGCTAGGAATTTCCGTAGGGCAAGAGAAATCCATGGCTCCACTGCAAACTAAGATTACCCGATTTTTTCCAATAAAACCAGATGTTTCTCACTTAGACTCTGTCCTTGAGCCCCTGAGTGAAGTTAAAGCCAATTCTCAATCGCCAATCCGGCATGAATGGTCGTTAGATAGACAACTGCAAATCAACCCACATAAAGATAATTTACAAGCCAGATGTCTAGCCAAAGAGTTACAGGATGCAGGATTTAATTGCCCCCTGACATCAAGGGAGGGTGAACTTCCTTCAGCAATGGTGACTATAGACTCTGTCGCAGAACTCCAGGAATCAAGCACCTCATGTCCTGAACATCAGTCCATAAATAACGTTCCAATCTATCTGAACGCTGAGAAACTTAACCTCCCATCCTTGGGTTGGGGTATGGCAGTAACGGAAGAACTGGGCTTAATCAAAGCCTACATTACAGAAATGAATAGCTTATTAACTACTCTAATTAGCTACATAGGACCACAGCTCTTAGAGAAATCTACCTTAGACAACGCCGATAACACCAACAAAATCCGAGTTTCTCCATCTCCGGCACCTAAACTGAAAGACAAGATCTCTAAGAAAATAAAGCGGACCGATCGGAGAGGAAACAAACCAGGAAAACCAGGAAAAGAAAAAAAACCAAAGAACTGTAAAAACATCAAACCTACAAGAATCAAGAAAATGAACTTCAAACCCTTGTTTAAATTACTAGAGGAGTCACCCAAAGTCCATCAAGCTCCGCCACTCAGAGCAAAAAAAACATCCAAAAAACCAACTCCTTTGAGTTCAAATATATTATGCTCACCTCCAGAAAGTGACAAAATACTAATAGGGAACCCCTCAGGGATTCCGCCAAAGGACAGTTATACTCAGAGTCCTTACATCCCGAGTAACATACCCTTCGTCCCCAACCGCCTTAAGCAAGTTACGAAATGGAACTTACAGTTATCAAGAGACAAGCTGGTGGTCACTTTCCTACCGAAGTCACAGAAATATTGGTTATCATCCTCGCTAAGACAACTCTTTCACAGCTGCATTGATCCTTACTTCACGAACATCAATAGCAAGAACTATATCAGGCATGTGTCCCACCTGTATTCAGAGGTCCCCGAGAAACGGGCTATTTTCACAATACAATCACCACATATGATTGATCCCATATACAGAATCAAAGACACTTTACTATCTCAAGGCATTATGGTGCAAAGGTATTTCATCAACAAAGCCCCTCCACAACCGCTTTTCAAGTCTGCCCTCCATTGGAGGAGGGACATGGAGTCTCAAGCTCCTATAATCAAGCCTAACATTCAGGAAAGGTCACCCTTTTTGGCCCCCCATACTAATCGACCACAGCGAGTGGCAAGGACAATAATTGAGGATAAACTACTGGGGGAGGCGGACTTTATGCCTGAAGAACTCCTCCTCGTAGAATCTTACGATCGCCTGCCGAAGCAAGACCAGGAAGAAATCATTGATAGATTAGTTCTATTGCTCCAAAGACTATCAAACAGAAGTACAAATGCAAAGGGGGCCAAATACACACCAGCTGTGGATAACCTGACTGAGCCTTTGCAAACAAAAACAAAAAGGAACAATCAACCCCACCTTCACTTGGACCAATTAATTCAAAATAATAACCCCCTAACATCCGATGAAGAAAGAAGCCCGCCTAGTCTTTTAAATCGGGAATGGGTCCAGAGTTCTAGGAAGAATATGCCGGACCCCTCGTGGCTCGAGATGTGTTATTTACAACCAGAGGAATTGGGTTCTTCCAATAGTATTCCAACGTGTAAAACAAGAAACATGAAACAGACCCTTCGGATTACATCAAATGTCAGCACACTCTACCCAGAAGTAAACATTATTACCCCATATCAGTGACAACGGTCATCAATTTCAGCCAGCCCAAACGACCCAAAGTGTAACCCAAGACATCATAAAAGATCAAATACATTAAGAGTCCCGGCAAAGGAATCGCCTCTCTCCATACTATCATGGAATATAGCTGGATGGAAAAATAAGATGGCGGACGTGACATTTACACAATTTTTACAACAATTTGACGTAATCTTGCTACAAGAAATGTGGTTGGTCTCTGATGAGACACTTGAAATTAGGGGCTATAAAACCTGGGCAAAGCCAGCGATTAAATCGGCATCCAGAGAACGAGGGCGAGGGGGATTGGCTGTACTGATTGCCTCCCATTTAATCTGTCAGGTAATAGACCTTAAGATACAGACTCCGTATGTTTTGCTGGCATTGGGTTTGAGGATTCCTGGCTTCCCACCAGTCATATGTGTTAACGTTTACATTCCCCCGGCAAATTCCATTCAACAAGAACCCCCTTGGCCGGCTTTAGATATATTTCTGGAAACCCTTCAAGAGAGATATCCATCCTTTGAGCTTCTCCTTGGAGGAGACTTCAACACCAGGTTGGGCCCTAACTACCCCAAAGGGGAAGCCCCCCTCGATGAGTTCCTTGGGGACCCCCCCTCTTAAAAAGATCTACAATGGATAACATAATCAACAAATACGACCAAATACAAATTTGTCCTGGTGGGAACCCCTCCTAGCTTCTCTATTCACGCACATAAACAACACGGGAAATATTCTGCAGGGCTGGTTAACCAGCATCGTGGTACCAATTTTTAAAAAAGGTAATCCTGCAAATCCAGTAAATTACCGTCCTATAAGCCTCCTAAATGTATCTTTAAAGCTGTACAGCCGATTTCTGTTAAATAAATTAATGGACTGGGACGAGACTGAAACAATAATACACGATGCACAAGCTGGCTTTAGACCCAAAAAGTGCACTATCGACCAAGCATTTATATTACAACATCTATTAAGAAATACCAGTTCAAAAGCCTCTTCATCTTTATACATCGCCTTTATAGATTTCTCGGCGGCTTTTGATACAATAGATAGAGAGCTGCTTTGGCAAAAATTGGCCCGTACTAACATAGACCAAAGATTGCTATGGTTGATCAGGGCCCTTTACCAATCTAACATCATCCAAGTTCGACAAGGGATCAAAGGCATATTGTCAACGAAAATCCCCGTATTCAGAGGAGTAAAGCAGGGGTGCCTATTAGCTCCATTTTTGTTCAATTTTTTTATAAATGACATAGTGGATGCATTATCATCTCCCTCCTTCTTCCCACCCTCTATTGGAATAGAAAAAATCTCCATCCTCCTATATGCTGATGACGTGGTTTTATGTTCTCAAACCAAAATAGGCCTTAAAAGAATGCTACATAAATTGGAAGAGTATTGTCAGTCCCAGAAACGTAAGATAAACCATTCTAAATCAAAGGTCATGGTGAGTGGAAAACATATGAAAGCAAAGAATTCCTGGTCACTAAACGGGGTCCCAATAGAACAGGTTAATTCCTATAAATATCTCGGCATATTGCTGACAAATAACCATTCCTGGACCCCACAGTTAAAAGCAGTGACCACAGCAGGCGCACGCGCCCTAGGTATAGCCAAAAAGTTTTTTACACGCGAGGGGGCCAATTGATTCCCCCTATGATTAAAATATTAAAGGCTAAAATCCTAGCTAAGATACTATACGGCGCAGAACTATGGGGCCCAGCCGCTAGATCCACCTTGGAGCCCACCCAGAACGCCTTTATGAGGATAGTGTTAGGCCTCCCCCCGGGCACTCCGGCTGCCCACATGAGAGCTGAACTGGGACTCCCCTCAGTAAGGGCACGTATAGATATGGCATACCTACGGTACTGGCTTCGAATTCTTAATATGAATAATACATCTATGATTAAGAAATGTTGGCAGGAACAAATGGCGAAGGGAGGTTGGGCGAAGGAATATCAATCAGTACTCATAAAATACGACCTTACATTAGATAAACTGTTAGACTTAAGCAAAATGGCTCTCCGCAATTGGATTTATGAATGTGATGCAGCCCGGGACCGAGCCTCAATTGTGATGGCCCGGTTTTCAACATGGTACCCTCAAATTAAACTTAATCACACGTTAGCAAATTACTTAGACTCACTTGACAGAGCCCACATTAGAAGAGCCTTTACAGCTCTGCGCTTTCAAGTTATGTCATCGGCCTATTTGGAAGGCAGATATGGAGGCATACTTGTGGCTCAACGTCTATGCATCTTTGGACATTACACACTACATACTCCATTGCCCACTTTATGACAATCCTAGGCGGAAATTTTTATCCACTTTTTTAAACCTTTTAATACCTTATTCAGATAGGGAAAAGATTATAATGCTTTTATTGGATGGATGTAATTATGTATCACTAGCGGTTGCCAATTTCGCCATGGCAGCACAAAAAATGAGAGATTCCTATGTTAAGAGAATCTCCCCCATGAATGAGTCACCCAAAGAAATGTAAATTGTAAGATGATACGTATCAATGTATGCTTGTATGTTTTAACATGTATTCTTGCACATGGCCCATGGCTAAGCATGCAATAAAGATTTATTTATTTATTATTTATTTTACATACGTTGGAAAATGGAACGGACCAAGGAATTTCAGAAGAAAATCACTCTGTGCTTTGTAGATTACAGCAAAGCCATTGATCATAAAAAATTACATAATGCTTTAGAAGAAATGGGGGTACCATAGCATCTGATTGCCCTGATGTGCAACCTATACTCTGGACGAGAGGCTTCTGTAAAGACAGAATATGGAGAAACCGAATGGTTCCCAATCGGAAAGGGTGTGAGACAGGGGTGTATTTTATCATTCTATTTGTTTAATCTATATGCAGAACATATCATATGGAAAGCTGGATTGGACCAAGATGGAGGTGTGAAAATTGGAGGGAGAAATATCAATAATTTAACATATGCAGACAATACCATACCACTAGCAGAAACCAGTAATGATTTGAAACGAATGCTGATGAAAGTTAAAGAGGAAAGTACAAAAGAAGGACTACAGCTGAATGTCATGAAGACAAAAGTAATAATAGAAAATTTGTGTAACTTTAAAGTTGACAAAGAGGACATGTTGTAAAGGATTTGTAAAGGATTATCAATACCTTGGAACAGTCATTAACAAAAATGGAGACATTAGTCAAGAAATCAGAAGAAGGCTAGGACTGAACACTAAAGTCAGGATCATTCAGACTATAGTATTCCCGATCTCTATGTACGGATGTGAAAGTTGGAAAGTGAAAAAAGCAGATAAGAGAAATATCAACTCATTTGAAATGTGGTGTTGGAGGAGAGCTTTGCGCATACCATGGTCTGCGAAAAAGACAAATAATTGGGTGTTAGAACAAACTAAACCAGAACTATCACTAGAAACTAAAATGATGAAACTGAGGCTATCGTACTTTGGACACTTAATGAGAAGACATGATTCACTAGAAAAGACAATAACAGAAGGGAGTAGAAAAAGAGGAAGGTGAAACAAGAGATGGATTGATTCCATAAAGGAAGCCACAGACCTGAACTTACAAGATCTGAACAGGGTGGTTCATGACTGATGCTATTGGAGGTCACTGATTCATAGGGTCGCGATAATGGACTGGATGAGAGCGAACGAATTGAAGCTCAATCCAGACAAGACTGAGATGCTGTTAGTAAATGGATCCCCTGACCAGTTGGATGTTCGACCTGTTCTGGATGAGGTTACACTCCCCCTGAAGGAGCAGGTGCGTAGCTTGGGAGTCCTTTTGGACCCGTCCTTGTCACTTGAGGCGCAGGTGGGCTCGGTGGCATGGAGTGCTTTTTACCAACTTAGGCTGGTGGCCCAGCTACGCCCGTATCTGGACAGGGAACATCTTGCTTCAGTTGTCCATGCTCTGGTAACCTCAAGGTTGGACTACTGCAATGCACTATACGTGGGGCTGCCCTTGAAGACGGTTCGGAAACTGCAGCTTGTGCAGAATGCAGCGGCCAGATTAATAACTGGGACCAAACGGTCGGAACATGTGACACCAATTCTGGCCGGCTTGCACTGGCTGCCTATACGTTTCCGGGCCCAATTCAAGGTGCTGGTTTTGACCTATAAAGCCTTACACGGCACGGGCCCACAATACCTGGTGGAACGTCTCTCCTGATATGAACCTACCCGGGCACTACGCTCAACATCGAAGGCCCTCCTCTGGGTGCCTACTCAGAAAGACACCCGGAAGGCGACTACAGGAATGAGGGCCTTCTCGGTAGTGGCCCCCGAACTATGGAACACCCGTCCTGACGAGGTACGCCTGGCACCTACTTTACTATCTTCTCGGCGCCAGGTGAAAACCTTCCTCTTTGCCCAGGCATTTTAATATTTTTAATATCTTAGCATTTTAGTATTTTGTATTTGTATTTAATGTTGTTTATGTTAGTTATATGTCCTGTCTGTTTGTCTAACTGTTGTTTCGAGGATTAGGTGTTTTTAAAATTGAAATGTAATTATATATCTTCATTGGTTGTACACCGCCCAGAGAGCTTTGCTATGGGCGGTATAAAAATTGAATAAAATAAAATAAAATAAATAAATAAATAAATAAGTCATTATTGACCTGAAGGCATGTAATAACAACAACTGCTAGCCATTTATAGCCTTACCCATGAAACTGCCAATCTAATTTGGTGGCAATCACTACATCTTGTGATAGTGAACTCCACAGTTCACGACCTGTTGTATATGTCTATCACACTATCGCTGTTGTGTGAAGCAGCACTTTCTTTTGAAAGTCCTGAATTTGCCACCTTCTTTGGATGGGCCTGCTGGGCTCTAGTATTGCAAGGGCAGAAGAAAAACCTCTCTACCCATTTTCTCCATATTATGCAGTCTTGTACACTTCCATCATGTCCTCCAACTCACTTTTTTTTCTAAACTAAAAGCCTTTCCTCACAGGGGAGATGTTTTAGCCCTGTGATGTTTTGGTTTCCCTTTTCCAGCTCTACAATAGGTAGATACCTCCTTATAACTGGGACAGACCATTGGGTCCATCTAACTTAGTAATGTCTACACTGGCTGGCGGTGAAATTCAGACAGGGATCTCTCCTAGCACTACCCGGAGATACTGCCAGGACTGAACCTGAGACCTTCTGCATGCAAAACGGATGCTACAGCCCTTCTCATATCTTTTTTGAAGTGTTGTGACCAGAAATGAACACGGCATGTCATAGATGTGGTCTCAGGCTATGGTCTGAAGGGACATGAGGCCACCATCTTGCCGAAACTAAGCAGACCTGGGTCTGGTCAGTGCCTGGATGGGAGACTGCCTGGGAGCCACGTGTATGCCACCCTGGGTCCTTGATGAAAAAAAAGCAGGGTATAAATGTAATTAAAGAGGTATAATGATACTGGCAGTTTTATTTTCTCCTTTTTTTCCTAATGATCCCTAACAATGAATTTGCCATTTGCACAGCTGCTGCAAGCTGGGTCAACACTGTCACTGAGCTCATCCACCAGGACCCAACACCTCTTTCATGGATGGTCACCACCAGCTCAGACTTCATCAGTGTGTTTTGTCAAGTTGGGATTTATTTATTTATTTTGTCATCCTAGGGTACATTACTTTTTCTACTTACTTACACTGAATTGAATTTGCCATTTTGTTGCCCATTCACCCTTTTGGGGCTCTTTTCAGCCCTCCTCCACTGATTTATTTACACTTAGAATCATTTGGTGTCATCAACAAACCTGGCCACTCCACTGCTCACCCCAAACTCTAGATCATTTATGAATAACTTGAACACCACTGGTGACTCCCAGTACAGGTCCTTGGGGGAATCCCCTTCTTCCTTCCTTATGGTCTATTGAATTCCTGTTCTCCGTTTCCTGTTCTTATCCAGCAACCTTTTCATAAGAGAGCTGGTCCTCTTATCTCACGATCTGGCTGAAGCCTTTCTATTCCTAGAGTTGACAGTTACTGATCCCATAGTCAGAACAGGCAACTAGAACCGGATATAACACTTTTCTCTCTTCAAAATGCTGGCCAAACTCCACCATGTTGGTAACCAGGAGTTTGATCAGACAATCAATGGGAAAGCACAGCATTTCTCTCCAGGCAGAACATCTTGCAAACTCAGAACAAGTGGCATAAAGGTGGAACAGAGGATGGCAATCCTCCTCTTTAATTCTCTCTCCAAGGTATCTCTTGAGACCATTTTGAAACATTAGAGACAAACATTAGAAATGAGGAGACTACTTAACATCAGGGAAAGGGATGCAGCGCAACCGCTAGAGGCTCAACAAGATTAACTAGGGAGAGGTATTGGGAAACCAATACAAACATTGGTCCATGGCTTCCCATCTTAATAATTATTTATTTATTTATTTATTGAATTTATTAGTCGCCCATCTGGCTGGCTGTCCAGCCACTCTGGGCGACGTACAAAATAGGCATACAATACCTAGACATTAAAAATCTAAAAACAATGAAGGTAAAATCTAGCCAACCCCAAAAGCCTGCCTGAAGAGCCAGGTCTTCAAGGCCTGGCAGAAACTCATCATGGAACGGGCATGGTGGAGATCATTTGGGAGGGAGTTCCACAGGGTGGGGGCCACAACTGAAAAAGTCCTCTCTCTAGTCCTCACCAGTTTGGCTGTTTTGACTGATGGGATGGAGAGAAAATCTTTTGAGGCTGATCTTGTTGGGCACAGCTGATGATGCTGGAGGCGCTCCTTTAGATAGACTGGGCCAAAACCATATAGGGATTTAAAGGTCAAAACCATCACCTTGAATGGGGCCCGGTAAGCAACTGGTAACCAGTGCAACTCTTTTAGCACTGGAGTGATATGATCTCGCCGGCAGCTGCCTTTAATCAGGCACGCCGCCGCATTCTGTACCAGTTGCAGCTTCTGGACCGTTTTTGGGTAGCCCCACGTAGAGCGCATTACAGTAGTCTAGGCGAGAGGAGACCAGGGTATGTACCACCAATGGGAGCAGATGATTGGGAAGGTAGGGGTGTAGCCTCCGATCAGATGGAGTTGATACAGCGCTGCCCGGCTCACAGCCGAAACCTGAGCTTCCATGGACGGTTGCGAGTCAAGAATGACCCTGGTCTTTCAGGGGCAATTGTACCCCATTGAGCACCAGGTCCAAAGCCCCTAACCTTCCCTTGTCTCACATGAACAGTACCTCAGTTTTGTCAAGGTTCAGCTTCAGCTTATTCCTTCCCATCCAGCCACTCACCGATTCCAGACACTTGGATAGGGTTTCTACAGCCAACCTCGGTGAAGATTTAAATGAGAGATAGAGCTGCGTGTCATCAGCATACTGATGACATTGCAGCCCAAATCTCCTGATGATTGCCCCCAGCGGCTTTATATAGATGTTAATAATAATAATTTAATAATAATAATAATGATTTAATTTCTGTGTTGCCTATCTGGCCGATGGCCACTCTAGGCGACGTACAAAACAGTTAAAACACAATGTGATAAAATACAATAATACAATAAAAACAATACAGCAGCAACAACAGCACTAACGCAGGGTAAGAGGCATTTCAGTCATAACAATTAACCCTCCCCGGAAATCCCAAAGGCAGTTGCTATGACCCTTCCCGTAATAATAATAATAATAATAATACATTTAATTTCTGTGTCGCCTATCTGGCCAATGGCCACTCTAGGCGACGTACAAGGCAGTTAAAACACAATATGATAAAATACAATGGTACAATATAAAAACAGTATAAAAACAATACAGCAGCAGACAATAACATTAAAACAGGGTAGGAGGCATTTCAATCTCAGTAATTAACCCTCCCCGGAAATCCCAAAGGCCTGTTGAAAGAGCCAGGTCTTTAAAGCTTTACGGAATACATTTAGGGAAGAGGCGTGCCGGAGATCTTGTGGGAGGGAGTTTGAGGGTGGGGGCCGCCACTGAGAACGCCCTCTCTCTAGTACCCGCCAATCTAGCTGTTTTTGTCGGCGGGATTGAGAGAAGGCCCTGTGTGGCTGATCTTGTCGGGCGGCATAATTGGTAAGATAAACTGGGCCGAAACCGTATAGGGATTTAAAGGTTAATACCAACACCTTGAATTGGGCCCGGAAGACAACTGGAAGCCAGTGTAGATTGAACAATACTGGTGTGATGTGATCCCGGCGGCGACTGTTCATAAGTATTTGAGCCGCCGCATTTTGTATAAGTTGTAGTTTCCGGACCGTTTTCAAGGGTAACCCCACGTAGAGCGCATTACAGTAATCCAAACGAGAGGTGACCAGGGCGTGTACTACCAGGGGGAGCTGATGAACAGGAAGGTAGGGTTGTAGCCTTCGTATGAGGTGTAGTTGATACCAGGCTGCCTGGCTCACTGCCGAAATCTGAGCCTCCATGGACAGCCTGGAATCAAGTACCACCCCAAGGCTGCGGACCTGGTCTTTCAGGGGTAAACTCACCCCACTGAACCTCAGGTCAACATCTCCCAACCTTCTCTTGTCCCCCACGAGCAGCACCTCGGTCTTATCAGGGTTCAACTTCAGCTTGTTCCTTCCCATCCATCTACTCACGGATTCCAGGCACTTGGACAAGGTCTCCACAGCCAACTCTGGTGAAGATTTAAACGAGAGATAGAGCTGAGTGTCATCCACATATTGGTGACACTGCAGCCCAGATGTTAAATAACATCGGGGAGAGGATTGAGCCCTGTGGCACCCCACAATTGAGAGGCCAAGGGTCCGAAACCTCATCCCCCAGTGCTACTCTTTGGTGCATATCAGAGAGGAAGGAATGGAACCACTGCAATACAGTGCCCCCTATGCCTAACCCCTCCAGGCGATCCAGAAGGATACCGTGGTCAACGGTATCAAAAGCCGCTGAGAGGTTCAGGAGAACGAGGAAGGTGCATTCACCCCTATCCAACACTCTCCTCATATCATCCACCAAAGCAACCAAGGCTGTTTCAGTCACATGTCCAGGCCTGAAACCCGACTGAAATGGATCCAGACAATCCGCTTCCTCCCATTGCACTTGCAACTGCTTCGCCACCACCCGCTCAACCACCTTGCCCAAGAATGGCAAGTTTGAGATTGGGCGAAAGTTGTTCAAATCTTGGGGATCTAAGGAGGGCTTCTTTAAAATTGGTTTTATTATTGCCTCCTTGAGGGCTGATGGCATTATGCCCTCGTCCAAGGACGCATTTACCACCGCCTTGATCCCCTCGCCCAGACTGTCCTTGCAGCACATAATGAGCCATGATGGGCAAGGGTCGTGTAAGCAGGTGGTTGGCCTTAAGGTTGAAAACACCCTGTTCACTTCATCAGAAGGAAGAAGCTGGAACCGATCCCACACCACCGGAGAACCACTGGCCGACTCTGGCTCGCTCACTGTATCCATAGCGTGCGGAATTGCACTCTTTAGACCAGCCTTTCCCAACCAGTGTGCCTCTATATGTTGTTGGACCACAACTCCCATCTTCCTGACCATTGGCAATGCTAGCTGACGCTGATGGGAGTTGTGGTCCAACAACATCTGGAGGCACACTGGTTGGGAAAGGCTGCTTTAGACGATCGATTTTATCTGCAAAGTGCTTTGCAAACTCATCACAGGAGGTCTTAGAATGTTCCACAGGTTCCGAAGCAACTGGACTGACCAGGCTTTGGACCACTTGGAACAGCCGGGACAGCACTCTGCGGACGTAATAGAGGCAGCATAAAAACCCTTTTTTGTTGCCCTTATTGTCACATGGTAGGCTGCTGCAGCCGCTCTAACCCGTGTCCGATCGTCATTGCCGCCACTGGCACTCTAGCCATCTCACCTCCCGCCTCAGAGTTCGCAACCGTGGAGTATACCACAGTGCTGTCTGAGCTCTGTTCAGGGGGACAGGGCATTTCGGAGCCACCCGGTCTAATGCCCTGGTGATCGCCTTACTCCACTCCTCCACCAGGGTCTCGACCAAGTGCCCGTCTGCAGTCTCCATAAAGTCCCCAAGTGCATTCAGGAATCCTTCAGGATCCATCAACCGCCTGGGGTGGACCATCCTAGTGGGTCCTTTACCCCCACGGAGGATGTGTGGCATCGAAAGGTCTACCCTCACCAAGTAGTGATCTGACCATGACAAGGGGGTAAGAGATGTAGCCCCCATTTTCAGATCACTCCTCTCCCGAGACAAATACAAGGTCAAGTGCATGACCAGCTACATGGGTGGGCCCCGTGGGAATAAGGTGCAGTTTCCAGGAAGCCATGGTTTCCATGAAATCCCAAGGTGCCCCTGTGAGGGTGGCCTCAGCATGTACGTTGAAATCCCCCAGCACCAGCAAGTTTGGGGATTGCACCTGCACATCTGAGACCACCTCCAGCACCTCGGCCAGGGAGTCCGTCATGCAGCGGGGTGGGCGGTACACGAGCACAATCCCTAAGCATGGACATGCTGAAGATAACAGCAAACAAGAACACCCATTCATGTTCAGAACACGCCAATTGAGAAACAAGGGCAACCTTCACATTACTGCACAGAAGGGTGAGCTCTTTGTGTCTCTCATTGCAAAGCAATTAAAAATGAACCAAAGTTCCAACTACAGCCCAGTAATGCTTGGATTGCCACCAGCCTTGCAAGCCAAATGGTCAATGGCAGCAGAGTAGGCTGCTGTGCATCCGAATGACTCTTACGTAAGTGCAGTTATAAGAGCTACTCAAAAGAAAAAATGTGCAAGAAAGGAGGGGAGGCTGGCTTGAAAACTCCACTGGCCTGACCTAGAAATAAGCCTGAAATGCTTTGTGGGCTACAGAACCATTTGGGATTTCTATTTTGTGGCCAAACCCCAGAATTTTCCTTCAGGATCTTTAAGAAAGAAATGTGTCAAGAAGGAAATCCATTTTCTCATGGCTCTCAACACTCCAAGAACCTCCAAGGAGACGACTGACAGACCAGACTGATCAGGTGCCCCCTCAATGCATCTCTCAATCAGTTTGAGGCACAGAGGAAGGCAACAAGCTCCCATCCACCTCTTCTTACTCATGTGCCTCTCCCTCCCCCCTTGTCACAATGAGACTTATAAAATGTGGTTTTCCTGGGGAAATGGGCTTCGCTTTTTGCGCGCTCTACTTGGAAAAGCACTACTTGGGAAAAAGCTGGTAAGAGAAAAATCAACTCATTTGAAATGTGGTATTGGAGGAGAGCTTTGGGCATACCATGGACTGCGAAAAAAATAAATAATTGGGTGTTAGAACAAATTAAACCAGAACTATCACTAGAAACTAAAATGATGAAACTGAGGTTATCATACTTTGGACACATCATGAGAAGACATGATTCACTAGAAAAGACCATCATGATGGAAAAAACTGAAGGGAGTAGAAAAAGAGGAAGGCCAAACAAGAGATGGATTGATTCCATAAAGGAAGCCACAGACCTGAACTTACAAGATCTGAACAGAGTGGTTCATGACAGATGCTCTTTGACGTCACTGATTCATAGGGTCGCCATAAGTCATGATCAACTTGAAGGCACATAACAACAACAAAAATTGGAAAAGATCATTTTTATACATTGATAAAAATAAACATACACAATTAAAAAAATGTTCTCCCAGTGATCCACTCTCGTATGATGAGAGGGCTCTCCCTTGCTCTGATCCACTTGCCCAGAATGAGTCTTGCCAACTCAGCTGTCTCTAAGCTACAGCTGGGGAGATTTAAGAGAAGCTTTTTCTGCTTGACACAGAGAGGCAATGTACAGTGCCAACGTCTGTGGGCTCCTGGCCTGAACAGAAGCCTTCACTTTCTCATTTGGGAATATGTAATCAAAAATCAGGTAGCTGAAAAGAGGTCTGTGGCTTCTCAACACACAGGAAACACAAGGCCTAAAAATCCACTCACATGCTCCACTGTGTAGAGTTCACTGGACTAAAAGACACTTATGAACAACAGATGGCCACTCATTGGCTCCTCCTTTCCCCAAAGCAAAGAGGTGGGTACGAGGGCTCTGGGAAAAGAGGGCAATCAGCCGGCATCATTTTGTCTCAGATGAGCCTGCATCCCATCACAGAAGCAGAGTTCAAAGCTGCCTGGCTGCAATCGTATCACAATTTATTGAAGAGTTTGAGACTCTGCTTTCTCCCCTAGCTTTGCTGTAAAGCTGAATAAGTTTAAATGAGAACAATAAAGCAGCCTTTGCCAACCTGGTGCCCTCCAGATACTTTGGACTACAATTCCCACTGGCTCCAGGTACCACGGCTGTATGTCTCTGGAGCAGATGACAGCACAACAGTAAATGCACACAGGAATACTGTTAGAACATGGTTGAAACTGTGCCTCTTCAGAACATGAAAGTGTGATGAAGATGAGCCTTGGAGCGCTCATGACCATTCTCTAGCTAAAGCCACCACATGCCAGAGTCGCCTGAAGCATGAGCTTCACCCTGTGGTGAGATGCATGCATGTAACCAGTTCCCAGGATAGCAGGCACAGAGACACACCCAACATGCACAGTGGGCCAGGCCACGCAGCACACCGAGACACAAAAGCATTTTGCCACATGGAGCAGCCGCCATGGAGAGGCTATTTCAGAGCCAAAGACTGCAGATGGGGTACGTTACTGTCTCAGGACAATGGAGGGGAAGACACCTAGAAAGGGTTGCCATCCTATGGGAGGGAATCATTTACTGATCTAGCCCCTTCATGTGAGTGGCTTTTGAATGACCAAATCTTCATGAGGCAAAGGAATCCAAGCGATGTATGAATGCCCCAGCAGTTCTCAAAGGGGGGGGGGAACTCTTCAGTTGTGGAGTTCACCACCCTACAGTTGCAAGCAGCAAGCTAAGGATACCCAGGGAATACTGCATAGATTGATTTGGTGACCACTGCATTACGGGAACCTTTGGTGACAAGAAGCTTACAATTGCTTCTATATAAAGCCCCAAGTGAGAGCCAGTGTGGTGTAGTGGTTAAGTGGTTGGACTACGACCTGGGAGACCAGGTTCGAATCCCCACACAGGCATGAAGCTCACTTGGTGACCTTGGACCAGTCACTGCCTCTCAGCCTCATGAAAACCATATTCATAGGGTCGCCATAAGTTGGAATCGACTTGAAGGCAGTACATTTACATTTTTTATAGCCCTAAGCAAGGACAACATTTCCTTTGGTGAACCTTACAGCTTCTTTCTAATTTGCAGGTGGGAGATGTAATCACTGGGGGTGATTTTAACCTCTGTCATAGAGAGGGGCTAGATTGTAAAGGTACTGAATATGCTCACAGGAACATAACTTTTTGGAATTACTAGTTACCTTTTCTCTTAAGGGATACATGGTTAGAATTGCATCCTTCTGAATTTGGCTACACTTTTGGCTCTTCTCGCCATGGATCCCTATCTTGGATGGATTATATTCTTACTGATGGAAACCTGGCAGCTTTAACCTCTTACCTGGGTTCCACTAGAGTTTCTAACCATGCCCCTGTTCTTTCCTCCTTTAAGTGTTTTGACATCCCAAATGCTCCCCAATATGGTACTTTTAGTCAGTGAAGTACTTTGCAAGCTATTAAGGACACCTTATACAATATTTTTAACTAAATGTAAACAGTGGTCCTGTATACCCTATTGCTTGGGATACAATGAAGACCATTCTCCAAGAAGTTGTTACTAGTGATTCCATTAAGATAAAGATCTCAGCCCCTCATAAGTCTCAATTGTTAATGGAAATTGCAGATTTAGAAACATGACACAGATCCATCAGTTCTCTCAGGGTCTTTAGAACTCTTGAAGTAAAAATACATGCCCTTGAGGTTTCAGAAATCATTGAGACTGCAAAATCCTTAACCTATTATTAACTAGAAGTTCTACAAATTTGGCAATAAGAACCAACACTCTAAAAAAAAAAAGAAATAGAAAAGTTGTTGAATTCGATGCAAATCCAATCCTCAAATCTGGGACTTGAGAGAATTGCAGTGGAATTTGCACAATATTATACTACTCTTTACTCATCTGCTAATCCTGATGCTTCTCGCATTGGCTGCTCCTCAGACTCTATTCACATTTGCCCCTTTTCAGACTTCTTTAGGGAGTTAGTTAATCAAATGTTTTCTGAGGAGGACGTTGAAGCCATTATCAATCAGCTTAAACCCCACAGATCTCCTCGTCTGGATGGATTACCTAATGACCAGATTAAAAGATGTCTTTATTCTGCAATTGTCTTCCCCCCTCAACAAAATTATAGTGGGAAGGGATATTCTTAAATACTGGTTGGGATACCCCAACCCAGGATGGACCCTGTTTCCATGGAGTCCTATCACTCTACTCAATCTAGACCAGAAAATATTTACCGCTGTCTTAGCAGCTCGACTTAATAAACACATTGAGGACAACATCCATCTGGTTTTATTCCAACCAGACAAACGTCCTCATTCATTCACCACATCTCAAATAATCCACACTAGGCCTTCTAGTAATCCTTTAGCACTAGTGATACTAGATGAATATAAGGCTTTTGCTTCTTTAGAGTGGCCATGTCTGTTGAGACTGTTGCATAAGTACAATACTGGGGATGCCTTGGACAGTCATATTTAAACAATACAGTCCTACTCAAGCAGTACTATGCATTAATGGTATTGACTCAGACCCATTTTATTTCCATCATGGCACAAAACAAGGTACTCCCTTTCCCCATTATCATATGTTTTATCCTTAGAACCCTCTGCCATTTCTCTCCGCAAAAAAAAACTGGTTTGAAGGGTTATGACTTTGTGTGTCATCCCCAACTGTTAAGTCTTTTTGCATTCTCCTCTCTGACCTGGTTGCAGTGTTACCTTACCTTCATGCATGCATTGACAATTTTGGATCATTAGCAGGGCTCTATCTAATGTATGAAAAATTGGAGTCTCTGTTTTGGAACACTGGCCTGAATGCTCAGCATTTGTTCAATGGCAAATAAACATTAACATTTACTTCAATTCCTTTGATACGTATGAGTCCATATTCCCAGGAATTTGTTCAAACTCTAAATTACCTCCCATTTATATCCCACATTAAGTTGGATTTCTCTTCTTAGAGACATTTGAATCTCTCTCTTTTGGACTGAATATCTTCTGTCAAAATGAGAGCTTTGCTCCACTTCTTCTTTCAAGTTCTCCCCATTCCCATCCCTACTAAAACTATGAAAATTTGGCAATGACTCTCAACAGATTTATATTTTTGGCCATAAGGTTACACTTAACAGCAACCTCTCTACACTCAATCTCCACATTGGGTCGCTAGGGTGTTCTGCATCTTCAAGCTTACTTTCATGCTTTTCTGTTATGTCAGCTTATTCTGATCATAGGACAGGGCACATCATAGAATCAGAATAATTGAATATTAGAGCTGGAAGTGGTCTATAAGGCTGTCAAGTCCAGCCCCCTGCTCAATGCAGGAATCCAAGCCAAAGCATACCTGACAGTTGGCTGTCCAGCTGCCTCTTAAATGCTTCCAGTGTTGGAAAGCCCACCACTTCCCATTGTCACATTGCTCTAACAGTTAGGAAGTTTCTCCTCATGTTCAGCCAAATTCTGGCCTCTTGGAACTTGAACCCATTATTTCATGTCCTGCACTCTGGGACGATTGAGAAGAAATCCTGGCCATCCTCTCTGTGACAACTTTTCAAGCACTTGAAGAGTGCAAGCATATCTCCCTTGAGTCTTCTCTTCTCAAGGCTAAACATGTTCAGTTCTTTTAGTCTCTCCTCATAGGGCTTTGTTTCCAGTCCCCTGATCATCCTGGTTGCCCTCCTCTCAACCTGTTCCAGTTTGTCTGCATCCTTCTTAAAATGTGGTGTTCAGAACTGGACTCAGTACTCAAGATGAGGCCTAACCAATACTGAACAGAGGGGAACTAGTGCTTCACATGATTTGGAAACTATTATTTCTGCTAATGCAGTGTGATGTGGCTATTTGCTCATATTCAGCTTGTGATCAGCTGACTTCGCTACTTATTCAGGTTGGTTTTTGTCACTTGAGAGACTTTTATGATCAGTTTCCCTTTAACACACTAACAGCAGCTCACTAAATTGACGTCACCTAAAATTAATTGGCTTCAAATCCAGCAAATTGTCCATTTCATAACTAGCCCTGTCACACAAACGCAACCTACAACATCTTTACTGTTTATGGAGGTAATCTTTTGTCTCCCGGATGCCTGCCTTAAGGGTGTAGCATCCCATTTATGCACTTAATTGAGGTGTTTCCATCTTTTATACGCTAATGGGCAGTGTGGAAGATGTACTGTACATAGATGGTATTATGTCTCTGTTTGGATGGCACGTATACAAAACTCAAACAGACTGTGCTGGAAGATGTGTGGCACAACTGGTACTTATTGGCACTTGCGGTGGTCTTGCACGCATGTTACAATATTCTGGACAGCTGTACTAACAGAAATTGGAACCGTTATTGCCCATATTTGAGATCCTGGCCCTAAACTTTGTTTACTTTCAATGTTTTGTGGAAGCAACTAGACCTTCTTTTAAAGTCACTTATTATTTTCCTTCTGGTGGCTGCTCACTTGGTCATAACTCAGGGGTACAAGGGCATGAAGTCCACCACCTTAGATAGGAGGTGTGAAAAGACCATGGACATCGTTATTGCCGAAAAGCTCAACTCACCACGCAAACGTTTTGCAGGGTGATGCTGAACTGGAGGATTTTGCAGTTGTATGGTGGACTTTTATTACATATATGAACAGACACCAACTTGAATCCTTTCTCCCTGCTGAAATCGAGTTTCATCTGGAAGTATTTGTGGCCCTCCTGATAATGCTTGGTTTTCCTTTATTCCTCAATCACTCATTCATTACTTTTACAATAATTTCCCCTCCCCAAGTCCCTCTTACCACTACTTTCCCTAACAGTTGTCTTTCAAGAGCTTATACTCTTGCCTACGCCTTTTACATCTCCACACTCGGCCTCAGCAATGTTTTGTATATCATATGTTTTCCTTGTTTTCTTTTGGTATGTATCTGTTCATAACAGCAATCAAATTAAACGTTTTTTAAGAAGAAAAGATGAAGAAAAGAAGTGGGACTGATGTGCCAAAAGCTCTACCTTTTGCGACACAGAGGCCCAAAACAAAATTATTATTTGAGAAAAGTACATGACACAGGTCACGTAAGCAGCCTTGCCCAATCCAGTCACGCAGATGCCCCTTGAAAAAAAGCAGCCACCAGTAACTGCAAGAGGAAGAGGCTGCCTGACAAGTTCACAACATCACATTATTCATCAACCTCAACCACCTAGATAGTCTGACAAGACAACTTTATTCCTTTCTTAGCTACCACATAACAAATTAAAAGATTGGAGAAAGCAGCTCTTGTCTAGGTAAAAAACAGGGCCCTGCAGGTGTCTGGCACAAAGACCGTCTCTTCCTTGACATCACACTGGAAGAATGATGTCTTGAGGGAGCTGAAAAGGAAGACATCAATAGCAGCGAGAAGAGAATTAAGCAGGAAGCCACCCTCTCACCCCCAAAGTGCTTGAGGCTGAATCTATGCAGGCACCAAACCTATGCATGGAAATGCTCAGAGACAATAAACAAAGTTTTAAGTATGGAGGCGGCAACTCAAGGTGGGATTTCACCTAACCTGATGACGAAGGCTCCCCGTATCTCCAGGAGCTTCCTCTCACTGCTGAATCTCTTGAGCAAGTTGATCATGAACTTATAGAAGTAGGAGTTCATAGTGGGTGTTGAGGGAGAGCATTCCATGCCTTTGGTACCTGGAAGGAAAACAAGGGAGGACGTCACTGTGATGTTCCTATATTAATGTATATATGGTAAGTGTTAGTTGTTTAGAAGATACATGGTAAGTGGAGTGAAAGAGGGGGAGTGAATGGGCAGTAGAATGCGAGATGATTGGCTGAGTGTTTAAAATGGCTGAATGTATAAAAGGAAGAGTGAGAGTGGAATCTAGGGGGGGAGAAGAGAACTGAGTGGATTGCTTGGTGGGGTTTGAGAGAGTTGTTTGCCAGGAGAGAGTGAAGAAGGAGGGAGGTGGAGTTCGGATTAGTATTGAGTAAAACCATATGCTTATGTGCCTTAAGAAGAAATCTTGTTAATCTTGTTAGCTTTGTTATCTGTAATAAATACTTAATTTGGTTTACCAAAGGCCTGATCCTTGGCTGGGGTTTCACAGACCAGAAGGGAGGGTAAGGTAATGACCAAGGCTGAAGGGGAACTGTAACAAATGGTGGCAGCGGTGAAGAGAATAACAATACCAGTATTCAGAGTCTCTGGGAATACTAGTATTGGGACGTTACTGGTGGTTGCCTAGCAGGGGGATCTGTTGAGATCTGTGCTAGAGCGGGGAGACAAACCGTAAGAGAGAGCGGTCCGGACTGGTGGAGTCCCTGGTGGTGCCTAGTGACAGGCAGTAACCACGAGCAGGTAGGAACCTGACAGGGAGAGCCAGGGAAGGACGCATCACATGTGGTGTCAGTAGCAGTGGGATACGAACAACAGAGAATCCAGATACAGTGGTGTGGCAAACAGAAATAACAAAACAAGATTTCTTGTGAGAGTGACTGGCAAAGAGTGTGTGGCAAAGAGTGAGTGAACTCAAACACCATGGCTGAATACATAAAAATGAAAAGAGAGGAGCTGGTGGAGAAGTGCGTAACATTCAATTTACCTCACGAGGGTAAAGGGGTAGATGAATTGAGGGTAGCACTTATAGGATTTGCAACTGCCCAGCAAAAACAACCTGTCAGAGGAGAGACCCCAGAAGGATATTTAAGCAATCCCGCTTATATAGAGTACTTGAGAGAGAAGTTAAGATGGGAGGCTGAGGAAAAAGACAAGCAGAGGGAGTTGGAAGCTGAGAGATTGAGGATGGAAGCTGAGAGATTGAGGAGGGAGGCTGAGGAAAAAGATAAACAGCGAGAGTTGGAAGCTGAGAAGTTGAAGATGGAAACTGAGAGAATGAGAATGGGGTTTGAGGAGAGGGAGAAGCAACGAGCAGTGGATGCCGAATTACAAGTAGAAAAGTTAAAATTTGAAAGAGAGAAGTTTCATTCTGATGAAACAAGAAAGGACAGAGATGGAGCAAAAATAAAAATTACTCCAAAGGACTTTGCTGTCTATGAGCCTGGTCAAGATCCTCAAATTTACCTCAGCACCTTTGAAAAAGCAGCTCAGTTGTGGGGGCTACCTGAAGATAAATACATGCAGTATTTATCAAACCTGATTAAAGGGGAATTGGCTGAGGTATACCAATATTTCCCCTCAGACAGGCCCGTCACCTATGCTGAATTCAAAGAAGCAGTGTTTAAAAGATTCAGACTGGGGCCTGATTATTTTAGAAAGCTTTTCAGAAATTGCCAGATACAGACAGGGAGGTCTTTTGTGGAACTGGGAGCAAAGTTGATGGATATATTTGGAAAGTGGATGAGTAGTGCCAAAGCTCAGTCAGTGGAAGAGGTGAAAAGCCTCATGATACTGGATCAATTATACCATCAGTTACCACCAGAAATAAGGCTCCTGGTCAAAGACCGTTCCCCTACATCTGTGCAGGAGGCCGCAGAGTTGGCGGATCACTTCGCCTCCAATAGAACTGGCTGGGTGGGGAAAACATCAAGAGATTTTAAACCCAGACCATATAGTGCTGGCAGAAGGGATGTGGTACCACAGCGAGTGAGTCCTCCATTAAAATCTGAAGGGCACAGGACACTCCAGAGTGGATCTGTGTACCGTAAAAGTGAGGAGAAATTATGCTACAAATGTGGTAGACCAGGGCACCTACGTTTTCAATGTGAGGTTGCCAACCCCAGTAGTAATCCTGCTCAGACAAGGGCAGTGAAAACAGAGCCCAAGGCTTTAGAAACAGCGAAAAAGGTTCAGTTTTGCCAGATAAACTGGACAGAAGTAACAGACCTTGATTCAAGTCTGAGAGAGGAAGTGAGTGTACAAGGGGCAAATTATTGGGCATTGCTTGACACTGGTGCCGCTCAGACGTTACTGAGGCCAGATTTAATAAAATCTGAAGAAATATTACCTCAGGAAACAGTGACTATCCAAGGAGTGAGGGGTCAACCAGAGAGTTTGCCTGTGGCCCTAGTGAAAATGGAATGGAGAGGCCGAAAGGGCCAATATAAAGTTGGTATTAATGCCCAGCAACAAGAACCAGTAATACTGGGAAGGGATGTAATGGGCGCCCAAGGAAAGATCTATGTAGTGACCAGACAGCAAATTGGCAGAGAAAAAGAAGCCATATTAAGGGGGGCTGAAACAAACAGGGTGGAATCTGTTAGCCAGCCTCAGGTCACCATAGCAACCACTAGCAGGCCTGGTGAAGGAGACAGACTGTATCAAGTGGTCTCTGGGGAAGAAGCAGAGCAATTCAGGGAAGAGCTGCATAAAGATATAAGTTTGAAGCAGATAAAGGAACAAGCCCTGACCCAACAGATTCCTTTCACTGACAAACTGAGGAATCAAGTTGTGTGTGAGAATGGGATTTTATATAGACTGTGGATGCTTGCTGAGAGAAAGGGTGAATGTGAACCAGTGAAACAAATGATGGAAGTGGAAAAGAATTTGAGTCAAGCACAGGAGAAGCAACGTTACTGGTATGACAGAACAGCCAGGGAACATGTGTATGATGTGGGAGATATGGTTATGGCGTTCTTACCCAGGAAACATGACAAATTACAGGCTAACTGGGAAGGACCATATACCATCAGAGAAAGGCTTGACACAGTGACATATGTAAGCACCACAGACCAATTAAACAAAAGCAAAGTGGTTCATGTAAATATGTTAAAGCCTTACCATACCAGGGATGCAAAGGTGTTGCAAGTTACCTTATTCCCTGAGGGAAGTGGGCCTGAACTTCCAGATTTGGTACAGTAAGGCAAAGACAAAGGAGGGGTAGATCAAGTGGAATGGTCAGAGGAGGTAGAGGAGGAAGTAAAAGAAGAGATTCTGAGAGTTTTGAAAACCTATAGGAATCTCTTTAGCAACAAACCTGGCCGAACCAGTATAGTTATACATTCCATTGATACTGGAGATCATGCCCCAATCAGATCTGTTCCGTACCGTGTGAATGGGAAAGTTTTGAATGAGATCAAAAAGGAGGTAGAAGATATGCTGGAATTAGGAGTGATCAGGGAATCCATCAGTCCCTGGGCCTCAAGTATTGTCCTGGTTCCGAAAAAAGATGGAACGACCAGGTTTTGCATTGATTATCGGCTAATCAATAAAATTACTGTCCCAGATGCGTATCCTATGCCTAGGGTAGACGCAATGTTAGAGTTATTGGGGGCAGCAACCATTATCTCTACACTAGATCTCTGTAAAGGATTTTGGCAAATGGAACTAGACGAGCAATCCAGAGCCAAAACTGCCTTCAGTACACCAGATGGGTTATATGAGTTTGTGACCTTACCCATGGGACTAAGGAACTCACCAAGTTCATTTCAGAGGCTAATCAATATTGTGTTGCGAGGCATGTCAGATTTTGCAGTGGCTATATCGATGACGTGGCCATTTTTAGCAAGTCGGTGCCTGAGCATGTCCAACACCTGACAACAGTATTGGAGGCCTTAAGAAAAACAGGCCTCACAATAAAAGCTAAGAAATGCCAGTTTGGACTAAAGGAAGTAATCTATTTAGGACATAAGGTGGGGAGTGGGAAAATCACCCCCTTATGGAGCAAGGTGGAGGCAATACAAGCGTGGCCGATCCCCTTAACCAAAAAACAAGTAAGGGCATTTCTGGGTGTGGCTGGATTTTATAGGAAGTTTGTGAGAAATTTTGGGGAAATAGCAACCCCTTGCATGAATTAACAAAGAAGAAGTGTTCTGAGCGTGTGGTATGGACGGATGAATGTCAGAAGGCTTTTGATCTACTGAAGCAAGCCTTGTGCCAAGGACCCATATTAATAGCACCAGACTATGAGAAACCATTCATCGTGGCTACAGATGCGTCGGACCTGGCGCTGGGAGTCGTCTTGCTACAGGAGAGAGAAGGCACCAGACATCCAGTGGCGTACCTGAGTCGCAAGCTGACGCTGAGGGAAAAAAACTATTCGTCGGTGCAGAAGGAGTGCCTAGCGGTCGTGTGGGGACTGAACAAGTTGCGCCCATACGTGTGGGGACGAAGATTCACAGTGACTACGGATCATCGGGCCTTGTTATGGTTGCAGACTATGAAAAACCATAACACTATGCTGCAGAGGTGGTCCTGGGCCCTACAGGACTATCAAGTGGACTTCCAGTTCATCAAAGGCAAGAACTATGTACTGGCCGATGGACTTTCCAGGCAAGTGGCTGGGACTGCAGTGACGTGACCAGACAGAGGAACAAAGAAAGACATTTTCCCCACAGAGACTTTTATTTGTTAACGCGACGTATAAATCCTGGAACAGGAATAATACTCTGCTGTTGTTTAAGGGGGGGGGAAATGTGATGTTCCTATATTAATATATATATGGTGTTAGTTGTTTAGAAGATACATGGTAAGTGGAGTGAAAGAGGGGGAGTGAATGGGCAGTAGAATGCGAGATGATTGGCTGAGTGTTTAAAATGGCTGAATGTATAAAAGGAAGAGTGAGAGTGGAATCAGAGGGGGGGGAGAAGAGAACTGAGTGGATTGCTTGGTGGGGTTTAGAGAGTTGTTTGCCAGGAGAGAGTGAAGAAGGAGGGAGGTGGAGTTCGGATTAGTATTGAGTAAAACCATATGCTTATGTGCCTTAAGAAGAAATCTTGTTAATCTTGTTAGCTTTGTTATCTTTAATAAATACTTAATTTGGTTTACCAAAGGCCTGATCCTTGGCTGGGGTTTCACAGACCAGAAGGGAGGGTAAGGTAATGACCAAGGCTGAAGGGGAACTGTAACAAATGGTGGCAGCGGTGAAGAGAATAACAATACCAGTATTCAGAGTCTCTGGGAATACTAGTATTGGGATGTTACTGGTGGTTGCCTAGCAGGGGGATCTGTTGAGATCTGTGCTAGAGCGGATAGGTAAACTAAGAGAGTGCGGTCCGGACTGGTGGAGTCCCTGGTGGTGCCTAGAGACAGGCAGTAACCACGAGCAGGTAGGAACCTGACAGGGAGAGCCAGGGAAGGACGCATCACAGTCACCCAGTTTAAAAAAGAATGACAGCTGGGCTTTGGAATTCACCCATGTTCTGTGCTGCTTCAGACCATCCTAGTTCTGATTTGCAGGGGTAGCTTTGCCACTTTGCCTAACAAAGGGCATGGAGAGCTACACTGATACGGAACATGGGAAGCTGCCTTATACTGAGTCAGACCACTGATCCATCTAATATTGCCTACACTGACTGGCAGCAGCTCTCTAGGGTTTCAGGCAAGGACACTCCTAACCCTACCTGAAGATGCTATTGGGGAATGAATCTGGGACCTTCCGCATGCAAGGCAGTTGCTATGACCCTTCCCGTAATAATAATAATAATAATAAATTTAATTTCTGTGTCGCCTATCTGGCCAATGGCCACTCTAGGCGACGTACAAGGCAGTTAAAACACAATATGATAAAATACAATGGTACAATATAAAAACAGTATAAAAACAGTATAAAAACAATACAGCAGCAGACAATAACATTAAAACAGGGTAGGAGGCATTTCAATCTCAGTAATTAACCCTCCCCGGAAATCCCAAAGGCCTGTTGAAAGAACCAGGTCTTTAAAGCTTTACGGAATACATTCAGGGAAGAGGCGTGCCGTAGATCTTGTGGGAGGGAGTTTGAGGGTGGGGGCCGCCACTGAGAACGCCCTCTCTCTAGTACCCGCCAATCTAGCTGTTTTTGTCGGCGGGATTGAGAGAAGGCCGTGTGGCTGATCTTGTCGGGCGGCATAATTGGTAAGATAAACTGGGCCGAAACCGTATAGGGATTTAAAGGTTAATACCAACACCTTGAATTGGGCCCGGAAGACAACTGGAAGCCAGTGTAGATTGAACAATACTGGTGTGATGTGATCCCGGCGGCGACTGTTCATAAGTAGTCGAGCCGCCGCATTTTGTATAAGTTGTAGTTTCCGGACCGTTTTCAAGGGTAACCCCACGTAGAGCGCATTACAGTAATCCAAACGAGAGGTGACCAGGGCGTGTACTACCAGGGGGAGCTGATGAACAGGAAGGTAGGGTTGTAGCCTTCGTATGAGGTGTAGTTGATACCAGGCTGCCCGGCACACTGCCGAAATCTGAGCCTCCATGGACAGCCTGGAATCAAGTACCACCCCAAGACTGCGGACCTGGTCCTTCAGGGGTAAACTCACCCCATTGAACCTCAGGTCAACATCTCCCAACCTTTTCTTGTCCCCCATGAGTAGCACCCCGGTTTTATCAGGGTTCAACTTCAGCTTGTTCCTTCCCATCCATCCACTCACGGATTCCAGGCACTTGGACAAGGTCTCCACAGCCAACTCTGGTGAAGATTTAAACGAGAGGTAGAGCTGAGTGTCATCTGCATATTGGTGACACTGCAGCCCAAATCTCCTAATGATTGACCCCAGCGGCTTCATATAGATATTAAATAGCATGGGAGAGAGGATAGAGCCCTGTGGCACACCACAGTTGAGAGGCCAAGGGTCTGAAACCTCCTCCCCCAATGCTACCTGTTGAAACCTATCGGAGAGGAAGGAATGGAACCACTGCAATACAGTACCTCCAATTCCCAATCCCTCCAGGCGATGTAAAAGGATACTGTGGTCGACAGTATCAAAAGCCGCTGAGAGATCGAGGAGGACAAGAAAGGAGAATTCTCCCCTATCTAATGCCCTCCTCAAATCATCAACCAGAGCGACCAAGGCTGTTTCAGTTCCGTGACCAGTCCTGAAACCCGATTGGTATGGATCCAAGTAATCCGTTTCATCCAAGTGTGCTGACAACTGGTTGGCCTCCACTCGCTCAATGACCTTGCCCAAAAATGGTAGATTCGAAATTGGGCGGAAGTTATTAAAAACTTGGGGATCCAAGGAGGGCTTCTTCAGGATGGGCTTTACAATTGCCTCCTTGAAGGCTGATGGCATCACACCCTCTTTCAAGGATGCGTTTACCACCGCTTTGATCCCCTCGCCCAATTTCTCTCTGCAGCTCATAAGGAGCCACGATGGGCAAGGATCACTTAGACAAGTGGTAGGCTTCACAGTTGTAAGCACCTTGTCCACATCCTCAGAAGGGAGAAGCTGAAACTGATCCCAACTTACCGGCATGCAACTGGCCAACTCTGGTTCATCCACTGTATCCATGGTGCACGGAATCGAGCTCCGTAAGTGTTCGATTTTATCAGCGAAGTGCTTTGCTAATAGGTCACAGGAGGCCTTTGACTGTTCCAAGGGTTCCTGAGCAACTGGACCGACCAGGCTTCGGACCACCTGGAACAGCCTCCTGGGACAGCACTCCGCAGACGCAATAGAGGCAGCAAAGAAAGCCTTCTTTCCTGCCTTTAAGCCTTCTTTCCCCTACACGATGTGGTGCACCCACACTATTTTGCCTGTCCTTTAGTAGTGAGTTTTATGCAGCCATAAAGGAAACCTGGAAGTCTGGTCCTCCCACGAGTCACTGGAAGAGGAAAGATATCGAGATGCCTCTAAATTGGAGTAAAAAGGCATTTCCTATTTGAGGACATCAGCATAAATCTTTTTTTTTACAATAATTTTTATTCAAATTTTCATAAAACATACAAACCAAAATCATAAAACATTCAAAGACAAAAAACAAAACAAAACAAAAATGATTAAACAAAAAAATAAAATGTTGACTTCCCATTTGTCGCAGATCAAATCAGTTGTAGGTCTACAATATATAACAATCCTGTCTCTTAAATTATATTATAAAATCACTTTCCTCCAGTAGTTATCTTAATTAATCATCAAATCTCATAAACATTACTTTATTCTTTCCACAAAAAGTCAAAGAGAGGTTTCAATTCTTTAAGAAATATATCTATCAATTTTTCTCCAAATAAACATGTCGATTAATCCATCTCGTTAATAATAATAATAATCTTATTGTCATAACCATAGTCCAAATAAACATATCGATTAATCCATCTCATCAAAATCTGTTAGGTCCAATAATTTCAATAGCCATTATTCCATTATCCCTATTAATTCCATCTTCCATCTTCAATAGTCCTGTTAAATCCAGTAATTTCAGTGTCCAATCTTCCATTATCAGTATTCCATAGTAACCTTGCTGTCATAGCCATAGTCATATAATAAGAGTCTGATGGGAATTTCCTCTATCCCAAATATTTTCTTGCCATCAATTCTGAATAAGTTGCTGAAATATTGTTGTAAAGTCATATCTGTGTTCTTCTTTTTTACAAAATGCACTGGCTCATCTCTTGAGAGTTTTTCCATTGTCACATGGCTGCAGTTAATTCCATAGATTTTCTCTATATCAAGCTCCATCACGTCATTCCAGTCCAGAAGATTATCCAAGCCATTGATAACTTTATCTCTAATATCTTCATTGGTTTCTTCAGAGATAACGTTAAATTCCAAACAGTAGATTTTATTTCTAATATCCATAAACTCCAGATCTTTTTCCAATTCCACATTTGTTCCAATCTCCAGGGCTTGTATCTTCCCTTTATTTTTTCTTTTCTCATCTCTGATCTCATTCTCCTCTCTCACAGGATCCCCTATTTCTTTAAGCTCCTGCGTCATTTTGCTCAGTTCAATTTTCAGCTCCTTACTGCCCTGTCGCAGGGTTTGTTTCGTTATCTCAATCTCATCCATTATTTTCTGAAACATAATTACTTCCAGATTCTCAGCCATTTTCTTGATTGCCATTTTTAAAACCACGAAAACAAAACAAAACAAAAATAAAGAAGAACCACTTCTTATCTCAGCAACAATTGGGTTAATATTCCAGGCTTGATGACATCACAGTATAAACAGAGCAGCCTGCCTTATCTCTCTATGTTCAAGAATACAAAACAAATTTAGTTCCCAGCATCAAAACAGTTAGTGGCGTCGTGAAGAAGCAGATTCGTCAAAATAAAATAGACCAAAAAGAGAATAGTCCCAGACAATATAATGTTCCTCGGAATAGAAATCCCTCTTCTGTTTATATCTTTAGAATGCACTTCCAGGACAGCTTTTTGCAATAGAAACAGAGATAAGCTGTTAATTTCGTGAATAACAGAGAAGAGTTATAGCTCACCCAGAAGTTCTTTAAAGCTGATTCATTTGACAAATCTCTTTTTGCTGCAACAATTTAAACCAAGTAAAAAAAAGAATAGAAAGAAGGGTGCTTGCCTGTTAGTCCGTTTTCTCTTTGAAGAAAAGATAAACGTATCGCATTAATCAGATAGAGCTTGTTCGGAAGTCCGTCCGGCATTGCTGGCTGGACCTTTTCTCATAAATTAATGAAATCCAGTCCTCCCAACAAAAACAGGCTTTTGAGGTTGATCTCTACGTTTCTCCCCGCCCGGGAGAAATTTCATCAGTCAAAAAAAAAATGTTCTGACTGATTTATATCTGAATAAGCTTCTTTTGAGGCGGGAGCCCGTCTCAAAAGCAGGCACAAGCGAGGTCACCCTTCCCGGAAGTCCCAGGACATCAGCATAAATCTTACACAGCATTAGAAAACCAAGACTGGAAGCTCAAGGCAAAAACTTAATTAGGCTGTCACTTCAAAGCAAACATTTTAAAAGGACATTTCAAAAGGAGTCCAGCATACGTAGCACATGTGAGGTCTGAACAATGGAAATGGAAACATCCAGTGAAGAGGAAGCATCCCACGTGAGATGCTCAATGAACCCACCAAAGTACCTTGCGTAACACGTCTCCCAATGCCCCTGGACCAGCCTCTGTCAACTTGGTGTCCTCCACGTGTTTTGGGTTACAACTGCTAGCAGCCTCAGCGAGCAAGGCTGAATGACGCTGGGGCTGATGTGAATTGTAGTCCAAAACATCTGGAGAGCACCAGGTTGGGAAAGGTCTAGATAAATATAAGCTCTCTCAGTCACCAGGCCATGGAGAATGCAGGGGAAACACAATTCCGAAGGCAAACCTCTTTGCTGGCAAGAGGGTGGTGGTGATAGCAAGCACACCTGTCAACCTTGACACCCAATTTATGCCCTGATTAGGCCGCAGAGGGTTCAGAAGGGAGAGAACTCTCGCTGCAGAACGAGCATGCAAAGCTCATTGCCAGAGCCTCCCCTCAAGTCGGAGACGTGATGCCTTTGAGGCAGGAGACAGAATATGCGCCTCTCTTTCCACAGTTCTCCTTCACAAGCACCACAGCACTGCTGTAAGATTTGGAGACTGGCTGGGAGAACACTCACGCTGTCTGTGTGACACTTGCAGAGACTTGCCATCCTGTCTAGATATACAGAAGACAGAGCAGCAATGGGGGAAAACCCTGATATTCAAAACTGAACATGGCCATTTTACAATACAATTATCTACAAGAGCCCTTTGAAAAGCTGCTGCTGGCCACTTTTAGTTGAACAGTCAGTGTGGCAGGGTGCTTAGTGTCAGACTTGGACTGCAGAGACTTGAGTTCAAATCCCCACTCAGCCACAAAGCTTACTGGTGTGGAGGACTGTCAGTCACGCTCTCTCAGCCTGCCCTTTCTCCTGGGGTGGTTGTTAGGACAAAGCAGGACTGGAAAAGCGAACCAGGAATGCTGAGAAAGGGCAGGATAAAAATGCTGCAAACAAATTAAAGAAAACCTTCATTCGAGAACCCAAAAAGTCAGCAGTGCAAAGGTCCACGGAGAGGTTGTTGCAGGTTCAACCTGCAGCCAATGCAGGCAGAAAGGCCTACTCCTGGAAAAAACTACAAACCAGATTGTTTATGCATCAGCTTGACAAGGACATGACGCACTCAACCCCAGAAAACTGAGGTCCACACACTGGAAAGACCTTATCAGCAACAAAAAGAAAATTCACAGCCTCATTATCAGAGCAGCCTGAACGCAGTGAGCAAATGGCAGTCGGCATGAGGTGGGGAGAAGGAGAGCCACATTTCCCACGATGAAGATCCATCACCAGCAAAACCACAGGTTTGCATTCCTGTGCCCTTCTGAGCATCTCATAGTTCATAATCCTCACACAGCCTGTAATGTACCTGCACCATCCCAATGCAGAAACTTGGCAGCAAGCAACAACGCTTCCAAGAGCTCCACACAGGACTCCTGGATTTCTCTAGCTTCGCCAGTTCAAGCTTCCGTCATTGACGGGTGGCTCGCCCACGATGGTGCAGCAAGATGTTACAATTAAATCTGCTTTGCTATTTATATGAGCTGAAATACTAGAAAGACAGGAGGATGTGTTAGGAAAACAGTTGAACTAATTAATTTATACTGATACTCACAAACTGGAGACTTCACAGATATGCAACATGCCAGATTGGCTGTTAGCACACACACAGCGAAGTCCAGCACCCCAAGCAAAAGAAGCTCAGCTGTTAGTCAGCATGTGGGCAAGTTACAACTGAGCAGGATGATCTCAAAGTGGCAGCAGTGGTTTCCTGGAAAGCAACAATGGCAGCGTTACGCACAACACTGTCGAGCTGGCCAGCACGCACCTTTCCCAGCGACCTCATGGCCAGGTGGCCTGTTGCTGTAGCAGCCTATATCTCAATGGAAAGCCTAACCGGACAGCTTGGATTCCTCACCACCACCCGATAAGCAATGCAGCTTGACTGCACAAGGAGTCCCAAATGGACCCGCAGTGAATTCCTCTTCACCTAGTATAAAACAGATGCTTGAACTCCCCTTCTCTGAACCTCTGTCCTCAGAGATGAAAATAACAAAAATAAATAATGAAAATAAATAATAAATTTAATAACTAATTAAAATAAATAAGTTCTGCCCAGCAACCCAGCAGTCTGGCGACTCAAAGGATCATGGAATAGTGGACTTGGAAGGGGCCTATAAGGCCAACCCCCTGCTCAGTGTAGGAGTCTAGGTTAAGTGAAGAGTGCTTATTACTTCTACTGGAATGGAACAGAAGCAAGTGTTACTTCTGCAGTGTCTGCAAATACTGAGTGGACTGGAGGATTCTGCAAGGATTCTCTACAAGGATTATCAGTTCAGTGAAATCATGCAACACCCAGCATTCTCATCTAATCTACACTCTGAGGCAGACACATGGTCCTACTGAGTTCATTATCAAACAGTCTAACACTCAGGAACACTGCAGGCCACTTTCCCCAATCTAGTGCCCTCCAGTTGTTTTGTACTAGAACAGCTGTGTTGCAAAGGGGCTGATGTGAGCTGTAGTCCAAAATACCAGGCTGCAGAACGCTGTAGACAGTGCTAGGCTGGTTTCTCATTTCTGACCAGGTCTCCACTATGTAGGTGTATGGATCATAGAATAGTAGAGTTGGAAGGGGCCTAATAAGGCCATCAAGTGCAACCCCCTGCGCAATGCAGGAATCAAAGCACACCTGACAGATGGCTGTCCAGCTGCCTCCTGAAGGCCTCCAATGTGGGAGAGCCCACCATCTCCCTAGGCCATTGGTTCCATTGTCGTACCACTCTAACACGAAGTTTTTCCTCATGTTCAGCCGAAATCTGGCTCCCTGCAACTTGAGCTCATTATTCTGTGTCCTGCACTCTGGGACGATTGAGAAGAGGTCCTGGCCCTCTTCTGTGTGACAACCTTTCAAGTACTTGAAGAGGGCTATCATCTCTCTCCTCAGTCTTCTCTTCTCAACTAAACATGTCCCATTCTTTCAGTTTCTCCTCTTAGGGCTTTGTTTCCAGGCCCCTGATCATCCTTGTTGCCCTCCTTTGAACCTGTTCCAATTTGTCTGCATCCTTCTTAAAGTGTGGTGTCCAGAACTGGATGCAGTACTCAAGATGAGCCTAACCAATGCTGAATAGAGGGGAATCAGTACTTCATGCGATTTGGAAACTATAAATATAGCCTAAAATACCAGTTTTTTCCAGCCCCATCACACTACTGCCTCATATTCCGCTTGTGATCAATAACAATCCCAAGATCGTCTCGCAAGCAGTATTGCTGAGTCAAGTATTCCCCATCTGATAACTGTGCATTTGGTTCCTTCTTCCTAAGTGTAGAACTTTGCACTTATCCCTGCCTCTTCAACTTGTATTTCACATTTGCCAGGAGAGTCATAGACCCTTTTTTGGGAGAAGACTGAGCCAAAGCAGGAATTGAGCACTTCTGCCTTTTCTTTGTCATCTGTTATCATTTTGCCATCCTCATTGAGTAGCTGTGCCACTGTTTCTTTTCTCTGTCTTTTACTTTGGACATACCTTTGTTGCTTTTAGCATCCCTCGCTAACCTCAGCTCATTCTCAGCTTTAGCCTTCCTGACACCATCCCTGCAATTCTGTGATACCTCCTTGTATTCTTCCTTTGTGGCCTGGCCTTCTTTCCATTTCCTGTATGTGTCCTTTTTTGTTTTCAGGTAATCTCTTAAGCTTTTTGTGAAGCCACGTTGGCTTCTTCTGTTGTTTCCCCCTTTTTTCCTTGTTGGAATTTCTTGCCATTGTGCTTTTAGAATTTCCTTTTTTAGAAACTCCCACCCATCTTGAACTTGTCAAGGATTATCAATACCTTGGCACAGTCATTAACCAAAATGGAGACAATAGTCAAGAAATCAGAAGAAGGCTAGGACTGGGGAGGGCAGCTATGAGAGAACTAGAAAAATCCTCAAATGCAAAGACGTGTCACTGAACACTAAAGTCAGGATCATTCAGACCATTGTATTCCTGATCTCTACGTATGGATGTGAAAGTTGTTTTAAAGGTTTTTAAAGTTTTTTTACATGTTTTTAATGCTGTTTTGTTTTAATGTATTTTAAGATCTGTTTTTATGATGTTTTAAAGTGTTTTTAGCGTTTTGTTTGCTCCTGCTGGGAGGAAGGGCGGGATACAAATTAAATAATAAATAAAATAAATAAAGTTGGACAGTGAAAACAGCGGATAAGAGAAAGATCAACTCATTTGAAATGTGGCGTTGGAAAGTTTTGAGGATATCACAGATCACGAAAAAGACACATAATTGGGTGTTAGAACAAATTAAACCAGAACTGTCACTAGAAGCTAAAATGATGAAACTGAGGTTATCCTATTTTGGACATGTAATTATAAGACATGGTTCACTAGAAAAGACAATAATGCTGGGGAAAACAAGGAAGTAGAAAAAGAGGAAGGCCAAACAAGAGATGGATTGATTCCAAAAAGGAAGCCACAGACCCGAGCTTACAAAATCTGAACAGGGTGGTTCACGACAGATGCTACTGGAGGTTGCTGATTCATAGGGTCGCCATAAGTCGTAGTCGACTTGAAGGCATATAAAAACAACAACAACAACAAACCCATCTTGAACTCCTTTTCTCATTAGAGTTGCTTGCCTTGGGACTTTACTTATTATTCTGAGTTTATTGAAATTGGCTTTCCTGAAATTCAAGATACGCGTATGGCTACTCTCAGCTTTTGCGTCCTTTAAAATCAATAACTTAAGTATAGCAGGGTCATTTCCCCATGGAGTTCCTATAAGTGCCACTTCATCCACCAAGTCAGAATCAAGTCAAGGACAGCCGATCCTCTAGTTGCCTCCTCCACTTTCTGTAGGGGAAAGTTGTCAGCAACACAACTTTGCCACCCTGCGCTCCTGCTGGGAGGAAGGGTGGGATATAGATCAAATAATAAATAACCACAAGTCAGGAATTTCTTGGAGGAGCCATGTTTGGCAGGATTTGTCTCCCAACAGACAATTGAAGTCCTCTGTTACTACTACCTCATGGCTCCTCAAAACACTGGCAATTTGCTTTTCAAAAGTTTCATCCTCGTCTTCTCGACTGGGCAGTTGGAAGTAAACTCCGACCCACCATGTTCCTTTTATTCCTTGCCCCATTTGTTTTAATGTCGGTGGAGCTACCAAGCTCATCCTCCTGTACTTCTCTGTAGGGACATATGTTTTCAACATACAGTGTGACTCTGCCCCCTTTCCTTTTTATTATTAAATAATTTTGATTAACTTTTTTATAGAAAAGGAAATATACATCTATCACAGTCTGCACAAGGAAGTACTGCATGATATAATGAAAATTATAAAACAAATAGAAAAGACTAACCCCCATCCACCCCCTGTTGCAGATCACTGAACACAGCAGTTATATGTTAAGAACCAAAAATACCAAAAGAGAATGAAGGACAAACAAGAGCTAACAATAAATACTTCAATAATCAACACACAGTTTCCAAACAAAACATGTGTTCCAAATCTGCGCATAGTAAGACAGACTCCCTGTCATGCTCCCGCAGGTTCACATAAATTATAATGGGTGCCAGGTTTCAAGAAAATTGCCCTTTTTGGTGATACCTTGGGAAATTCTCAGTTTACCCATTAACTTTTCCATGACAGCCCGGCACTATATCTTCTGGTTCTAATGGTCCCCACCACCTTCCTATTCCTTCTGTTCTTTTTGAACAAATTATATCCTTCTATTGCTTTATTCCAGTCATGGGAGTCATCCCACCAAGTTTCCGTTATACTTATCAAGTCGTATTTACCTTCCTGTATTAAGAGTTCAAGTTCATCCTGTTTGTTTCCCATACTCTGGGCATTAATATACAGACATCGAAGACCATGTGAATTATGGCTCTTGTTTGGCCAAAGCAAGCAGATGGGAAAGGGTAGAGGCCCCCCAGGAGGGTGGGGGGGAGCTCCAAGGGTAACCCAGCATAGATTAGAGGACTAAATCGGTAAGCCACAGTAAGAATACCGCAGGAACGTGCAGCAGACTATTGGCAGAACAAGAGAACATCCAGAGCAGACGTTCTATGGCCTGCAGGCAAACCCACGAGCATGTTCAAGGGCGGATGGCCAAACTGACTGCCATGTCTCTAGGAATGAGAAGGCACATGGGAGAAAGAGTGGCATATGGGCTGCAGTTGAAAGATGGAGAAAAAAGAGGCGCTGGCAGGATAACATAGGACTCCTACCCTGTGGAAGGACTTCCAGCCCTGACAACACCAGGCAGAGACAGGGATGGCTGCCAGGCCCCCGTTTGCCACAAGCTTCCTCAGCCACAGCAGTTGCACAGCCCTGCCTTACGCGGGGGAGGTTAAGCAGGGTCAGCACCACTATAAAGGAACAAGGAACCACATGCTGGGGGGAGCCTCCGGGTCTTGCTGGGTCTTTCCAAGCTCATCTGTCCCATTCCTGGTCTGGTTGGCACCAGAACAGCGTACAGTGCGGCCACCTTAGAGTGGAAACTGGCCTGGAACCCTCACTCCCAGCTCTCCACCATGAGACGCTGGGGATGGGAGATACATCCCATAATTTTTGTACTGATTTATTGCAACCCACCTGGAGATCATCTGACAGGCAAAAAATTCCCTCATAAAATGATCTCAGAGCTTTTACGCAAGGAAAGGAATGACGAAGTCTGCAGGACTGAACCAGTGTTTGTATTCCTGTGTGCTCAGTTGCATAAATGGCTCTTTCCTCCAAGCTGTGCCACTTGGGGGGCACATCACCCTTCTGTATGACTGCAGCTCCAGACAGAAGGTCTTCCTGGGGGACAGGGATGCAAGGCAGCAAAAGAGTTTTCCTTCTGGAGCCCAACTCATATAATACGTACAAGAGTACCCACCACCCTGTATACAGATCACACGCACCTGCTTCCTGTTTGTGAGACTTCAGACGGCACATGCAATCCAAAAAGAATCGCTTGGAAGAAGTAATATTTTTAGGGGAAACAATGAAGCAGCCAGACAAAACCTCAGAGGGGCCCTGCAAGAGATCCCAGGGCACACCTCCGGAGGGGGCCTGTAGCCCCAGCGGTTAAAACTTAGTTGTTTTAAAATTTATATCCCACTTTCCCCTTCAAATGGAGATGCCTGGCATCTGGCATCACCAACCTTTCCTGACCAGTGGGCCCAGTTGAATGTTGAGAAACTGCTGTGGGCACCAGTCACAAAATGGGGCTGTGGCATAAGAGAAAACTAAGAGTACCGTCACTGCTGCTCACCACTCTGGACAACCTCCTGCTTCAGTTATGTCCTGGTGGTCCCAACTGTGGAGATCACAGAATACTGATTTTTCACACAGAGAGAGATGTTGCTGTGTAACAGGGATCATTCCCCAGGACCAGGAAAAATGTACATGGTGGCCACACCACACTCATTCTCTCTTGCACACACGCTCCACGTGCAAAGGCCACAGACACCAGTGCATCCCCCTCACACTCATACACAGCCACATAAATCTCTCTCTCTCTCTGCCCAAGTGCATCTCTCTCAGCCACAAATACATTGAGCACATTTGGGCAACTCTCCTCCCCACATTCAGGAAAGCCACTGAACGGGCAAAGGAAGTGCCTACCATTTCCCCCCCCCCAAAAAAATCACAGGGGTACGAGGCGCCAAGGAAGGCCTTCATAGGCACCACGGCATCCGTGGGCATGACCCAAGTGGCTGAAAACAGTAATATACAGCAAACACATGGACTGCCTTCAAGTCGATCCCGACTTATGGCGACCGTACGAACAGGGTTTCCATGGTAAGCGGCATTCAGAGGAGGTTTTCCCATTGCCTCCCTCTGAGGCCGAGAGGCAGTGACTGGCCCAAGGCCACCCAGGGAGCTTCATGGCGGTGTGGGGATTTGAACCCTGGTCTCCCAGGTCTCCCAGGTCATAGTGCAACATAACTGTAGACAATTATGCCACACATTACAACTGCAAAAATGAAGGCAGTGATAAAACCATAAAACTGATAACCCACAGAGCCATCCTAAAATAAATCAAAATCAAAAGCTTGTTGACCAAGAAAGGTTTCAAATGACAACAGCACACCAGCAAAGGAGGTGGTGGCGGCAGACTCACTATCCATGGCAGGCAGTTCTACACACCGAGCCCATTGTCTGGGTCTTCCCAAGGATGTTCCATACCCTGCAGGATTATGTAGAGACGTAAATGCGTAGAAAAAGTGTGTGTGTGTGGGGGGGAGGAATGTACATGCATTTAGAAGGATCTCAGGTTTATTGTGCGAGCCCACTAACAAAGGAGCTCCCCAGACAGGGGCACGTGGCAAAACAGACAAAATTAGCTTTTCCCAGCCTGGTGCCCTCCAATGTTTTGGACTACAACTCCCATCAGCCCCAGCCTACACCAGATCGGGGAAGACAGATATACATATTTTTTCTCCATAGGAAAAGCTGCTGAGCAAGAGGGCTTGAAGGTCAAGACACACGGCATGCCAGACATGGCCAGGCATTGGGAGCCATCCTCTTAAACGGGATCCAAGTGCCCAGCTGGCAATGGGGGTGGCCCAAGACTCCAGAAAGGCTATTTCTGGCTGTAAGCCCAGCATCCCGTCCCCTTGACTCAGGCTCTGCTCAGAGTGCCGGATCCCCAAAGCCTGTTTTGCAAGCCAGCTCAGATGAGCAGAAGTGGCATCTGCTGCCTTCCTTCCAGAACACACAGTTTCCTTGTTTTAATGGGCTGGAATATATTGAGAAGAGCACAAGTCATGGCATTTGGCACTGCAAGGATCAGAATCACTTGCTCCATCCCCACTCCCCCCCAAAACCGCTTCGTTTCCTTATTAACCATTTTAAGTATTGAGATGCAGTTTGGGGGGTTGATTCCAGCCCTTCTCTAGGAACTCAGAGATCGAGCCATGAAATGCCAACCAGACACTGCCAAACTGGAGCAGCAGCACACCTCCCTCCTGTGGGTGTCTTTCACTCTTGCTTTCCATCTGATGGAGCAGCAGGTTTAAAGCCAGCATTCTGGTGAGGGGATTAGCAAGTTGACCAGAGTAAATCACCCAGTCAGAGCTTTCCGCTTCCCCTCTGGTCAGGGCCCTCACATGACAAGGCAGCTGACCTACTGGTTCTGACTGACTGCCTGAGAATTCCAAGATCACAAGCCAGGCCTTTTCCACAGTCTGGAAAAGTGAATCCACATGTTCCTGGCCTCATCCCTTCCAAAAGAGTGGTTTCTGTCTGGGACCCAATCCATGCACTCTCACACATTTATCTCTAACTTGAGGTTCCTGACAGGGTTACACTGCCCCTTACAAACCAGGTGACATCAGTGGTGGAAAGGTGAGAGATACATGCATTTTAATAAATAAGCAAATATTTGAGGCTCCACGTGGACATTAGGCTATGAGTAAGATGCTTCCAGACCAGACAAGCACTTGATTTCAACTTTGTAAGCCACTCTGAGAGCTTGAGCTTGTATCAACATAGCCACAGAAAGCAGGGCTTTTATTGAGTGTGCAGGACTCAGCACACCTTACTGCTGCTGGCTAAATGTGCAGCAGTTAGCAAGAGAATCTGGATTCTCAAATGAGAAATAAATAAAAAGCAGGGAATGGACTCAGGAAGCAGGGCAAACATACACCCCCAGGAAAAGCAAGCTCAGCCACTGCTGCTGCTGCATAAACAGATTCTGGGGATCTGTCAGGCTGGAATGGCCCAGGGCATCTCCCAGTCGGAGGAACCAATCTGGCTGGCAAACATTCAAACTGGCAAACAAAGAATGGAAACAGGCGGGGGAGAAGAGATTGGGACTTGCCAAGGTACAATTCACCACAGCATACACGGGGGGGGGTGTGTCTACTTGGAGGTACTGTTAGGTTCCCGACTCTTCCCTCTTTGCCATGCTCCCCAGTTCTTTCGTTGCCCAGAAAGATAACAGGCAGCTGCCACTCATCTGCTTGGTCCTGAAGCCCACTGTGCTTCCGGAGAAACAGCTCTTCAAACGTACAACATTTGCCGGCAGCTGCAGGTTGGACTAACCCTCCAGAGAACTCCAGCACAGGCGTGTGTGTCAAAAGGGACTAGACTGTCCACCCCCCACATAACCACACCCCTACATTCCTTGGTTCAAAACCAAGGAGAAAGAACCTAGGAAGGTGCCATGTGTCGCTTTTACGTTATTGTTAGTTTTTATTGTTAGTCTCTTAATGTTTTGATGTTTACATGTTCTGCTTTGTATGTTGCTTAGAGTGGCTGACAATTCAGCCAGATAAGCGACTAATAAGTCGAATAAATGAATAAATAAATAGGACAGTGACGATAGAGGCACCTCTGCTTACTTCTGGCCATGAGATACGCAGCGTGTGTATGCGCGTGTGCAGACACACTTCCCACTTCACAGCATTTGGCAACCTCCATGTTCAAAGTGTCCAGTCAGTGCAGCCTTGGTAATCAACTGCAGATATTACTGCCAAACACAAAAAACACTGCCATGTCTCTAAAACGGACTGCCTGGATATGGGTATCCTAAAAAGTTTGAAGAACAGCTTCTTTTCAAACCCTCCAATTATTTGACATGAAAGGCTGAGCCAGGACTGCAATTAAAGGGGCCACAGCAGCCTTTAGGATGGATGCCACAACTGCAAGGCTATTTTTAGATCACCTACAGAGAAGGGCTGAGAATGCCATCAGCTTGATCTAAAGCACAGCTCGGCAACCCTTCGCTGGCTCTAAAGGAGCCGCTCCTCCCACACAGACAGATGATCAATTACACATGCAAGGCCTTGCCTTGATGTGGAGCAAGAGCTCACCATGCATGTTAGTCAGGACACTGCAAGGCTGCACCGCAAATGTCCAGGAATTGGGCCTCCAAGAGAGCACCAGGACAATGATGTCAACTCCAGGGGTTCACACATTGGGCAAATGCAGAATCTGGCACGACTACTGGTCTGCTGGGACCCTCACACAACAGGCGGGGGCTCCATGGGCCCCCAAGAGAACTCCTGGCAAAGCGAGCAAGAGAAGCAGAATGGCTGCATCCTGGGGAGGGCCCCAGTGGCCTGCAGGGGGAGGAAGCTGGAACCAGAAAAGGCTCAGCAACAGCCTCACCCGGAGCCATCAAAGAGGCTGGACCAACTGACAAGGCTCTTCTACCAAGGAGGGAGGAACAGGCAGTGAGACCGGAGGAGGGGGCTGAGGAAGACCTGCCCAATGTGCCTCCTCCCCCATTACCAAGGACATGCCGGTGAATGTGCAGGTGTGAACAGACTGAGGCCACTCCCTCCCCCCGTCCAACCAAGCACCCGCTGGCTTGCCCAGTCCTGATCTGAGAGACAGTTCCTGCACAAGTAGTGAGCCCACCTGACCCTGTTTAAGTGGTGTCAGGGGGCATGTCAGGTTGCTGCAACAAAGTCTTTGCTTGAGTAGCCACGCCTAGTACTCTGCTGTATTGTGGCAGAGCCCCATGTGATCCGGAAGCTAATCTGTGCAATGTTTTGGTTTCACATTAAGCGCAACAGGGAAAAGCACACCAGCCATTCCCAGCCTGATTCGAGCAAAGTAGCTCAGGACAGGGGGGGCCTCTAGCCTTCACATTATGGCCAACTATAAGCAGAAACCCAGGCAGGCGGAGGCTGGAGCTTATCTTCCTATCCCTTGCCATGGGCGAGCATGATTTGTCTCTTCGCTCTTGCGGCTCCAGGCACCAGGTGGAGAGTCACTGTGGTGGGCACAGCCGCAGACCTGCCACAGAAAGACCAACTGAAATCCCAGCTCAGGTAGGATGCCTGTGGAATGACTCACCTGCTCAACACAGCTGCTGCAAGGCGAGAATGGGGAGAGCCTACCTGTGAGCCCCTAGTTGGGGGCAGGGCGGGATACACAACGTGATGAACATCACAAAACGTTGTCTTCCCCCATGCCCTAGCCTTGTCAAAACATTTTAAGCATTCTGGAATATGCATCAAGACAAGCAGTCCGTGCACAGTATGCTTTCTGCAAGCAAAATTCACATTCCCCTGGTGGTGAGAAAATCTCTAATTTCCCCTTCTCTGTGGTATCTTGACTGGTAGGTAACAGCCTCTTTCACAGTAGGCAAGGGATGGTTAACAATTGGTTAAAATCAACTTCAACATATTCCCAAGTCAGCCTGCAGGTAAAGGCCTGTCTAAACAAAAATGTCTTTGCCAGCTGGTGGAAGAAATGGGGCTAGCTGTCCCCCCCCCCCCAGCAATGAGTTCCAGTGGTTAAGAACAGCCACTGAGATGCCTAAAGGTTTTTCCAAATGTGTGGTCAGGACCGACAGAGGGGCATCTCTTGAGGATCTTAAACCAGGCTGGCCAGGCTAGAGGGACGCAGCCTTTCAGGTAATATGGTCCCAAGTCATGTAGGATTTGAGGTCATACCCAGCACTTTGAATTATTACTAGAAATGTACCATAGCCAGTGAAGCTGTTGTATTATTTGGGGGAGGCACACACATGCTCCCCCTAACCAGCCCCAGTCAATAGTCTGCAGCATTCTGAACCAGCTAGTTTCTTAACGCTTTTCAAAGGCAGTCATGACATAAGAGTCCATTACAGTAGTCCAAGTGAGATGTAACCAAGTGGCTGAGCTGACATTTGCAGGCACGGTACAGCTGCAGCAGCCGCTTTAGGTGTGCAAGAGCGCTTCTGGCCACTGCCCATACCTGAGTGTGCAGGATTCAAGGTGAATCCAGGAGGATACCCAAACTGTGAACCTTAAGTCTGCAAATGCAACAGTTCCCCAGCAACATTGTCTGGAATCAACCTCATGGGTCACACCCATTCCCTCATCTGCTTCTCAACCGATGAGCAGCACCTTCTGCCTTGTTTGAATTAAGCTTCAGTTTGTTCACAATCATACAGTCCGTCACCAACAAGACCAGCTGACCAGTTCTAGACTTGAACAGCTTCCTCAGGTTTAAATAGAAAGGGGAGCTGATACCAAACCACAAAAACCCAGACAACCTTCCTCACAGGTTTCATTTTGATGTTAAATAGCAAGCTGGAACCACGAGAAACACCATATTCCAACCATCAAATGATCAAACAGGAGTCCTCTAGCACCACCTTCTGGAACTGCCCATCTAAGAAGGACTAAAGTGGTGCCTCCACGCCCCATCCAAGGAATAATAATAATAATAATAATACATTTAATTTCTTCGTCGCCTATCTGGCCAACGGCCACTCTAGGCGACATACAAAATTATTAAAATACAATTGATAAAATACAGTAATACAATAAAAACAATAGATCTACAACAACAATATTAAAACTGGGCAGGAGGCATTGCAGTTATAACAATTAACCCTCCCCGGATACCCCGAAGGCCTGCTGAAAGAGCCAGGTCTTTAAGGCTTTCCGAAACACATTTAGGGAAGAGGCGTGCCGGAGATCTTGTGGGAGGGAGTTCCAAAGAGTGGGGGCCGCCACTGAGAATGCCCTCTCTCTAGTACCCGCCAATCTGTGTGGCCAATCTTGTCGGGCGGCATAATTGGTGGCATAATTGGTGGCGTTGAAGGCGCTCCGTGAGATAAACTGGGCCGAAACCGTGTAGGGATTTAAAGGTCAATACCAACACCTTGAATTGGGCTCGGAAAACAACTGGAAGCCAGTGTAGGTCGAACAACACTGGTGTGATGTGATCTCGGCGGCGACTATTCGTAAGTAGTCGAGCCGCTGCATTTTGTATCAGTTGTAATTTCCGGACCGTTTTCAAGGGTAACCCCACGTAGAGCGCATTACAGTAGTCCAAACGAGAGGTGATCAGGGCGTGTACCACTAGTGGGAGCTGGTGAACAGGAAGGTAGGGTTGCAGCCTTCGTATGAGGTGTAGTTGGTACCAGGCTGTCCGGCACACTGCCGAAATCTGAGCCTCCATGGACAGCCTGGAATCAAGCACAACCCCAAGGCTGCGGACCTGGTCCTTTAGGGGTAAACTCACCCCATTGAACTTCAGGTCAATGTCACCCAACCTTCTCTTGTCCCCCACAAGTAGTACCTCGGTTTTATCAGGGTTCAACTTCAGCTTGTTCCTTCCCATCCATCCACTCACGGATTCCAGGCACTTGGACAAGGTCTCCACAGCCAACTCTGGTGAAGATTTAAACGAGAGATAGAGCTGAGTGTCATCCGCATATTGATGACACTGCAGCCCAAATCTCCTGATGATTGCTCCCAGCGGCTTCATATAGATGTTAAATAGCATGGGAGAGAGGATAGAGCCCTGTGGCACACCACAATTGAGAGGCCAAGGGTCTGATACCTCCTCCCCCAACGCTACCGGTTGGTACCTGTCGGAGAGAAAGGAATGGAACCACTGTAATACAGTGCCTCCAATTCCCAATCCCTCCAGGCGAAGCAGAAGGATACTGTGGTCGACAGTATCAAAAGCCGCTGAGAGATCGAGGAGGACAAGAAAGGTGGATTCTCCCCTATCTAATGCCCTCCTCAAATCATCAACCAGAGCGACCAAGGCTGTTTCAGTTCCGTGACCAGTCCTGAAACCCGATTGGTATGGATCCAAATAATCCGTTTCATCCAAGTGTGCTGACAACTGGTTGGCCACCACTCGCTCAATGACCTTCCCCAGAAATGGTAGATTCGAAATTGGGCGGAAGTTATCTAACACTTGGGGATCCAAGAAGGGCTTCTTTAAGATGGGCTTTACAATTGCCTCCTTGAAGGCTGATGGCATCACACCCTCTTTCAAGGATGCGTTTACCACCGCTTTGATCCCCTCGCCCAATTTCTCTCTGCAGCTCACAAGGAGCCACGAAGGGCAAGGATCAGTAAGACAAGTGGTTGGCTTCACAGATGAAAGCACCTTGTCCACTTCCTCAGAAGGGAGAAGCCGAAACCGATCCCAATTTACCGGCTTGCAACTGGCCAACTCTGGTTCATCGACTGTGCCCACGGCGCGCGGGATCGAGCTCCGTAAGTGTTCGATTTTATCAGCGAAGTGTTTTGCTAATAGGTCACAGGAGGCCTTTGACTGTTCCAAGGGTTCCTGAGCAACTGGACCGACCAGGCTTCGGACCACCTGGAACAGCCTCCTGGGACAGCACTCCGCAGACGCAATAGAGGCAGCAAAGAAAGCCTTCTTTCCTGCCTTTAAGCCTTCTTTCCCCTACACGATGTGGTGCACCCACACTATTTTGCCTGTCCTTTAGTAGTGAGTTTTATGCAGCCATAAAGGAAACCTGGAAGTCTGGTCCTCCCACGAGTCACTGGAAGAGGAAAGATATCGAGATGCCTCTAAATTGGAGTAAAAAGGCATTTCCTATTTGAGGACATCAGCATAAATCTTTTTTTTTTTTACAATAATTTTTATTCAAATTTTCATAAAACATACAAAACAAAATCATAAAACATTCAAAGACAAAAAACAAAACAAAACAAAAATGATTAAACAAAAAAATAAAATGTTGACTTCCCATTTGTCGCAGATCAAATCAGTTGTAGGTCTACAATATATAACAATCCTGTCTCTTAAATTATATTATAAAATCACTTTCCTCCAGTAGTTATCTTTTTTTTTTTTTTCAATAATTTTTATTCAGATTTTCATAAAACATACAAGACGAAATCATAAAACATTCAAAGACAAAAAACAAAATCAAAAATAGTTAAACAAAAAAAAAAAAAAAGAAAAAAGAAACAAAAATAAAAAATAAAGAGTAAAATATTGACTTCCCATTTGTCAAAGATCAAATCAGTTATAAGTCTATAATATATAACAATCCTGTCTCTTAAGTCATATTATAAAATCACTTTCCTCCAGTAGTTATCTTACTTAATCATCAAATCTCATAAACATTACTTTATTCTTTCCACAAAAAGTCAAAGAGAGGTTTCAATTCTTTAAGAAATATATCTATCAATTTTTTTTTCCAGATAAGCATATCGATTAATCCATCTCATTACTAATTATGATAATCTTATTGTCATAACCATAGTCAAAATAAACATTTCAATTAATCCATCACATCAGAATCTGTTAGGTTCAGTAATTTCAGTAGCCATTGTTCTATTATCCCTATTAGTTCCATTTTCCATCTTCCATCTTCAGTAGTCTTGTTAAGTCCAGTAATTTCAGTATCCAATCTTCCATTATCAGTATTCCATAATAATCTTGCTGTCAAAGCCATAGTCATATAGTAAGAGTCTGATGGGAATTACCTCTATCCCAAATATTTTCTTGCCATCCATTCTGAATAGGTTGCTGAAATACTGCTGTAAAATCATATCTCTGTTCTTTTTTTCAAAATACACTGGGTCATCTCTTGAAAGTTTTTCCATTGTCACATGGCTGCAGTTAATTCCATAGATTTTCTCTATATTGGGCTCCATCACATCATTCCAGTCCAGAAGATTATCCATGCCATTGATAACTTTATCTCTAGAATCTTCATTAATTTCTTCAGAGATAACATTGAGTTCCAAACAATAGATTTTATTTCTAAAGTCCATAGACTCCAAATCTTGTTCCTGTTCCACGTTTGTTCCAATCTCCGGGATCTCCTCTCTCACAGGGACCCCTGTTCCAGTCTCCAGGGTCTCCTCTCTCACAGGGACCCCTGTTCCAGTCTCCAGGGTCTCCTCTCTCACAAGGACCCCTATGTCTTTAATCTCCTGTGTCTCCAAACAATAGATTTTGTTTCTAAAGTCCATAGACTCCAAATCTTTTTCCTGTTCCACGTTTGTTCCAATCTCCGGGGTCTCCTCTCTCACAGGGACCCCTTCCAGGGTCACCTCTCTCACAGGGACCCCTATATCTTTAATCTCCTGCTTCATTTTACTCAATTCAATTTTCAGCTCCTTACAACCCTGTCGCAGGTTTTGTTTCGTTATCTCAATCTCATCCATTATTTTCTGAAACATAGTTATTTCCAGATTCTCAGCCACTTTCTTAATTGCCATTTTAAAAGAAAAATATAGGAAAACCACTTCTTATTTCAGCAACAATTGGGTTAATACTCCAAACTTGGTGACATCACAGTATAAACAGAGCAGACAGCCTTATCTCTCCATGCTTAAGTAAACAAAATGCAGTTCCCAGGATCGAAACAATTAATGGCGGTCGTCAGGAAACAGATTCGTCAAAATAAAATAGACCAAAAAGAGAGTAGTCTCAGACAATATAATATTCTTCAAAATAAAAATCTGGAATAGAAATCCCTCTTCTGTGTATATCTTTAGAATGCAAATCCAGGACAGCTTTTTGCAACAAAAACAGAGATAAGCTATTAATTAGTGAGTAGCAGAGAGAAGTTATAGCTCCCCAGTGAGATGTCAAAAACCGATCAATCTGGCAAATCTCTTTTAAACAGCAACAATTTAAGTCAAGTAAAAGAAAAATATAGAAAGAAGGGTGCTTGCCTGTTAGTGCGTTCTCTCTTAGAAGATAAGATGAACGTTCGCTTTATCAGATAGAGCTTGTTGTTGAAAATCCGTCCCACCTTCGTCGGCTGGACCTCGTCCCATAAATTAATGAGATCTGGTCGTCCCAACAAAAATAGGCTTTGAGGTTAATCTCTTCGTTTCTCCCTACCCGGGAGAAGTTTAATCAGTCAAAAAAAAAAAAATCTGACTGATATATCTGAATAAGCTTCTTTTGAGGCAGGAGCCCGTCTCAAAAGCAGGCACAGGCTAAGTCACCCTTCCCGGAAGTCCCTCCAGTAGTTATCTTAATTAATCATCAAATCTCATAAACATTACTTTATTCTTTCCACAAAAAGTCAAAGAGAGGTTTCAATTCTTTAAGAAATATATCTATCAATTTTTCTCCAAATAAACATGTCGATTAATCCATCTCGTTAATAATAATAATAATCTTATTGTCATAACCATAGTCCAAATAAACATATCGATTAATCCATCTCATCAAAATCTGTTAGGTCCAATAATTTCAATAGCCATTATTCCATTATCCCTATTAATTCCATCTTCCATCTTCAATAGTCCTGTTAAGTCCAGTAATTTCAGTGTCCAATCTTCCATTATCAGTATTCCATAATAACCTTGCTGTCATAGCCATAGTCATATAATAAGAGTCTGATGGGAATTTCCTCTATCCCAAATATAGACTGTATAGGCCTTTGACTGTTCCAAGGGTTCCTGAGCAACTGGACCGACCAGGCTTCGGACCACCTGGAACAGCCTCCTGGGACAACACTCCGCAGACGCAATAGAGGCAGCAAAGAAAGCCTTCTTTCCTACCTTTATTGCCACTTGGTAGGCAGCTACTGCTGCTCTAACCTGTGTCCGGACATCTTCGGAGCGGGATTTCCGCCACCGGCGCTCTAGTCGTCTCACCTCCTGTCTCAAGCTACGCAACCGCGGTGTATACCATGGAGCTAGCTGAGTTCTATTCAGGGGGAGAGGACGTTTCGGAGCCACCTGGTCTAATGCCCTGGTGATCCCCACATTCCACTACTTCAACAGGGTTTCGACCGCGCGACCTTCAGCAGGTTCCAATTCCCCAAGCGCAGTCAGGAATCCATCCGGATCCATCAGGCGTCTGGGGCGGACCATTTTAGTAGGTCCTTCACCCCTGCGGAGGGGTGCTCCAGAAGGATGCCACGCTCAATGGTATTGAAAGCTACCAAAAGGTCAGCAGAACCAACAGGGACCCAAATCCTCTGTCCAGTTCCCAGCTTAGATTGTGAACAAAGGTGACCAAAGCAGTTGCCGTAACTGTAGCTAACTTTAACGTAAGAAAAAAATCAAGCAAGCAAATAAATTCAACATTAAAACTATTCAAATAATTAATAAACAATTCTAACAATAAATAATTAAAATAAGAAACAGCAGTTAACACAACAGTGAAAGCAGGAAAGAGTCTTAGAAAGTGTTAGAGATAAGCAGATGAAACTAGCTCTCTCTCACTCTCGCTCTCACACACAAAGAGAGAGAGAGAGACAGACAGAGACAGAGAGAGAGACAGAACGCTAAAAGGCCTGGACAAATTAAGCTGCCTCAAGATCATAACTCTTCAGTGAGGTGGACAACCCTGAGGAGGGCATTGCAGAGTCAGGGCACATGAAAAGAGAAGGCCCAATCCTGGAGTTCCATAGGTGGGGGTCCCCAAAGGGCCTCCTCTGCTGCCCTGGAAAAGTAGGCAGGCGGTCCCTGAGAGAAGTGAAAAGCCGTTCACGGCTTGTGGCCAGAGTAGTGCAGCCCTTTCAGTACTGGCCTGGAAACACAACCGGAGCCAGTAAAGCTGTTTCAGAGCTATCGCAATGCGTTCCAACCGCAACGGTCCCCCAGGGCGACTGTCTGGGATCAGTGCTGCAGGTTGGAACAGAATCACTGCAGCACTCTGCCCCCACCCCAGACAGCTGATCCAGAAGGATACTGTGGCTAGCTGTACTGAATGCTGCCGGAGGGCTACTGGAAATAGAACCACATGCCCAGTACCAAAAGCAGTACCTCGTTCTTCTAGCGAGGACACAAACGGCCCTGGTAACAACTTTGCCACTGAAGCCTCCTAGCCTTCCTCAAGAGTCATGGAGAAAGGTGAGCTACTGGAGGCCTCGGATTTTGGAGCCTCAAAATATAAAGACTTCTAAGCAAACAGCAGCTGCCCCTTAGCACTCACCAATCACGTACTTTTGTGTTTACGACCAGGGTTGGTAAGAAGTAACAAAGAGTGAATTTTCTCCAGTGGGTTTGTGAGGAGAATATGCCTGGGTGACCACTGTGGTTGTTTATTTGCACCCCCCCTCAGTCCCTTGTTACGTTTTGCCTCTCCCCTCCCCTCCCCTCCCTCCCCTCTACTGCCTTCACCCACCCCACCCTCTGCTCTGTCACACTGCATGCTGGTTAATGAGAATATCATCAGGTTCCACCCATCTGGGCTAAAAAGGGTGTGTGTGCATTAATAAAATCTCAGTTGCCTTAAGAGGAAATTAAAAGCAGTCCTTGGTACAGAGGCAAGGACTCCCACCATTCACAAATGACAGAAATTATGCACACTGTGTAAATATAATACACGTCTGTTAAAAGCATTCAGATTGATTTGTATCAAATACAGATTGCCTATTAACGCTTTAGACAATGTTCCTTTACTGTCAACAAAATTCTGTTGAACACCAGCCTGATGAACTGCTGCCCCCTCTATCAGAAGAGGCTGCGCCACCTATTCTGTCCCCAGGAGGGAATGCTGGAGACACGACATTCCAGAGGCAGCTGGGCAGGGTGGGATGGAGACTGGCAGGCAACGGGAGCAGCGCGAGAGAACAACGAGGAAGAGGGGCTCTACCCAGCTTCTTCTAGACAGAGAGAGACACGGCTTCCATCTTGCTCCGTTCTACTCTGCAGTCATGACGGCCACAACCTCCCTTTTAAGACCGAAGGCCTCAACACAGACAAACAGGGAACGCTTTTCATTCCATTCCTGCCTTTTTACTAGCGTCAAAATCTAGTCTCTTCTCCTGCACCACAAAACAAAAGCTCCCGTGTCTCAGTCGCCAGTCACCACTCCAAACAGAAATCTTCAGGCGACTGCTGCAGCTGAAACCACAGCAAATGGCACTCCTCTGTGACACACACTTTCCCCAGAATATGGGAGCCAAGAGAGGTTCATTTCTGCCGGAGCATCACTTCCCTCTGCCTGCCATGTGCCACTTTGCAGAAAAAGAAAGATATCAAGATGCTCCTTAGTGTATTAGATCTTTGCCAGAAAGTTAACATAACAAGAGCCTCCTGGATCAGGTCAGTGGCCCATCTAGTCCAGCATCCTGTTCCCACACTGGCCAATCAGATGTCTATGGGAAGCCCGCAAGCGGGACCTGAATGCAAGAGCACTCTCCCCTCTTGCAGTTTCCAGCAACTGGTATTTGAAAGCAGACTGTCTCTAACTAGCAGCCAATGACAGCCTTACCCTCCATGTAAGCCATCCTCCAAGTATATTTATTTATTAAATTTATATCCAGCCCTTCCTCCCAGTAGGAGCCCAGGGAAGTAAGCAAAAATATTAAAAACTCTAAAACATCATAAAAACAGAACTTTAAAACAAAACCTCTCGCAAACATTTTTTTTTAAAAAAGCTTTAAAACATCTTAAAAAGCAATTCCAGCGCAGATGCAGACTGGGATAAGGTCTCTACTTAAAAGGTTTGTCTAAAGAGGAAGGTCTTCAGTAGGCGCCAAAAAGACACCCTGGACTCCCCATTGTGGAGTCCCCCAGGGGTCGGTCTTGTCCCCCATGCTCTTTAACATCTACATGCAGCCTCTGGGTGCGGTCATCAGGAGTTTTGGAGTGCGTTGCCATCAGTACGATGATGACACACAGCTCTACTTCTCCTTTTCACCTTCTTCAGGTGAGGCTGTTGATGTGCTGAACCGCTGCCTGACCGCGATAATGGACTGGATGAGAGCTAATAAACTGAAGCTCAATCCAGACAAGACTGAGACATTGTTGGTGAGCTCTTTACCTGCCCAGATGGTGGATTATCCTGTTCTAGATGGGGTTACACTCCCCTTGAAGGAACAGGTTCGTAGTCTGGGGGTCCTTTTTGACCCTTCCTTGTCGCTTGAGGCTCAAGTGGCCTCAGTGGCTCGGAATGCGTTTTACCATCTTCGTTTAGTAGCCCAACTACGCCCCTATCTGGACAGTGACGATCTTGCCTCAGTTGTTCACGCTCTGGTAACCTCTAGATTGGACTACTGTAATGCGCTCTACGTAGGGCTGCCCTTGAAGACCGTTCGGAAACTTCAGCTAGTGCAAAACGCGGCAGCCAGGTTGTTGACAGGGACCCGCTGGTCCGCACATATAACACCTGTCCTGGCCCGTTTGCACTGGCTGCCTATTTGTTTCCGAGCCAGATTCAAGGTGCTGGTTTTGACCTATAAAGCCTTACACGGTGTGGGACCGCAGTACCTTGTGGAACGCCTCTCCCGCTATGAACCTACCCGTTCACTTCGTTCAGTATCCAAGGCCCTCCTCCGGGTACCAACTCACCAGGATGCCCGGAGGATTGTTATTAGATCTAGGGCCTTTTCTGTGGTGGCCCCCGAACTATGGAACAGCTTACCTGAGGAGATACGCCTGGCGCCTACGGTACTTTCTTTTAGGCGCCAGGTTAAGACCTGGCTATACTCCCAGGCATTTTAATGTTATTATAATGTTCAATTTTAATGTCAATATGTTCTATCTAATGTTTTTGTTTAATTTGCTGTTGTTCGTCACTGATTTTATTGTATATTGTATTTTAATCCTGTTTTGTTCACCGCCCAGAGAGCTACTCGCTATGGGCGGTTTAAAAATGAAACAAAATAAATAAATAAATAAATAACAGAGATGGTGCCTGGCTAACATTTGAGGGTTGGGCCTGTTGCCAGAGTCGGGGGCACTTACCAGAGGAGCCAACCTGGCTAGTTTTGGTTGGAGCAGGAATGTTCAGCTCTGGTTGCCCAGACTGTAAATGACAGCCATCATCCAGCTCTTGTCCTTCCGTCTGACCTGCTGGAGAGGATGCAATCTCTGCCAAGACTTCAAGGTCCTTGAGGATAACCTGGAAATGGGAAAAAAAGAGGGGCCCAGTTGTGGTCTTCAAGGGAAGGCTGTCAAGACAGGGAAGGCAAGGAAGCCAGAGCCCTTTGGAACTGGCTTGGAAGGTAATTCCAAGCACTGCCCCCTCCCCCTCCCAGCCCTTTTAAAGCCACCTACATTAGTGACCATTATCACATCTTGTAGCAGTAAATTCCATTATGTATATTGTGAACAATTTCCATTTTTTCTGCCCAAAATCTACTGCCAATCAATTTCACAGGATGACACCAAATTCTACTATTATGAGAGTGGAAGAGAAACCTTTCCGTCCAGACCATGCAGAATTTTATACATCTCCATCTGGTCCTCACTTAGTCTTTTTGAACTGAACTGAACACCACAAAACACCTCAGCTTCTCCTGACTGAAGGTGCTCAGGATCCTTGATCATATGCCCCTTTCCACACTTTTCTCAGCTCTACAAAATCCTTTTTGAGATACAGTAACCAGAACTGTACTATACAGTATTCCAAATGCAGATGCACAAAAGCTTTGTACAAGGCCATTATAATACTGGCAGTTTTATATATAACTGGCTACCAGTTGTCTACCGGGCCCAATTCAAGGTGTTGGTGTTGACCTTTAAAACCCTCTACGGTTTCGGCCCAGTCTATCTGAAGGAACGCCTCCAGAATCACCGATGGTGCCGCCTGACGAGATCAGCCTCGCAAGACCTTCTCTCGGTCCCACCGGTGAGAACAGCGAGGCTGGTACGGACCAGAGAGAGGGCCTTCTCTGTTGTGGCCCCCACCCTCTGGAACTCTCTCCCTTTCGATCTCAGACATGCTCCCTCCCTGTCCAGCTATCGCCGAGCCTTGAAGACCTGGCTGTTCAGGCAGGCCTACAAGATTGGGACAGATTAACTTATGTTACAATTGATTTAACGGATGGTTTTTTAGCTTAAAATTGGATTATGTTGATCTATATGGATTGTTTTTATTCTTGTTCGTCGCCTAGAGTGTCCCTAACCCGGACAGATAGGCGGCTGAAAAATAAAATTTATTATTATTTATTATTTTATTTTCAGTTGTTTTCCTAATGAAACCCTATGTGGAAGGTTTAGTTGCAAACATACGTTTCATTTACTATAGCCATAGAATGAACTCTTGAAATGCGTGGATTTAAAACAACGGGTAACAGTTTAAATCAACTGAATGGAGAGAAGTCAAAAAAGGGTTTTGGGATGAGTGTGCAGACAGAAAAGCCAATCGATACTCAGTCATCATGCTAAGCTCTACTAGATGCCCCTCTAGCCACTCTGATGGCCTTTAGTAAAAGCAGTTCTTTGCATCTGCACAGGTCAGGCTTGCAGGCAGACAGGTCTTGTGCCTTGCCCATTTGATCTGACATTCGTTCTGATTTCTAGCCTACTATGAGATCCACCCATCTTAACTCATTCCCAGTGCTGCAACTGCAAGACTGAGGACAGAACTAGATGTTGCAGCCCTCACATTCCTCCCCCACATCACGTCTAGCCTTCCTGCAAGTCCCATTCACCCTTCACTGCCTGCCATTTATGAGGCTGGGGAAACGCAATGATGGAATGTCTCATGTCTCTCACCAAGGTTTATGAGGTGGTGGTGCAGGGCTGTTGCTCAGGGCACCAGCAGACACATTTCATGGCATCTACTTCTGGAGGGAGTAGATTCACAAAACCAGGAGGACATTTCTTCATTGACTCCATGGTGAGGTCCCAGCAAAGAGGATCCACTGCAAATTCTGCCTAGAGGTTGCCACCTGCATGGCAAGTCAGCGCTGCAGTCCTCAGCAGGAACTGAGGCTTGCGGTAGCGTAAGGCCTGCTTTCTTTTTTTTTTTATCATTAATTTTTATTCAAATTTTCAAAGACAAAAAACAAAACAAAACAAAAATAATTAAACAATAAAATAAAATGTTGACTTCCGATTTGTCGCAGATCAGTTATAGGTCTACAATATATAACAATCCTGTCTCTTAAATTATATTATAAAATCACTTTCCTCCAGTAGTTATCTTAATTAATCATCAAATCTCATAAACATTACTTTATTCTTTCCACAAAAAGTCAAAGAGAGGTTTCAATTCCTTGAGAGATGTATCTTTCAATTTTTCTCCAAATAAACATGTCGATTAATCCATCTCGTTCAAATCTGTTAGGTCCAATAATTTCAATAGCCATTCTTCCATTATCAATGTTAATTCCATCTTCCATCTTCAATAATCCTGTTAAGTCCAGTAATTTCAGTAGCCATTCTTCCATTATCAATAATCCTGTTAAGTCCAGTAATTTCAGTAGCCATTCTTCCATTATCAGTATCCCATAATAATCTTGTTGTCATAGCCATAGTCCAAATAAACATATAGATTAATCCATCTCATCAAACCTGTTAGATCCAATAATTTCAATAGCCATTCTTCCATTATCAATATTAATTCCATCTTCCATCTTCAATAGTCCTGTTCAGTCCAGTAATTTCAGTATCCATTCTTCCATTATCAGTATCCCATATTAATCTTGCTGTCATAGCCATAGCCATATAATAAGAGTCTGATGGGAATTTCCTTTATCACAAATATTTCCTTGCCATCAATTCTGAATATGTTGCTGAAATATTGTTGTAAAGTCATATCTGTGTTCTTCTTTTTTACAAAATGCACTGGCTCATCTCTTGAGAATTTTTCCATTGTCACATATCTGTAGTTAATTCCATAGATTTTTTCTATGTCAAGCTCCATCACATCATTCCAGTCCAGAAAATTATCCAAGACCTTGATAACTTTATCTCTAATATCTTCATTAATTTATTCAGAGACAACGTTGAATTCCAAACAGTAAACTTTGTTTCTAATATCCATAAACTCCAGATCTTTTTCCAATTCCACATTTGTTCCAATCTCCAGGGCTTGTATCTTCCCTTTAATTTTTCTTTTCTCATCTCTAATCTCATCAATCTCCTCTCTCACAAGATCCCCTATTTCTTTAAGCTCCTGCGTCATTTTGCCAAATTCAATTTTCATCTCCTGTCTACCCTGTCTCAGGGTTTGTTTCATTATCTCAATCTCATCCATTATTTTCTGAAACATAATTTCTTCCATGGTCTCAGCCACTTTCCTGATTGCCATTCTTAAAACCACAAAAACAAAAATTATTTCAGCCACAATTGGGTTAATATTCCAGGCTTGATGACATCACAGTGTAGACAGTACAGCCTGCCTTATCTCTTATTTGTTCAGGAATACAAAACAAATTTAGTTCCCAGCTTCAAAACAGTTAGTGGCGTCATGAACAAGTAGATTCGTCAAAATGAAATAGACCAAAAAGAAAATAGTCCCGGACATATAATACTCCAAAGTTCATAAATCAAATTTATTTATTTTTTTCCCTCCTCGAAATAGAAATCCCTCTTCCGTTTGTATCTTTAGAATGCACTTCCAGGCCAGCTTTTTGCAATAAAAACAAGGATAAGCTTTTTCAATTTCTTTCCTCCTTAATTTCGTGAATAAAAGAGAAGAGTTATAACTCACCCAGAAATTCTTTATAGCTGATTCATTGACAAATCTCTCTTTGCTGCAACGATTTAAACCAAGTGAAAAAAAAAATAGGAAGAAGGATGCTTGCCTGTTAAAGTCCGTTTTTCTTTGAAGAAAAGATAAACGTGTCGCTTAATCAGTTAGAGCTTGTTGGAAGTCCGTCCGGTATTGCTGGCTGAACCTTCTCTCGTAAATTAATGAAATCCAGTCCTCCCAACAAAAACAGGCTTTTGTGGTTAATCTCTATGTTTCTCCCTGCCTGGGAGAAAATCTTTACCAGTCAAAAAGAACGTTCTGACTTATTTTAAAACTGAAAAAGCTTCTTCTGAGACGAGAGCTCGTCTCAAAAAGCAGGCACAAGCGAAGTCACCCTTCCCGGAAGTCTCGCGTAAGGCCTGCTTTCATGCATCTCACCAGGGATGAACAAGGGGAAATGAGACACCGCAGTGGAGCAAAGTTCCATGTTTAGGATCTTTAAGCCAAGGCTTCGCCAGACTGTGCCCCCCCTGAGTCCCACAGTTGCTTCAGGTTGTTTGAAGGAGGACTGAGCAATTCCTGCAAATCAGCTCCGACGTTTGGCTTCCATTCCAGGGGTGTCTTCCCCAGAGACCAGAATGAAGCAGCCTTTCGTACAGCAGCTAGCAGGGATGCCCGCAAGCCCTGCACGCCCACACCAGCACTTGAGCATGAGAGCCAAAGGCTGTCATGAAATGCTGGGAAATTTGCCTTTCTGACACATTTTTTGATCCAAGAGCTGCACTGGAATGTTTATTTTGTTTCCTACATTCCATACAGCTTTTCAAGAATAATTCCCACCAAAGCGGTTTACAACCCACATATCAAACACTTAATAAAATACAGCGTTAAACCAGAAAACGCCTCCAAAATCCCAGGAAGGGGATCACGCAGTCCTGGCCAGGTGGTCAGTTCAGGCGAGCCTTGACAAGGCCTGGATCCCTTCAGGGCCACAGGGGCTACCTGACACTGAGCAGATCCTTGCTCCATCTAGCGCAGCACTGCCTACACCGACTGGCAGACGCTCCCCAGTATGTCAGGCAGGAGCCTGTCCCAGCCCGATCGGAGATGCCGCCACTGAACTTCCTGCAGGCAAAGCAGCCGTCTGCCCCTCAGCCGCCCCAGCCCTTCCCTCGGCAAGATCCAGAGAGGAGCAACATGGAATCCAAACGGCAGCGGAGGCCCAAGAGCCCGAGGTCCAGCTGCCACCTTGTCCCCACCTGCCTCTGCCTCTTGCATTCACCCCCTGCCTCCTCCAGGCCCCTTCCTACGGCCCGCCTCCTCCGCTGGATCCCTCATGAGGGTTGAGTCAATCCCCCCTCCAGTGGCAGGCACAGGACTCGGCAGCACAGCTGGCCTTGGCTCCAGCCCCTGCAGTTTAGCACAGCCACGGACTCCACAAGAGGAGCGAGCGCGGAGGAATTACCGGCTGCTCAAGGCAGAAAGGCACTAGAGAAAGTCCCAGTCAGGGGGTCTTTCCTCTGCAGTCCCAAGAGGTTGTAAGTGTTACTCAGAGAAGACCCACTGAAATTAATGGACATGGCTAACTCATGTCCTTTAATTTCAGTGGGATTACTCAGAGTAGGAGTAGCACTGGATACAGCCTAGTGATGTTGCCAGTTTTTGGATCTGGCAGAGGCCCAAAACTACATTTGGAACAAGCTTTTGATGGTTTACACCAAAATCCCTCAAGGCAGCCATCCTCAACCAGGTGACCCCACGTGTTCCAGACTACCACTCCCATCAGCCCCAGTCAGCATGGCTGTGTGACAGTGGGCCTGACAGGGCACGGCTGCGCTGGTGGGTGTTGTACTGCAGAACATCTGGAGCTGGGGGGGGCAGCTCCTTCGGCCTTCATTCCCAGAAGCCCAGGCAAATTACAGTTCTGCACGGAGAACTTCCCTTTCCCTGCCCCCCCTTTTTTTTTGCAAAAGGGAAGGCGAGGTACTCAACCAAGCGGGGAAAGGAAGGAAGCTGCCAAGGACGCTGGGACAGGGCCGGGCCAGCAGAGACGCCCTGGAAAGAGGCTTGTTTTTTCTGAGCTCTTGTGGAGAAGTCCAAGCTTTTTCTGAGAATTCTTTTTTAAACATTTGGAAAGAAGCAGCCCTTTCCCAACAGGGAAGTTTGCCTATCACTGAACCGAACCAATCACCTCTCATTCCTCCTGAGTTTTGATGGCACTACCCCCGCTTGGCTTGACAAACAAACAGAGGAGCGGCAAAACTGCCAACACAGAATTACCAGATTGATCTGTACGCAGATGTATTTCCCACATTTTTGCTAGCATCAATTCTGAAGGCAAAGTCTCTCTTCCAGTGATCTGCTGTGCCTTGCCTCGCTCAGATCTGCTTCCAGGTGGAGGAGGCCTCTTAGTCCATTAAAGCCAGAGAAAGAACCTTTTCAAACTGGTCTTCCTAAGTGAAATCTACTGCAACAATGATGGCAGACACGAGATGCTGCACCTGCCAAAGATTTCTCAGCCATGCAACAACTGAAGAAGTGAAAGAAGCAGCCACAGCCAAGAGCATCCTCCCCTCCTGTGGTTTCCAACAACTGGTATTAGAAACCATACCGCCTCAGACCGTGGAGGCAGAGCATAGCCACCATGGCTAGCAGCCATTAATAGCCTTTCCCTCCATGCATTTTTCTAACCCTCTCTGAAAACCACTCAAGTTGGTGGCCATCACTGCCTCTTGTGGGAGCGAATCCCACAGTTTAACTATGCGCTGCATGAAGTAGAATCATAGAGCTGGAAGAGGCCTATAAGTCCAAACCCCTGCTCAATGCAGGAATCCAGATCAAAGCATAAAATATGTTCCTTTGTCTGTCCTGAATATTCCAACATTCAGCTTCACTGAATGTCCACAAATGCTAAAGTTAAGAGACAGGGAAAAAAACTTTTCTCTGTCCACTTTCGCCATGCTATGCATAAGTTTATACACTTCTGTCATGTCACCTCTGACTTGCATTTTCTCTAAACTAAAACGCTTCAAATGCTGCAGCCTTTCCTCATAGGGGAGTTGCTCCATCCCCTTGATCATCTTGGTTGCCCTTTTCTGAACCTTTTCCATCTCTACGATGTACTTTTTAAGGTGAGGAGACCAGAACTGTACACAGTTTTCCAAATGGGGCTGCATCGTAGTTTTGTATAATGGCATTATGATATTAGCAGTTCTTTTTCAGTACCTTACCTAAGGATCCCTAGCATGGAATTTGCCTTTTTCACAGCTGCTGCACATTTGACTGACATCTTCATCGAGCTCTCCGCTATGGTCTCACTCCTGGTCAGTCACCACCAGTTCAGACCCCATGAGCATATATGTGAAATTAAGATTTCTTGCTCCAAAATACATAATTTACACTTGTTGATACTGAATTCCATTTGCCATTTTACCACCCATTCACTCAGAGGTCCTTTTGGGGCTCTTTGCAATCCCTTTTTGTTTTAACTGACCTGAACAATTTAGTATCATCAGCAAACTTGGCCACCATGTTGCTCACCCCTAACTCTAGATTGTTTATGAACAAATTAAAAAGCACAGGTCCCAATACCGATCCTTGGGGACTCCACTTTCTACATCCCTCCATTGGGAGAACTGTCCATTTATTCATACTCTCTCCTTTCTGTGTCCTAGCCAGTTCCTGATCCAGAAGAGGGCTCCTCCTTTTATTCCATGACTGCTAAGCTCACTCAGGAGTCCTTGGCGAAGTACCTCGTTGAAAACCTTTTGAAAGTCCAAGCACACTATGTCAACAGGATCAGCTCTCAATATATTTGTTTACACTCTCAAAGAACTCTAATGAGTTAGTGAGACAGGACTTTCCCTTGCAGAAGCCATGCTGGTTCTGCTTCAACACAGCTCGCTCTTCTACAGGCTTGGTTATTTTATCCTTAACAATACAGTGTGAGAAACAAACAGTATAGGACGGACTTGAACTCTAAAAACAAGAAGGTAAATACGACTCGATGGGTATAATTGAAACTTTGTGGGATGACACCCATGACTCCAATACAGCAACTGAAAGATATAACTTGTTCAAAAAGAACAGAAGGAATAGAAATAATAATAATAAATTTAATTTCTGGGTCGCCTATCTGGCCGATGGCCACCCTAGGCGACGTACAAACAGTTAAAACACAATAAGATAAAATACAATGGTACAATATAAAAACAGCAGAAAAACAGGACAGCAGAAAGAGTTGCGCTCTATGTTAAAAATATATATCCCTGCACAGAAATCCAGGAAGATGAGCTTCGTAGCTCCACCGAGAGTATCTGGGGCAAGTTAAAAAAGGAACACGGTTGTGGGAATCTACTACCGACCACCCAATCAAGGAGAAAGTGAGGATGAAATTTTGAAAAGCAAATTGCCAACGTTTTGAAGGGCTATTGTGTAGTAGCAATGGGGGGCTTCAATTACCCCAATACCTATTGGGGCAAAAACTTTGCCAAGCACGGCCCCTCCAAAAAATTCCTGACTGGCGTTGGAGATAACTTTCTCGTACAGAAAGTGGAGGAAGCAACTAGACAATGGGCTATCCTTCACTTGATTCTAACAAACAGAGATGACTTAGTGGATGAAGTGGCAGTCATAGGAACTCTTGGGGAAAGTGACCATGTTATACTTCAGTCTGATTTTAAAGGAAGCAAAAGCTGATTGTAGCCATATACATACCCTGGACTTCAGAAAAGCCGATATTAATTAGAACAATGATAACTAAGGTCTCATGGCAAGCAACCCTAATGACCCCAAAGAGAAAAGAAGCCCAGGATAGGTGGGAGTTTCTAAAAAATGAAATTCTAAAGGCACAGTGGCAAACAATTTTGTCAAGGAAAAAAGGGGGAAGACAGCAGAAGACACCAAAGTGGCTTCACAAAAAGCTTAGAGAGGACCTGAAAACAAAAAAGGACACATACAGGAAGTGGAAGGAAGGACAGGCCACAAAGGAAAATAACACAGGCATCATGGAGTTGCAGGGATGGCGTCAGGAAGGCTAAAGCTGTGAATGAGCTGAGGTTAGCGAGAGATGCCAAAAGCAACAAAAAAGCTTCCTTCAGGTACATCCATAGTAAAAGACAGAGAAAAGAAATGGTGGAAACAGCTACTCAATGTTGTCCCTATCTTCAAAAAGGGGGGAAAGGAGGAACCTGGGAAATTCTGGAGCAGGTTATAATGTGGTCAGTCTGTAAGCACCTTGAAAACAATGTAGTGTTTACTAGAAGCCAACATGGATTTGTCAAGAACAAATCCTGCCAGATTAATCTGATCTCGTTTTTTGATCGGGTAACCTCCCTGAAAGACTGTGGGAATGCTGTAGACATAATATATCTTGACTTCAGCAAAACCTTTGATATTCTGATTAGCAAGCTAGCTAAATGTGGACTGGATGGAACAACTATCAGGTGGAACCACAGTTGTCAACAATCGTACTCAGAGTGCTTATCAATGGTTCCTTCTCAACCTGGGGAGAGGTAACGAGTGGGGTACTGCAGGGCTCAGTCTCTTCAACATTCTCATTAATGACTCAGATGAGAAGGTGCAGGGAATGCAGATGACACAAAATTGGAAGAGACAGCTAATACCGTGGAAGACAGAAACAAAATTCAAAGTGATCATGATAGGATGGAGCAGTGGGCTGAAAACAGAATGAAATTTAACAGGAATAAGTGCAAAGTTCTACACCTAGGAAAAAGAAACCAAATGCACAGTTATAAGATAGGGGATACATGGCTCAGCAATACTACGTCTGAGAAGGATATTGCAATTGTTTATCACAAACTGAATATAAGCCAGCAGTGCAATGTGACCAGCAAATGCTCTTTTAGGCTGCATTAATGGAAGTATAGTTTCCAAATCATGTGAAGCACAAGTCCCCCTCTATTTGGCATTGGTTAGGCCTCATCTTGAGTGCTGCGTCCAGTTCTGGACACCGCACTTTAAAAAGGATGCAGACAAACGAACAGGTTCAGAGGAGGGCAACAAGGATAATCAGGGGACTAGAAACAAAGCCCTATGAGGAGAGACTGAAAGAACTGGGCATGTTTAGCCTGGAGAAGACTGAGGGGAGATATGATAGCACTCTTCAAGTACATGAAAGGTTGCCACAAAGAGGAGGGCCAGGATCTCTTCTTGATCATCCCAGAGTGCAGGATGCAGAATAATGGGCTCAAGTTACAGGAAGCCAGATTTTGGCTGAACATCAGAAAAAACTTCCTAACTGTTAGAGCGGTATGACAATGGAACCAATGACCTGGGGAAGTGGTGGGCTCTCCAACACCAGAGGCATTCAAAAGGCAGCTGGACAGCTACCTGTCAGGTATGTTTTAACCCGGATTCCTGCACTGCACAGGGAGTTGGACTCAACAGCCTTATAGGCGCCTTCCAACTCTACTATTCTATGATTCTAATACTTTCTACCAGTTTTTCCAAGACAGACATTAAGCTAACTGGCCTGTAATTTTCAGGATCCCTTTTTAAAGATTGGTGTTACATTGGCTACTTTCCAATCCTCTGGTGTGGAGAAAGACCTCTTTCACAAGTTACATATTTTTGTTAGAAGATCAGTAATTTCATCATTAAGTTCTTTGAGAACTCTTAGGTGGATGCCATCTGGACCCCCAGTTTTTATTTTGTCTATGAAGCCTAGACCTTCATCTCTCACCACCACTATTTGCCTCAGTTCCTCAGATTTCCTTCCTACAAAAGTTAGTTCAGGCAAAAGGACCTGATCTATATCCTCCACTGTGAAGACAGATGCAAAGAGTTCATTCAGCTTCTCTGCCATCTACTTATCCTTGTCATTCAACAAGCCAATCGCTTCCCTCGACAGTCTCCTGCTTTTAATGTATTTAAAGAATTGTTGTTGTTGGTTTTCATGTTTTTAGCAATGTGCTCCTGAAATTCTTGTTTAGCATCCCTTATTGTCTTCTTACATTCCTTTTGCCAGAGTTTGTGTTCCTTTTTATTCTCCTCATTTGGACAAAACTTCCATTTTTTGAAGGGAGCCTTCTTGCCTCTAATAGCATCTTTGACTCTGCTCATTAACCATGCTGGCATCCTCTTGTCCCTGGTGGTACCTTTCCTGATCTGCAGTATACACTCCAGTTGAGCTTTTAATATTGTATTTTTAAATAGCTCCCACAAAATTTGGAGTAATTTGATCCTCTTGACTTTGCCTTTCAACTTTTTAGCAATCCCCTCATTTTTCCTCTTTTGAAGTCAAAAGTAACTTTGGGATTTTCTTGGCAATTGGCCATTTACATATATGTTTAATAGCACTATGGTCACTGTTCCCAATTGGTTTGACAATGCTTACATCTCACACCAGGTCCTGGAAGCCACTTAAGTCCAGGGTTGCTGCCCCTCTGACTAGTTCTATGATAAACTCTTCAAGGGCCGAGTCATTTAGTTTATCTAGAAATGTTACGTCTTTGTCATGACTGGAAGACATATATAGCCAGGATGTAACAGGGTAGGTGAAGTCACCTGTTACAATAACATTTACTAAGTGGTGCCTTGCATGCTAGCCTGGGCAAATTAGACTAGCTTTTAGCTGCTTTTAATTTAAACAGAAGGCTGAAACCCTCAGGTGAGTCCCCCCCCTGCCCCACATACAACAGCCTAACCTTTTATAACCTAGGAAAACAAAGATTGCTGGGTGTGTGTGTTTAAGGAAGGCCATGCCCACCTCTTGTAAAACTAAGCTAACTCTCCCACTAGTGCTGAACAATTGGTGGAGTTTCCTTTTTACCCCCTTCTCCAAAATTGGAGTTTAGTGTAGTTTAGTGTGCTCCTTCAAGCTTCCCTGCTAGGGCAGCATTAATACTAGGTTCCTATAGGCTTCTTCCCACTGCCCTCTCCTCAGCCGTGGCTGGGATTCATTTACATACTGTCTCTGAACCTGAAGTTTCTACATCAGCCTTTCCCAACCTTTGAGTCCCCAGATGTTGCTGTACTACAATTCCCATCATTCCTGACCATTGGCAGTGCTGGCTGCGGCTGATGGGAATTGTTGTCCAACAACATCTGGGGACCCAAAGGTTGGGAATGGCTGTTCTAGACAGTCCTTGTACACCAACACAGGAGTGGCAGAAAGCAGCAAGTGCCTGTGGCAGTACCAGCAGGCTGTAAGTGAAGCTGCCCCATCCACACGAGGAAAACCTCACCAGCCAGTTTTGGACTGGATTATTGCGTGGCCAGTCCTGCCTTGGGAAGTTTGCTGGATCCCCCCGGACCCCATTCAAGCCATATGATTCCACATGCAAGATTGCCTTTGAATGAATTGCACGGTACCTCCTACCAAGACAGACTCAACCAGGCTGGCGGGGGTGGGGAGAGAGAAAAGATGTCATTTTGCATGCATAGAGCATCTCCCCACTAAAGACGTCTCCAGCAGGCAGCTTCTCTCTCGCTTTCCTTTTGTGCAAGCAAAAGAGTGAAACTGGAAGGGTGTCAGAGAAGCAATATCCTGCAGGAACACAAATGTCTAACGTTACCATGGCAACAGGCCCGGTGCCAGGAAGGCACATCAGCTGGGTCCCTTTAAGCTCCCGTTATCGGCCATGAAAGGGCTGAGACCAATGGGGCACTTCCCCCCCATGGCCTCCTGATGGGGAAAAGGGGGGAGCACTGCACACACACCACTCCCACTCAGGGCAGAAGCTCAGATCAGCTGGCACAGCTGGCTGAAAAAATGGGGAGCTGAGTTTACTGTTAGGATTGAGGCTCACAGGAAGAAAAGACACAACCAGCAGCAAGAGAGATGCACCAATTCTTTGAGGCAGAAAAAAATAATAGAAATATGTGCAAAAATTTATCTTGTTTGCACATGTGGCTCCAGCTATTAACCAATTTCTAAATTGACTGGAAATCTATTTTAATTTCTTGTCAGATGAAGGAATCGGTCAGATGTGCCTCATGGAAATGAACAGAGGACAGATGCTAATGGCGGCGGCAGCAGGCTGCCCTGGGAACTGCCCTGAGTGCACAAGTATCTCACCCCAAAAACGAGCTTTTTCACTCTTGCCAGATATTTATCTTCAACTACACAGGCTAGAAAGCTGCACACAAACAAGGCTTTCATATTTTGCACTGAGGCCATTCTCTACAATTGCAGGATGGCCAAGAGTGACGGTTAATGGAAAAAGCACTGCTAAGCCTTCCAAATGGCCTTGGGCTTGCTGAGAGGGAACGCATTTCAAAGTGGCTGCTCTTTAGTAATGAAATCTGGCTTCTTCTTATCACAGAATCACAGAATAGTAGAGTTGGAAGGGGCCTATAAGGCCATCAAGTCCAACCCCCTGCTCAATGCAGGAATCCAAATCAAAGCATTCCCGACATGCATTCGCCAATGCATGGCTCCCATGCAGACTTCCTCTGCTATCCAGATCTAGGTCGAGTTAATGTGCTGCATGTTCCAGTTGAAACAATCTGATGTTTGCTTCACTGACTCATGTGCAGGCTGCTACAGTCTTCCTGAAGCAGCAGGCAGCCCCCTCCCCTCACCCCCCAAGGCAGCTCTCTTCCTCCTCCCACGCACTCAAGAGTGCCATGCTGCAGCGTCAGCTGCGTCACAGGGCTATCTCCCCCCCCATCCAGCTCCCAATGGTCTCATGACGGATGAGAACAGAAGACAGGAATAAAATCCAAAGGGACCTGGATAGACTAGGAAATTGGGCTGAAATTAATAAAATGAAATTCAATAAAGACAAATGCAAGATTCTGCATTTAGGCCACAAAAACAAAATGCACGGGTACAGGATGGGAAACACCCGGCTTAGCAGTAGTGCGTGTGAGAAGGACCTTGGAATTGTAGTGGATCGCAAGTTGAACATGACCCAGCAGTGTGATGCTGCGGCAAAAAAGGCAAACGCGGTTTTGGGCTGCATAAACAGAGCTATAGTTTCCAGGTCGAGGGAAGTAATAGTCCCACTATATTCTGCATTAGTCAGGCCTCATCTGGAATACTGCGTTCAGTTCTGGGCGCCTCATTTTAAGAAAGACATAGACAAGTTGGAGCGGGTTCAGAGGAGGGCGATGAGGATGATAGCCGGTATGGAGAACAAGTCTTATGAGGAAAGGTTGAAGGAACTTGGCATGTTCAGTCTGGTGAAGAGAAGGCTGAGGGGTGATATGATTGCACTCTTTAAGTACCTGAAGGGCTGTCATATAGAGGAGGGTACAGATTTGTTCTCTGCTGCCCCAGAGGGTAGGACTAGGTCTAATGGTTTTAAGTTGCAGGAGCGTAGATTCAGATTGGATATTAGAAGGAACTTCTTGACAGTAAGGGCAGTTCGGCAATGGAACCGACTGCCTAGGGAGGTGGTGGGATCCCCTTCGCTGGATGACTTCAAGCAGAGGCTGGACAGCTATCTGCGGGAGATGCTCTAGCTGTGGATTTCCTGCTGTGAGCAGGGGGTTGGACTCGATGGCCTACAAGGCCCCTTCCAACTCTATGATTCTATGATTCTAAGATGTCGCCATGACGGGGACAATCCTGGAACACAAGTGCAGTATCAAGTACTGGGTGTTGGCTTCAGCATGGGTGCAAAGCTGGGTTGCACTTCACCACCCTGTGCACGCCTCAGCCCATCCTCATGCCCAGCAGAATCTGAATGAGACGGCACAAGGGTGTATGCACATCACTTAAATGGGTTGCCTTTTCCATGAAATAACGGCAAGGGTGTCACTATTCAAGAGCAGGTGACTTTGCCACTACAATGAGAAAAGCATCCTTTTCACACAGAATTTGGCACCTGGGTGGCAGGGCAGCAACCATGCTCAGCAATGGCATGGTGCTGTCTGAGCATGCAAAGCGCTTCCCTGATAACCCTTGCAGCAGAGGCAGCATTAGCCCCATCTTGCTGTTGGGTGGGGGAGGCGGAGTGAGACGGATCGTAGGGTTGCACCTGGGCCTGTGGCTGCTCTCCCCCAGGTCACAAGCCTGGTCAGGCCTTTTCCCTGATGGCTGCGCAGTCAGTTCCCTTCTCTGTCCTCCATCCAGGCACGCAAGAGGCATCATCCGAGCTCAGGGTGCGAAGGAGGGCAATAATGGGTGTGACCTCTGGAGAGCTCAAAGAGCCACATTGGCCCCCGGGGCCCAAGGTTCCCCACATGGATCATCCCACCTCTGTCCACCTCTGCTGCCAATCCTATTTATCTTGCTGACTAGACAAAACCTCTCTGCTCCATTTCCTCCTAAGACAAGCGTCTCGCTGGGCACATTCCAGGTTTTTCTCTCCTACTGACTACAGCCCTCCCCAGCCTAACAAGTAGATCAGTAACATCCTTTTTGGTCAAATGCTGTGTTTGCGATAACCAAACAGCTCCACCTACACTCTGCATCTGTCCATAGATGCTGGAACTTCTTAAGCACCATGAGCATTCTCTCTCTCTCTCTCTCTCTCTCTCTCTCTCATTCTCTGTCTCTCTCTCTCTGTCTCTCTCACTCACTCTCAATGAGCTTAGGATGATGTACTTGGAGCTATCCCCATTGATCATCACAACCACCCAGAGAGGTAGGTTAGGCTGAAAGGAAGTAATCTGCCAAAGACCAGAGTGCTAAATGGATGAATTGCTATTGAAACTCAAGATACCCACAGATCACATCTTCTTGTAATCTACTTTTCTGCAAAACTTGGCTCTGTTGCTGACTAACGAAGGGCTTCCTCTCTCCTAAGCATGCACACACAGAGCAAATACACTGTGCAAGCCCGGAAGACACCATCCCAAGCAGAACTGTCTGTCTGATGCTGCTAGCACATTCCATCCCTTCCTTCTTCCCAGGGGTGGGCAGCTTCCGGGGTTACCCCAGGAGTCACCCCTGTGCTTTGCCTCCCCTCCCCTCCCCGCTCTGCTTTCTTCTGCAGAGGCACACAGTGAAGGAAGCGGAGCTGGCAACAGTAAGAGGAGCTAAAGAAAAGGAAACTTCTCTCTGAGTGCCTCCAGCATCCAGGAAGAAACGACACCATCAGCAGCAGAATCAGGCATCTTCCCTTCACAAAAGACGGGCTGCTCCTTCCTGCTTGCCTCTCACTTCCTACCATCCGCAGGGAGGGACAGTCGCTTGGGATACCCCAGGGCAACAAGGCGGCTCGTGAGCTTGCCCCAAACTACCAGCCCCAGCCACTGAAAAGCTCGCGGAGGAAGCTCCAAGTGCACCCAGAGAGAGGGAAGGGCAACGGCCCCATCTGGAAAGGAAGTCAGAAGAAGGTGGCCGCTGCAACCGTTAGCTAAAGGCAGGCCACACTTGCATAAGAATACAGCAAGGCAGCATACAATGTGAAAACAACACTCCAACTTAATAAACAAAAGCATCACAGAAGTCAGTAAAGTCCTGGTTGGGAAAAAGAGCTCCCAGTTTCAAAGGCCTGACTGAGTAACACAGTTTTCAGAAGACATCTACAGAAGGCAGGGATGGCTCCTGCCAAAGCTCTACTGGCTGGCAATTCCACAGGCCAACTGCACTTCAGGGGCCATGTGGGGAACCACCAAAAGCGCCCCCATTAGTGATTCAGGTGGAACACAAGGAATCAAGCGGTTCTTAAGATACTCGGGGCCCAAATTGTTGAAGACTTCGTGAATCAGTCTGGCTGCTGCATTCAGCACTAGCTGCAGCTCCTAGGCCAGATGCAAGGGCAGCCCCACATACAGAAATCAACTCTCGAGGTTACCAATGCATGCAGCCACTGTGCTCAGGCTACCCCTGTCCAGAAACAGCCACAGCTGACAGCAAAAGCTGCTCGAGGGCAGTCCTGGTTGGGCCCGACGACAAAGATGGATCAAGGACTATCCCCAACGGAATGTTAAGAGCAGCTGCCCCAGGGCAGACAGGAGAGCCAGCGTGACCAGCCTGTAAAGCATGGGGGACTGGCCATGCTCCTAAGAGCGGGACTTCTAAATGGCCTGCCTCTCTGGCCCGTCCTCTTTCCAAGCAGTAGGAAAATGGACTCGGAGGGCCTCAGAGGCCCCCTCGTGGCAAGTGCTTGGCAAAACACTTGCCGCCGCCGCCGCTCCAGGTGGGGGGCCGGGCCGGGAAGGAAGGAGGCTCCTCATTCCACAGGAAAGCGCGCTGTGCCTTGAATGCAACTCCCTTCGGCAACAACAGGCAAGGAACTCTCTTCCTGACATATCCGAGTGCTCCTTTGATTTTTTTCTTTCTATACAACAAACAGGGAATGAAGGAACCCAGGCAGGATGGTGCCACAGCCAAGAACAAGATCCCCAACTTTTGGCAACCCTCAAAAAGAATGCAGCGTGAAAACTGAGTTTATTCCCCACCCCCCATTTTTAGGAGGTCCCAATCAATCTTCCACTGACAATTTAATTGCCCCCCTTTTTTCAGGGGAGAAAAGGGATGGTGACCTTTGCACTTTGGTCTCTGAACCAGACCATTTCAGTCACCAGGCTGCCTAGTAGACATTTCTGCTTCTGTTCAATTGGGAGCCGACAATGCTAGAAAGGAGAGAAGTATTAGCATGCGGGCAGACTTGATGCTAACCAATAGAGAAGTGGCAGTTACGGGAACTCTGGGAGAAAGTGACCACACCATACTAGAATTCTTGATTTTAACAGAAGCAAAAGCTGAGAGTAGCCATACACACAGCCTGGACTTCAGGAAAGCTGATTTCAATAAACTCAGAACAATTGTAAGTATAGTTCCATGGCAAGCCACCCTAATGAGAAAAGGAGTCCAAGATGGGTGGGAGTTTCTAAAAAAGGAAATTCTAAAAGCACAATGGCAAGCAATTCCAACAAGGAAAAAAGGGGGGAAACAGCAGAAGAAGCCAATGTGGCTTCACAAAAAGCTTAAGAGATGACCTGAAAACAAAAAAGGACACATACAGGAAATGGAAAGAAGGCCAGGCCACAAAGGCAGAGTACAGGCAGGTATCACGGAATTGCCGGGATGGTGTCAGGAAGGCTAAAGCTGAGAATGAGCTGAGGTTAGCGAGGGATGCTAAAAGCAGCAAAAAAGCTTTCTTCAGGTATGTCCAAAGTAAAAGACAGAGAAAGGAAATGGTGGCACAGCTACTCAATGAGGATGGCAAAATGATAACAGATGACAAAGAAAAGGCAGAAGTGCTCAATTCCTACTTTGGCTCAGTCTTCTCCCAAAAAACAATCTGTGACCCTCCCGGGAAACACGAAGTAGAAGGGGCAGGATTGGAGCTTGAGATTTATAGACAAATGGTCCAGGAATACCTAATCACTTTGAACGAGTTCAAATCGGCAGGGCCCGATAAGCTGCATCCTAGAGTATTGAAGGAACTGGCTGAAGAACTCTCAGAACCGCTCTCTATTATCTTTGCAAAATCATGGAGGACTGGTGAAGTGCCGGAGGACTGGAGGAGAGCTAATGTTGTCCCTATCTTAGGCAAAGAGGAGGAACCGGGGAACTACAGACCAGTAAGCCTAACATCAATCCCTGGAAAAACTCTGGATCAGATTATAAAGCAGTCAATCTGTAAGTACCTTGAAAACAATGCAATGATTACTAGGAGCCAACACAGATTTATAAAGAACAAATCCTGCCAGACTAACCTTATCTCCTTTTTTGATCGGGTAACCTCCCTTGTAGACTGTGGGAATAATAATAATAATAATAATAATAATAATAATAATAATAATAAATTTTTATTTATTAGTCGCCCATCTGTCCAAATTAACGGACACTCTGGGTGACGTACAACAATATAAAATACAATATAATACAAATACAGTCAACAATAATCTAAAACATCTTTCAATTAATACACTATAACCTTAATCTGCCCCGGCAATCCCACAGGCCTGCCTGAATAGCCAGGTCTTTAAGGTCCGGCGAAAGACCATCAGGGAGGAGGCATGTCAAAGGTCAAAAGGAAGGGAATTCCAGAGGGTGGGGGCCACAACCGAAAATGCCCTCTCTCTGGTCCGCACCAGCCTAGCTGTTCTCACCGGTGGGACCGAGAGAAGGTCTTGCGAGGCTGATCTCGTCAGGCGGCACAATCGGTGATTCTGGAGGCGTTCCTTCAGATAAACTGGGCCGAAACCGTATAAGGTTTTAAAGGTCAGTACCAACACCTTGAATTGGGCCCGGTAAACAACTGGTAACCAGTGTAGATCTACCAACACTGGGGTGATATGATCCCGGCGGCGGCTCTGCTTTATCACGCGGGCCGCAGCATTCTGTACCAGCTGCAGCTTAGGGACCATTTTCAAGGGTAACCCCATGTAGAGCGCATTACAGTAGTCTAAGCGAGAGGAGACCAGGGCATGTATCACTCGCGGGAGCAGATGTACAGGAAGGTAGGGTCGCAGCCTCTGTACGAGATGTAATTGATACCAAGCTGCCCGGCTCACTGCCAAAACCTGAGCCTCCATGGACAGCTGGGAGTCAAGAATGACCCCTAGGCTGCGGACCTGATCCTTCAGGGGTAGTCTCACCCCATTAAGCACCAAGTCAAAATTTCCCAACCTTCTCTTATCACCCACGAGCAACACCTCGGTCTTGTCGGGGTTCAGCTTCAGCCTGTTCTCTCCCATCCATCCACTTACGGACTCCAGGCACTTGGACAAGGCATTCACAGCCAACTCTGGTGAGGACTTCAATGAGAGATAGAGCTGAGTGTCATCCGCATATTGGTGGCACTGCAGCCCAAAACTCCTGATGATGGCTCCCAGCGGTTTCACATAGATGTTGAATAGCATGGGGGAGAGGATAGAACCCTGTGGCACTCCACAATTGAGAGGCCAAGGGTCTGAAACCTCCTCCCCCAATGCCACCCGTTGATATCTACCGGAGAGAATGCTGTGGACATAATATATCTCAATTTCAGCAAAGCTTTTGACAAAGTGCCCCATGATATTCTGATTAGCAAACTACCTAAATGTGGTCTGGATGGAACAACTATCAGGTGGATCCACAGTTGGTTCCAGAATCGTACTCAAAGAGTGCTTATCAATGGTTCCTTCTCAAACTGGGCAGAAGTAACGAGTGGGGTACCACAGGGTTCTGTCCTGGGCCCAGTGCTCTTTAACATTTTTATTAACGATTTGGATGAAGAGGTACAGAGCATGCGTATCAAATTTGCAGATGACACAAAATTGGGGGCACAGCTAATACTGTGGAAGACAGAAACAAAATTCAAAGGAACCTTGAGAGGCTGGAGCATTGGGCTGAAAACAACAGAATGAAATTCAACAGGGATAAATGCAAAGTTCTACACTGAGGAAAAAGAAACCAAATGCACAGTTATAAGATGGGGGATACTTGGCTCAGCAATACGACAGGTAAGAAGGAGCTTGGAATTGTTGTTGATCACAACCTGAATATGAGCCAACAGTGTGATGTGGCTGCAAAAAAGGCAAATGCTATATTAGGCTGCATTAACAGAAGTATAGTTTCCAACTTGTGTGAAGTATTAGTTCCCCTCTATTCAGCACTGGTTAGGCCTCATCTTGAATACTGCATCCAGTTCTGGTCTCCGCACTTCAAGAAGGATGCAGACAAACTGGAACAGGTTCAGAGGAAGGCAGCAAGGATGATCAGGGGACTGGAAACAAAGTCCTATGAGGAGAGACTGAAAGGGCATATTTAGCCTGGAGAAGAGAAGACTGATGGGAGATATAACAGCACTCTTCAAGTACATGAAAGGTTACCATACAGAGGAGGGCCGGGATCTCTTCTCGATCGTCCCAGAGAGCAGGACACGGAATAATGGGCTCAAGGTGCAGGAAGCCAGATTTTGAATGAACATCAGGAAAAACTTCCTAACTGTTAGAGCCATACGACAATGGAACCAATGACCTAGAGAGGTAGTGGGCTCTCCGACACTGGAGGCATTCAAGAGGCAGCTGGACAGCCATCTGTCGGGAATGCTTTGATTTGGATTCCTGCATTGAGCAGGGGGTTGGACTTGATGGCCTTATAGGCCCCTTCCAACTCTACTACTCTATGCTTCTATGATTCTATGATAATCTTTTTTAAAAAAAATAATTTTTATTCAAAGTTTCAGAAAACAAAACAAAACAAAGTCAAAAACAAAAACATAATAGTACAATAAAAATCTTGACTTCCGATTTGTCGCAGATCAGCTATAAGTATATAATATATATCAAACCTGTCCCTTAATACATACAAGATCACTTTTCTCCATAGGCTATCTTAATTAATCGTCAAATCCCATTATCATCATTTCATTTTGATCTTTCAGCAAAAAGTCTAAGAGAGGCTTCCATTCCTTAAGAAATGTATCTGTCGATTTTTCTCTAAGTAAGCATGTCAATTTATCCATCTCTACTAAGTCCATTAATTTCAATAACCATTTATTTATTTATTTAATTAAGCTTATATACCGCCCGACTAGCAACAGCTCTCTGGGCGGTGAACATTAAAAATACAATAAAAATAACACAAAACTGTACACAAAACTGTACAGTCTAAAATCAAAATATAATAATTTAGAATTAACAGGAATTAAAATGCCTCAGAGAAGAGAAAGGTTTTAACCTGGCGCCGAAAAGATGATAGTGTCGGCGCCAAGCACACCTCCTCAGAAAGACCATTCCATAGTTCGGGGGCCACCACTGAGAAGGCCCTAGATCTTGTCACCACTCTCCGGGCTTCCCTATGAGTTGGAACCCGGAGGAGGGCCTTCGTAGTAGACCGTAGTGTACGGGCCGGTTCATATCGGGAGAGGCGTTCCGACAGATATCTTGGTCCCGCGCCGTATAAGGCTTTATAGGTAAGTACCAACACTTTGAATCTGGCCCGGAAGCATATTGGAAGCCAGTGCAAACGGGTTAGCACAGGTGTTATATGCTCAGACCGCTTGGTTCTTGTTAGCAGTCTGGCCGCCGCATTTTGCACTAGCTGTAGCTTCCGAATCGTCTTCAAAGGTAGCCCTACGTAAAGCGCATTGCAGTAGTCCAGACGCGAGGTTACCATAGCATGTACCACTGATGAGAGGTCCTCCTTACTCAGATAGGGACGTAGCTGGGCTACCAACCGAAGTTGGTAGAACGCATTCCGGGCCACCGAGGCTACATGAGCCTCAAGTGTGAGGGAAGAGTCTAAGATGACTCCCAGACTACGCACCTGTTCCTTTAGGGAACTTCCGTTGTTGGTGTTGATTCCATTTTCCACTTTTGTGCATATAATATCATGATTCTATGATAATCTGATTCATCCAGGAAAACTTGGAGTTGAGCAGCCACCACCCTCTCGATCACCTTGCCAAGAACAGGGAGATTAGAGACTGGGCAGAAGTTAAGAACCATAGGGTCTAACGAAGGCTTCTTTAACAAATGTTTTATCACAGATTCCAACAATGTTGACATAGAACCTTCCCTTAGGGAGGTATTAATCAAATGTGCCAGTCAGCCAGCCAGCCACTCCCAATCTGGCAGATTTAATTAGCCAGGATGGGCAAGGGTCAAGAGAACAGGTAGTGGCCCTCATTTCTCCCAGAATCATGTCCACATCCTCAGGCTTTACAAGCTGAAAACTATCCATAGAAAACTGGCCAGAGGAGGCCTCGGGGACATCTGGCACAACTGTAGTTAATGAGGAATCTAAGTCAGTCTGAATGTGAGCCATTTTATCTACAAAGTGCCTTGCAAACATGTCACCACGAGCGACTGAGGGATCAGAGTCTAATATGGGGCCAGAGCTCAAAAGACCCCAAACCACCCGGAAAAGCATTGCCAGAAGGCACTGAGCAGATGCAACGGAGGCAGAGAAGAACGCTTCCTTTGCTGCCATCACCACCACATGATAGGCTCGAAATGAGCTCTAGCCAGTGTTCGGTCGAAAACAGATTGAGTTTTTCCTCCAACGATGCTCTAGCCGTCGTCCCTGCCATTTCATCAGGCCCAAAATTCAAGTAAACCAAGGTGAATTATGGGCCTTTCCTAGTGGGAGAGGGTGCTTTGGGGCGATAGTGTCTACCGCCCGAGACATCCCCATATTCCAGAGATTGACCAGGGCTTCAGCAGTAGTGCCAGCCATGCTGGGAACATCCCCCAGAGCATTCAGGAAACCATCAGGATCCATAAGTCTCTGGGGGCAGACCATCTTAATTTGGCGCATGAGGCAATTTTTTCCATGCCCACCCACTGATGTCACTAGTGATGTCAGCAGGTGGGTGGGAGGACAGGGTTTAATCTTGCCTTAGCTGAACAACCTTGTTCCCAGCAGGATTTAGTCCCCATGCATCAGCTAAGCGGAGATGAAAGTCCTGTGCAAAAGCCCACTTTGAAGCAGCTCGCCTGTAGGAGCTGCTCCAAAAAGGCTTTTGCAAAGGCTTGAAAACAGTTCCTGCACTCCCATTTGCTCAAAGCCTGTCTTAAAGCCTTTTCCAAGTCATCCCTCCTCCTTAACTTCCCTACGCTGGGGATTAAGGGGGAGGGGGAGACTTAAAAAATCCTTTTCTTCTTTGCATGGTGTGAGAAGGGAGAGAAGGAAGCCAGAGGGGTCCTCAAGCTGCCCCCGCCGCCACCACCACTGCACAAAGCTTCCCACAACAGCAGCAAGCGCTTCCTTTTTTCCCTTCTAGCAGCAGCGATGGCAGGGGGCACAATGACATCATGTGATTGACAGCTACACCTGCGAGGCCAGTCCAATATCTCCGTTTCAATCTGACAAGATTGCCATTCTGATTCTCCTTTAGCAGGACAATTTCTATGTGCCTTCTAATGTCATCTTCAATAACGCATTGTCAGTTTCCCCGGAACAGATACTAAACTAACTGGCCTGTATTTTCCCAGATCACCCCTGGATCCCTCTTTTGAAAAAAGCCTACTCCATCGGCCACTTTCTAGTCCTCATGTACGGAAGCTGATCTCAGGGACACATGAGGCGTTTCTGGAGCCAACAGGTGCCTTGTGCTTCCCCCAAGCCTAACAATTGCTGGGAAGGGGTGTTTCTGGTGAGGGGAGAGTTAACCCTTCCCAACTGCCGCCCAAAGTCTGGCTTGGCTTATTAGCCAACTATTATTTTTAGCCACTACCAGCCTTTCCCTTGGACATGTCGGAGATCAACAGAGAGGGCCGGCAAGATCTTCTGCAAAACCTTCACGCAAAATGAAACAAGACCTTTCCCTTCCCTCTCCCCCAAGTCCACTGTCATGCACACTCTTGCTTCATCCTGCGTAAGACTTTGGAGACGGAAACAACAAAAGTTACTTTGTCTTCCCCAAGATGCCTAGGGGTATTTTTTTTAATGGTCAGGGGAGCAAGGGGGATTCTTGCCCGCTTCTTGCTTTCCCCAGGCCCCTCGGTGGGCAGCACAGGAAACTGTCGTACACTGAGTCCTTTAGCCCCTGTAGCTCAATAGTCTGTACGCTGACTGGCAGCAGCTCTGCAGGATTTCAGGAAGAGGCTGTTCCCAGCCCCACCTGGAGATGCTGCTGGGAAGTGAAGCCAGGGCCCTCTGCATACAGAGCAAGTGCTGCGGCCCTTCCTCTTAAAACGCCCCCCCCGGCCCCTTGGGAAAGGCCCCTCTTTCACAGGAGTGAACAGCACTTCAATCAGCAAGTTATTGCGGAGCAGAAAGAGCAGGAGGTAAAGACGGAGTTGTGAAAAGCGTCTCTTGTCCAATCAATCCTCTCCATCCTAAGCAAGCAACGGAAGACCAGTTTGCATTGGTTTGATATTATTTTCCAAACCCACCTTCACAATCTGCTACTACTGACACGCTTTCCTGAAGTCCAGAGAATGTACACAAAATATGAAGAGCAGAAGAAGTGCTTGCCTATCTTGCTGCACCAGCTGACCCATCTGCCTCACACCAGGGCAGCCTAGCCCAACCCCTGAACACCTCCCACACCCAGACCTGCATCCCTGGATATTTCCACATCTGCCTGCAAAGCTCCCAAATCTACTTGCATGCAAATGAAATGGAACTCAAGAATGGCGGTGAGAACAAGCAGAAGGAAGCAAATCAGAGGGTCACATCAGAGGCTCTTTCTTCTCTGTAACACAACACCAAAGTCCCAAATTTCAACCTTGGCAAACTGAGAGCTGAGAAACTTAGGGCACCACAAGCCAAAATCCAACCAGGCACAAACCAAAGCATAAATGGATAAAGGCAGACATTCACTTTGACAAAAGCTTTTGTTAAGCTTCATTAGACTCGGAATCTGTATCACATGGAGAAAAGCCCCTGGAGATTTCGTGCGAAAGAAAGCCGATTCCGCAGAAAAGTCTGGTGCAACAGGGCTTGCGGTTCCAGCTCCAAGAAAGTGAGGAAGGGGTTGGCAGGCACGTCCCTCCCTCGGGAAAGTGCTGTTGTGGAGAAGAACAGAGTAAAGGGGGGAAAGCATCCGACAGTCAAACTGAAGGCCCAGGGAGACCCTGTGATTTGTCTCCCCGCTACCCCAAACTGTTTGTTTATTTATTTATTAAACTGATATCCCATCTTTCCTCCCAGACGGAGCCCAGGGCAGCAAAGAGAAACACTAAGCGCACTCTAAAACCTCTTAAAAACCAAAGACTTTAAAACATATTAAAACAAAACATCTTTAAAAACCTCTTAAAAACCAAGCATCTTTTAAAACATCTTTAAAAAGCAATTCCAACACAGACAACGCCGACCAACCTGCTCATGACAACGTGGCTGATGCAGCGGTGCCCGGGGCGAACGCCAGTCCCCTCCTTGCCTCAGTTCTCCCAAACAAGCCCCTCTCCTTCCCCATGGCCCCAGGGGAGCACGGCCTCAGCCCTGTCTCAAGCATGCCCCTAGCACCTCGCCTCTGCAATGTCTAGGGATCTGAGGCACACAGAGCAGGCAAGGTGCCGGGGGAATTGCATCCACCAATGGATAGGAGAGTATCCAATGCAGGGCAGTGACAGGCCTTGGGAAAAGGGAAATGCCTTCCTTTCGGCCTGACCTCTAATCTCAAGGCAAATCCTGGTTTGGCTCACGCAGAGCCCTGCCCGTGAACTCTCCTCCATACCTGAGGCACGGCCCTGTAAACACATTCCAGGTACACCCATTAGTATCCACCAAGGTTAGAATCCACCACTCAAAATATGCACACGGAGCCCCTTTTTGCAGATCCTTCCCTCCCCCTAGTAGTCCAGACACCCCTCGCCCTTACAGAGCTCAAGGAAAGCTAGAGGGGCTCAGCCTACCATCAGCCTCTGCTGGCTTGTTAACAAGACATGACCGCAAGCCAGCGTTTCAGAAACTTAAGGCACAGCCTAAGTAGCCCCAGGTGTCCAAGTGCCACCTGATGCAACTGCAACCACCCCCACCCCGGTGGAAGGAGAACCTCTCCCCATCTGGGAACAGGCAACATCCATGCTTCAGGTTCTCTCTCCCCCGCACTTTGCAGCAACATGTACTTGCATCCCTCTCTAACCCAATCCAGTTCTACACATATCCATCTGGCTCCTGTAAGCCTCCCTGATCCATATTTGGCATTAGATCCCTCGTATCTGCACCGCCTCTTAGATTTAACCTCCAACTTGCAAATCCAAACCAAATGTTGCCTGTGTAGATGATCACTGCCTCCACTTGTAATAAACTGCATCTTTCTAAACTTTGGCCTATTCTCCATTTGCTAATTCCTCTTCAGATAAGTGTAATTTGAATTGTGGTGTGCTGTGACTCTAAGCTGAAGACTCCAAGACTCAGGCTTCTCCTGTACAAATGCACTTTCCAATGTGTGGATGAAGATATACAGTCACACCACCCAACATACCCTGGACCACAATCATCACTCAGCAGCAAAACCTGCCCAGTTTCATAAGCCTTCAACATGATCATCGCCATGGTGCAAGATCCAGCAAGTGGACAGACAGCTTCCCTCTTTTAAAAGTAAAGCTGAACTTGGCATGCATTTTCATTCTAGGAAATCACAGGAGGTCATTTTGGGGACCCATTCCTTCAGAGTCACAAGTCAGAATCAAACTAGAAGCTCCACCTGACAGAGGCGGCCTCTCAACTTTCAGACGGATGCAATTAGTACAGCTTCAATTATGCAGTGGCTCAAAATGCCATGGCCTCAAAGGGAGGGGCCATCAAGGCTTCATCTGAGGTTCCACGCTAAGAATCTGTGAATGAGGACAGGAGCTTTGAAAGCCTCTCCTTGCAATAGCCTCTTAACATGTGGATGTTCGACAGTGGCTCACCCTGTTTACAGCCAAGCACACAAGTGGAGAGAGCTGCTCTTTGACATGCAAAAGTTATCAGTGCCCAGGAGATAAGGAATTTTATCAAGGGCGAAACCCATACAGTGTTCACCTCTGGCCTAGACTGCCTGCTAGCCATCAGTATTCTTTCAGTGCACAGATGTTTTATACATGAAGTTAAAGTAAACATTTCCAGTGCAGGGTTTATACTCACCTCATCAGACTCATCAGACAAGGTCTTCAACAAGATGGGAAAGAGGCTGTCAGTGTGGCGGAACATCTGAAAGGCAACAGGAAGGCGTTGGAGGAGCAATGCAAAACCATCCCAGAAGGCACCTTGCTTGATGCTCCAGCACAACAGCAAAGGTCAGTCAACACTAAAATGGGGGAAGCCAAAAGTTGAAGAAGAGGAAGAGGCCTTCTGCAGTGGCAGAAGAGCTCTCAAATTTTCTCAAGCTGAGCAACTGGGCTTCACTTAATAAAAATTAGTTTCTTCTGAGCTGGGAAAAAAACAACCTATATTTGGAGTTCCATAATATATATTTAGAGGTAAGCTTGTTTTCCACAGCTTTAAGATCAATAGCTGCTAAAAAGGCTGAGATGCTTAGCGATGGCCCTCGTGCATCAATAAAACCCCCAAACAATGGAGACCCCCAAAAAGTTCCTTGCATCAAGGAAAAAGAGCATAACTGTTTCATGCTGTGTTGAGATCTGAGAAAGCTTCCTTACATGTGAGTTAGAGAGTTAGTAGGAACCAGTCAATGACAACTTGGACAATTTTTTGCTACCTTCTAGGCCAGCAACTCTCTCTTGCAGCAGGCAACACGTCGCTTCCTTGCCCAGGAGGAGCAGCAGCGTGGCTCAGCTCTTGAAGTGCAACCTCCCCAAGAAGAAGCATTTCTCCTGGTATCACTCCCAGGAGAGCAGTGGCAAATTCAGGAGTGCAGGGTCCCTTCATGATCGTCACGCCACACCAGCTCACTCGCTTGCTTGCTCTTCGCCATTATCTCCACACTCCCAGTCCTTCCTCTCACAACAACAGACGTCCAAGGAGGCAGTCAGCATGAAAGGGGAGTGTGCTAGCTACTGAGAAGAGTGTTTTCACTCTGAATCATCAGGAAAGGACAAGGAGGCATGCGAGAAGATGGTCCTCTGTGCCTGATTGGCTTGTCCAGGGCACTGGAGACATAGGGACCTGCCTGGGACCCTGCTCCCAAAAAGGTCAGGGGTCTAAGACCACCACCACCCCGAGACCCTGGACAACTACACCCCTGAAGATCCTTTTTCACTCTCATAAGGTGGATGAACATAAGATGACCCAAAGAGCCCCACAGCTGGATCAGGCCCAAGGCCTCTCTGCACCAACCAGATGCCTCTAGGAAGCTGCCAAGCAGGACATGAACACAGCAGCTCTCCTTTCCCAGAGGCTGGCATTCAGTTTTCCCTTAGTTTTTCTTCTGCAGGCAAAACAAACCCAGCTGTTTCAACTTTTCCTAATAAGACTCAGCTTCCCAAACTCTCACCACCTTGGGCACCCTCCTCTGGATACATGCCAGTTGGTCAGCGTCCTGAAACCTGGTCAGGGCAGCAGAACAACACCCTGTGACCCTCTCACACTGCTTCCTCTAATGCAGCCTAGAATTGTATTCGCTTTTTTTGCAGCTGCACCACACTGCTGACTCATTTTAGCTTGTGTTTGACCAGGCCACCCAGATTCTTTCCACATGTACTGCGGCCACGCCAGGTGTCTCCACATGCTATACTGCACCTTTGACTTTTTTGTACCTAAAAGCTTCCCCAAAAGATTATATTTTATTGGTTTCAGCCCAGTGATCCAGCCTGTCAAGGCACTTTTGAATCTTGATTCTGTCTTCTATGGAACTGGCTACCTCCTTCCAGCCTTGTGCCTCCTGCAAATTTGATAAGCTTCCCCTCTACACCCTCATCCAAGTCATTTACAAAAATGTTGAGCTGAGCTTCATATGGTCTAAGACTGAGCCCTGTGGCACTCGACTTGAGGCCTCCCTTCCATCTTGATGCAGAACCAGTCATGAGGATTCGCTGGGTACAGCTGATCCCCCAGCTGCAGATCCACCCAACAGTAGTATTGCCCAGCCCATATTTCATCAGCTTGTCAAGAAGGGCAGCACAGGAGGCCTTGACAAAAGCTTTGCTGAAATCAAGGTATACTATGTCCACGGCATGCCCGTGATCTACTCCTCTTTCACATTTTAAATTTGCCTATTCCTCTTTAAAAGCCATCCAAGCTGAGGGCCATCAACACATCCTGTGGTAGCAAATCCCATCGCGTAATGATGCGCTGTGTGAAAGAGGACTTCCTCTTATCTGTCCTGAATCTCTCAACTCGCAGCTTCACCGGTTGACCCCCACTGGGTGCCAGTACTGAGAAGTATAATTTTCTAAGGTGCTTCTAAACTGCCATGTTTGAGTTCTCTCAACGATTTCCCATCAGCCAAGAAAGGCTGGGTGGACGCCTGCTTTCTCTCCATGGTGAGGAGACCGCGGGCGCCTTCCTTACACAGCATTGAGCCACTGACAGTCCACTTAGCTTAGTTCTAAGGCTCCACTGACCAGCTACAGTTCTTCAGGATCTCAGAAATGGTATTTCCCAGCTTGCACACTCTTGTATCAAGTGAAGAATGACAATAAACCCCACTTCGCGACTCCACTAAATTGGTGTACCATGTAAGCCAAAAAGCCAAAATGTAAGTGAAAGAGCAGTATGAAGAGTTCCTATTCCAGAACAACCCTACAGAAATAGCATGCCTTTTTTGCTGAGGCCAAACAGCAAATGTAGAAGGCACAGGAACGCAAACTGTAGGCTTTACAGGTGGATTTCTGCCCGGCCTGCTGCCCTTTCAGGAAGAGTCAGCAGCTAAGGAAACCCTAAAGCAGGCTCACTGCCACGCTGCAGGTCTCGCCTGGTCACCCTGGAGACTTGCCTTGCGAGGCGTCTTGATGTACAAGTGGTACAGCCACTTCAGGACTGCTATCCGGGTCATCATCCCAATGGCTGAATCATGAAGGTGACAGTCCAATACCTGGACAATTCCATCCAGGTTCAGGGTCACCTGCATTCTGTCAGTGCTGTAGAGAAAAGGGGACATAGGAAAGATCATACAGGTGCATGGATGTGTTTCACCAGGTTTACAGATATATATATATATATATGTGTGTGTGTGTGTGTGTGTGTATATATATTTTAAGCCACTTATGTGATCTTAGCCCCATATGCCAAAAGTTACTGGGAGCAATCCCATCAGGTACTGTTGACATGCTGCCTCCATTCACTTCCATGGGTTTGCATGGGACCTATCCCTGTGTAAGTGACACAGAACAGCAGGATTTGAGCTCTTCTCCGCTCTGCCTCCCAAAGCCTCTAGGATCGGAGGGAGAATGCCTCCAAGTACCAGTAGCTGGGCAAGAAAAGCGAGAGGAGGCCGTGGTGGGCTTCCCAGAAGAAGCATCCGGCTGGCCACTATGGGAAATAAGAGGACCGACCAAGAAGGCCTTTGGTCTGATCCAGTGTCAGGGCTCTTGTGTCCTAATGTGCCTCTCCTTCCCCAGGTCCTACACTGGCCCTCAGCTGCGAGTCCAAAGCTAACTATGTTAATGGTTTGCCTCTCTCTTTGCCTTATCCATTTCTGACTGTTCATTTTCATACACATACAGCACACCCTTCTCCAAGGCCGCTCTAAGACTCTTTCCTTCCACCTGACCTCTCAGCATATTGATGAGCCACCATTTGTTACTATTATAATTAAAAGTTGTGATGCTTTTTTAAAAAATGTCAACCTTAATGTGGTTCACAAAGTGCTGCAGAAACTGACTGTGTCGGCAGTACAGGCAAGGCATTTTTTCCAAAGTGAGGGACAGTCCTTTTGATCGAGCAGCATGGAATGCTAAGCATGGGAAGAGGGAAACAAATGTTTCAACCATTACGGATGTCAGTAGAGCCTCTGCACAGAGAATCACTTCGTGGAGAGCGCCTGCTGCCGCTCAGGGATTCCAATTCTAAGAAGCCAACAGCAACTCTCACCGGAAACCACTGCAGTTCTGAAAAGGTCAGTCCACCATCCTGACTCAAAATGGCACCCAACGGTATCCAAACAGACCAAACCCTGCTTCTCAACCTCATGAATGATTGTGCTACATTTAGATATTGCAGTTTCTTTTAAAACAATTTAAGCAGTGTCCAAATGTACAGGCAATTTTTAAAAATATATAGCAGATGCAATTGGAGGGAGCTTTGTAGGCCTACTCCAACATCCTGCTAGATGCCAGAGCATCCCCAACAGATGACTCAGCCTTTGCATGGACCTCTGGGGAGGGAGAGCCCATCACCCCTCTTGGTGACTGTCTAGGTGTGCGGCCTTTGTCCTGCTGGCCCCCCAAGGGCCAGAGTCAGGAGTGGGGAAGGCTGCCCTGTCCCCCTCCATCACCTCTCCGCCACACAGCTCCTTACGCCTACCTTCCCAGGGCTTGCCTTCCCCACTCCTGACTCTGGCCCTTGGGGAGGAAGTGCAGACAGCAGGGATGCTCCTTGGGGCTCTTAAGCCGCACAAAGTGAGGGGGAAATCTCCTATGCTATGCTGTGGGAACGGGACCTTCAGCTGAAGGCTTCAGTCCCCCGCCCCCACCCTCCACTTCTCAATGACTAACAGAAGTTTTGCCTGCCCTTCACATACAAGTCTCCAGCCAAGAATGCCCCAGTTTGTTTCAATAAGAAATGTAAAAGAAAGCAATCCTAGACTGAGTAAGATGGTAACATGACACCAGAGCCTAGCATTTGATATTTCCCTTGCCTTGAAATCCTTCCAAAACAGTTCTACGGCCCCTGCTCTTATGGTGCTGCCACAAACAACTCAGAACAGTCATCCTAGAGTAGGGGCCATCAGCCTTTTGGGGCCTTGCGCACATTTGCAAGGCAGAGAAACTGTTGCAGGCACCACAGGTGCACTGCAGCTCTTCCCTCCACACCTCTAACACACACACACACACCCGCACTGCATTTAAGCTTTCTACTGGCTAAAAGATTCTTTCAAGTCTAATTTCAGGTTGGCACCAGGGAAAGCCCTTGTGGGTACATCTGTGCCAGTAGGCACCATGTTGGCAACCCACGGAGAGTGCTGGTTACAGGTAGCTGACAACCGCGATGGGAAAGGCCTCTCTATGCTCCAGATCCTGAACAGCCTCTACCAATCAGGAGGCAATACTGGGTTAGAGGAACAAACAAATGAATTTGGTATAAAGCCACTTCCTATGTTCCTATTAAACTCCTTTAAGCACCTTCTGAAGGATCAGATTTTACTGCCGAGAGACACAAGCACAAAAAGTTCAGAATTGGGAGAGTAACTTTACACGCAGGGAACTAGAGGGGCAAAAGGGGCATGAAAGCACCTACAAAAGGGTTTGGGAAAATGTGCAAAGTACTTTGTAAAAAAGAAATTACACTAGAATTATACTGACACCCTGTGGCATGACAACTTTGCACCTAAAATGATGTTGGGAAGAGTTCTTGGAGTTGTAGTCAAGGCTACAGTCTTCCCACAAACATGGGTATTGTCGTTCTCTAGCACACGCTGCAAACTTATGTCGTAATTCAAGAGGAGGAAATTCAGTCACTGAAAGATTCTAGTCCACATGGTTTCAGTAAAATGCTGCCAGCTACACAAGCACGCAGAGACTCCACATTTCCTTCATATACCCCAGGGGTGGGGAACCTTTAGCCCTCCAGATGTTGCAGAACCATCAACCCCAGTCGGGAGGACCAATAGTCAAGTCTGATGGGAGTTGTAGTCCAACAATATCTGGAGGTCCAAAGGTTCCCCACACCAGATGTACACAAACACCCTCCCTGGAAGAGGTCTCCAGACTGTTCACTGTGTCAGATGAAGGCCAGCAGATTGTCTGGGGAAAACCCCAGGTCACCATCACCACCTTTGCTCCAGGAGAGACCTCTCCCTGCTGGACCTTGCTGGCTGCCTCTCTTTGCCCACTGGGCAACGTCCATCCCAAATAAGCTTGGAAGGGATCCCGTGAAACGGCTGAGTGCCCAAACACGGAATGTCTGCAACCCACCAGCCTCTGCTCCTGTCTGAAACTACACATTTAGCACAAAGCCAAATGCTGCACTTACAGACGACTAAAAGGAAGTTCATAAACATTCACAGAATTCAATTCTAATCAGCATTTGGAATTGTAAACTACAGTTTGGGGAAAGAAACTCCCAAGCACCGACCTGCTTTGACCCCATCACCTCACTGTGGGAGCACATGCAGAAACAGGCTGACTCCATTCAAGTGCCCCTCCCCTCTCTAACAATTCCCAGCAGGAAAGAAAGACCCCCGCACCCTTCAGAGAGGTGCCTCATCATTCCCTACTGTCTGCATTCCTTCTAGCACAGGCAAGATCGTCTACCAAAGCACACAGAGCACTCTGTAACCGTGGCTTGTGGCAACCACAAACTGTCTGCAGTGACTCCAGTGGCATTACACGGCCCAGCACAAGATCCAGGGGCCAGAAAGCACAGCAAAATTCCGCCTCCTCTCTCAAACTGCAATAGACAAGCCCCAGCTTCACTAACAACAGTTCATTTTTTTACCTGGCTGGCATAAAGACGCTGGTGTTGCTGAAACTGGAATCGCTGGAAGCATCCAGGCCGCCTACAGGGAGACACATCCGTTAGCTTGAGCATGGCACAGTACTGTCAACAGGACACAAACTTGCGCCCCAAACAAAATACCGACGCGGCCCCATGCAAGAGCGTTCTTGGAAGCAAGTCAACTCGGAAGCAAGTTCTATGGCGTAACACTGGGACCTGTGCTATTTAATTTGTTCATTATCTGGAAACAGTGAGATAGCTGGGTCTGTAGATAATTCCGTTATTCAGGGTGGTGAAAGCCAAGGAGCCTTATTACTGAAGCACATGGTTCAGCTGGCACTCTGAGGAACTGCTAGCACCCCTCCGTTTGGTCATCAGTTAGCCCTGGCAAGGACAACAGCTTCCTTTCCAACTGGCCCTGCCTATTAGTTGCCTAATCAACAGTGGTTTGCCTACCTTTCTTGCACACAGAACTCCTTTGGCACCCAAACTTTTCGCACTCAGCCCACATATAAGCAAGTGGAGGTTTGACGATACAAGCTTCCCACCACAGAATGATTGGGCAGTCTCAGGACACCATGTCTTGAATGCCTGACCTTTGCCCCCTAAGGCTGCCCAGTCCTTCTGTGGTGAGAAACCAGTAAGGTCACACCTCCAGTTGCTCATTTCATCCTGAAGCATCCTTTCACTTTCCTAGCCTCCCCTTTTCTCAGGAAACCTTTCTCTTCAGGAAGCCAAGTCTCCAAGAGGACACACTGTCCTGTCTTTGCGGGTCGTCTCTTCACTCAGGCTGCTCCAAGCTGGTTCAGTCGATGCTGAATGAAGAGACAGAAGTAGAAGAGACAGAACTAGACGTCAAATCCCTGCCGTCCCAGCAGTTTCATATAAATATTCAATAGCATGAGATACAAGATGGAACCCTTGAGACTCCCACAACACAACAGTCATAGGGTCCAACATGTTCTACTCTCCGAGAGCGACTCTGGAGGTAGGAGCAGAACTACGGCAATGATGTGCCCCAGAAGGATACTGTGCTCAACAGTACTGCAAGCCACCAAAGTTCAGGTGAATCAATGGGTGTCCCTCTCTTGGGAAAGGTCCTCAGCCAGAGATGCTGAAACCAGGCCAGAAGCCAGACTGAAATGTATCGAGATACTCTACTTCATCCAGGTGCACCGGCAGTTGCCCACCCACCACCCTCAAGCCCCTCACCCAAAAAGGGATTGTTTGGAACTGGGCAATAGTTACCCAACAGCAGGACATTTATACACATGGGGCTGCACTGACTGCAACTCTCCAGGAAAGAGATCTCCTGCTCACAGTCAATGGGAAAAGGAGAGTGTGGCTGCTAAAGGAGACAAGGTCCACGCTAGAGTGTTTTAGGAAATGAAAATAAAATGGCCAGTATAATTCCTTTACAATAAATCTATGGTACAGCCAGCTGTGTTGTTCTAGTCATCCCACCTGGAAAAAAGATATCCTAGATCTTGAAAGGTGTAGAAAAGGGTATCTGAATGATCCACGGGATTGGACCACCTCCCTATGAGTAAAGGCTACCGTATTGGAGGTTTTCTGGTTTAGAAAATGCAGGGGGAGGGGGAGAGTCACAGTGCGGCATGTCATGAGTCCTCCCTCCTTCATAGTACATGAACTCAAGGTCGTCCAATAAGCAAGTTCAGTACATACAACAGGAAGGGCTTCACACAACATGTCACCAAAAGGAAACTCAATCGGAACGTGGCCATCATCTTCACACTCTGCCCACTTACAAGCTCCCAAAGGCATCTGGCAAACTATGAAAAGAATGCTGGCTGAGAGGGAGCTTTGCACCTGATCCAGCCAAGCAGTTCTGACATTCCTTACACCTGCAATAATACAAAGGAATTTTGCACAAGAGGTTTTCCTTTGATATAGCAGGTCGGGCTATAGGTGTTTCCAGAGCTTCAACTATTACAGGATAAATGTCCGTTGCCGAGGTCTGAGTGTGGACAACGTTCTTGGACCTCCTGCATGCTTGACCCTTGTCCCTCTTGACTTATAATACTGAGCAGGAAAGAACTGGGCAGCAGGTAGAAATTTCATCTCTGCAAGAGGACTAGTCCTGGCTGGCCTGAAGGAGGCCTTGTGAGGTTACTTCTTCTGAAATCTCTCCCCAGACCCAAGGCTGTAATAACTACCATCCAGCTACTAATATTTGCTTCCTTAAGGTGCTGGAGTGCAACTCCAGGATCTCTTGGATGAAACTAATTATCTGACCCATTTCAGGTGGACTTTAGGCCTGATTTTGGCACCACAACTGCCTTGGCTGCCCAGATGCTGAAAGAGGAGACAAAGAAGGGAGCAACCCTTTAACAGGCTGTGGTCCTGGATGTGATTTGAAGGCATGAGCAGCTTGAAAAGCAGCTGTTCCCCCTATATTTTGTGGACTATGCTGCTGTATTTGGCTCAGGTTTTGCTTTAGCTAATTTGTTCGTAATTTTACATTGTTCCTTCTTGTGGAGTTTGGAGAAAGAGGATAACAGTTCATCTTCTGTTGGCTCAGGACAATCCAACAGATCTAAATCAGAGCCCCCAATGGCTGCCTTACTTGAGCGTAAATCTAATTGAGTAGCCAACTTAGAATGTTTCTGAGTGGCCTGTGCACAGCTGCTGTAAGTGGATCATCCCACTGAATGAGATCTTGAGTTCCATCTGAACAAGCGGTAGATTTGGGTAGAGAAATCTTCCTCCCCATGACCCCCTTTTTTAGAAAGAAGCAGAGGTCTTATTGCTGTAGCCTCAAAATGCCAGTAAGGGACTGCTCCTTTTTGGACTAACTGGCCTTTCATTTTCATAAACAAAGCTGGGACTTGTTGAGAACTAAAAGGAGTTCTTATCTGAAGGAGCGTCTCCAGCATCACCAATTATGCCGCCTGACGAGATCAGCCACACAAGACCTTATCTCGGTTCCACCAGTTAAAACAGCGAGACTGGTGCGGACCAGAGAGAGGGCATTTTCGATTGTGGCCCCCACCCTCTGGAACTCCCTTCCTTTCGATCTTCGCCATGCCCCCTCCCTAATAGGTTTCCGCCGGGCCTTGAAAACCTGGCTATTCAGGCAGGCCTATGGGATCTCTGGGGCGGGTTAGTTATTAATGTTGTTATTAATTGGTAGAGTGGTGCTTAGATGAATGATGGTCTTATTGATTGTATATTGTATTTTATTGTATTAATGTATGTTGCCTAGAGTGGCTGTTAATTCGGCCAGATAGGCGACTCATAAATAAAATTTTATTATTTATTATTATTATTATTATTATAAAAGTTTAAAGAATTCTCAGAAATTGTCCGTTGGTAGAAAGTCACTTGATTGATTTTAAGCCTATGTTTTCAGAGGAAAGGTCTAGTAATAATTTCAGATGTTGTTTCGCCCAGTTAGGGAGTGGCCCCCTGTAAGGAAATAGATGGACCGCTACATTGCATGGTCTCAGTACCAAACTGCTGGATGGAGTGAAAGATCTTACTTCCTTGGTTTTCTTTGAGCTAACAGGGGATACACGATTAATCTCTTCCTGCACTTCCCGTGGTGGGATATTGGGAGATATAGGGTTACATAGCTGCCTGTCAGTCAACCGTTCCAATTTCTCAACAATATAGTCTGATTGTAAATGTTTTGGACTGTCCGACTGACCATCAAGCCCAGTTCCCCAAACAGTTTATCTTTCCCATTCGGTACCCTCTGTTCAACAATTGGGGGGAAGACGTACTGCCAATTCCCCCCCTCTTCAGCTTCAGGGGATATGTGATCGATGGCTTCTAAGCACAAAGGATCAAAGTGATTCTGAACTGGAATGATCTGAAGGCACATGGCCACCATATTGCCGAAGCTAAGCAGGCCTGGGCCTGGTCAGTGCCTGGATGGGAGACTCCCTGGAAGCCACATGAATGCCCCCTTGGGTTCTACATGAAAAAAAGTGGGCTATAAATGTAATAAATAAATAAACAGTCCCTGCACCAGATGATGGCTTTCAATGCCACCACTTAAGGTATGCTTCTGGATAGACTTGGTTGGGGACATTGTTTCCCCACGGTTCTGCTCCTACTCATCTGGCCAATTCTAGAAGGTGGTGCTGGGGGGGGGGGTGCGCTAGTGCTGGCCATTGGAGCCAGTGAAGTGGGCTGAAACACTGTTTTCATAAGTTCTTTAGTATCAATGAATGGGTGCCAATTACAGATACAGTATTTTTTATTACTTTGTGAACTATTCAAACTGTATTCAACCATAGAAATCGTAACGTAAAAATATTTTTTTACAATCCAAACATTTAGCTTTGCTTACTAAATACTAGTGAAATAAACATGCTAAATAGAATAATAGAATCGTAGAGTTGGAAGGGGCCCATAAGGCCATCCAGTCCAACCCCCTGCTCAATGCAGGAATCCTACTTAAAGCATACCCGACAGGTGGCTGTCCAGCTGCCTCTTGAAGGCCTCCTGTGTTGGGAGAGCCACCACCTTCCCTCCATTGTCGCACTGCTCTGACAGTTAGGATGTTTTTCCTGATGCTCAGCCAAAATCTGGCTTGAGCCCATTATTCCATGTCCTGGACTCTGGGATGATTAAAAGGAGATCCTGGTCCTCTTCTGTGTGGTAGCCTTTCATGTACTTGAACAGTGTTATCATTCCTTCTCTCTTCTCGGGCAAAACATGCCCAGTTCTTTCAGTCCCCCCCAAACCACCTGCTGGTGAAGAGATGCCAAGTGAGCGGGAGGCAGGGCAGAGGAGGAGCCAGCAGATGAGCTGGCAGAGACATCCCCACTTCTGTCACCAAGGACACACCACAGGAGGTGCAGACACAAACAGGCTGAGCCTGTGCTATGGCCTCCCCACAGGAGTGCCTGCTTACTTGCCCGTTCCCAAACAAGTAAAGCGCCCACCTTCATCTTATTTAAGGGGATGTGTCCAATTGCTGCAACAACGTCTCTGCTAGCGCAGCCATGCCGAGAGATGCTTGGCTTAAACATAGACTATTGCATAACCTGTCGTTTGCTCTATGAATCATGCTCGCCTTAAGTTCTTCAATAAAGGGAAACGAAACAAAACATTGAGCATTCCTGCACCTGACACTGCCCATTTCTAGATCTACGTGCTTTAAACTATCTTTATATAGCATTTGGTAAATTTTAAAGCATTTTCTAAATATGACAATCATTTCTGCAACATTTCCTGGAGCTGTATGGGAAGGAACATCCAAACCCCAAGAGTGAGAAAGCAGGAACACTTCTGTCGATACTGAGAGTGGTTGCAATCAAGCCTCAATGTAACACACACACCCCACTAAGTGTAAGGCAGGACAAACGGCAAGGCTAGGGGGGGCAGGGAGTGCCTCCTGTGAGCCCAGGCAGGAATACCAAGTGGAAATGCACCTCCCCCTCCAGGGAGGTCTCCCCTCCCCCACTCCAAAAGGAAAACCTCGCTGAATCCGCCTCTTCCACAATCCTCTTAGGAATGTCTTTGCACACAGGCAACAAAAGTGCTCACACTGCAGCGTTAGCTGACAACAAATAGCCTAAGGCTGGCAGTTATTTATTTCCACAAATAACGGTTGTACAAAAAGCTAGCCAGAATTAAAGTTTGCTTTGGAAAACAGGACTCACCACTGGAAGCCACCTCCTGCTTGGATTCATCTGGATCACCCTCCATACGAGGGGCCGTTACGGGCAGCTTGTTCTCATCGGCCTCATCATCTTCCGGTGTGACCAGCTTCATCAGGCTCTGGTTGCACACATTGGCCACCTCTTTGATGCCTGAGCCCCACTGATATAAGGAACGATCACCCATAAGTCAAGTGCCCAACCACATTTTTAGCAGGGTTGCACAGGACAGGCCCTAGAACAGAAGTCAAGTCTCAAGATCTTCCACAGGAGACCAAAGGCTCCAAAGCCATAACGTCTGATCTGGGAGGCTGCTGGATCAGGGCAAAGGGGTCCCATCTAGTCAGCATCCTGCTCTCCCTGTGCCAATCAGATGCCCCAAAGAGAAGTCCAAAAGCAGGGCATGAATGCAGCAGCACTCTCTCCACTTGAAATTTCCAGCAAGTGGTGTTTCAAAGGCATACTGCCTCCGAAAGCGGAGGCAAAGCATAGCCACTGTGGCTAGCAGCCTTTTCCTCCTCCATGAATGTGTCTAATCCTCTCTTAAAGCCACCCACGTTGGTGGCCATCACTGCCTCCTCTGGGAGCGGCTCCCCAGCTTGACTCTGCGCTTTCTTTGGTCTGTCCTGCATCTTCTAACATGCAGCTTCAAGGATGTCATCGAGGTCTTGTGTTGGGAGGGAGAAAACCACCTTCCAGCCATGCATAATACATCTTCAGCATGTCGCCTCTTACTTGCCTCCTCTAAATTAAAAAGCACAAATGTTGCAACCTCTCCTCCATGTAGCTGAAGATAGCTCTTGTACAGAATCCAGCCCTTTGCTTCCACATCCCTCGGCAAGTAATTGAGGAGTTGCTCTGATGCGAAAGCAAAGGAAGCGGAGCTGTTGATGGGGCTGCCCCCTCCCTTGCTGGATCTGTGTGTTCCCATCACTGTCGCCACACATGAACCTCCCAACTTCTGAGGGTCCACCTGACTGGGCCCTCATCACTTCCCCTCCAACCTTTCTGAATGAGCCATCACAAACTGCAAAGGCCCCCACAAGCTCACACAAAAGCACCACCAGCAGCAAAACCCTCCAACTGCAGATCCTGAGCTGGCAACGGAGTCCACCCCTTCCCCCTTCTTCCTGCTGGGCCCTGATGGACGTTTGCAAGGGAGGGGGAGGAGATCAACCTCTGCAGTAAGGATACTCTTCTTCCGGTCGTCATAGGAGAGGCATGGCAGGACAGCTGTCAGGATCCCCGAGGAATAGGGCAACATTGCCCGCCCAGCCAGCTGGATGAATTCACGCATCCAGCACATGGCCGTCAGCTGGATCAGGTCATCTGCAGTCGGAGACAAAGGAGGGTGAGCAAGAGGCCTGGGACACAGAGCCCAGCCCAAGTTCTTCCTATGAAAACCAAGTGGCGGTTATTGCCCCCTCCCCTCTTCAGCTGCACCCAACAAGCACACCACCCAAGGTGGTCTGTTGCTAAGTGGCTGCCAAGAGATCTAGAGGGGAAACTAACAGGTCACCATTTGTTGCTAGCATCTAATTGTTGCTTGTGCATGAAAATTATGAAATCTCAACTTCTGAAACTGAAATTGGAAGCTGTGTGCATATAAATATACTTAATTTGCATAGCAAAACATACAAAATTGTACACAAAACATTTGGGCAGAAATCCAGCCCATAAAACAGGATTGGATAACCTTTTCGGAGGGGGGTGAACCCCGGGCCATATGCAGCAAGAGATGGACACACAAGGGCTGCATGGCTGGAGCCAACAGCAGGCATGGCGTGGGGACACACAGACACATCCAGCATCCTGGCTTCCAAAAATGGTCCCTGCTGGAGTGAAGGAGAGATCCCTCCCCAGCCCAGGAGAGAGGAACCCAGTCTGCACGGCGAGGACACTGTGCCTCTCCAACTCCCCACCCCTTGGCCCCCCATCGGGTGGCACCCAGAGGAGAGCCTGTTCTGTTGTGGTGCCCAGCTTGCTCCTGAAAACACATTTCTTCACACTGGACCATTTGAGAATTATTGACTGACTTGACCTTGAGAACTTATGGTTGCATTTTAATTTATATTTATTGTAGTGTGTTTTTATTCATTCTAAGTTTTGTTTGTTGATTGACTTTTAAGGTTGTAAACTGCCTTGAGATTGATATGGGCAGCAGTATTTAAATGCTCTCCCCTGGGTGCCACCCTACGTATTTCAGCAGGCTGAAGCACAACCAAGTGGGCCTCACCTGGATATCTCAGTTGCCAGGCTGCTCTCTATGAGAGGAGGCATTCCCTCAAACAGAGTAAAGATGCTGAGGGCCAGGTTTGAGGGGAGAGGGGAGAAGGAGATGGAAGCTCTAGTTAGGCCATCTCAAGTCTTGCCCATCATAAAAGCTAGCCAAAGGGGCGTGGCTGGAGGGGCCTGGGGAGTGGTGAATGGCATGTGTCAGGGTGAGGAGGCAGAGGGGGATCCACTTCTCATGAGGACCTCACTGGACCCAGAAGTGCTTAAAAAGTTTTGCCCAGTCACCAATACCCCCTTTGGGGGCAAGAGGGTGGTGCTTTAACTATAGCCATCCTTGGAGGAAATGGGTTATCTGGACCCATTTCCATCCATATTCAGGCCCAGATACAACACTGAAACTGCTGGCTGATTAACTTTGTCAGGGAAGAGATGGGGAGTGCAATTCTCCTTGGCCTCTTAGCAGCTTTTGATACTATCGACCACAGTATCTTCCTGGAGCAGCTTCCGGGTACAGGAGTTGGGGGCACCATGTTACAGCAATTCCACAGCCATCTCCAAGGCCAGTTTCAGTGAGAGATGGGGCACTATCACTTGGTGCCTTGGTAGACAACCTGTGGGGGTCCCCGGGGCAGATCCTGTCCCCATGCCATTTAACTTCTATACAAAACTACTGGGAGAGGTCATCGGGTGATATGGAGTAAGGTGCCTTCATTGCACTGACGACACCCAGCATCATTTCTCCATTCCATCAGAATCAGTACGGGCAGTTCGGGTGATTGGTCATGAGCTGACAGTAGTAATGGGCTGGATGTGGATCAGTAAGTTGAAATTGAATCCAGACAAGATGGAAGTACCTTGCACTGCAGGTTCTCAAGTCCTGATAGGGAGATGGGTGGTTCTGCACGGAGCTGCACTTCCCTGGAAGCTTGGGGTACACTCCTTGATCCGTCTAATTCACTGGAGGACCAGGTGGCCTTGGTGGCTAGTGCCTTTGTCCAGCTCTTGCTGGTTCGCCAGCAATGGCCCTTCCTGCGATAACTTAGCTGCAGTCATCCACACTCAAGCAACATCCAGATCACTCAACACCCTCTGTAGTGGCGCATGAGAGGGCCATCTCTGTGATAGCCCCCAGGTTATGGAACGTCCTGCCTTCTGAAGTATGTCTGGAGTCATCACTGTATGCTTTGCAGCCACTGGTGAGAAGCCACCTCTTCAACCGGGAGGCCCTTGGCTGACTGGAAGTCTTCTTCCCTCCTCCTCCTCCTCCACCGCTGTGCTGTGCTTGTGTTTTGTTATTTTGTTGTTGGCTGTTTTGTGAGGTTTTTTTTATTTTTAGGATTTTAATGTAAATTGCACTTGTTTTAATTGTGATAGTTTTGGAACCTACCTTAGGATTATTCAGTAAAGGTGGGCTGCAAGTTCAATAAAGAAAGAAAGAAAGAAAGAAAGAAAGAAAGAAAGAAAGAAAGAAAGAAAGAAAGAAAGAAAGAAAGAAAGAAAGAAAGAAAGAAAGAAAGAAAGAAAGAAAGAAAGAAAGAAAGAAAGAAAGAAATATAGTTGCTGTGGTGAATCAATACAAACTCACCAGAAGCCTGACAGTGAATCACCAAGATGTTGGCCATTTCAGCGAACTTGACACTGGAAGGGTTCTTCTTGATCTCTTTAAGAAATTCCCCAAGTGCCACTTCACACCTGCATGCAAGGAAAAAGAGGCACAAGGTTCACAGAGATCCTCCTTTTTCTATAGAAAAAAATGGAAATGGACTGCCTTCAAGTCGATCCCAACTTATGGCTACCCTATCATCACTGAATGGGCAGGCCTTCCCCTACAGGCAAGAAATCCAGCTGTGAGTGGAAGCAGATTTTCACTCATCCTACTCATAGAATCATAGAGTTGGAAGGGGCCTATAAGGCCATTGAGTCCAACCCCCGCTCAATACGCATACTGATGGAGGACAGTAACATGCCTGCAACGTATACAGCACAAATTCAAGCCTAGAAACTTGGTTTTCTAGCAAGACACTGTCACATAACAGCCCTTAGAGGAAGAGAACTCTTGCTGACTACTTTGAATGACAGGAAATTAAGAAACAAGCTTAAAACAAACAATGTGCATATACAGTGCCTTGCAAAAGTAATCAGGAAATGTTGGGAAATGTTTGTAAGAAACATTAAAAACTGAAAAATGTTGCTTGCATAAGTATTCAGTCCCCACACATGAATATTTGGTAGAGCCACCTTTCGCTGCACTAACAGCTTTAAGTCTTTTGGGATAGGTATGCACCAGCTTTGCACAGTGTCTGATTTTGGTCCTTCTTGGCAGATTCGCTCGAGGTTGTTCAGGTTGGTTGGATGTTGCTTGTGGATCACAATTTTCAAAGAGCGTCACAGATTCTCATTGCGATTGAGATCAGGACTTTGACTGGGCCACTGTAGGACATTCGCCATTTTGTTCTTGAGCCACTCCGATGTTGCTTTGGCCTTGCGCTTGGGATCATTGTCCTGCTGAAAAGGGAATTTCCTCCCAAGCTCCAGTTTTTGAGTGGACTGAAGCAGGTTCTCTCGCAGTATTTCTCTGTATTTTGCTCTATTCTTCCTTCGATTTTAACAAGATGCCCAGTCCCTGTTGATGAGAAGCATCCCCACAGCATGATGCTGCCAACACCATACTTCACTGTAGGGATGGTGTGTCCTGAGGCATGGGTGTTAGGTTTGCGCCACACATAGTGCTTTGAGTTTTGGCCAAAAGCCTATCTTGGTCTCATCTGACCACAAAACCTTTTCCCACATCACAGCTGGGGCACTCTCATGCTTTCTGGCAAACTCCAGACGTGCTTTCAGATGGTACTGTTTGAGTAACGTCTTCTTTCTTGCCACCCTCCCATACAGGCCAGGGTTATGCAGAGCTCTTGATATGATTGACTGGTGCACCGTTACGCCACTCCCAGCCACTGAACTCTGTAGCTCCTTCCAAGTGATTGTTGGCCTCTCTGTGGCTTCTCTCACAAGTCTCCTTCTTGTTTGAGCGCTGAGTTTTGAGGGATGGCGTTTTCTTGGCAGTGCCTGGGTGGTGAGATGCAGCTTCCACTTCCTGATTATTGATCCAACTGTGCCCACTGGGGTATTCAAACACTTGGATATTATTTTGTACCCTTTTCCTAATCTATGCATTTGTATTACATTATCTCTCACTTCTATAGAATGCTCTTTGGTCTTCATTTTCCTTCAGATCCACAGCCTAATCAATGATCCTTCAACAGTGGGGGTTTTATACTGACAATGTGACAGCAACTTTAATGGTTCACAGGTGGAGGCCAATTGTGTAATTGTGTCAATAGGGCAATGTCTTCCAATTTCTGTGTAAACTGGGAGCATCCACACCACAGGGGTTGAATACTTATGCAAGCCATATTTTTCAGTTTTTTATGTTTCATACAAACATTTCCCAACATAAAACCAATGTCACCTTACAATAATTGAGTTCCAGTGTTTCAAAATAAAATATCATACGGAATGGAATTACAAGTACCATTTGTAATATGAGAGCATTGGTCAGGGGTCTGATTACTTTTGCAAGCAGGGCTGTGGAGTCGGTACGCCAAACCTTCGACTCTGACTCCTCTATTTTTCTACTGTCCGACTCCGACTCCACCCAAAATTGCTTCCAACTCCACAGCCCTGGAAAGGGCTGGAAGTGTCTTTTTAAATTGGAAGCTCTCGTAGGAGCATTTTTATTGCTGCCTGAATATGCGCTGATCTTGGCATCACAGCATTTGTCTTCATCTGGGTCCTGTGTCATACACTGACACACAAAATGTTTTCCATCTTGAGTTATGGTGAAATGCTCAACTACAGCTGATTTCATGGGAAGCTTCTTTGACATTTTGAATTTATATTTTAAAAAATATGTCAATCAAAATTTATTTTGAATCTGGAGGCAGAGTTGGTACATTCCTACTGACTCCAACTTGACCCAAAATTGCTTCCGACTCCACAGCCCTGTTTGCAAGGCACTGTAAATTGCCTGTATGCATTTTTCTAGGTATTTTCCCCCTTCTTGGGGCTTCTTTGTTTGTTTAGTCAGCCAATTGAAGCTACTATATGCTGTTTCCCAAAGTGGCCAACCAGATGCCCCAACAGGAAGCTACAGCCCTCTTCTGCTGCTTGTTCCAGCTGAAGCTGCTGTCTCCTCCTTTAGAGCTCCCACTTGGCTGAGGCAGAATGGAATGATGATCTCACTCATGGAGCTTTGCCTTGATAACAGGGGAATGAAGTCTGCATATTGACTGCCACACAATTATCCTCAGATCCATCTCCGCACTCACATTTTACGGATCTCCTTGCTGTTATCACCCAGGACCTGGAAGAGTCCATCTAAAATCTCTGGCAGGTAATCCAGAAGGTTAATATCAGGAACAGATTCTAGCACCAAGATCTAACTCGGGGAGGGGGAGGGGGGAAAGACAGACAAAACAAGAGAAGATACAAAAGAGCAGTGGCAAGAAACAGGCACAAATTTAGACCAGAACCATATTAGTAAGTAGTTAACCAATGGAATTTTTCTAGTCCTAGTAGTAGCTTGCATTGGGAGTGAGTGAGTGGGGAACGCATCATTTCAGGGACAACCCTCAACCAGACTGGCTGGTCTTTAGCAAGTCACTGTCTAAATGAGATGGACTGATTCCTTGAATTCTATTATTTTGCTCTGAAAAAATCTGGATTACGTGTGGTCCTGTAAGAGGTACAAGAAGTCACCATAAGGGCCCCAGAAGTCTATATGGCATTTTGCCTCGTTGAGGCACATGGAATATTTGTCATACTAATTATTTAGATTTTTAGCCAGCTCCAGATTAAAACATTTGAGATCAAACACATTTGAGATTAAAAAGGCACAAGCAGCCTTCCCCACGCTAAGAGTTAATTTAAGGCCACTAATGGCACCTCATACAGGACAGAGTTGAAATCTCCAGCACTAGCAAGTCTTCACTGGTAAGGAATTCCACAACTGTAGACCGTTTCATGCAGCCATGGCACACAGGTGATCAGATCAAGAACCTTTCCTAAACGTGCAAAACTGCTTGAAAGGAAGGCACCGGAAAGCCAGAGGCTTTCTCTTTGCATACAAACCGCAAACAATAGCCAAGTAAGCCTTTCTAACAACAATCGCCAGCTCATCTGTCATCAACTGCTTCTAACAGAGTCATCACTGGCATATCTACAATATATGGAGTGGCTCTGGCTTCTTCCTAAGCAGATAGTAAAAACACAGCCGTGCTGCTGTTTATACAATCATTCATTCCACAACATCAGAGAACATTCAAGCTGACAATTATAAAATACATTGCTCACTTGAGAATACCACAGAAACAGATCCCAACCTCAGACCAAAAACACTTACCCAGGAAATGATAAACTGACGAGCATACTGGTTGTTGGAGTAGATTCTCTCACGCAGCAGTGGAATGAAGCTCACCAGGTCAAATTTGTTGCTTTCTGTCACAATGTCCTAGAACGTCAGAACCAATGAAAATCCCATCAGTGTTTGAACCCTACATATAAAACCAAGCACCACTACACTGCTCTAAAAAGAAAAAACCCACTTTTAATCATGCATTAGTTTAACCATTGCCAACCTAGCGGTTTCTATACATTAGTTAACCTATGGAGTTCACTCCCACAAAACGCAGTGATGGGCACCAACTTGGATGGCTTTTAAAAGAAGATTACACAAATTCATGGAGGACAGGGCTATCAGTGGCTGCTAGCTATGAAGGCTGTGCTGTGCCGTCATAGTCAGAAGCAGTTGCCAGTTGCCAGAAGCAGCAGGTGGGGAGAGTGCTGTTTTCACTCAGGTCCTGGCTAGAGAGTTTCCCATGGGCGTCTGGTTGGCCACTGTGAGAAGAGGATGCTGGACTAGATGGGCCACTGGCCTGATCCAGCAGGTTCTTCTTATGTTCTTAACTCCCCTCAGCCCTAGCCAACATAGCTGTTGCAAGTTATAATCCAAAACATCTGGAATACACCAGGCTGGCGAAGGCTACGTTAGTTCCATGCCAACTCTCTGAATCCGAGGCATTGTGGTGCTTGGAGGGCTACTTGTTCAGCCTTTTCCAAACAGAGTTGTCACTGCTGGCTGAACACCCAGGGGTTGCCAGCACTGGCTTCATATTCCAGTGGAAATGTATATACTTCCCAGCATTTGTATGAGGGAAATAGTTAATTCCTTCACACCCTCCACATCCCCCACTTCCAAGCATTCTGTAGAGATTCAGCTTTCTTAATTTTCCCATTGAAATTATCTCCTCTTTTGAAACCCAATGGCACTACGGTTAACTTACTTTCATATGTATAGGAAAGTAAAAGGTTGCCAACTAAATTAAATGCAGTCCCATTTGGTTTCAAAAGAATAAACCCACACTACATGGGAGATAACGCTGCGTTCCCAGTCAGCCGACAGTATCCTTTGACACCTGAGACGTGGTTTTTCAGGGCCCACCCTGATCCTGTGACTGTAAATTTGTTTTAACTGTTTTTAATATTGAATTTTAAATTGTTCTAACCTGCCTAGGACCTACTGGTGAAGGGTGTGTAGATTAATATTATTAATAATATTAATTTGTTGCTGCTGTTAAGGTCACGGGTCCTGGGGTTAAAGGATTAAGTCCTGGGTTGCCTCTCTCTAAGAAGTTTCATGACCAGAACTGCTTAAGGCATAGTAGTTGTTTGCTGAACCTAAAAATTTTAGCAATTTATTGCGTTCTGTGTTTTTACTCAGTTGATGAATTTAGTTGAAGTCATGACTATTACAATACTTCCATTTAATTCTGCTTGTTTCTCTGGGGACAACCAATCTCAGAAGATTGTGAGAACAAGCTAGTCCCCTTTGATCTTGGCTCTAGAAAGTGACTCATGGGCATGCAGGAAGTATGTACCCCTCCATCTGTCATCTATCCTTACTACACAAATCAGCTGCAGTCAGCAGGATAGGAGGTACCTTCAGAAGCCGGTCCAGGAGTTCAGAGCCACTTTTTACATTTGGGTCTGGATCTGCAGCAAGCTAAGGAAAAGAGAGAGCATGTACTTTGACTAAGCCAAGTGCATAAGACATTAGTAGTGACTAAACCAGGGCCCACTATATTTGGTTGGCTATTGACGCCCTGCAATGGGTCAGGGGTGAGGCTCCTGTCTGACATCAAACTGAGCTCCACAGACACTTAGGTGTGCAAGGCCACTGCAGGCCCACTGCCCCCACCTTATGCTGGCAAGGGTGCTCAATACATGAAAAGCTACAGTTATCACGAGCGACCTGGTAAACGCATCCATGGCACTGGGCCAGACTCTTCACAGGGTGCCTAGAGCACTTGTGGAACCATGTTAATTTTAGGGGAACAAACTGGAGCAAAAATATTTTCCTCTAGGGGATGCTTGTGGAGCTCTGTGTTCCTCCTTCTCAGCCCACTGCCTGAAATCAGCAGCCACACTCCCAAAGAGCCCCAGAGCAGGAATCTGCACGGCAAGAGTGGGAGACGCCCTTGACCTGCCAAGAAAACCCATTACCTTGCTCAGGCCATCAAACAACACTTTGAAGTGTGGGAGGACGGAGCCCCTGGCCACCTTCACAATGTTGTACAGTGCCTCACAGGCGTAGTACCGCAAGCGGCTGTCAGCATCACTGAAGCACGTCAGCACCGGCTCAATGAGCTCCTTCAGGTACAGCCCAGAGTCCTGGCAATCAAAGCAGATGAGGAAGAAAAAAGCAATATGCTTGAGGGGTGACCAAACCAGAGAGAAACACAGGGGAGGCTTGGAAGAGAGCCAGTCACCCTGGCTGAGACCGGAGTGCCTAGGCACCATCATCAGCATTTAATCAATCAATCAATCTATTAATCTATGGAGGAATCGTATGATGAAGAACCAGAAATTTTAGAATGTGAGATGAAAGCTGCTCTTAAAATGCTTGGAAGAAACAAATCACCAGGAATAGATGGCATACCAATAGAGTGGCTACAAGCTACTGAGACTGAATCTGACCAAGTTTTGACAAAAATATGTCAACAAATATGGAAAACTAAACAATGGCCCACAGACTGGAAGCTTTCAATATATATCCCAATTCCAAAGAAAGGGGATCCCAGGGAATGCAGTAATTATCGAACGATTGCCATAATATCCCACACAAGTAAAGTAATGCTCATGATTCTACAACAAAGGCTCTTACTGTCAAGAAATTGTAATTTTATTAACCTGGTTTTCTTGTAATATGGCTCAGATGCAGAGAATTGTGGGGATTTCATCTTGGGAGGAGATGGGCCTTTGTGTGAGTGGAAAACTTTGAGTTTCGTTTCTTAGCTACAACTAATTAGGAGGCCTGAAGAGCAGAACCTGGTTATTTCTGTTATCTGGTGAGAGCCTGGTACTCAAGGCCGTACGGGCCTGAGAAGGTTTGAGATCAGGAAGGGAGGGAGGCTGCCAAGGCGCAAAAAGTGAAGCAGCTTTGGGAATATTACTTCATCAGAAAGCCCTGATTGGCTGAATCATTATGAACTGTTGCTGGGTTTTTTTCCTTAAGTATAGGAGTTGAGACCCATAGCCTTTATTCCCCTGGATGTTCCCCTAGTTTCCATCTACCTGGGTGGTTACCTGAGTGGGGTTCCATTGCCTTTTACTATCCTGATGATGTCTCTCTGAGGAGAGATGAGATTTGTAACAACTACCTCTTCAGTAAGTAGAATAGGTCAGTTAGTTTGTTATTTTTCTGTTGTGTCTGAACTCTTATGTTTTACCTGAACCCCTGGCTGGGTGTGGTTTTGAGGAATTGTTTTGCTGCTGTTAACTGTGCACCTATATTTTATTAATAAAGCTACTTCGTATTACTTTGTGTGTTCACTGAGGGGGACCAATTTGGTTCTAAATCCAGCACCTTGACCACTGACTACAATTACCAAAAGAGTGTATTTTGGCTTTACCAGAGGCTTCTGGACAAGGAGTGCCTGTTTGGCTCTTGTCTTTAGGAATCCTTGGTTTACCTATATCTGGGCTCTGGGTTTCCCCTAACTCAGAGTGGAACCAGTTGAAGGGGTGGTGGCAGCCTATCGTCTACCTTGCAGGGTCGGTGTTGATTTGCACAGCCTTGGCAAGGAGGGAAATTGGGTTCCGGATCAATTGCCCAAGGTGGGGTGATTGGGTCTGCAGCATGTACCTGATCCCGTGGGGGTACAAGGCCATGACACTTACCATATGTGGAGTGAGAAATGCCAGATGTCCAAGCTGGATTTAGAAAGGGAAAAGGCCCCAGATACCATATTGCAAACATGCGTTGGACAATAGAATGGACCAAGGAATTTCAGAAGGAAATCATCCTGTGCTTTATAGATTACAGCAAAGCCTTTGATTGTATAGATCATGAAAAACTATGGAATCCTTTAAAAGAAATGGGGGTGCCACAGCATCTGACTATCATGATGCGCAACCTATACTCTGGACAAGAGGCTACTGTAAGGACAGAATATGGAGAAACCGATTGGTTCCCCATCGGAAAGGGTGTGAGGCAGGGGTGTATTTTATCACCCTATTTGTTTAATCCATACGCAGAACATATCATACGGAAGCAGGATTGGACCAAGATGAAAGAGATATGAAAATTGAAGGGAGAAATATCAATAATTGAAGATATGCAGACAATACCATACTCTTAGCAGAAACCAGTAATGATTTGAAATGAATGCTGATGAAAGTTAAAGAGGAAAGCACAAAAGCAGGACTACAGCTGAACGTCAAGAAGACTAAAGTAATGACAACAGAAGATTTATGTAACTTCACAGTTGACAATGAGGACATTGAACTTGTCAAGGATTATCAAACAGTCATTGTTTATTTATTTATTTATTACATTTATATACTGCCCCATAGCCGAAGCATTCTGGGCGGTTTACAGCAATTAAAAACAATAAAAACAAAAACATTAACCAAAATGGAGACAATAGTCAAGAAATCAGAAGAAGGCTAGGACTGGGGAGAGCAGCTGTGAGAGAACTAGAAAAGGTCCTCAATTGCAAAGATGTATCACTGAACACCAAAGTCAGGATCATTCAGACCATGGTATTCCCGATCTCTATGGATGGATGTGAAAGTTGGACAGTGAAAAAAGGGGGTAAGAGAAAAATCAACTCATTTGAAATGTGGTGTTGGAGGAGAGCTTTGTGCATACCATGTACTGCAGAAAAAGACAAATAATTGGGTGTTAGAACAAATTAAACCAGAACTATTCCTAGAAGCTAAAATGATGAAACTGAGGTTATCATACTTCGGACACATCATGAGAAGACATGATTCACTAGAAAAGACCATCATGATGGAAAAAACTGAAGGGAGTAGAAAAAGAGGAAGGCCAAACAAGAGATGGATTGATTCCATAAAGGAAGCCACAGACCTGAACTTACAAGATCTGAACAGGGTGGTTCATGGCAGATGCTCTTGGAGGTCACTGATTCATAGGGTCGCCATGAGTCAAAATTGACTTGAAGGTGAAGGAACATAGCAGCAGCAGCAGCAACAAATCTATGTATTACTTTTTTTTCAGAAAAGTGAACTCGAATCAACTCAACTCAAACCATAGTGCCATCACACACACACACATCCCCTTCCCCTGCCAGTTTTTTAAAATTTAGGTGGGGGGGAATCAGTTAGTTGGAAGGGGTTGCCTGTTTTGAGGGGGTCCTGCTTTTTGTATGTTTTGTTTGCTTTTGGCGATGTGTAGGTGTTTTGCTTGTTTCACCACATTTTCTTTTTTGAAATTAATATGTTGTTGGGCCTTCAACAGTTTCTTCGATTTCTAAATGTGCCCCCAGACTCTTTGTACAGTCACCTGTCACCTTCCCCCATTGGAGCAAATGTGAGATTAGAAGAGGCAGCCTCTCCCATGCACTATTATGACCAAAAGAGAACATGGGTTTGCATCTTCCTGTATGGCAAAAGCAATACCTACCTTCCCAAGGGCAATGGAGCAGGCTGCCAGACCAATAAGCCCTCCTTTTCGACTATGTGGGTGCTGCGAAAGTGCAAACTCCTGAGAGAGAATCTGAATCACGTGCTTAATCTGAGCCGTGCTGTTCTGAGCCACAAATTCACGCACAAGCCTAAAAGTACGAAAAAGGGACTTCAGCAATGCATCACTGTCTATATGGCCTGGCTCTAATCATGCTGACTTTGGCGGTACATTTGGAACCCCGGTACACTTTTCATTGTGCAATCTGGATATAAGTAGACCTGAAGGGATGCCCTTCCAGGACATTGTCACAAATTTCACCTTGTCATTTTACCCAAACCTACTTACTGCTTTTCATTTTCCTTCTAGAAACAAAAAGCACCTGCGGTTCAAATATACCCCAGCAAAAAAACTCTGGGGGCAAATTTCAGCCGCAGGCACATTTTACTGTGTAATTTATTTATTTAATTTGTATCCCGCCCTTCTTCCCAGAGAGAGCCCAGGGCAGCAAACAAAGCACTAAAACACTTTAAAACATCATAAAAACAGATCTTAAAATACACTGAAACAAAACAGCATTAAAAACATTTTTAAAAAAACAACTTTAAAAAAGGGTTAAAAACACTATTAAAAAACATTAAACAATTCTGACACAGATACAGACTGGGATAGGTCTCAATTTAAGAGGCTCGTTGAAAGAGGAGTCTTCAAAAGGCGCCGAAAAGATAGCAGGATTGTACTTCTGGGCCATTGTCACAAACTGTCACCAGTACAATATGCCCAAATTTTAGCAAGCTACTACTTATCATTTTTCTCCTCGAAACAGAAAACCACTGGGGCCCAAATATACCCAAGAAATTGTGTTCTGCCCAGTAAACATAGGGAAGAGGCCAACCTATACCGCTCATAAAAACTCTACTGCCTCTTAAACAGTGTTTTTTTGGCTCAAGATGCTTTGTGTTGTTCTGCTGGCAACACACACACAAAAGGCCTCTGGGGGAGAGCAAAGGGACCCCGTCCTGCCGCTGGAGATCTCCTTAAGATACAAATGTAAGGGCGGCCCCCACCCCCACGATGGCCAAGACCACATCCACCTCGGTCCCTTGGCGGCGACGCTTCAGCGAGGAGGGCCGCGGAAAGGACTGCAGCGCGGCGACACCCTCGAGCATCTGCCCCACGTCCGATCCATTCCCCCCCGGGAGGGGGAGGATGGCTGCTGCCGGCCAGAGCCGGCAACATGAGCTGAGCCGCCTGACTCCCCTCCGCTGCGCTCACTTCTCGATCTCCAGCGCCGCCACTTTCCTTTTCTCGTAGAGCTTGTCGTTCAGGGCGCGCACGATGCTCGGCGTGAGCGGAGAGAAGTCCTTCTCCGGGTTCATCGCTCCTGCTCGGTTCGACTTGACTCGCTCCGTCAGGCGCCTGGTGGGCAGGGCTGCTGCAGCCGAAAGCAGAAGCGGCGCTTCCCTCTTCCGCTACCGGGTCGTGGCGGCCATCTTGAATCGGTCACGTGAGCCTTCGTGCGATTACCGCTTTCGCTTTTCGCACCGCCCCTCCCGGGGCTCCTTGGTCGCCAAGAGCCTCGCTGATTTCTCTCAGGCGCAGCTGCGGGGCGCTGTCAGGGGCGTCTCTCTCCACGAGCGCCTCGGGCGGGCGGGCGGATCCAGGGCGGCGCCCTCCGCACGTCGCAGGACGTCCCAAAAAAGGCGCCTCGGGCGGTGAGGGCGAGCGGCTTGTCTTCTGGCCCGTTGTTGGGGGCGCCGCCCCAGGCTCGTCTCTCCGGCTGGCGGGCGGCTGGATGGGAGTGAAGGCCTTGCGGTGGGAGGGGGCCCTGCCGCAGCGTGCGTGCCCCGATGCAGCGCGCAACCCGCCACCCGCGCCTGGGAGAGGGGGCTGCCAGTCAGGGAAGGCGGTGTCAGGGTGCCAGATGGGCCAAAGGCCTGGCCTTCCTGGCTTGCGGATTCATTTATTTATTTTTTATTTCGAAACATATTTGTATATTTTATTTCAAAAATACCAAAGCGGTATATAACAAATAAAAAATACAATAAAAACAAAGGTCAACTGTTGGGGGGGGAAGCATTTTCTTAATTGCCTGCATAAACCTGGAACAGGAAGGTTTTGAGCAGGCATTTAAAGGCTGAAACAGAAGGTGCCTGCTGACTCTCCTGGCAGAGCATCCCAGAGAACTGGGCCGATGACATAGAAGACTCAATTTCCTGTCAATGTTAAACGGGCCTCGCCAACTCCGAGGACAGCCAGAGCCGCTCCTGCAGAAGATCGCAGTGGTCGAGCTGGGATATAAGGGTTCAGGTGGTCCCTAAGATACCCTGGACCTGAGTTGGTCGGGGCTTTGTACGTTAATGCAAACCCTGAACCTGGCTCAGTAGTGGATGGGCAGCCAGTGCAGAGGGTTTAAAAGCAGTGACACATGTCTTCCCCATTTCCCATCATGAACAGAACTGACAGCTGATGATTGCCATCAAACATTGTCCAGGCCATATGGACAGATGTGTGTGTTTGGAAGGATTCTGTGTGCTGCTGCAACTGTTGCCATTTGCCCACAACTTTCCATATTTTCTTCTGCTCCAGGTATATAAAGGGGAGGGGCTGCCTGAATGTTTTATTCAGAGTGTGTGTGTGTGCACTATTTGGCGGTACATGTGTAGATGTGAGAGGTTCTCATGGTATGGATATGTGAGTGCTGTTTTTAGGATGTGAGGTTGAATTACTGTATGCGAGTGCTTGTGACTGGAGGTGTGCTAAAATAGTAAGCTTGCGTGTGTTGGTTTAGAATGCTGATATGTTTGAACGTGTGTGTTGATCCTGGAAGGGGTGTTTGAGCAAACTAAATGAGATCTATTTTCAACTGTAGTTAGATGAAATTCTGCTAGGCCGGCTGTTCGTGTTGCAATTAAGAAGGAGCTGATTTTGTTTATTATATTTACAAATAAGCTTTTTTTTAACTTGATTTTTTTTTCTTGAAGCCTAGGGAATATTTTGTTTAGTATACTATGTTTGTTATGATTTTTTCTTGTATATCTTGTACTTAATTTTACATTCAATGTTGATACTAAAGAGGATGTTTTGTTCAGTTAGTTGTATTTTATCAGTTGTTTTTTGTATCTGCTGTTTTAAGATGTTTTGACTTATGTTGTACACCGGTTAGAGTTTTATTTAAATGGGATAAATAAAGAAATAAGGATCTTGACCTGTTTTCCCCCCAACCAGATCCCACTATCCTTTCCACAGCCTGGTCCTGACACACTTTCCAGCACCTCTTGTTTTGTTTAATAACCTTTATTCCAAAATAATATCTTATGTGACAAGATATTGTGATCATGAATATAAGGCATGAGCTCATTCTGCACATTTCCAGGTGATAGTTTATGCTGCTGCCTTCACTCGCTCACTCAGCAGATTGACTTTTCTCTGGAAAACCCTTAAGGTTGGAAGGGGACTCCTGATATGGCATGTGCTGCCCTCCATACATAAGAAGACACTTGGTTTATTTGGACAGAAATCTTGCCTGTGCAAGCCCTGTAGAACACATCTTACAGTCATCCATAACTGCCCCTGGGACATTCACAGAGGGCTTTTTGCTGTCCTTTCAAAGGGTACAGAGAGGTTGTTGACTCTCCCTTCTACTGTTTGTCATGAAGGCTCAAGTACTCATGCAAGAAATGCGCTGCCTGCCCGCCCATCCATCCATCTGTCCATCATGGCAATGCTTGAATGAGAGAGACAGCACTGGGGCTCTCCACCAGTTCATTTCTCAGGCATGACACCCTTTAGATAATAAACCCAGGAGATTCCCGAGCCCAGCCCAGCTGCCCGAGGGCAAGAGACAACCAGCTTGCTGGTGACGGGAGCTTTAGTGCCACTAGGGTTGCCTTCGAAGGAGACTGTGATTGTGGCAGATTTCTTAGCCCGAATATTCTCCGTGGCCTTCACTGTGAAGGCTGCATTCTCCACAATATAGCTGAAGGCCATGGGCTGCATGAAGACATTCTTGAAGGGGATGGATGTGCTGGTGCCAGCTCTGATCTGAATCGGCCCCTGTGGCTTGGGAGAGACTGATGTACCACAGAGAGGGATCACGTAGTCGCCTCCGGTGGCTGAGGAAAGGACAAGAGTGCCCCTTGATTCTCCCAGTTGGCAAGGCTCAAAGGTCACTTCCACGCTGACCTCAGTGCCTGCTTGAGATCCTGCAGGTGCATTGATGACTTTGTCCACATGGAAGTCAGGGCAGTCAATCTAGAGAGAGACAAATCATGGTCTTGTTGCTGCATTCGTACCATGCAGCAGATAAGGCAACACCTGTCGTTGACCAAACTTTTGTTCAGTGGATAAGAACAAACTCCAATAAGGGAGAATAAACTAGATTGCATTCTTATGCTCAGGCTCAGTGGCTAGTTTCTCTCTCAGGCAAAATACTGTCTGCAGTGTTTTTGTCACTTGGAGCAACTGAGCAATCAATAACAAAGCCCAGAGGAGCACAATCTGTTTTTCCTGTTTTGCCCTGAACAGAGTTGCCTAACTGAGAAGCCGGAATGCTTGCAGAGCATTTCCAAACAATGTGGATCTCACAGGAGAGAATGTGAAAGAGAAGGGCCACACGTACTTAGAGATTTTTCAACCCTGGCAGACTCTGAAAAATATATGGAAGGAGCAGACCTTGAACTCACAATCCATCCATCTAGGAGGGACCCCTAATTTGGGCACAGAAATAGACAACTAGGAGCCTGGTGGCAGCTAATTGTCCTAGAGGAGATTTTTGTTAGGACTCACAAGATAAGTTTAGAAGGGGGCGCTTGAACCCTCTCAGGTGATTAGGTTCTCAACGCTAGCATGGCCTGAATTGCAAGGGCTGAGAGGCAGAACGGTCCATGAAACGAATGGGGCCTGCGATAGTGATTTTACTTCACCGGAATGGAGGAGAAGGATGTGTCGGTAGCAATGCACCACAGCAGGATAAGCAGTCAGACCTTCAGGAATTTTATCTGACACAAGACCTCCTCCTGCTTTCTCCATTATCAAATGAGTGCCCCACATCATTCCCTTGCCTGGCTTGCATACCTTCAGACATATTCTACGTCCTGTGCGATTTCCTCTTGCTCACAAAAGGGAGAGGAGACTCACAGAGTTTCCCACATCTTCAGGAAAGAATGGTCAAGGCTGTCTGTTGGAGAACTCCCACCCCCAGCCATGTACCTAAACCACCATTTGGCTACCAAATTCAGTCTGGGCTGAATTAGCAGGGTGTGGACCCACCACCGGCTAACACAGATTTCAGCACTCGAGATCAAGCCCAGAGAAATGCAGCAGTGGCCCTGATGGACATGCCTTGCCCGCCATTGTCTGTGCTGGAAGTGAGCGGTACAACAGCGAAGGGTCATAGCTCATAGCAGTACAGTAAATGCTTCACAGAGTGCCACCGCGGTTTTGGGACCTTTGATCCACCCCCCACTATCTCTTACAGCCTAGCCTACCTCACAGGATGGTTGCAAGAATAAATTTGGGGTGAGAAATAACCCTTCATGCTACCTCAAGCTTTTTGGAGGAAAGACTGAATATAAATGCAAAGCTACTGCCAGTTGAAGCAGATGGCTCAATGCCCAGCAGTCTGTCTTGGCATAAATTATTGTCAGAGGTATGTCCACCCACTTTCCAGCAGGCATGGAGAAACAGCAGCTCGTTGGCCCCGTGGCCATGATGAGGTAAGGAAGAACGCCCGGCACTGCCTGCTGCTGCACACCCATCAGGGCACCATGTTCCTCCTGGAGGGCCTCTGTCAATAGCTGTGATGCCGCAAAGGGTGGGGGTTTCTTGAACTAGTGCAATAGGTTGATGGGAAGGGTGACTGTGAGGGAAAGATCTGTGCCTTCCACCTTGGACCTGACTCACCTTGGTGGCATACTCGGCCTTCTGGCGGGTGTAGTTGATGAACTTGGTGATGATGACCTGGCTGCTGCCCAGCATGGTGCAGAAGGAGAGGGACTTCTCAGGCCGGGCTGGGGTGGCTTTCAGGATCAGGTCATATTGGAAGGAACCCAGCTCATTGCTGTTTAGTGCCAGGCGGCCACACGTTTCTCCAGGCCTCATTGGTTGGAACTCAAACACAAGAACACCCTAACAAAAAGAGCCCAGGGAGGGGGAGGCAGAGCAAGCAACTGGTCAAAAAGAGAAGGGCGATTTCCCTGTACCTCGGGGGGGGAACCTTTGGCCCTCCAGTTGTTGCTGAACTACAACTCCCATCAGCCCCAGCAAACTTGGCTAATGGCCAGGAATGATGGGAGATGTTCAGCAAAGTTTCCCCACACCTGCTGTAAATGATGAGTTCTAAAACCTCACTCTACTGCACTGTCTGTCTGTGGAACTAGGCTAAGCACTCTCAGTCCATTTTTCTGACCTTAGCCTGTGGGAGGCACATCAGTGGCCAGCACTGGGCAGTAGCACAGAAGTGAGCAGATGGAAGAGCAGAAGAGGACAGTCCTGACAGCTTAGAGGCTGGGTTGGGGGCAGAGGCCAAGGAAGCAGGGTCAGATCTACTTGGAGGCAACTGAGCAGCACACAAACAAATGAGAAGGGTGGCAAACTGGGAGGGCAGCTGGCTGGCAAGAAATGGGCAAGAGGATAGGCAGGTAGGTAGGCAGAGAGACACCAAGGCAAGAACAGAGGAGCCACCCAGGCCAAAGCCACGGTGTGGCACAGACTGAGGTCTCTCCAGAATGTGTTTTAAAGCCTGTCAGGTCAGGGAGAACGGGGGCTGGGGGAGAGAGACAGAGAGAAATGAAGGATAGATTGGAAGCAGCAGCAGGGACATTTCCCTTCCTAAGAGGAGCTCATTTTCACATGACAGTGGGCTGATTCACACAGGAGCTGAACTTCATATTAAAGACAAAAGTTTTTGCCATTGCATTAGATTTGCAAGGTTCACACTTTCTACCTTCCAATCGCTATTTTCCATTCACGCTGAAGGGAAAGGATCAATCATGCAGCGTCCTAATGACCACGCTCTCTTAAGGTCAAAATTCCACTTCCTCTGGTTACCTTGGTAACTTAGCATGCTCAGTTTGTTCCAGAGTAAGTTTCATTAAAAAACACAAACCCTGAAGTGCAATTATTTGTATTTTCATTGCTATAATCCAGCAGAAATACAAATATTTGTTTGAACAGCGTTATGCTTTTTTGCACAAGTTGGGGGGGGGAAGAAAAATAAAGCACCGTTTGCAGCAGGCTTGCAGAACATGAGGAGGAGGAGGGAGTGGGCATGGAGAAGGGGATGATTGACACACCCACCTAAAAGCATCAGAGCAGAGCATCTGCAAGCACTAGAGCAGCCTTTCTCAACCAGTGTGCCTCCAGATGTTGGACCACAACTCCCACCAGCCTCAGCCAGCATTGCCAATGGTCAGGAAAGATGGGAATTGTGGTCCAACAACATCTGGAGGCACACCGGTTGAGAAAGGCTGCACTAGAGATACAAAGTGGAGATATTTTTTCCTTCCCTTTCAGATTAAAAGAGGATTGGGTTACTATGGATTTAAAGGGGAAAACTGCGTTCTAGCTGCTGATTTCCTGCAACGTCATGTGAACCATGCAACTTAAACAGGGATGCAAGTAGCACCAGACTCACATTAAACCTCCATGTGAATCAGTAACTTGTGACTTAATTGCCATCTCTCTCCACCATGCTGCTTGCAAAATGTAGGAAGTGAAAGGTCAGCCAGTTGGTCAGTCCTTTCTGCAGGCAGAATTAATGCACATGGAAAAGGGCGGTGGCATCTACCGAGGAGAATGAATGCCAGGGGGAAGGTTGGAGGTTTTTTAGAGGCTGGGGCTGGGGAGGATGTGCAAGAGAGCAGAAGAGGCATTTGCAGACCATATTGACTGTAAGACCTGCAAGACCCTCTCCCTGCTTGCTGGCCTCTTTCCGCCTGGCCTGGAAGAGTGAGGCCTTGACTGACTGCCGCTATAAAAGGTATCACTACCTGAAGATGCCAGAGACCACCTTGACTGTGGGGTGTTGTTTAGGGGCTTCTGTTCTGGGTAAAAAATTAATTCTGCTGGTCAGTTTTTTGTTTTGCTGTTAGGATTATGCTTCTGTATTTTATTGTTGGATCTTATTAAGAATTATAAGGGTGTATCAATTTATTGTACATCTCTTAAGATGTTTTTGTTAACTTATTGACTATTTGAATTTATTTTCTAACAGTGAATTGTGTAACTTCCCCCCCCCCATGTTGTGAGCTGCCTTGAGCATAGATTGCTATGGAAAGGCGGCATACAAATAAACAGTGATGATGATGCAGGAGAGAACAGCAAGAGAAAAGAAAGGAAACTGGATTTATAGTGAAGGACAACATATGAGAGAGTTCTGTGCCCCCATTCTAGGGAAGCACAAAGGCAGGACTAAAGATTTCCCAGGGATTATGTCAGGCAGCAGGTGGGGATCTACTTCTTGCCCAGGCAGATCAAGGCCTGAAGGCAGAAGATATGATGTAGAACTGGATCAGCAAGGCAATCAGTGAAATAGGTTCCTAAGAGTAAAGAAGCAAGCCTAGCCTTAGGCAATGCCAAAAAAGAGGAAATGCGCTAGCTAAGAAGAGGAGCCCCCCCCCCAAAAAGACACAGAATTGCATAAGTTAATTTATATTTATGCAGAGAGATGAACATTTAAAAAGGATTATTATAATTTAAATAGAAACACAATACACCTCATCCCAGTGGGGAAGACTGTGACCTGGTGGCTTGGGCACCTGATGGGCAACTTCTTGATCTTTAACCCAGACTTGGACTGGACAGCCCTTCAAATAGAGGACTGTCCTCTGTAAAGGAGGACACATAGCCACCTAAAGGAAGCTGGGATCAATTGTTCTATAGGGACACCCAGGTAACCACTGGTCACCTGGCCAGGCTGAGTTGATGAGTTGCAGTACCTTCTTTGGCCATTATAAGGGAGGGCGCTACCACACAGGAAAGATCAGGCCAGTAATTCCTTCAGCCATTTGGATGCTGCTGCTGGAGTCCCCAATTTAATTTCCCTGGTCATCTGGTGCCTTGCAGATGGCAAGCACCTCCCATAACCAGGGGGAGGGGGAGAATCCAGTCCCACCACTATTGTCAGAAGAAGGGGAAGGAGAGGGAAGAAAAAGATGAAGCAAAAGTAGATGCTGTAACAGAACCTATGGCAGAAGGGGGGGGGAGATCCAAGTTTCCATAAGGGCCAAACTGAAACTTTTAGGACTATGACAATTTAGCTCTCATGCTCAGTGCTAGCTGAGGCAGCTACATCTGGTTGCGTGCAAGTCTCTTGCTGGCTACTTCAATGGCAGATTCATACCTCAGACTGAGCAGGGACAATGAACTGGGGTGGCATGTTGATGTCGGGCACTTTGCAGTCGGTGTTGAAGGTCACTGAACAATGCAGGGGGTTTTCCACCTTCACAGAGGAGGAGGCGCTTTGCCGAACAGGGGTTGTCAGCTCAATGGTGCCCAGTGGGCCACACGGAATGGCCTTGAAAGTGACCAAGTAGAAGAGGAATTCCTGGGTTGCTTCGTTGCGAAACGTCACCTGCAGTCAGAGGGTTGAGGCAAGGAATTGTCAAAAGACGAGCCGTGGAGGATCCTCCTGGTTGAAAGCAGGTCATGGCTGGATGGAAACACATCTGAACCCCACCCTCAGCCCTTTTCCTGTTGCCAAACCACCATGCAAAACTGAGCTTCCCTCCCTGCTTTTCAGAGGAACTGCTGCTGGAAGTAAGCATCACTGCAACAACAGCGGATTGCAGATCTTGCCAGCAGTAGCTGGTCTGGTCTCAGAAAAGGAGAAATACAAAATGGGTCAGGTGATGGCAATTCATTCTCAGCTGACAAAGAGAGCAGACGCGGAATCTGGAGGGCACCATGTTGGCTATCCCCATTTTACACAAAGCACCAGAAACCCTGCAGACCAAGAAAATGGCCTCTCATATGGAAATAACCTGCCACCTAGGGAGGAGATGATGCTAAGTTTGCAGGTGATGGTGGATCAGCTGCATTCCCACATGCTGTGCTGAGCAGGTTGCCCCTGAACGTCCACTGATGCTGGCCCATTAACGGAAGGGGTCATCTTAATCAGGTGCTCATTAGCCACAAACCCCAGATACACTCAGGAGGGCAAGGAGGGTGGTGCCCATTGTTGGAATATGTGGTTCAACTCGAACTGGTGGGTTGGGACTGCATGGGGTTAAAAAGGGTAGATGGAGAGAAGACCTCCTGATTGCTAGGCTATGCCTATCCTTTGATCTCCTGCTGACCCTTCCTGTTAGACTAATATTCTCAGGATGTTGACCACATCTTCCGGCTTCTTCTTTGTTCACTTGAGAAGGAGAGCAGACATCTTACTTTGTCGGTCTCTCTCCCCCCAGCATGAGGGCAAACACTAGGCTTAGTGCTTGCGTCTCCAATTTAGCTAATTAGCTAGATGTAGAACTCTTTCCTATCAAGTACGTACTTCCAGAATAAAGTAGTTATTTCTATGCTGAAGCTTAAAGTCTCAGTCTGACTAATTCCAGGGAAGGTATAATATTTAGCAAAGATTCAAACACACAACTCAGATGCTCAGCCGCCTCATTTTGCTACTCTGCAACACCCATGGCAGGGGAGCCTTACCTTGGCACTGTACAAGCCTTCCTTGTAAGAGAAGAAGGTGAGCTTGTGGTCCTTCTTTGCAGAGGCAGGCACATCGACATAGTCCAGGGTTTTCAGTGTGGTGGTCGCTTCCAGCTTTTCAGGCTTCAGCATATCAACTGTCACACGGAACCTGGCAAAGAAAGCACAGCCACCAAGTTCGCACTCCAACAGAATGCCCTTTGTGTCGCCCTCTGTATGCAGAGCAACCACCACTAATACTCCCCATCAGCCCTTCCTTTCTCCCCACTTTTTTGCACTGAAGAAAAACACCCACAAACAAATCTCTCTCCTGAAGGGATGCCTTCTTTTCAGCATTCCTTCAAAGACGGCCAAGATCTCTTCTCAGTTGTCCCGGAGCGCAGGACACGGAATAATGGGCTCAAGTTACAGGGAGCCAGATTCCAACTGAACATCAGGAAAAACTTGTACGGTGGTTAGTGGTACAATAATGGAACCAATGACCTAGGGAGGTGGTGGGCTCTCCGACACTGGAGGCATTCAAGAGGCAGCTGGACAGCCACCTGTCGGATGCTTTGATTAGGATTCCTGCATTGAGTAGGGGGTTGGACTGGATAGCCTTATAGGTGCCTTCCAACTCTATTGTTCTATGATACTGTGAAACAAATGAATAAATAAATAGGTTGGCATCTGCATCTGGGCCACTGACAGAGCCAGGTATGCAGACTTAGCGGATCATATGCATTCTCATGGTGTGAAAAGCTTCGCTTGGTGGTTTCTATAATCAAGCCAGCTGGTGTTAAAGGCACCAGAGCAGCCCAGATCATTTTCTCACCCCACTCAGCTGGCAACCTTGCGCTCTGGACCCAAGTCCCACATCTCATTCCATAAAATTGGAGGCAATTCTTTGGTCAGGTTGGCAGAGGAATGTAAAATGAACGTTCTGTAGTAACATGCGAAGGAACGACTGGATTGTTGTGACCAAAGAAAAGTGACAGAGGACCTCAAGAAAACCTGAGAGAAGGCTGAAAGTCAATTTTGGGGCAAAGGTTTTTATCACCATCCTGGAGAAGTCCTGGACAGGAGCCCTCATTGTGAAAGGAAAATGCTGCCTTTCTGGCCCATCACAGACAGTGTAGTCTAGATCAGGGGTCACCAACTGGACTCAAAGGTTTTATACATCATTGTACAGCAGGACCAAAGGTCTCACTCATTTCATGGTCCTCTTAATACATTTCCTCTTTAATTTATTATCATCGGGCATGGATGGAATGAGTGTGGCTAGTGGGGGGAGGAGGAGACTGAGGTGAACCAGTAACCTGTGGGGTGCTCCAAAGCACCTCTATGGAGACAACATTCCTTTTCTGTGGACCTCAAAGCGCCTAAGGGCAAGAAAGGCACTGCTGGGAGTCCTGGCATAGACTTACATGAAAGGCACTATGCAATTTACTTATATCAAACAAAAGAGAGGCAGGCCAGCAAAAGTCTGGCACAGCAGCCAGAGGCAGGCAAATGAGCAGGTGGATGCTCACTCACAGCAGCAGAGCTGCCCTGGACCTGGAATTTGGGAGGACAACATGAGAGTTAAGATTGTTGTGCACCATAGTGCAACCAAACTGCATGATCCAGACTAGCTTAGCTGCTGTGGTGATGTCCTTCACCAGCGCTTCCCAGGTGTTTATTTATTTTATTTATTTAACAATATTTATATAATGCTTGAATGTAAGGACCTCTAAGCCGTTTACAAAAAACATTAAAATTCTCAATAAAACAGCTAAAAACAAGTAATTAAAAACATTTAAAACAATTATAACAGCTACTAACTAAAGAAAGCAGAACACATCTATGTGTCTGGATAGGCTTGCCTAACCAAAAAAGTTTTAAGCAGGTGCCGAAAGGAATACAGCAAAGGCATCTGCCTGATGTCAATAGACAGGGAGTTCCAAAGAGTAGGTGCTGCCACACTAAAAGTACTATTTCTTACAAGTCCAGAACGAGTATTATGTAGGACCTGTAACACTGCCTGTTCTCAAGTAAACTGGTCCCGAGGTATTAAGGGCTTTATATACCAGTAGTAACACCTTGAACGTGGCCCTGTAACAAATTGGCAACCACTGCAGATCTCCGAGCAGAGGTTTTATATGCTGACAGGGTCTCACTCCTGTCAGCAATCTGGTTGAAGCATTCTGACTAATTGCAGTTTCCAGGCCAAGTGCACACAGAGTGCATTGCAGTAATCCAGTCTTGAAGTCACCAGTGCCTGAACGACTGTGGCCAAGCTCTCCCAGTCCAGGAATGGTCATAGTTGTCTCACCAGGTGCAGCTGATAAAAGGCAATTCTAGGAATTGAGACTACCTTGGCCTCGAGTGACAGAGCTGGACCCAGAAACACCCCCAGAGTGCATACCTGCTCCTTCAGGGGAGTGCAACCCAATCCAGTGTAGGCAGTTGACCAATTTCTCAGACACATTAACTGTTCACCCACAGTGCCTCCATCTTGCCAGGATTCAAGCTCAGCTTATTTTCCTTCATCCATCCCACCCTGCGTCCAGGCACTGGTCCAGGGCCTGCACAGCCTCTCCCAATTCTGATGTTATGGAGTATGATGACAGCTTGCCCCCAAATGCCTACTGACCGGTTCCAGTGGCTTCCTATCAAATAGCATTGGGGATAAGATAGTACTCTGCGGCATCCCACAGAGCAAGTGCCATGGCCCGGAAAAATAATCACCCAGTCCTACTGTCTGGACTCAGTCCTGTAGGTAGGGCTGGAACCACCATAACATGGTGCCCCCAATTCCCATTCCACCGAGCTGGTCCAGGAAGATACCATAGCCAATGATATCAAAAGCTGAGAGATCAAGAAGCAGGAGCAAGGTCACACTCCCTTGTCCCGCTCTCCATAGAGGTCATCCATCAGGGCAACCAAGGCTGACCCACCTTGCCCAGGACCAAGGATGCTTGCAGGTGCCCCACCACAACTCTCTCCACCACCTTGCCCAAGAAAGGAGTATTTGCGATTGGTGAATAATTCTTCCATTCCAAGGGTTCCAGGACCTGTGTCTTTAGGAGAGGCCTCACCACCACCTCTTTCAAGGCTGCAGAGACCACCCCCTCACACAGTTTTTTGAAGTATGCCATACTGTAGAACCCTTCTTTCTTTCTTTCTTTCTTTCTGCTGTGTCCATGTTGAGACTGTGGAGGGTACAGTCACAGATTTCACACAGATTAACACTGGCTACAGCAAGTTCCAAGGCTTTGCTTGGACTGCAACTAAAGCTTGCCCAACAAAATGCAACCCTCAACCACTGGAGCTGTAGAGAGAACATGGGGAAAACTCACCCAGGGGGTGGGGCGGTCTTAGAAAGGCCAGAGTCCTGGGGGGAAAAGGGAGCTGGCCCTAATTTATTCACTGGGGCTGTTGCCCGTGATGGCTTCCAGAAAACAGACCCCAATGGACACCTTGAGCTGTAGAATCCGAGTTGGTTCATTGGTTGTGGGCTTCTGCCCCTGGCTAAGGAGAGCCGGGTGGAGGCTGCCAGTCCAGCCCTGTGGCCCTCGGCTTTCCATTTACCTTTGCGGCTTGTTTAGCCAGTTGGAGATGGGGAAAAGTTCTGTGTATGGTGTTTTGCATGGAACTTCCCTCATGATGTTCCCGGCAGACTTGGGAGGCTCTGCGTTGCCTTGCAGGAGGTACAACAGCCCCGTCCCATCAGGGAGAGGGAAGAAGATGGAGCCCTACAGGCAAGAGAAAAGATTAGAAACTCAAGTCATATTTCTCACTCACATGATATCACAAGATTCCCCCATGAAATGTGACTGCTGTGAAAGATATTTAGAGAACAAGCAGGTTATCAGGCCACTTCAAGAAAGGTCCAGAGAGTGTGCAGATTAGAACTATTACAGTGACTTTCATAGTACCCAGCCCTGGCCAGAGTCCACATGTGGGCTGTCTTGATGCTGCAGGGAGCTATAGAAAGACCGGGCAGCGGGGGAAAGGTGTGTCTCACTCTCACCTGTGTGGGGTGTGAATATGAGCCCCCGTTCTCAGCTCCCATACTTTTCAGTGACTGCAGAGGGGGAGGGCTTGGCAACCATGACCACCTCAAGGACGAAGGGCACACTTAAAATGTAGAGGAAATCATCTACAACCATAGTGTGAAATCAAATACTTAATGGGACACTGTATGAAGAAATATTTATATCAGCATGACTATCAAATATGTTTATTATGTACACAACATGTAAAGATATTTAGAGTGCAATCCTATGTTTGTTTACTCAGAAGCAAGTCCCAATATATTCAATGGGGCTTACTCAAACAGGGAAGTGTGCAGAGAACTACAACCTCCAGCGATAAGGAATTTGTTCTTTCAACAAGCCTTTTAAGCTGAGACCTTATCCCAGTCTGCGTCTGTGTTGGAATTGCTTTTTAATATGCTTTTAAACCTTTTATTTTTAAAAAAAAATTTTTTAAAGCTTTTAAAAAATGTTTTGAAAGGTGTTTTGTTTTAAAGTATTTTAAAGTCTGTTTTTATGATGTTTTAAAGTGTTTTTAGTGCTTTTGTTTGCTGCCCTGGGCTCCTGCTGGGAGGAAGGGTGGGATATAAATCAAATAATAAATAAACTTCATTCACCCAACCCAAAATTCAGAATCATGCCACTTTAAGCTGTTCTGCAACTGTTTATACTTGTTTTATGGTTACTGGATTTTAAAGAGATTTATTTCTTATGGTGAGCTTCCTTGGTTTCCAATCACCAACCCTACCTCACAGATTTGTTGGAAAGACTCCATACACACTGCAGATGTAAAAATACATACTCCTCATATAATAGTTTATTGTCAAACCAGTTGGTCATTGCAGAACATTTTTTAAAAAATCAGTATTAGTTTCCTACATAAAAAAACTATGATACCTAAGTAAGCCCTGCCTAATTGCTTTAAAAATAGGACTGGAGAGGGAGAGAAAGATTTACAACATGAACACAAAATCCTATTAATTTACAGCACAATCCTAACCATGTCTACTCAAAAGTAAGTCCTATTGAATTCAATGAGGTTTACTCTAGGTATGTGGGATTAGCACTGCAGCTTTATGCCCAGAAAAGCAAGTACTGGATTAAGCTTCCTATGGAAAGGTTTTCAAAACACTGCCCTCTTCAACAGCCCAGGGCTTGACTCCTGCACACAGGAGAAAAACCCCCCTGAAAGCTATATATTTACTCAATTTATCAGATTTTCAGGAAACAACATTTTCTGGCATTGCAATGAGGTCTAAGCACTGCCTGGAGGTCAACAAATCACAACACTGACTTCACTTATTGGTTACAAACCTGAAAGGGAGGGATTAGAGCAGCCAGGTAAGAGATCATTTCACAGAAGTTGTGTGGGGGGAGCTGACATTTTGGTGTATATCTCGTGAACCAGAGCACCTAGAAACTTTTTTTTTTTTAAATTAAAGCTGAGAGTCCGGAAATTAAGGTGACTCACCCAGACCCCCATAAACTGGAGTATCCGGCCCAAAACTGGACATTGGTAACCCTAATCCCATACTAGTCCTACTCAGAGTAGAACAATTAAATTTAAGTCAGGTTTTTAGGTCTACTCTGAGTAAGACTAGCATGGGCTATAGCAATGCTTAGTTTTTGTGCTCTTTTTAGTTTAATGTTATTTTATTTTTTTCTATTTGTTAGTTTTCAGTTTTTTCTTCTAAGCTCCCTCTAGCATTAGTGGAAAGGTGTGGCATACATTTATTAAATGCACTAAATAAAAACCAGAGCTTGAAAGTAATTCGTTACTTGTAATTCATTACTTTTTTGAGGAACAAGTGGGTAATTCCTTTACATTTTGATTGTAATAGGAGTAATTTTATTACTTTTGTGGAGTAATTGTAATGTTTCCAGCATTACTTTTGAGCATTACTTGGCAGGGGGGGGAGCAGGGGAAGTCTTCTGCTCCTCTGATTTGTGGATGAAAACCATGTGCCTCAAACTGGGCTTCTGTGCAGCATAGCTCTTCCCTCGTGCTCTGTGTGTGGGTAGGAGGTGACGAGGGAGGAGGTGGAGAGTGAGACAGGGTGGAGTGGAGAAAACAATTGTTTAAAAAATGGAAGGTCGTGGTGAAGAATGGAGTGGAGGGGAAAGGGAGCTGGAAGGCAAGAACATGGATAAAGGAGAAGGAGGCAGCAGCAGAATGGAGATAAAGAACTGTGGAGGTGAAAGATGACAACGTGTGTGTGTACTGTGTTTGCACTTGGCACACAAAGTGACCTCCACCATCCTCTCTGGCTACTGTGCTGCATTTGCAGTATTTTAACTTTTTTGCATCTCAGGAGAATGTTTGCTTGGGTGAGTGTCCCTTAGTTGGTGGCAGGGCAGGGTCCGGGAGGTAATTAAGCGAGAGAGATTATGCTTGCTGGCTGAGGGGGGTGTTGCACTTGGTTTGACGTGCAAAGATCTGAATAGTTGTCTCTGCCTCCCTCCCCACCTCCCTTACCAGTGGAGAGACCACCATTGCTATCTTATGGATAAAAAGAATTATTCTACTACCTCTGTATGTGTGTGTTTATTTTTAATGTTGTTTTAGGCTACTTAGATGTGCAGCAGCCAAGACCAGCACCTTGTAGGCGTTTTTTTAAAAAAGTAACTGAATTGTAATTGTAGTGACTACTTTTGAGAAAAAGTAATTAGTTACTTTCAGAGCAATTGTAATTACTACTTTTTTGGGCCATGTAATTGTAACTAATTTATTACGTTTTAAAAGTAATCTTCCAAGCTCTAATAAAAACCCAGAGAAATCTGCTGGTAAGCAGGAAGCTTCATCAGCAATAGCAGCTCATAGAATGACCTTCCAGACTGGCAAAGGATTATTTTTGACTGTGGTGTGTTTATAAGAGGAAGAGACAATCAGAATAGAGGTTTCTGGGGGGCACTTAGAACAGCCTTCACATGGGGTGACTGCTAAAAGTGCATGGAAACTTCAGTAGCCAGTGGCAGGTCTCCAAGGACAGAAGCCCCCAAGCCTACCTCAGGTCCCTGGCAGCTCTGATTTGAGACCCAAACTATCTCCCCCCCCTGCTTTGTTGTAACATACCTGATCCTTCTTGTTCTCAGAATTCATGGCAAGGGGCCTGTAAGTTATTTCATAGGGCTTGTTTTGCTGGTGGGCTTCCACCCTAACGAATTCAGCCCCCTTCCATTGCTCCCCTTCAATGATGGGCCGCAGGGTCCATGGCTGGTTGGTCCGATTGGATAACACGATGGTTTGTGTGTGCTTTCCACGGACCTGGCATGTGAAATTCACCACCTGCAAAGAAAAGTCTCTTAGTTCTTTTCCAAATGAGCACATGCTTGAGTTTTGAATGTGCTCCAGATTATTTTAGCACATTCAGAACCAAGCTGCCCAAACTCTCCCTTCCTTCAGGGCAGTTTCAGGACCGGTTCTAAAGGGCGGCCAGGTTGGGCACTGGCCCGACGGCCCTGGAGCTACAAGGGGCCCCTCAGTCGCTCCTCCGCTTCCCTTCTGTGATCCGCGCCCCCCCCACATCCCCCCACCTCTCCCCACTTACCTGTCTGCTGTCTTTTACCATTGCCCTTAACAAAGATGGCGGCCACGGTTTCCCTAAGGTACTGAAGCCCCTGCCGCCATCTTAGTTGATGGCAGAGATGTGTGCGCATACGCATGCATGCCATCAACAAAGATGGCGGCGGAGGCTTCATCCCCTTAGGGAAACCACGGCCGCCATCTTGGTTAATGGCAATAGTAAAAGGCAGGAGACAGGTAGGTGGGGGTGGGGTGGGTTGCGCGCGCGAGAGAGCATGAATGCGAACGTGCACATACGCCGGGGTCCAGGGCAAGCTGATGCCCAAGGGCCCCGGCATTCCTGGAGCAGGCCCTGGAAGTAATGTGCTTTAAATTATGGTGTGGAGCTGCCCAGGATTAGTTCTTTGTGCTCTAAATGGTGAAAATGAGCTGATACAGACAGGGATTTATGTATCTGTCAGGTTTGGCTTCTCTCAGTTTCTTATTTTTCCAGTCTTAAATTTAGTTTGCCGCATTTCCTTACCAATTTGCAATTTTTCTTTTAAAAAAATCCTCATGAAAATTGTATACATTTACAGTATGGCCCATTTCTAATATATGCATTTTTATGCAATTTTGCCTAAAATACATATTTGCAAGCAATTTCCCCAAATGTATTTTGTATGTTATTTACATTAATATATGTGCACAGATTTTGCTACTATACACATTTTTATATGCATTATTAGGTTGGAGAACTGTATCACAAAAGGTAGAGAAGCAAGACTTTTGAAAGATAACTGTGTTTCCATTCATACAAGTAGCTCAGGAAGCGCAAATCTGGTAGGTCCACATTAAAGTGTGACCCAAACACATTTCTCATCTGTCCCTTAGGTGCAAATACAATCTTACAGAGTTATCTAAGAGCCTGTTGAGCTACCCTTCTGGCAAGTCACCTCTTTGACTGGTGGGACTCCCACGCAGCACCCACTCAGTGTGAGCCTTAATGGTTCTCTGCCTTGGATCTGGCACTGCAGGTTCTCGTAGCAGATGTCCTGGCTCTGTTCACAGGGGTGGAAAGTCACTTCAAAGGAGACATCCATTCCTGGGGAAATGTAGCCCTCCACTGGCCTAATGGAAAAGTCTGGTCTGAAGCGCTTGGTGTCCCATTTAAACCTTTTCAGGAAAAAAAAGGATTTTAGAATGTGGTAGGGGAGGAATGGCTCTTAACGTGCAGGAGGGTGGAAGATGGCCCAGGAAGCAGTTGTGGGTTTTGTGCATTCTGCACATCCTTTGCTTATTCGGACTTGCCTCCTTCACCCGTCCTTTCCTGAGCCATTGACACCTGAGATGTATATTTTAAGGACCCACTGTGTTTTGTGATTGTAGGTTGTTTTTAATGCTGTGTTGTAAGATTGTTGTAACCTCACCTGGAATCTTTGGGTGAAGGGTGGGTAATAACAATTACAATAACAACAAACATTTTGTATTATTGTTATTATTGTTATTATTATTATTTCAAGATGCATGTTTGAGAGGGGAAAAGAGGAGGTTTACCAGCAGGGTAGAAGAGGCAAGGCTGGACTCACCGGCTGCAGGTGGCTGATCTCTAGCACTGACAGTTGCTGCCATTCAGGGAACCAGAGATAGTATCATAGTAAAAGTGATCATCTATTAGGAATTGCTGAAAGGGGGTTGATGTAGCCACATACCTCCAGTGATCGCGGTAGTGGAGGTGAAGGGGGAAGGATAACAGGCTTGGGAGATGGCACAGCTGAGTGGCTTTGCCATAATAGAATTTTTGCTTTAAACTGTTCCCTATTGCTTAAGCCTGTAACAGATCTGGGTCACTCCAAATCATGCATACATTGCTGAGGTTGGCGCAACTGACAAGTCATGTTCTCTCTCTCTCTCTCTCTCTCTCTCTCTGTTTGGCTTCTGACACCTCTGGAACAGATGAATCGCCACTTAAGCCACATGGGTGGATTAGACAGAAAGAATCCCCACCCTATGGAGCACCAAGGATGGGGAGGGGATGAGAGGGAGAGAAGTTCAGCTAGCCGGACTGGCTCTGTTTACCCCACACCGATGTCGCCTGTGTTCTGCATTGTGATGCATCGGGAAGCCTGGCTCCGAAGCACCACTGCTCCAAAAGGGACATGATCCTGGTCCAGACTGACTTCGATGCCCTGGCTGCAGCCTTGCACCACGAAGAGGGAGCGCAGGATCCCATGGCACTCAAGCAGGACCTCCTCCTGGAATTGCAGGATGCGGGTCTTTGGGGTGAAAGCTACCTCCACATGGCAGGTGCCTCCTTGGGGCTTCAGGGTTATTTCACTGGATGGAGTCATGGTGAGAACCTGCCCAAAAGAGACATGACTGAACACTCACTGGACTAGACATTGCCTCAGAGAACTTCAGAGGGCTCCTTTCCTCCAGCAAGACTGGTATGTTTTGTGGCTGCGGTTGCCAGTTTTTCTCTGGCAGAACAGCTGCATGATAGGCAGATGGTGAACATGGATTTTATTAGCAGGGAGATATATAGTGATGGGTAAGCTCTTCCAGGATTGATTTAGAACAGACCTATCAAATTAAACTCGGGTTCCTTTTGGAGCTAAGGCCCATCATGTTCCTGATTAACAGGTTTATTTTTCTCCAAAATGTGTTCACAAAACATTGCAACAGGGAGGCCTTCAGCTGTTTCCAGTGCAAAGATTCATGGGAGATGTAGTTCCATAGCTCTTGGTGCCCTGGTAGAGTCATCAGGATCTATGGGTATAACCTCTTTCACAGATTTGTTTATTGCTTTTGTATGCTGTCTTTCTGCCAATAGGCAGTTTACAATTTTAAAATATTAAAACAAATAAATGGAATAAAATGTAAAGTTGGTTCTGTGCAAGGGGGAGTGGGCAGTGTGACTGGGGCAGGCCCTGTTGTTGTCTTTGCCTGCCTGGCTCACTCTCTTCTTCCTCCCCCAGAGCAGAATGCCAGGATGTCTGTGTTATCAACAACTGTTTTGTGAATTACAACTGTTAATTATACAGCCACAACAGTGGCTGTATACTATAGAATCATAGAATCATAGAGCTGGAAGGGGCCTTGTAGGCCATTGAGTCCAACCCCCTGCTCACAGCAGGAAATCCACAGCCAGAGCATCTCCCGCAGATAGCTGTCCAGACTCTGCTTGAAGACATCCAGCGAAGGCGATCCCACCACCTCCCTAGGCAGTCGGTTCCATTGCCGAACTGCCCTTACTGTCAAGAAGTTCCTTCTAATGTCCAATCTGAATCTACGCTCCTGCAACTTAAAACCATTAGACCTAGTCCTACCCTCTGGGGCAGCAGACAACAAATCTGTACCCTCCTCTATGTGACAGCCCTTCAGGTACTTAAAGAGTGCAATCATGTCACCCCTCAGCCTTCTCTTCACCAGACTGAACATGCCAAGTTCCTTCAACCTTTCCTCATAAGACTTGTTCTCCATACCGGCTATCATCCTCATCGCCCTCTTCTGAACCCGCTCCAACTTGTCTATATCTTTCTTAAAATGAGGCGCCCAGAACTGAACGCAGTATTCCAGATGAGGCCTGACTAATGCAGAATATAGTGGGACTATTACTTCCCTCGACCTGGAAACTATAGCTCTGTTTATGCAGCCCAAAACCGCGTTTGCCTTTTTTGCCGCAGCATCACACTGCTGGGTCATGTTCAACTTGCGATCCACTACAATTCCAAGGTCCTTCTCACACGCACTACTGCTAAGCCAGGTATTTCCCATCCTGTACCCGTGCATTTTGTTTTTGTGGCCTAAATGCAGAATCTTGCATTTGTCTTTACTGAATTTCACTTTATTAATTTCAGGCCAATTTTCTAGTCTATCCAGGTCCCTTTGGATTTTATTCCTGTCTTCCATTGTGTTAGCTATCCCTCCCAGTTTCGTATCATCCGCAAACTTCATAAGGCTTCCCTCCACCCCGTCATCTAAGTCATTGATAAAAATGTTGAAGAGTATCGGCCCCAGGACAGAACCCTGTGGCACTCCACTCGAAACCTCCTTCCAGTCTGAAGCAGAGCCACCAACGACCACTCTTTGAGTACGGTTTTCCAACCAGTTGTGAATCCACCTGACAGTATTTCCATCTAGTCCGCATTTGACCAGTTTGCTAATCAAAAGTTTGTGGGGGACTTTGTCAAACGCTTTGCTGAAATCTAGATAGATGACATCTACAGTATTTCTACCATCTACTAAGCTAGTGACTCGATCAAAAAAAGAGATGAGATTAGTTTGACAGGATTTTTTCTTGACAAACACATGCTGGCTCCTACTAATCACAGCATTGTCATCTAGATAGTTGCCAATGGACTCTTTTATTATCTGTTCTAATATCTTTCCCGGTATTGAAGTCAGACTGACCGGCCTGTAATTCCCCAGATCTTCTTTTTTACCCTTTTTAAAGAGCGGGACGACGTTTGCCCGTCTCCAATCCTCCGGCACCTCTCCCGTTCTCCAGGATTTCTCAAAGATGATGGCAAGAGGTTCCGAGAGTACATCAGCAAGTTCCTTCAATACTCTGGGATGCAGTTCATCAGGCCCTGGAGATTTGAACTCATTTAGGTTAACTAGGTGTTTCCTGACTATCTCCTTATCAATCTTGAACTGCAATCCTGACCTCTTACTGAGATTGCTACCGATGCAAGGTTGCACAGCGTTCCCTTTTTGGGAGAAAACGGAGGCAAAATAGGCGTTGAGCAGTTCTGCCTTTTCCTTGTTATCTGTCAACATTTTGCCATCCTCACTGAGCAGCAGTCCCACCGTTTCCTTGGTCTTTATCTTGCTTCGAACATATCTGAAAACCCCCTTTTTGTTGTTCCTCGCTTCCCTCGCCAGCCTCAGCTCATTCTGGGTTTTAGCTTTCCTTACGCTATTCCTGCAAGCCCGAGCCGCTCATCGGTACTCTTCCTTGGTGATGCGTCCTTCCTTCCATTCTTTATACATGCTCTTTTTTATTTTGACCTCCTCCACCAGTCTTCCGTGTAGCCACATTGGCTTTTTGCGATGTCTTCCGTTTTTCTTCCTCTTTGGAATTGTTTGCGATTGCTCTTTTTGTAATACCTTCTTCATGAACTCCCATGCTTCTTGGGCTCCTTTTTTCTTTAGTCTATCTAGCCACGGAATCCTACCCATCATTTCCCTGAGCTTGCTAAAATCGGCTTTCCTGAAATCCAAAGTCCATATTTGACTATATTCTTCTTTGGCTTTCCCCAGAATCACGAATTCCAGCATTACGTGGTCACTTTCCCCCAAGGTACCGACCGCTTTAATTCCCATGACCAATTCGTCCCTGTTAGTTAAGATCAGGTCCAGGATTGCCAATCCCCTTGTTCCTTCTTCTACTTTTTGAAAGAGGAAATGATCAGCAAGGCCCATCAGGAATTTGTTGGAGGCTTTGTGCTTCGCAGAGTTTGTCTCCCAGCAGATATCCGGGTAGTTGAAGTCCCCCATCACTACTACTTCTTGCCTCCTTGAGATTTCAGAGATTTGTTTGAGAAAGGCCTCGTCTACCACCTCTTCTTGGCCAGGGGGTCTGTAGTAGACACCTACTACCATGTCGGTTTTATTTGTTTCTCCATTTATTTTTACCCAAATGGTCTCTACCGGACCCCTTTGTTCGCTCTCTTGGATTTCCATAGAGGTGTATTATCTTTGACGTATAACGCTACTCCCCCTCCTTTTCTGTTGCTTCTATTCTTTCTGTAGAATCTATATCCTTGAATGGCTATATTCCAATCATGGGAGTCATCCCACCAAGTCTCTGTTATCCCTATGAAGTCATATTTGCCTTGATGCACTAAGACTTCAAGCTCCTCTTGCTTGTTTTCCAAGCTCCGTGCGTTGGTATATAGACACCAGAAGTCTCTTTTGTCCTGATTGGATTCCTCCGTTAATATACCGTGAGCTTTGCCGTGCATCCCTTTCTGTCTCCCAGTGTCTCCTGTACCCTTCAAATCCTTGCGTTTACAACCCGCTGTCTTTGGATCGGTATTTAAGCTATCATCTCCATCCCCCAGAGGCTTTAGTTTAAAGCCCTCTTGATGAGTTTTGCCATACTTCTGCCAAAGAGATTTTTCCCAGTCCTCGTGAGGTGAAGCCCATCTCTTGCCAACAGTCCTCCCTCCAAGAAGCTTAGACCATGGTCCCAGAATCCAAACCTCTCCCGTCGACACCATCTGTGTAACCAGTTGTTGACCTGCAGTATCTTCCTTTCCCTTTGTAGTCCTCTATCCTTCACGGAAAGAATTGACGAGAAGACCACCTGCGCCCCAAAATCCTTGACCTTCCTACCCAGAACTTCATAGTCTGCAGTGATCTGTTCCAAGGTGTTTCTGGCCGTGTCGTTTGTGCCCACATGGATGAGGAGAAAGGGGTACCTATCTTGGTTCCCAATGAGCCTCGGCAGGTTGTCAGTGACGTCCCGGATGCGTGTCCCAGGGAGACAACAGACTTCCCGATTCATTTTGTCCGGCTGGCATACCGGTGCCTCTACCCCCCTGAGCAATGAGTCTCCAACCACCAGCACCCTCCTCTTTTTGCCGCAAGCGGTGGTTGCATCAGCTTCCTTCTTCTGGGGTGTGGAGTCTTCCTTTGCAGCCAGCGGCTCTTGATGCAGATGAGTTTGTTGAGGCTCTTCAGAGGTGCTGTCTGCCGAGAGATGCTGAAAGCGATTTGTTAGTTGCAGCAGTTCTGAATCCCTCCTGTTTTTCCTTGCCCTTACAGTGACAGTCCTCCATGGGGATTTGTTGCTGTTGCAGTCCTCTTCTTCCTTGTCACTTTCTTCCTGTACTTTGTGTTGTTCCCTTAATTCCTCTTGTGTTCTATCGAGGAAGTCCTCATCTTCTCTGATAAGTTGCAGGGTGTCTATGCATTGCTGCAGCTCCCTGACCTTTTCTTCTAGGAGCGCCACCAATCTGCACTTGCTGCAAGTGTAATCGCAGATGGTATCCGTCAAGAAGATGAACATAGCACACACCTTGCAGGTGACAACAACTGATTGATCCCCCTCCATTTTCTGTTTGTTGTTTACTATTCCTGTTGTCAGTGGCAGTCTTGTTGTTCCTGTTGTCAGTGCCAGGAATTAGTTGAATGGATTGTAGTTTGTGTGTGTGTCAGGAATCCCGAGTCCCTTCACCGTCGCAGTGAGCGCCGCCGAGCCTGGTGGGAAGGAAAGTATGCAGATGAGCTGCTTACCTCACCAGAGCTCCTCCTCCTCTCTTGGTCAGCTGCCTCCCAAGTCTTTCAGGGTCAGGAATCCCGAGTCCCTTCTCCCTCTCAGTGAGCGCCGCCAAACCTCACCAGAGCTCCTCCTCCTCTCTTAGCCAGCATGGATTTTTCACATTCCGCAATGTTAAATTGAAAATACCCCCATGCCATTCTGATGCTTCCCATACGTTCATTTCAAAACAAAACCTTACAAAATGTATAGTCCTGAACTCAGAAACGCTTGCTTAACAACCCTCTCAATTTTCATGGCGATACACAAAACAGTCAGAGAGAACAGAGAGTTCAAAGTCTAAAAAGAGAGGAAAAAAACCCAGAGCCCTTTTGGACTTCTTTCTCTGAGAGTTCTCATGATCTGTTGAAATTCATTAAAAATCAGCCATGTTTACAGAGTACCTGTAATCCTAATACTGACCTTGCCCCATACTCTGACCTTCATCTTCTGCAGTTTAAAAGTAAAAAAAATGCCTGGCTGATTTTTAATTAATTTAAGAAGTTTTGGCTTGAAGCCAATAATAACGTGGGGCATGCTCAGTAAGAACCAACTGTCAGTGTTCTAAAAGCCTCACAGCTGCTGGGCTTGGCTAATCAGAGGGCCACACCCACACCAGACTTGATTTCACTTGAGACAGTCATGGCTTCCCTCAAAGAATCCTGGGAAGTGTAGTTTGTGAAGGGTGCTGAGAGGAGACTCCTATTCACCTGAGAGAATGGTTTAACACCCAGCCACTCTGATCGAAGGTCTGTGAGAGGAGGTCAGGTCTCCTGCTCCCCTGGTGCATTCACTATAGCTGCCCAATTTCCCTGCTTTTTAAAGTTTGATAGAAATATCCATGGGCTATAGGTACGTTCTTAAACCACAAGGTTTTTTGCCTGTTAGTGAATTATGTCATTATAATTGTCTGTACTTTTCTGCACATTTCCCTCTGAATTAATTTGATTAATTAATTTGATTCCTCCAAATCCAAAACATACACCTGTACCTCAGGATAACATTTCATGCATCTGATGGAGTGTAGTCCATGTCAGCTTAAGCCATAACAAATTTGTTAGTCTTTAAGGTGCCACAAGACTGTACTTTGGGCTGTAACAGTTTTAACACGTCTGCCCCTCTGGAAATGGGAAAAGTAGTTCCCATGGATCCTGATGATGCTAACGGGATATTAGGATTTATGGGAACTACATCTCCCAAGCATCCTTATGCCTGGGATACTACTATTTTATCCCATTTTAATGTATGTCGCCTAGAGTGGCTATCTGCCAGATAGGCGACACACAAATTAAATATTATTATTATTATTATTATTACTGTAGCAAATATCCAAAGTCTAATGGAACAATGAGATTTTCCTGATGCAGTCACAGCCATTTGGTGAGGAAAGAGAAAGACACAGCTGTATCAGAGTCTACACTGGGCTGAGCCCCTTCTGAACTGGGTCTGAACTTCAGCGGGGAGTTGGATTCAACCTGTAAGGGGCTCAGGTTTCCAGAACTGTGAAGGTTAATCTCTGACCAAACATCCCATATATGAACTTTGACACTATCACCAGATAGGCTAGACAGAGCCCCCCATTTCTCCTTATCATGCAACTATTAGAGGGCTTGCCGGATAAACAAGTAACACCTCAGCTACCCCAGTGCTGAGATAGGCTGCCTGAGGTGCAAACCAACCATTTTCAGAAACAGCAAAATCACTCTTACTTCTCATTGTCCTTGCTTGTCTGCAGCATCTGATGCTGCCTGGATGTGGAACTTCCATTTACATTTAGATTTCACTTGGGAATGCTGTGGACATAATATACCTCGACTTCAGCAAAGCTTTTGACAAAGTGCCCCCTGATATTCTGATTAGCAAGCTAGCTAAATGTGGGCTGGATGGAACAACTATCAGGTGGATCCACAGTTGGCTCCAGAATCGTACTCAAAGAGTGCTTATCAATGGTTCCTTCTCAAACTGGGCAGAAGTAACGAGTGGGGTACCACAGGGCTCGGTCCGGGGCCCACTGCTCTTCAACATTTTTATTAACGACTTGGATGAGGAGGTACAGAGCATGCTTATCAAATTTGCAGATGATACAAAATTGGGGGCACAGCTAATACCGTGGAAGACAGAAACAAAATTCAAAGGGACCTTGATAGTCTGGAGCATTGGGCTGAAAACAACAGAATGAAATTCAACAGGGATAAATGTAAAGTTCTACACTGAGGAAAAAGAAACCAAATGCACAGTTATAAGATGGGGGATACTTGGCTCAGCAGTACGATATGTGAGAAGGATCATGCAATTGTCACTGATCACAAGTGGAATATGAGTCAACAGTGTGATGTGGCTGCAAAAAAGGCAAATGCTATATTAGGCTGTATTAACAGAAGTATAGTTTCCAAATCACATGACGTATTAGTTCCCCTCTATTCACCACTGGTTAGGCCTCATCTTGAATACTGCATCCAGTTCTGGTCTCCGCACTTCAAGAAGGATGCAGATAAACTGGAACAGGTTCAGAGAAGGACAACAAGGATGATCAGGGGACTGGAAACCAAGCCCTATGAGGAGAGACTGAAAGAACTGGGCATGTTTAGCCTGGAGAAGAGAAGACTGAGGGGAGATATGATAGCACCCTTCAAGTACATGAAAGGTTGTCACATAGAGGAGGGCCGGGATCTCTTCTCGGTCATCCCAGAGTGCAGGACACGGAATAATGGGCTCAAGTTGCAGGAAGCCAGATTTCGACTGGACATCAGGAAAAACTTCCTAACTGTTAGAGCCATACAACAATGGAACCAATTACCTAGAGAGGTAGTGGGCTCTCTGACACTGGAGGCATTCAAGAGGCAGCTGGACAGCCATCTGTCGGGAATGCTTTGATTTGGATTCCTGCATTGCGCAGGGGGTTGGACCTGATGGTCTTATAGGCCCCTTCCAACTCTACTATTCTAATAGAACTGGTTACTATCACCATTTCACAGGTATTCAGTTGAAGAAAAAGAATTTATGACATTCATCTGCATAAAACATACCTGAAATGGTTCAAACCTGGTTCAAAGCAGCTGAATCAATTATGAAACCGTTTAAAAAAGAGAAGAACCAGAACTGGAGCTAATCCCAAATTTCCTGCTTCTGCGTCACCAGAGTTCCCTCCTCCCAAGGCAACCAACTACAAAAGCCAGCTGGACTTCCCACCCCTTGTCAAAATGAGAGAAAACCTGGCAGAGATGTTCTGAATGGACAGCCATATTTGGTAAGAGTTTGCTCTGGTTTTGAGGTTTAACTTCAGCAGCATTCTAGAGGTCAAAATTTGACTAGGAAGTCATTTTTGGTTACTGGCTCTGCCACACAAGAAAATTTCTTCCTCTACTTGAAATAGAGTCAGGTGAGCAATGTTAGAGACAAAAGTCAATGATTGTGCTGCTAGCACTGACTCAACATCACACCAGGACGTGGTTTAGGCTTGCCTTCTCCATCTATGGCATGAACAGAGGGCCAGCTGTTACTTCCTATTAAGAATTTGTCACAGCTTCAGGATGGCAATTAGACTTTCCACTGCTTAGAATCCATCAGAACATAAGAAGAGCCTGTGGCTGGGTCAGGCCAAAGTGGGCCCTTCTAGTCCAGCATCCTGTTCTCATAGTGGTCAACCAGATGCCCCAGTGGGATGCCCACAAGCAAGACTGATCACAAGAGCCCTCTGCCCTCCAGTGCATTCAAATCCACAAGATCACTCTGCAATTTGGGCCTTTCAGAGAACACTCAGTGGAAAGACAACTGATTATTCAGCCCCATCATCTAAAATCGTGGGAAGACATCCATCGGTCTTCTCCCAAGATGGCCCCTTCAGACAACACCCAATTGGCTTCTTTGCCCAACCTGCTCTGAGCTTATTTACAGAGCAATACTAATTCTGGCTGGGGAACAGCAGGAGTAGAGTGGAGTGGCAGAGCTTCTGCCACATCCAAAGCACTGCTGTGGCAGAAGCTGGTGGGTGGTTTTTGTTTTCTTTTTTTTCTGTGCCAGCTCCAGGATTAGGCTCTTTGAAGGATCCACATAGCTTTATATCTCACACAGACCTAAAGCCCCTGGCACCCTGACCCAACTCTGAAATGCCCCGTTTTGAGGCTGGTGAGAGAACCTTTGGCTGTAGCTTATTGCCCCTTGGGTGGAGGCCAGGCCTCTACTACAGTGGACCCCCCCCCCAATAAATGGCACTCTCTCCACCAGCAGACAGTCACCTGCACTGCATCTTAACCCACTCCCTCTGGCCATCAGGGAGTTAGGATTGCAGCCTTACTCATTAATTTGAACTCTTTCATAGCAACCTCGCATAGAGAGCTTCAGCTATGGGGTGGTATACAAATGTAAAAATGACAGATGGGTGTAGGGGGTCCCATGGCAGCAGAGAGAAAGAAGACTCAACTTGAGGGTGAAGTCTTACCTTTGTTTCCTGCAACTCTGGTACAGAGTACATAAAATTGAGGTTGAAGGTGACAAAAGTGATGCTGTTGTTCACTATCGTGACCATCTTCTTCACAATGTGCCCTGGAGGGACAGCTCCAAATTTCAACACTTTGCTGCGAGGTTCTATAACTTCTATCTGTGGGCAGGGAAAAAACACAGTGGAGACTGTGACAGGGCAGAAATTTATTTATTTTTATTTATTTATTAAATTTATATACCGCCCGACTAGCAATAGCTCTCTGGGCGGTGAACATAAAATAGCATAAAAGTACAATGAATAACAAAATAATACTAAAATACAATCAATATCAGTAAGATGTGAGGAAAAAACATTGAGAACAGGATACAGGAGAGTGCATGAATGACAGAAGGATGAGGGAAGAACCATGTTTTCTGAGAAAACACAGCATGATGCCAATTTACTCTGAGTGTGAGCAAGGATGCTGAAAGCAGAAAGGGGTCAAAATGATGTTTGCCATAATGGTGTCTGGACTGCCCATAAGACGCTGCTGATGCTCCCTCAGATGCCTCTGTTCCCCCTTCTTCTTCCAAGAGCTCCACATTTCCCTTTGAGGATGGAAGGCCAAGCTCCTCATCCTTACTCCTCTGGCCCACCAGATGCTGCTGTACTACAGCTCCCACCACCCCTGGCATGCTGGCTGGTGGGGTTGATGGGAGCTGGACTCCCAGAAACATCTGAAGGACCTGTGGGGGAACATCTACCCTACTCTCCATGGGGACTTTGTTTCACACGCAGGGATATCCAGCTGTTGTTCTGTGCTGTTCTGAATCAACAATCTCATCTTCAGCGTAGAGAGTTGATTTTCAGGAGTTTTAACTGGGTCATCTTGTCCACTGTCTTGCAACCACTTTCAAGTCACTGTAGGAACTTCTCAAGTTTTGCCCTGCTCTGCATACCCCCAAGTTAGTGACTACTTTAGTGCTTACACTTTTATCTCAAGGTAAAAAACAAAGGAATGAGAAACAGCCTCTGATAATTTGGGGGGCTTTTTTCCTTGCTTTTAACTCAGAATTTACTACAGAAACCAAACAAATGCAGGGCTGAAGAAAGAAGCCATTTTTCTAAGGTCTAAATAAGTAAATAATAAGATACTTCTCCTAGGACATCCAATTTGTTTAAAAAAGAACACACATGAGCAGCAGGTTATAAAAGGCATAAAAGCTGATGTCTTCATTTGGCCTCTCTGAGAAGCAGCTTCTCTATTTCTGGAGCCCAAAGTTCTAGGACACTCGCTCACTCAGCCTCACCTTCATCTCAATGCCCTTCCCAAAGGCCTCAATACTCTGCTGGAAGAGACCATTGATTTCAAAGGTGATGATGTCATGGTAGGAAATGGCCTCTCGGGGATAAAAGGTGATTGGAATTTCTGTCTTTTCTCCAGGATTCAGCACTTCAGCGTGGAAATCTATCTCAAGGTAAGCTGTGTTGGTGAACAAGCATTCCAGGCTGTAAACAGGCAGAAGAGACCATCATGCACCTTACAGGTCATTCCCCCAGCCACCACAAGATCTACCTGAGCCCCTTCTAGGTTCCAGATTTAGGTGGCAATGATAGCACAGGCTGAAATAGGGTAATTGAAGAGTCATTCCAAACAAGATATCTCTGACTGAAAGATAAGCAGCTTTTCAACTGTTTTACTTGTGGATCTCAAATCTGGCTGGAAAAGTGGATTTACTCTCTCTTTGGAAACAAAATGTAACCCTTCTCCTATTTTGCATGTTTCTCAGAATATGTGCATGTTAAAGATTTAGATCTCACTGGATGTCCACTATGTGACAATATATTGGTTTGCGTGTGCACACATATACGCACATATAAATATTGTATATGACTGTAATTATAACACATTTTAATTGATTTACATATATGTGACTGGCATGTTTTATACTGATTTACATATCCAGATAGCTAACTAACTATTTATTTATTAAATTTATATTCCGCCATTCCTCCCAGAAGGAGCCCAAGGCAGCAAACAAAAACACTAAAAGAACTTTAAAACATCATAAAAGAAAACATTTTAAAAAACATATTAAAACAAAACACCTTAAAACATCTTTAAAAACATTTTAAAAAGCAATTCCAGCACAGATGCAGACTGGGATAAGATCTCTACTTAAGAGGCTTGTTGAAAGAGGAAGGTCTTCAGTAGGCGCTGCAAAGATAACACAGGGCACCTGTCTAATATTTAAGGGGAGGGAATTCCAAAGGGTTGGTGCCACAACACTGAAGGTCCGCTTCCCATGTTGTGCAGGCTGGACCTCCTGATAAGATGGTATCTGCAGGAGTTCCTCCACAACTTTCAGAACCGCTCTCTATTATCTTTTCGAAATCATGGAGGACCAGTGAAGTGCCGGATGACTGGAGGAGAGCTAATGTTGTCCCTATCTTCAAAAAGGGCAAGAAGGAGGAACTGGGAAACTACAGACCAGTCAGCCTAACATCAATCCCTGGAAAAATTCTGGAGCAGATTATAAAGCAGTCAATCTGTAAGCACCTTGAAAGCAATGCAGTGACTACTAGGAGCCAACATGGATTTATGAAGAACAAATCCTGCCAAACTAATCTCATCTCATTTTTTGATCGGGTAACCTCCCTTGTAGACTGTGGGAATGCTGTGGACATAATATATCTTGACTTCAACAAAGCTTTTGACAAAGTGTCCCATGATATTTTAATTAGCAAGCTAACTACATGTGGGCTGGATGGAACAACTATTAGATGGATCCACAGTTGGCTCCAGAATCGTACTCAAAGAGTGCTTATCAATGATTTCTTCTCCAACTGGGCAGAAGTAACGAGTGGGGTACCACAGGGCTCGGTCCTGGGCCCAGTGCTCTTTAACATTTTTATTAACGACTTGGATGAGGAGGTACAGAGCATGCTTATCAAATTTGCAGATGATACAAAATTGGGGGCATAGCTAATACCGTGGAAGACAGAAACAAAATTCAAAGGGACCTTGATAGTCTGGAGCATTGGGCTGAAAACAACAGAATTAAATTCAACAGGGATAAATGCAAAGTTCTACACTGAGGAAAAAGAAACCAAATGCACAGTTATAAGATGGAGGATACTTGGCTCAGCAATACAATATGTGAGAAGGAACTTGGAATTGTTGTTGATCACAAGCTAAATATGAGTCAACAGTGTGATGTGGCTGCAAAAAGGGCAAATGCTATATTAGGATGCATTAACAGAAGTATAGTTTCCAAATCACGTGAAGTACTAGTTCCCCTCTATTCACCACTGGTTAGGCCTCACCTTGAATACTGCATCCAGTTCTGGTCTCCGCACTTCAAGAAGGATGCAGACAAGCTCGAATGGGTTCAGAGGAGGGCAACAAAGATGATCAGGGGACTGGAAACAAAGCCCTATGAGGAGAGACTGAAAGAACTGGGCATGTTTAGCCGGGAAGACTGAGGGAAGATATGATAGCACTCTTCAAGTACATGAAAGGCTGTCACATAGAGGAGGGTCGGGATCTCTTCTCAGTCGTCCCAGAGTGCAGGACACAGAATAATGGGCTCAAGTTGCAGGAAGCCAGATTTCGACTGGACATCAGGAAAAAACTTCCTAACAGTTAGAGCCATACGACAATGGAACCAATTACCTAGAGAGGTAGTGGGCTCTCCGACACTGGAGGCATTCAAGAGGCAGCTGGACAGCCATCTGTCGGGAATGCTTTGATTTGGATTCCTGCATTGAGCAGGGGGTTGGACTTGATGGTCTTGTAGGCCCCTTCCAACTCTACTATTCTATGATTCTATGGCCTGCAAAGAGCAATGATCGACTGGGTATATAAGGGTCTTTCAGGTATCCTGGTCTCAAGCTGCGCAGAGCTTTGTACACCAAGAACCTTGAAGTAGGTCAAATAGCTAATGGGCAGCCAGTGCAATTCTTTCAGCAGTGGGGAGACATGTTGGTGATATCCTTCCCAGTGAGCAGTCTCACTGCCGCATTTTGTACCAGCTGCAGTTTCCAGACCAGCCTCAAGGGCAGCCCCACATAGAGCGTATTACAGTAATCCAGCCTGGAGGTTACCAGAGCATGGACAACAGTGGTCATGCTATCCCAGTCCAGAAATGGCCACAGACACGTGGGTGTGGTTTTCTTTAATAGAAAGTTTCAGTTCAGAGCACTTCATGAATCGGCTTATAGATTACACAGGAATCAGCATCATTACTAGGAATAGTTAGGCACAACTACACTGCGCCAAGATGTTGCAATGATTAGACATCCCTCCTTACCAGCCTTAAGTAAGGATGGGCGGGCTCCCTACTTGCATGAGGAAAGTGTCACTGTAGGGAGCGCACTCCTCAGAGGGATAGTGGGAACTCTTTGGGCCTGCCAGCATCACAGCCTAAGTGTCCAAGGTGACAGCAGTTGGACTACCTCAGCAAGATCCTCCTCCTCAAGAGGAGGGCTGTGCAGCGGCAGTAGGGTAAGTGAGAAAGGGGGTGAAGGGAAGGTGGAGAGACAACTTCTTGACCAGACAGTGCCTCCTAAGTGGCAGCTGGATCTACAGGGGCAGAGCTGTCAATGTCAGTGGCACGGGAGCCTTCAAGCTCAAACGCATCTGGAAGCACATCACTAGTGCCTTCTCCTAAGTCCAAGTCTGGCACCTCCTTGTTATTCTCATTGCTACATGCCCATTCCACGGGACTCATGACATCATCCCCACCTCCATGCTGATCCTCCACCCATCCTGGAAGGTTGAGTTTACCAGGATAGTGTCCATGGAATTCTCTGACCAAATCAGCAGCATGGACATCTGTCACTGCTTCCCAGGATCATTCCTCCAGTTCGAAACCCTTCCAATGGTTCAGGTACTGCAGCTTCCCTCAGCACTGATGGGAGTCAAGAATCCACTCCACCTCATATTCTTCCTGGCCGTCAACAAGTATGAGAGCCGGTGGTGGCTCAGGTGCTTATTAAGGATGTGGCAGTTTCTTGAGAATCAGTAACAAGCTGTGGAACATCAGGTGTATTTTCATGGAGGCAGGTAAATGTACAAAGTTGATCTGGGCCTCCACTTCAAAGGGCCCCGCCCACCCTGCTTCTAGCTCATGGCATGGGGTAGCAGTTGGCAGGTAATGCATGGAAAGCCACACCCTATCGCCCACCCAGATCTTAGGACAAGGCTGTTGATGTTGGTTGGCCACTCGTTTGCAAGCAGCCTTGACTCTCTCCAAGTGTTCTTGCAACATCCGTTACATCGCCTGTAGCTGTTCAACAGAGCTGGTGGCTGCAGGGACAGCCAGCATGGTGGTAGGGTTCTGAAAGGAGCATGGGTAATTGACAAAGAAAGAGATCTGCTGGGTGGATGAATGCACAGAATTGTTATAGGCGAACTTGCCAGAGGCAGCAGGGACACACACTTGTCCTGTTGATAGCTGACATAACAAGAAAGATCCTGTTCCAGTATCTTATCTGTTCCAGTAACCTTATCTGTTTGCCCATACATTTGTGGATGGTGCATGGAAGATAGACACAGCTCAGTTTGCAACAACGGCAACAGGGTGTGCCAAAACCAAGTGGTAAATTGAGAGCCCCAGTCCGAGACCAGACTGTCTGGGAGGCCGTGTACCCAGAAATGTGTTTAATAAGTGAGCAGTCTCTTTGGCAGTGGGGAGGCCAGAGCGTGGAATGAAGTGGGCCATTTTACTGAATTTGTCGACCACAACCAGAATGGTAGTATTCCCCTGGGAGGGTGGTGAATCCATGATAAAGTCCAGAGTCACCATTATCCATGGCCATTCAGGTGTGGGTAAGGAGTCCAATAGGCCCGTGGGTTGTCCTGGGGCATGCTTAGCTCTCATGTAGATAGGGAAAGATTGTACATACTTCTCCACATCATCTTTTATTCTGGGCCACCAAAATTCCTGTATGGCGACTTCCCAGGAGGATCGCTCCGCTTGTGCTTGCCTCTAGGATGAGCACTCGTCTCAGAGGAAGCTTTTTCAGTTTTTAAAACTAGTCAGAAGTTTTTTTTGACTGGGAAAATTTTCTCCCAGGCAAGGGAGAAACGTAGAGATTATCCACAGAAGTTCCGTGGTGTTTGTTGGGGGCTGGAATTCAACAGGATCGTCTGTGAATGAAGGTCTAGCCAGCAAGCGTCGGACGGAGCTAGGGATTACAGCAAGCTCAAACTGATTAAGCGAGACTTTTTTTTTCTTCAAAGAAAAACGTTCTAACAGGCAAGCATTCTTCTGTCTATTATTATCTAGCTTAAATCATTATAGCAAAAGAGATTTGTCAAGGAATTAGCAACAAGAATTCCTGGGTGAGTTATAACTTTCTCTTCTACATTCGGAACTAGGAGGAAGAAAATCGAAAAAACCTATCTTTGTTTTTATTGCAAAAAGCTAGCATGGAATTGGGCATTATAAAGATACAAACGGATGAGGGGCATCTGATTTGAAGAGAGAAAATTTGATTTATTTGATATTTGAATTTTATATGTCTGGGACTATTTTTTCTGGTCTACTTCTTTTTAACGAATCTGCTTATTCTTTATGCCACTAATTATTTGGATGCTGTGAACTAAATTTGTTTTGCACTTTTGGACACATAAGAGATAAGGCAGTTTGTGCTGTCTAGAGGACTGATGTCATCAGGTTTGGAAGATTAACTCCTTTGTGACTGGAAAAAGAAATAAACTGTTCTTTGCTTGGGAATAGTGGCTATAATTGGAAATTGAAGGTGTTTTGTTCTTTGGGTTTTAAGAATGACAATCAAGAAGGTGGCTGAGACCCTGGATGTACAGGAAGGGATTTCCTCTCTAGATATGTTTCAGAAAATAATGAATGAGATTAAGCTAATCAAACAAGAGATGAGACAGAGCAGACAAGAGATGAAAATTGAATTTGGCAGAATGAGACAGGAGCTGACAGAAATAGAGGATTCTACGAGAATGGAGGTAGATGGGACCAAAGATATAACTGGACAAATAAAAGGAGATGAAAGAAAAATTAAAGGGAAGGTTCAAGCCCTGGAGATTGGAATAGATTTATTAAATATGGACTTGGAAAAAGATTTGGATTTTATGGCTGTGATGGATCCTGGAGACAAATATTACTGTTTGGAACTCAGCGCTGTCCCTGAAGGAATTGGTGAAGAGATTGGAGATAAAGATATCATCGGTTCGAAAAAATTCCTGGACTGGAAGGATTTGATGGAACTTGAAATGGAGAAAGTTTACAGAATTAATTCCAGATTTGTGACAATGGAAAAACTTTCAAGAGATGTGCTAGTGCATTCTGTAAAAAAGAGGAACAGAGATGTGGCTTTGCAACAATATCTCAGTGATACGTTCAGAATTGATGGCAAGGAAATATTTATGATGAAGGAAATTCCTATCAGACTCTTATTATATGACTACGACAGCAAGATTATTGGGTGCGCAAAGATGGAAGATGGAAGATGGAATCAACGCGGATAATGGAAGAAGAGCTATTGAAATTACTGGATTTAGTAGACTTGAAGAGATGGATTAATTGACATGCCTATTTGGAGAAAAATTGATGGATATATATCTCAAGGATTGGAAGCTTCTCTTTGACTTTTTGTTGAAAGGTGAGTTGGAAAGCTGTTGACATAACTGTAACCGTAATAAGAAGAGAAAAAGAAGAGAAAAGAATAAAAAGAAAACCTCACGGAACTGTCTGCGTCTGCATCTCTCGGCTTTGGGCAGGACAGGCTGTAGCAGCACCGTTCTGACGGCTACATCTGAGGCCTCCTTTTCCACCAGGAAAGGGCGATGGTGGTTGGCATGTTGGAGTATTGGTTCAGAGGTAAACAACGTTTTAAGTTGGTCAAAAGCCTGTTGGGCTGCCTTGGTCCACTGAAAAGGTCCAAGTCCTTTAAGACAATCTTGCTAGAGGGCAGTCATGTTGAAATGACAGCTGTGAACCATCTGCAGTAGTTGGCGAACCCCAGGAAAAGTTGCAGGCATAGGCCATCAGAGATTTGTCACTTCCACTCCAGGGGTCAAAGACTGCAATGCCTTCAGCAAGTGGGACAGGAAATGGAGTAGAGGGCCACTAATGATACTAGTCAGCTGATAAAAAAAAGCCTCTAAGCAGCAGGACGTCTTGTAATTACACCTCCAGCAGAGTGGTTCCTGGGCTGATTGGTCCATGGGAAGCAAGTATATCTCGATGGCTTTAAAACAGCTTAATAATAATAATGATGATGATGATGATGATGATGATGATGATAAATTATATTCCCCGGAGCCACGGGCCAGGGGCTCTACAGGAAGTGCTTGTCTCCTTTTGGGGTGCAAACATACTGCAGACTAAGACAGACAAACAATTGCCATCATCAGACCCTGGAATGCACTCAGCAATTCTTTTTCACCCACAAGGAATATTCGTTAACATCATCAACTATTTCTGTCTGTCAGGACAGGAGTCTTTGGATTTGTGTAGTGGCAGCTAATGGCTCTAAGTCAGTGAGGCAATGGAATCCATTCCAGGTTTTAATCTGAAATTTCAAGGACCTGTCCAAAGTTCTCAAACCTATTCCCAAATTAGGATTAAAACTCGGAGTTCAGACGAAAACCCGGAGCAGATTTCACTGCCCCACCAACATGGAGCCACCAGCCTCCACTGGATTTCTGAACTCCTCCCCTTTATGGTGAGACATTCATGGCTGCAGACTGAAAGACTGACAGGGCTGTTATGCCTTTCAAGGAGACTCCACTGACCTAGGTAGTTTATTGATTTCCCCTGTGCTGATGGGGCTTTACAAATTCCAGGACGATAGTCAGCTTGACCTTGACCTGTCTGGTATTCCTGTTTCCAACCCGGTACTGCCTGCTGGATTAGTTCCTGGAACTCCTGCCTTCTGTTCTCCACCTTCCCGGTTCTCCAGGCTGCCCATAGCCCAATATCAAACCACCATCAGAATGTACACCTGCACCTTTGCCATGGTGCTCCGAGTCTATGGGGTTGCCCTGTCTAGCCCTGACCATCATCGGCCCAACTTACCTCGCCTCCTTGGCATCCTTATTCGTGACAGTCAGGATTCGTCTGGAAAGTGTCATCCCACCTTGGTAGATGAAGCAGTTTCCAAAGTCCACTTTGGTGGGGGATAAATGGATGTTGGGAGTCACAGCTGAGCCTTGCAGCACACAAGTATATGTTGGTCCATGGCTGATCTGTGAACACAGAGAGAAGCAGTCTCATACCAGGTCAGATTACTAGTCCAACTAGTCCAGAACTATACTTGGCTGATGGTAATTTTTTAAAAAAATATCTGATTGTGCTGGGAGCCTTTACCTCTGATTTTTAATACTCTTATAGTAAATATTAAACTGGAGGAAAGCCCACACCAAGACCACTGAGAGCCTTGGGCCCAGCGGAGAACAAAACAATTCCCTTTAACTAAATCAGTCCTATGCATGTCTACCATTAATCTTGGTGAGGATTACTTCTGAGGAAATTTGCATGGGATCACCTGCATGATTCGGTTTTGGAGAGAAAAAGAGACAAAAGTGTGACTGTTTGGGAGGAGAAGGTGACAGGTTTTAGGGGATTTTTGGAAATAACAGAACATATTTGTGGAATGCTTTGAGTACAAGCCCTTTCCCACCTCTTAAACAGATGCCTTTTTGCAATCCCACCTACATACACAAATCCCAGTAAAATCCTCCCATTTCTGTTCCATCCGTTTATGGTACTAGTTTTTCAACCATGAGGGCTATTTAAAGGTATTTTAAAGTCAAAATTGTAATTATAACAATGATAGTAGCAGAGCTAATGAAGCTATGTCAAGAAGCCAGTTACAGTAGATTGTTTTACTGAGATGACTGCCATGAATTAGAGACAGGTAATAGCTGATCTGACATGCTTTGGGGACTTTTCAAGAGGATTTTACTGTAAAAGTCTTGAACATATGGGGATGTAATGTGATATAAAACAGTCGGGGAAGGACTGTGGCTCAGTAGTAGTGCACACAACAGGCACATCTACCCCATTAAAAATTCATGTTGATTTTCAATTTTAATCCCAGAGAATTAAAACTGTAATACAATATAAATAAAAAAGCAATGAAAGTACAATTAAAATCATACAGCATCTACAATTACAACTGCTACAACAGGCAGAAAAATCATTTATGTGGGCCACAAAGACCATCAGCCATTTTCAAGTGGTCCATGGGGAAAAAAAGTTTGGGACCCATTGTTAGAATTGAGAATTGTATTGAATATTTTAATTGCTTTTGATCATTTGTTCATTTCCATAACAAACTATATACTTGTACTTGTGAACTGCAGAAAATTGACTTTACTTTTCTTGACTAAATTTGCAGTCCTATGTGCACTTACTTGGGAGCAAGTCTCATTGAACTCAGTGGGACTTATTTCGGGTTAAGCCTGCATAGGATTGTGCTGTAAAGAATGTGTAACCATGACCATGTCCTAAATCTTCAAGGGAATGCCAATGCCATCCAAAACCGGATGTATCTCAGTTGCCAGATTGAAATGCCTAGTACTGGCCAATAGCACTTTTGCTTTGTCTCAATGAAGTTTCCGTTTGTTCATCCACATCCTGTCCATTACTGAGGCCAGGCACCAATATAGAGCCTTTAGTAGTTGCTTGTAGAGCATGGAAACCTTCTTGTAGGATAATGAAAGAAAAGCATCACCAACCCTCATTCTTACCTGTAGTTTCAGTTCAATATCCTTTAACTTGCATGTCTTCAGTGGGTGGAAGGAAAGCATGACTTCTGCCCGTTCCCCTGCTTCCACTGAACCATTATTTGGGGAGATGACAAAATATCGTTGCACTGGTTTGGCATTGTAGAATTCCCATGAGAAGGTGAAGTTGAATTTGCCAGTGTTCAGAATATAGAAATAACATTGAGCATAATCATTGACTTGCATCTGTCCAGAGCAGAGAGAAGGTATAGTATTAATGCTGTGGCAAAAATTGGAAGTTTTTCTTACTGTAAACTTATGTTTGATGTTGGCAGTGGAGGACATTCTCTTGTAGGAATGATGCCTCCCACTGGACTGACAGGCAAGGTCCAGAATCCTTTGCTTCCTCTTCCAGGGGGAGGAGTCATCCTGCCCTCCAGTTCGACTAACAGAGCAAGAACCACTCCTCCACCCCTAATAGATGAAAAGCATGTCACACCCGTTCTACAAACTAAGAAAGCCTAAGAACGCGAAAAGCCAAAGAAGAAACAAGCAACATTTAATATTTATAAAATCCGTAGAGTCACGTACAAATGAAGGAATATTGGGTACAAATGGTTCAGCACATCCACACTGAATCTCAAGACATATTAGTCACCATGGATGTTCGTTCATTGTACACAAGCATTCCACAAGAAGAAGCTATAGATGTCATTAGAAATACATTAGATCAAAGGACTGACAGACATCCCCTGACACACTATTTATGTTCCCTGGCGGAGTTAGCAATGGAGAAAAATTACTTCAAGTTCGACAATACGTTCTACTGTCAAGTCAAAGGAGTAGCCATGGGGTGTCCCATGGCTCCAGAAGTAGCAAATTTATATATGGGACATTTTGAAAAAGAAATAACTTCTCCACACAGCCCCTTTTCGGTCCATTTAAGGTGCTGGCTACGGTATATAGACGACGTTTTTTTAATATGGAATGGTAACATACAGAGTTTTGAAAAAAAAATTATATGGGCCAACAATAGAAACAGCTACATGAAATTCGATACACAATATAGCAGTACAGATATTCATTTTTTAGACCTCCGCATTATCAAGTGTGGGAATCAGCTACATACATCTCTATATAAAAAATCTACTGACAGAAATACGTACTTAAGGTATGACAGTTCACACCCTAGACCGATCAGACAAAATCTTCCATACAGTCAATTCCTCCGAATAAAACGAAATTGTACCTCGCACAAAGACTTTGTATATCACTCGGGGTCCCTCAAGCAACAGCTGATACAGAGGGGCTACCCAAAGCAGGTGGTGGAAAACAACTATCAGAAGGCTTTACATCAAAAACTCCAGGATCTTTTACACCCTACACAATGTACTTTGTCAAAAGCTTTGCTAAAGTCGAGATATATTATGTCCACAGCATTCCCACAGTCTACAAAGGTGGTTACCCAATCAAAAAATGAGATGAGATTAGTTTGGCAGGATTTGTTCTTCATAAGTACGTGTTGGCTCCTAGTAATCACTGCATTGTTTTCAAGGTGCTTGCAGATTGACTGCTTTATAATCTGCTCCAGAGTTTTTCCAGGGATTGATGTTAGGCTGACTGGTCTGTAGTTCCCCGGTTTCTCCTTTTTGCCCTTTTTGAAGATAGGGACAACATTAGCTCTCCTCCAGTCATCTGGCACTTCACCAGCCCTCCACCATTTCGCAAAGATAATAGGCAGCGGTTCTGACAGTTCTTCAGCCAGTTCCTTCAATACTCTAGGATGCAGTTTATCAGGCCCTGCCGATTTGAACTCATTCAAAGTGATTAGGTATTCCTTGACTGTTTGTCTATCAATCTCAAGCTCCAAAGCTGCCCCTTCTAATTCATGTTTCCCGGGAGGGTCATAGACTCTTTTTTGGAAGAAGACTGGGCCAAAGTAGGAATTGAGCACTTCTGCCTTTTCTTTGTCATCTGTTATCATTTTGCCATCCTCATTGAGTAGCTGTGCCACCATTTCCTTTCTCTGTCTTTTACTTTGGACATACCTGAAGAAAGCTTTTTTGCTGCTTTTAGCATCCCTTGCTAACTTCAGTTCATTCTCAGCTTTAGCCTTCCTGAGTCTCTATATCCCTTTCATAAGCAATCCATGATGGACTTTGAACCAGAAGGTCATTCAGGTAGGGGTGAAGTTGGACCCCTTCTTTCCAAAGAAAAGCCACCAGAGCCACTAGTACCTTTATGAAAACCCTCAATGCCGAGGAAGGCCAAAGGGTAATGCCCAATACTGATAGTGCCCCCTGTCGTAGTTGAATCTGAGAAATCGACGATGGGACCTCAGGATGCAGATGTGAAAGTAAGCCTTGGAGAGGTCAATAGAAGATTTCCAGTTGCCCCTCCTCCGTGCTGCCACAATTGACCTTAGGGTCTCCATCCTGAATCACATTTTCTCAACCCAGGAGTTTAGCCATTTGAGGTTGAGAATGGCCCTGATATCATCATTTTTCTTTGGAATTAAGAAAAAGATGGAATAAACCCCATCTCTCCTCTCCAAAGGAAGAACCTCCTCTATAGCCTGAATGTCTACCAAATGTTTTACGGCCTGCATATAATTCTTGTGCTTGCTGGGGTCCCGGGAGCAGGGGGTAGGAACAAAAAGGTTGTGTGGCCTGCATGCGAACTCTATGGAATACCCATTGGTGACTGCTTCTAATACCCACCTGTCTGAGGTCACCTCCCTCCACAGGTGCGAAAACTGTAACAGATGAACCCACACTGGTCCCTCTGGAGAGCTCAGAGAGTCATGCTGAAGGGACCTTTTTGGAAGCTTTGGAAAATCTTGTGGGAAAGGAAGTGGATCTACCTCCTCTGGAGGAATGATGCCTGCCTCCCCTTCCTTGTTGGCCCCAACGTGGCCTGTAGGAAGAAAATCCCCTAGGATGGGGAAATTCGCCGATAGGGATAAAAAAAACCCTGTGCCTGGCATCCCTTATACTCTTCCTTCTTAGCAGATGGCAGAGCCTGTCTCTTATCCCTCATCTCAACCAAATGTGCCTGTAAGGGCTCACCTGTCAGCTTTGGAGGGGTGATAGCTGGGCTGTAAAGTCATTAGCCAGCAGCTAGCTGGGTCATAAATCTGCCAAGGCTAGGCAGATAACAGGAACAGGATGAGGGAAGGTCAGAGGAGTCATTTCAAAGTCAGTGTCCAAAAGTGCAATCAAGGAGGGAAAGCTGGTTCCAGTGAGCCAAGAGTTTAGTCCAAGGGTCTGGGTTCTGGAAGCTGGGCCTCACATGGAGGTCTCAACTGACATTATAGTCAGCAGCCTGCAGCAGTCACGAACTGCCTTTTAAATCCCACTCCCTCAGACAGGTGCAGGTAATCAGCCTCCCGGCTTCTAAGAGCTTGCTTCTCTTAAACGGCCAGACCGACTGTGTTGTTGCAATACTCGCTGGCGTCTTCGCTCTGCAGGGGGGAGGGGAGCCACCTGTTCATTCTCTGAATCCAACTGAGGGGTTCAGCTGTGTCCTGGACGCTCTCCAGCTGAGGGAGAGCTGGAGCTGCGTCCTCTGGGACTCTGCTTGTTCCTTGTCCTGGGTCTGCTGCTGCTGCCCCTGAATCCTCCTCCTCCTCCTTTGAGGAGTCCTCCGAAGGGGCCATGACATCACCAAACAGCTTGTCTCCTGAAAAAGGCATGTCCACTAGTTTCAATTGTGAGGCTGCATCTACCTCCCCACTGTGGTAGCAGCTGTGAACTGGGCATCAACTGGGAAGCATCATATGCAGCCCCTGCTGCTAGAGCAGATGCATGAGAAATCTTTTAAAGTATGTCCTTAACAGGTCTGGGAACATCCTCACATGATCCCAACTCCTCTGTCCACATAAATGCAGCACTGGAAAGCAATGAGGCGGTGACAGAGGCCCTGAAGGCCACCACGTCTGCTTCAAAGCTGCGCCTCAAAGAGGTCTCCACTCTTTTATCACAAGCGCCCTCAGAAGGGAGGACCACCAAAGATGCCAGAGCTGCACAGGAGAGTCCACGGCAGGGACCCATAGCAGTTGCATCACCTTATCGCCAAAGGTATTTTGCCTCTTTATTACCTTAGAAATCATTTTCTCCTTATTAGGATGTGCCCACTCCCGCTTCCATGATGCAAGGAAGGGAACCAAAATGGATTTGGACTGAAATGTGGAGAAAGCTTTATTAGCTCCAATAGAACTTGTATCCACAACCTCCTGTGGGGAAGCCGTCTCAGCTGACAGTGGTAAAACCCTACAAGTCTTAACTAACAGTGGCAGGAAAACATCTGAATTAAACAGTCTAGGCTGGTTGGAGACTACCTCCAATTTTTCACTTGATAGCTCTCCTTCCTCTTGAATGGCTGAGGGATTATCAACCTCAGGATCAGTAACTCCTACCTCTGCTGGCATTGCATGTTGCACAGGAGGAGTGCCTGGCCTGAGAAGGAACTACCACCACTGCCTCAGCGGCTGAAGTGGAAGCCTGTAGGTTAGAATCAACCTGTGAATGGGCCTATGACCCCCCCCTTATGTCTGTACCTTTTAGGGGACGAATCCCGAGAAGGTGAGCAGGATGAAGGAGAAGGGTTATTTGAAGAAGATCTGCGAGATCTCCTCCTCCTGTGGTACCTGGAACATGTTTTGTGTCTGTCCTTGAACCTTTGTCTCTCTTTGTCAGATCTCTGGGGTTTAGAAATGCCCCCTGTCCCCAGGGAGTCCTGAACCTGAAGAGATGCAGGAATGCATTTATGACAGAAACCTCAGAAATTCCCCCTCAGAAGGAAAAGAGATTGGTAGCAAATGTGAATGAGTAACGCTAACCCCCTCACTGTATCCACCTAGTGAAGGAGAACCTGCACTGTGCTGATCCACAATGCTGGGAAGGGACAAGCTAGAACCAGACCCTTCCTGTGACCAGAATGCTGATGTGCAGAGGTACTGGTGAGAGAAGTCATAGCAAAGGACCCTGCTTGCAACAGTCCAACAGCAAAAATGCCAGTACCAAGGGCATGCTCCAACCAAGCATGATAATGAAGTCTCCCCCCTTTTTTTGCCAGAAAGGGTGGGGCAATAATGAGCACGCTCTACGCAGGAATGATGAGGGAGCCTGCCCCTGACTTTATTTGATTATTTATTTATATACCCTCTCTCAGAGAAACGTAGTAAAACCAGGATGAGAACAGGCAGACAGATGAATCCACTGGGTTCCCGTAGGGTGCGGAAAAACCTGTTCCCACTATCAATTGGCCAGAGTGAGGAGAGAAAGTTGCCGCAACTGCTAAAGTTTTTCCGAAGAGTGTAACCACTAGAAGAAAAATGGCATTCCCGCCTTTTTCTGAGGAAGCTATTATCACTTCACTCTGCCAGTCAGAACTGTGGTAAATGGACCAAGTGCAAAAGGATGTGTGAGCAGCCAGAACAGCCAGAACAAGTGCTCTTTGTAAAGCCTTGTACCAGTAGCTCCTCAGCCATCTCCAAGCCTGATAGACCGCGTGCCCCTAGAGAGCAGGGCGGACCCTGACAGGCAGTGGAGTGGGCAGATGACTCTGCCCCAGGAGAAAGGAATTGGTGGTTTCACAGCCACAAAGACCACTCAGTCAAAATTGACCTGGTAGGCGTGGGGCGGACCCTGCCAACCACTCAGTTCTCCCTTCAGTCTCCTGCACAAGCACTCCATACACTCTACCAATAACATAAGAATATACAAAAAAATTGAAGAGAAAGGAACACACACACACACAACAACAACAGAAAGGGAAGAGGAAAACAAACTCTCAGAATGATAATCAGCAAAGAAGAACCTAAGGATAATTAGAAGCCTAAAGGACCCTACTGTTCACAACCACAGGCAGGGTTGAACTGGAGGCCAACTCCTCACCCTGGAAGAGGAGGCAAAGGATTCTGGACCCTGCCTGTCAGTCCAGTAGGAGGCATCATCCATACAACAGAAAGTCCTCCATTGCCAACAGGTAAACCACTGCTTACAAGCCAGGCTTGTCTCCCTCTGAGCTACTGTGAATTCAAAGACAAAGCATGCACTTTGTAAGCACACTTACTGGAGAAGGACTGGGGCCCTGTGGGGCCCTCTATATGTTGCTGGACTGCTACTCCCATCATCCCTGACCATTGGCCATGAGGCTGATAGGAGCTGGAGTCCAATAACTCCTACCCCCCCACCCCTGCACCAGAAAGTAAGCCCCACTGAGCTCAGTTGGATTTATTTCTAAGTAACATGCATAGGGTTGCCATATTCCAGTTCCACAAATCCGGGCAGGTTAATTTGCATATTATGTAAAGTATTTGCATATTATGCAAATTATTTGCATATTATTTGCATATTGTGCAAATATTTGCATATTAATACTTGGATTGTCCAGTTGTTTTGTTTTTGTGCCTAGGAATTACCACCAAAAACTGGGGAAAGATGTGAGAAATCTTTTTTTTAAAAGCAACATTTTTAGCCTTAAATGCCTGGACTCTAGTTTCCAACACTATGGAGTATTTATTGATTGATTAAGAGAATTTATATCCTGCCCTTTTGCTGTTAAAAACAGAGCTCAGCACAGCTTACAAATATAATAAAAACAATAAAAATACACAATCAATATAAAAACATAATAAAAACACAAAATAGCAACAAACATAAAGTAAGTCAGGGCAACAGTACGGTTAACCATACACGATATATTTCAAAGATGTGGTGGGTGGAGAAAAACAAGAAGCCAAAATGTTAGGAAAAGGAGTCTTTCACACCACATGCTCAGTTGTAAATACTGTTGCAGCAAGCTTTACAAGTTCCTCCAGTATTCCACTGGTGCAGGCACTCAGACATTCAAAGTATCTGTATGTTTCTTATGTTTTATAAAAGCAGAGCTTTGCTTAACTCAAAATTTCTTCTCCCTTTGATCAACCACATCTACACAGGTTCCACCTCCATACTCAAAATGAAACTGGGCCTGGAAGTGTGCAACAACCCCACACATACCTTGCTAATTAGATTACCAATGCCAGGAGGATGTCTGTCTTATGGACTACTCTCCTGCTCCCCCCCCCCCCAGGCATCATGAAAGACCCAGTCCTGGGCTCAGAAAGAAAATAAATATCTGGTCCTCTTCAAAGTATTGATAAGCCTCTTGTTTTAATTGAAATAATAATTATAAATTCTTGTTCTTATCACTAATGGGAGTTAATTATCTTGCATATGCTGCTGTTGCTTCTATGGCTGTAACGGTGTGAGGGTAAAGATAAGTGAAATGCAAATAGGAAAAAAACAACACAAAAGGCAGTAATACTTTCCTAAGTGTAATACCATACCAACCACAACAAGATTCCTATGAGTAAGGCAGAAAACTAAGCATCTCACAACCAAAAATATGATAAATGAAGAAATATTTATATAAAAGCATGACTATCAAATATATTTATTATTTACACAAACTGTAAAAATATTTATAGTGCAATCCTAGGTTTATTTATTCAGAAGCAAGTCCCAGCGTATTCAGTGGGGCTTACTCAAACAGGGACAGAAATGCAACTTCAAGTGATAAGCAACTTCATTCACACAACCCAAAATTCCGAATCATGCCACTTTACGCTGTTTTGCAACTGTTTATACTTGTTTTTATGGTTATTGGATTTTAAATGGCTTTATTTCTTGTTGTGAGCTGCCTTGGTTTCCAACCCTACCTCACAGGGGTGTCGGAAAGATTCCATACACGCACACGCAGACACTGCAGATGTACAAATACATACAGCCCATATAATAGTTTATTGTCAAACCAGTTGGTCATTGCAGAAAAATCAGTATTAGTTTTTAAAAAATCAGTATTATTTTCCTACAGAATAAAAACTGTAATACCTAAGTAAGCCCTGCCTACTTGCTTTAAAATAGGACTGGAGGGCACAAACACAATTCTTTTTTACATTCACTCCAAAGTCCCATTGATATTCAGCACATTCATAACCATGTCTACTCAAAAGTAAGTCCTATTGAATTCAATGGGATTTACTCTGGGCATATGGGATTAGCATTGCTTTTACAAAAAGCAAGCATTGGGAAAGTTTTCAAAACACTGCCCAAGATGTGACTCCTGCACACAAGAGGAAAAAAAACTGAAATGTATATACTTACCCAATTTATGAGATTTTCAGATAAACAGGGGGTGAAACCACCATTTTGTTTTCTAGACACTGCCTAAGGTCAATGAAACTGAAACACAATCCCTGATTGGCTGCAATCCTGAACGGGCAGGGTTAAAGCTACAAAGTGCTATACAGTACTGTTTAAAGAAAGATTTAACAGTCGGGGGCGGCTGACGTTTTTATGTATATCACGAGAACCGGACCACCTAGAAACTTAATTGTTTTTTTAAATTAAAGCTGAGAATCCAGGCCACCTAAAGGGCTAGCCGGGCGCCGGGTGGCATGCATAGAATCCGGGTAAAACCCAGCTAACCGGGCAATATGGCAACCCTAAACATGCATAATATGAACCTTCTGATGTGGGAGGGAAAAGGGAGCTCTTCACTACCAGGAATGTTGCCAAGGAGCATCAGAAGACATTTCTTCAAGGGAAGAGTTCAAAGACCTCTCTGTTTGTGTTCCCACCTTTCCCACAGATGAAACTACAAAGCTGATGATCGAGGATCAGCATAGCAAGAGTTTCTGTTTGACGAAGAAGTCCCAACCAACATATGTTCCATCAACACAGCTTGCTGTTACCGACAAGGAGTTATATTCAGCTAAGTCCTCTTCAGAGCAGACCCAATGAAATTAATAAACTTAAGTTAGTCATTTATCAATACCTCGGCACAGTCATTAACCAAAATGGAAACAATAAGAAATCAGAAGGAGGCTAGGACTGGGGAGGGCAGCTATGAGAGAACTAGAAAAGGTCCTCAAATGCAAAGATATATTGCTGAACACTGAAGTCAGGATCATTCAGACCATGCGATTCCCAATCTCTATGGATGGATGTGAAAATTGGACAGTGAAAAAAGCGGATAAGAGAAAAATCAACTCATTTGAAATGTGGTGTTGGAGGAGAGCTTTACAATTTAAACAGTACAATTTAAATAACATCCCAGAAGAATATAAAGATCAAATAAGGAGCAGAGAACCAGAAGAACTATGGACTGAAGTCAAAGACATTATCAGGGAAGAATGCAAAAAGACAATACCTCTCGTTAAAAAGAAAGACCTCAATGGATGACTGAACAAACTCTTAAAATGGTTAAAGAGAAAAGGAAAGCAAAAGGAGATAGAAACACGGTCAGAACCCTAAATTCAACAATACAGAACTAATACGTAGGGACAAAGAGAACTATTACAATAGTTATTGTACAGAAATAGAAGAGCACAACAAAAAGGGAAGAACAAGAGCACTATTCCAAAACATTAGAGAAATGAAAGGGAAATTTAAACCACGAGTAGGGATGTTGAATAATCAACAGGGGAACACACTGACTGACTGAGATGAAATAAAAGGAAGATGGAAGCAATACACTGTAGAACTCTATAAAAGAGATGCAAGGATGACAAATTCATTCATGGAGGAACCATATGATGAAGAACCAGACATTTTAGAATATGAGGTAAAAGCTGCTCTTAAAATATTTGGAAGAAAAAAATCATCAGGAACAGATGGCATACCAATAGAGTTCTTACAACTACTGAGACTGAATTTGTCCAAATTGTGACTAAAATTTGTCAAGAAATATGGAAAACTAAACAATGGCCCACAGACTGGAAGCTTTCAATATATATCCCAATTCCAAAGAAAGAGGATCCCAGGGAATGCAGTAATTATCGAACGATTGCCTTAATATCCCAATGCAAGTAATGCTCAAGATTCTACAACAAAGGCTCTTACCATATATGGAGCAAGAAATGCCAGACATCCAAGCTGGATTTAGAAAGGGAAGAGGCACCAGAGATCATATCGCAAACATACGTTGGATAATGGAACGGACCAAGGAATTTCAGAAGAAAATCACCCTGTGCTTTATAGATTACAGCAAAGCCTTTGACTGTGTAGATCATGAAAAACTATGGAATGCTTTAAATGAAATGGGGGTGCAACGGCATCTGATTGTCCTGATGCACAACCTATAATCTGGACAAGAGGCTACTGTAAGGACAGAATATTGAGAAACGGATTGGTTCCCAATAGGAAAGGGTGTGAGACGGGTGTATTTTATCACCCAATTTGTACGCAGAATATATCATATGGAAAGCAGGATTGGACCGAGATGAAGGAGGTGTGAAAATTGGAGGGAAAAATATCAATAATTTAAGATATGCAGACGATACCATACTATTAGCAGAAACCAGTAATGATTTGAAACGAATGCTGATGAAAGTTAAAGAGGAAAGCACAAAAGCAGGACTACAGCTGAACGTCAAGAAGACTAAAGTAATGACAACAGATTCATGTAACTTTAAACTTGACAATGAGGACATTGAAGTCAAGGATGATCAATACCTCGGCACAGTCATTAACCAAATAGTGTCAGCTTTTCACTGAGACAGTAGTGTCGGTGGGGGTGCAGGCAGGGCTGGAGATTCCTTGGTAATTGCCAGGCCGTAAGTCCTCACCTGGCAGCTTGGCTATAAATCTGCCAGGCTAGCAAGGAGGAAGCAAGATAAGGGCAGGGGCCGTTCCAAGCTTACATGCCAAGCGAGAAATCCAGAAGAGATGTCAGTGAAGGTCCGGGTCTAGTTTGCTGAGAGATCAGTCCAAGTCAAGGTTCAGGGGATAGGAAGACACACAGTGGTCACGCCTGACATTGTAGTCAGCAACACACTGAAGCCAGGGTCTGTCTTTTAAAGAACACCTCTGCAGACAGGTGGGAACAATTGCCCCTCTGGTTTCTGCAAGCGTGCCGGCCTTAAACGGACAGGCCGGCCCCTCTGCTGCCTGACTTTCTGTCGTCTTCGCTCTGCAAGTGGTAGGGGAGCCTCCCGCTCACTGCCTGATTCCGGCTGAAAGGCTTCAGCTGGGTCTTGGATACTCTCCAGCTGAGGGGGAGTAGGAGCTGCATTATCAGGAGTTTCCTCTGTTTTCCCTTCTGGGTCTGTAGCTGTTAATCCCGAGTCATCCTCGTCTGCGAGTCCCCCGAAGGGGCCATGACAAATGGAGACAATAGTCAAGAAATCAGAAGAAGGCTAGGACTGGGGAGGGCAGCTATAAGAGAATTAGGAAAGGTCCTCAAATGCAAAGATGTATCACTGAACGCTAAAGTCAGGATCATTCAGACCATGGTATTCCCGATCTCTGTGTGTGGATGTAAAAGTTGGACAGTGAAAAGAGCAGATAAGAGAAAAAACAACTCATTTGAAATGTGGTGTTGGAAGAGAGCTTTGCGCATACCATGGACTGCGAAAATGACAAATAATTGGGTGTTAGAACAAATTAAACCAGAACTATCACTAGAAGCTAAAATGATGAAACTGAGGTTATCATTCTTTGGACACATCATGAGAAGACATGATTCACTAGAAAAGATAATAATGCTTGGAAAAACAGAAGGAAGTAGAACAAGAAGAAGGCCAAACAAGAGATGGATTGATTCCATAAAGGAAGCCACAGACCTGAACTTACAAGATCTGAACAGGGTGGTTCATGACAGATGCTCTTGGAGGTCACTGATTCATAGGGTCGCCATAAGTTGTAATTGACGTGAAGGTACATAACAACAACAAGTTAGTCTTGTCTATTAATTTTATTGGTCTACTCTTGAGTACCACTAGCAGTGAATACCACCCATGGGTTGAATCCAATGTTAATCCTACTCAGAGTAGAGTCACTGAAATTAATTAACATAACTAGCTTGAGTCCATTAACCTCAATGTGTCTACTCTGAGTAAAACTTAGTTGTCTACAACTCATTGCTTCTCAAGCCATCATTGTACAGGAACTATTTGACAGGAAAATTCTGCAAATTGTTGATACTTGGAGTCAAGCAGCTCTCACCTCTTGAAAGTGTATCTGATGTGGCTGGTCAGGGTCCAATTCAGAAAGCAAGCCATGACTTTCCTCACACTTCACTGATACATTCATGGTATGGCCAGTGGCTTTCACATTCAAGCAGAGAGGTTGGCTTTTTCTCTTGATGTCACAGATCAAGTTAAAGTTTACTTCCCCTTCCAGGTTTGCCATGAATAAGATGTTAATAGGAAGCCTGGTAAAAAAACAACATGTTAGTTGGAATTCATAGAATCATAGAATAGTAGAGTTGGAAGGGGCCTACAAGGCCATCGAGTCCAACCCCCTGCGCAATGCAGGAATCCAAATCAAAGCATTCCCGACAGATGGCTCTCCAGCTGCCTCTTGAATGTCTCCAGTGTCGGAGAGCCCACTACCTCTCTAGGTAATTGGTTCCATTGTCGTATGGCTCTAACAGTTAGGAAGTTTCTCCTGATGTCCAGTCGAAATCTGGCTTCCTGCAACTTGAGCCCATTATTCCGTGTCCTGCACTCTGGGACGATCGAGAAGATATCCCGACCCTCCTCTATGTGACAACCTTTCATGTACTTGAAGAGTGCTCTCATATGTCCCCTCAGTCTTCTCTTCTCCAGGCTAAACATGCCCAGTTCTTTCAGTCTCTCCTCATAGGACTTTGTTTCTAGTCCCCTGATCATCCTTGTTGCCCTCCTCTGAACCTGTTCCAGTTTGTCTGCATCCTTCTTGAAGTGCGGAGACCAGAACTGGATGCAGTATTCAAGATGAGGCCTAACCAGTGGTGAATAGAGGGGAACTAATACTTCACACAATTTGGAAACTATACTTCTGTTAATGTAGCCTAAAATAGAATTTGCCTTTTTTTGCAGCCACATCGCACTGTTGGCTCATATTCAGCTTGTGATCAATGCCAATTCCAAGTTTCTTCTCACATGTCATATTGCTGAGCCAAGTATCCCCCATCTTATAACTGTGCATTTGGTTTCTTTTTCCTAGGTGTAGAACTTTGCATTTATCCCTGTTGAATTTCATTCTGTTGTTTTCAAGCCCAATGCTCCAGACTATCAAGGCCCCTTTGAATTTTGTTTCTGTCTTGTGCCCCCAATTTTGTATCATCTGCAAATTTGATAAGCATGCTCTGTACCTCCTCACCCAAGTCGTTAATAAAAATGATGAAGAGCACTGCGGCCAGGACTGAGCCCTGTGGTACCCCACTCGTTACTTCTGTCCAGTTTGAGAAAGAACCATTGAGTACAATTCTGGAGTCAACTGTGGATTCACCTGATAGTTGTTCCATCCAGACCACATTTAGGTAGTTTGCTAATCAGAATATCATGAGGCACTTTGTCAAAAGCTTTGTTGAAGTCAAGATATATTATGTCCACAGCATTCCCACTATCTACAAGGGAGGCTACCCAATCAAAAAATGAGATAAAATTAGTTTGGCAGGATTTGTTCTTCATAAATCCATGTTGGCTCGTAGTAATCACTGCATTGTTTTCAAGATGCATACAGATTGACTGCTTTATAATCTGCTCCAGAGTTTTTCCAGGGATTGATGTTAGGCTGACTGGTCTGTAGTTCCCCAGTTCCTCCTTCTTGCCCTTTTTGAAGATAGGGACAACATTAGCTCTCCTCCAGTCATCCGGCACTTCACTGGTCCTCCATGATTTCGAAAAGATAATAGAGAGCGGTTCTGAAAGTTGTGGAGGAACTCCTGCAGATACCATCTTATCAGGAGGTCCATCCTGCACAACATGGGAAGCGGACCTTCAGTGTTGCGGCACCAACCCTTTGGAATTCCCTCCCCTTAAATATTAGACAGGTGCCCTGTGTTATCTTTGCAGCGCCTACTGAAGACCTTCCTCTTTCAACAAGCCTCTTAAGTAGAGATCTTATCCCAGTCTGCATCTGTGCTGGAATTGCTTTTTAAAATGTTTTTTAAATATGTTTTAAGGTGTTTTGTTTTAATATGTTTTTAAAAATGTTTTCTTTTATGATTTTACAAAGATAATAGACAGGGGTTCTTAGAGTTCTTCAACTGATTTGAATTCGTTCAAAGTGATTAGGTATTCCTTGACTGTTTGTCTATCAATCTCAAGCTCCAATTCTGCCCCTTCTACTTCATGTTTCCCAGGAGGGTCATAGACCCTTTTTTGGGACAAGACTGAGCCAAAGTAGGAATTGAGCACTTCTGCCTTTTCTTTGTCATCTGTTATTTTGCCATCCTCATTACTATGGACATACCTGAAGAAAGATTTTTTGTTGGTTTTAGTATCTCTTGCTAACCTCAGCTCATTTTCAGCTTTAGCCTTCCTGACACCATCCTGGCAATTCCGTGATACCTGCCTGTACTCATCCTTTGTGGCCTGGCCTTCTTTCCACTTCCTGTATCTGTCCTTTTTTGTTTTCAGGTCATCCCTAAGCTTTTTGTGAAGCCACATTGGTTTCTTCTGCTGTTTTCCCCCTTTTTTCCTTGTTGGAATTGCTTGCCATTGGGCTTTTAGAATTTCCTTTTTTAGAAACTCCCACCCATCTTGGACTCCTTTTCTCATTAGGGCCGCTTGCCATGGAACCATACTTACAATTGTTCTGAGTTTATTAAAATCAGCTTTCCTGAAGTCCAGGGTGAGCATATGGCTACTCTCAGCTTTGCTTCTGTTAAAATCAAGAATTCAAGTATGGTGTGGTCATTTTCCCCCAGAGTTCCTATAACTGCCACTTCATCCACCAAATCAACTCTATTGGTTAGCATCAAGTCAAGGATAGCTGATCCTCCACTTTCTGTAGAAGAAAGTTATCTTCAACACGTCAGAAATTTCTTGGAGGGGCCGTGTTTGGCAGAATTTGTCTCCCAACAGGTATCAGGATAATTGAAGCCCCCCATTATACATCATGCCTCCTTGAAACATTGGCAATTTGTTTTTCAAAAGTTACATTCTCGTCTTCTCCTTGATTGGGTGATCGGTAGTAGACTCCAAGCACCACATCCTTTTATTACTTGCCCCATTAATTTTAAGCCAGATACTCTCGGTGGAGCTACCAAGCTCATTTTCCTGTATTTCTGTGCAGGGGTATATATTTTTAACATATAGTGTGACTCCACCTCCCTTTTTATTCCTTCTGTTCTTTTTGAACAAGTTATATCCTTGAATTGCTGTATTCCAGTCATGGGAGTCACCCCACCAAGTTTCAGATATACGTATCAAGTCGTAATTACCCTCCTGTATTAAGAGTTCAAATTCGTCCTACTTGTTTTCCATACTCTGCGCATTAGTATACAGACATCGAAGATCATGTGATTTATGGCTTGGCTTTATTTTTCTGAGGACTGTTACTGGGCCCTATTAGAGCCGATCTCTCTGTTCCTGTTACTGTGCACAAGCCTTCATCAGTCGTTACCACCAAGTTTACATCTCCTTCCCCCTTAGGATTCAGTTTAAAGTCCTCCTGATGAACTTCTCCATGCTGTGGCCAAACACATTCTTTCCAGGAATTGATTGTACTGAGAAAATTAGTAACAACAGCCATATCCTGTAGTCCACTGAGCCTCCTCAAACTTTTCTGGTGCCTCAGCACTGAGGGTTTTCAGGAGATATGTACATATGTAGATCCATTATCTATTCTAAGCAAGTAGCCAAGATCCTTCTCTATAATGCAGAATGTGAAAGGTGGGGAACAAAGGAAGTCTAAGTGGAAGCCCTCTGCATCCAGTGCCACAGGACCAGAAACACAATATGCTGATGAATGGGAAATTTCACCCATTTGCAAATCACTGGGAAACCTGACATGTACCTGGATTTCTGAATTCCAAGAGAGTGTGCAGGTGAAAGCATTTGGCATCCAGATACATATCCTCCTTTACCTGGAATGAGGTGTGATCGATCCTTCCATGGGCTGCAGTTTTAGACAGTTGATTCGTCCCTCTGAAAAGCGAGAGCTATCTCTGAAGGAAAAACTGTAGGTCTCATTCTCATCATTGACAATATTGACACTCTCACGAGCCTCGTGCCCTTAGGGAGAAAGGAACAGCAGCAGAAGGTTAGGTTTTGAGTCAGTTCCCAATGAAATTTACTCAGACTTTCCTTTTGGTTACTAAAGTAAAATCTTTTTTTTTTTGCAATTTTAACACACACAGACAGAGATGTAGAAAAATATAAATGCATAGGGCAACATGCTCCTCCAAGCATTTAGGCTCCTTCACAACAAACTGTCTTAGCCAAGCCACGCCACGACTGTTTCTAGGAATGTTCATAAGGTTTTTTAAAATTTGATTTTATTTATATTCTGCCCTATCTCATGGACTCAAAGTGGAGCAGCATGGGGGAACAAAGGAAGTGGACCCACCAGCACCAAACTTCCCACTGCCAGTGACCCCAAAGAGCCATCGGGTACAGACATCCCTGCTGTCCCTGGACTGGAGGTCCCCACACCAGTTGTTTGGGTTCCTGACCAGGTCAGGGCAACTCTCATTTCCCCCAGGGCCACAGAAGCTGAGATGGTGGCAAACCAGATAGGAGCTTCAGGCTCACCACTTAGCTAGTTTCAGGAGCTGCTTCGGAGCTCACACTTTTCTGAATTTTACAATGCAGTTCTCCAACAAAATAAATATACAAAAATGCTTATATAGGGGAAAGCATAGATAAAAATAGTGAAAATATAACATACCAAAATATTAATGAAAGTAACAAAAATGAATTCTATTGGGCAAAACTGCATGCACAAATATGCACAAAAATACTTAAGAATTTCCATACTAATTTTTTAAAACACAAACACCTCACAACCTGATGCAGAAATATGGCAAATGGAGCTTTACACTATAAAATTGAGAAACAGAGAGAAGAAACAGTTTTTCTTACCATAAACAGTATTTTTCATGGATGACAAGATGTTTCCTAGCAGGCACTGTAGCTCCCCCTACAGCTCAGACAGGCAATGCTTCCAAAGACTTTGCTCCTCCCCCCTTGTTGAGGCTCTGCCCCGTTTCATGGAAACTAATTGGAGGTGAAACAGAAATAGGATCTCTATTGGGATTTTTTTGCTGGAATCTGTCAGTTCCATGAGGGTTGGCCACTTCTAAAATATAGTCCCTGCACTGGAAATCAAGGTCCACAAAAGGACCGATAGAGAACAGAAGGTCACCTGGAAAAACGTGTCATCTTTCTTTGAAGACTGCACTTTGGTGTGCAGTAAGGGAGAGGTTTTTCTGTCCAGAGCTCAACAAGGGAAGCAGGGGGAAGTAAAGAAGATACTGAGGGAAGAGAACACTAAGGAGATTTCTTTTAAAATAAAAATGCAAGGAAAGAGTGACTAAGACATAAAGAAAACAAATTTGAGGGGAAGAAAGAACAGCACAGAATAGTTAGAGAAGAGAACTCAGTGAGGAGAGGTCTCTGACACGATGTTCTCCAAGCTAAGACAGGAAACAGACTGAGCCTCAACAAGAGGAGAGGAGCAAAGTCTTTGCTGAAGTGTTTCCTGTCTCAGAGCTGTGGGGGAACCTACAGTACCCTGCCTGTCATCCATGAGAGAAACTGAAATTGAGATTCCTCCATCCCTCACTGCCATGTCTATCCTTACCGATCAAGAGCGAGTGGAAGTTCAGGTGGGATCTGTCCAGAGATACAGCAGGATCCATGGTCTGACCCACCAGGAGGAATGGGACAGAAATGTTCTGTTCAGGGATTGTAAAAGTCCAAAAGGATTCTGTGATGTTCAGATGTTGAGGGATGAATTCAAATATGACCTACAAGTGAACAGGCAAATGGAACACTGTCACAGTTCTGCTCTTGCTAGTGGCATTTTGATAATCTGGTGGCATTTGAACTTATTTACCTAAGACGTTTAGATCCATCCCCTTTTACCAGTGTTTTCAAAGGGTTCATACAAGTGTTAAAAGATCAAATACAACAATGATAGAAAATACAAAAGACAACCAGCAGATAACAGATAAAGAGCTTAAAGCTTTAAATGTTTAAACTACTTTTTAGGGATGTCTTTGCCTGGTTCCAGAAAAGAACTGGTGCAGAAAAAATATGGATGGGTCACTGGACCGTAATTGTGCTGTAGTGTCAGTGGTGAAACATGGCATTTTTGCCTTCTTTCCAGCCCCAACTATCTAGGATTACAGGCACTCTTAGGAGTGGTGGCAAATTCTGCAGCAGATTTGGGAGTTAATTCAGGCAAAACCTAGTGTGGAGTTTGGGAGAGGGACTTACCCAGTTCTGCAGAAGGTTCCGTATGGATCTTACTCAGTTTGCAACATCATCAGTTTGCACAAAGGCCTAGAGACCTCCATAGAAGAAATGCACTTAGAGAGAGGGCCTGTATGTTTCAAGTGCATGTGTACACTGCACCTCCATCACCCTGAATACCACTCAGCAAAAGCACAGCAGCCCAGGGAGAGGTTGATTAAGCCCCCAAGTGCAGTGACTTATCCACCCATTCCATTCAGTTATAAGGGAGAAAGGAAAGGGGTACACTCATATGGACTTCTCTGCCACTCCTGAGTCCTTGCAAAAGGTGATCTGATTGGTGCTGTGCAGGCCATTGCTGGATCAGATGACCAGGATACAAGCCAACCCATGTGACTACTTAGATAATCCCATGTAGCCAGTAAAGAGATGATGATGATGATGATGATGATTTCTTCAATTTATATCCCGCCCTAGAGCCGAAGCTCCCTGGGCAGTTTACAACAATTAAAAACATTAAAAACAAATATTCAAATTGAAAAACACATTTTTAAAAAGCAATTTAAAAACACATGCTAAAATGTCTGGAAGAAGATGAAAGTCTTGACCTGGCATCGAGAAGATGACAGTGCTGGCGCCAGGCGCAGCTCATCAGGAATATCATTCCATAATTTGGGGGCCACCACTGAGAAGGCCCTCTCCCTTGTTGCTAGACTCCCAGCTTTCCTCGGAGTAGGCACCCAGAAGAGGACCTTTGATGCTGAACGTAGTGTACGGGTGGGTTCATGTCAGGAGAGGCATTCCATCAGGTATTGTGGTCTCAAGCCATGTAAAGCTTTATAGGTTAAAACCAGCACCTTGAATCGAGCTCGGAAACATACAGGCAGCCAATGCAAGCGGGCCAGAATCGATTTTAAATGTTTCAACCATCTGGTCCCTGTTACCAATCTGGCCACTGCATTTTGCACAAGCTGCAGTTTCCAAACCGTCTTCAAAAGTAGCAGAGCGCATTGCAGTAATCTAACTTGGAGGTTACCACAGCATGGACAACTGAAGCCAGGTTATCCCTGTCCAGATAGGGGTGTAGCTGGGCCACCAACTGAAGTTGGTAGAAGGCACTCCGTGCCACCGAGGCTACCTGAGCCTCAAGTGACAGAGATGGTTCTAGGAGAACCCCCAAGCTATGAACCTGCTCCTTCAGGGGGAGTGCAACCCCTTCCAGAACAGGTTGGACATCCACCATCGGGTCAGAAGAACCACCCACTAACAGCATCTGAAACCCGACTGAAATGGATCCAGATAATCGGTCTCATCCAAGAGTGTCTGGAGCTAGCCTGCAACCACTCGTTCCAGGACCTTGCCCAGGAATGGAACATTTGCTACCAGCCTATAGTTATTAAGATTTTCTGGGTCCAGGGAGGGTCTCTTCAGGAGTGGTCTCACTACTGCCTCTTTCAGGCAGCCAGGGACCATCCCCTCTTGCAAAGAGGCATTAATCACTCCCCTGGCCCAGCCGGCTGTTCCATCCCTGCTAGCTTTTATTAGCCAAGTAGGGCAAGGATCCAGTACAGAAGTGGTTGCATGAACCTGTCCAAGCACCTTGTCAACATCCTCAGGCTGTACCATCTGAAACTCATCCAAGAAATCGGGACAAGGCTGTGCTCTGGATACCTCGTTCAATTCACCTGCTATAACATTGGACTCTAAGTCTGGCGGATGCTAAAGACTTTATCCTGGAAGTGCCTAGCTAATTCATTACAGTGGGCCAAATCCCTCAATACAACAGGAATAGCAGCCTCTAGATCCTGGAGGGCGCTGATGAAGACACTGGTATGAACTGGGGTCAAAAGGTTTCTGGGGACAGAGCAAATTGAATTCTGAAATAACAAAAAGGATGTCCAACAACTATTCAGAAAAAGAATCTGTTAAAGCTGAAGTAATACTGAATTGGAACTAGCCATTGACCATGGAATGGGGAAAAAGCACTAGTGGATGAGCAGGTGACCTGATGACCTGTCACATCAGGTAGCTAGCAGTCAACATAAATCTGTCGCTGATTTCTAGCCTATAGCACTCCTTTGTTTCCATGGGAAGTGAATGCTATTGGGGGCAGGTGACACTTGTCAGAGATACTTCTAGCACTTGGGTTCTTTAACCCCAAGCCCTGTTCAAGAGCCCAAGTGCTAGAAGGTGTCACTGGCAGGCTGGTCCTTAGTTAAAGTATGGTGAGCTTTACATTATACATTGTTGCCCTATTGCTAAGGTACAAACTTGTAGATTGCAACAGGTGGGCCTCTGGGTTGGTTTGCTGGAATATGAATTACCAGAAGAGGCACGTGAAGTATAGAAAAGGAGCATGGCATCCTTCTGGGTCTTGCCCTTTGCATGTCTAGTGTTCACAGCATAATAAAGGTGACCCCACTAGGCAAAGCAAGACTCAGAGACAAGAGACTGCAATCCCAGCATGATGTTTCCTCTGCCCACTCACCTCCACTCTTTTCTCTGGCCGGAGCAGGCCCCGCTCTGTAAAGCAGATGAAGGCGGCATGCTCTTGTTCCTCCTGCTGCTCACAGGTCCACTGGAAAGAGTAGGAGGCATTGGTGGGATTCATGAGGGCAAAGGTCCTGCCAGTGACATGGAAGAAGTGACATCAAACACACATTAGGCTGTCAACACTATTTTTAAAAGGTATCCCTCATTTTAGAAAGACCCTTTTTAATATTTTCTTTTCATTCCTTTTACAACAATATGCAAAACAGCCTAAAAAAAGTGTCTTCATTCTCCATGCCTCTGATTAAAATTTAACCTCAATCAGTGAATCAAATAAACCTGAGTTGATTAATCTACATCAATAAAAGCTTGCAGCCTTGATGCAAATGAAAGCACCTGACTCATTTATTCAGCACAGAGGTTACTGTCAGCTAGTGTTCAGATTATTGGACAAAGGTAGGAGAGGCCTTTGTGAAATTCGCAAGCTTGAATCACTGACTCTCTCCAATTTTATCCAAATTATGACACTGTAACCTTCCAGATAAGTAGGTAAGTAGCCTCAAATCAGAGGAGCAGATGGACTGACAGGCATCTGAGACACTAGGAGCGGGAGTCGTTTCACCCTCCAGTTCGACTGACAGAGCAAGAACCACTCCTCCGCCCATTATCAATGAAGAGCTGACCATCACGCTCTACTAACTGGGTAAGCCTTAAACTGGGAACTTAATGTCCAAGAGGAAATAAACACAACATCCAGACTAACATTACCATGTACTGTGGAAGACATGACAAAACAGCCTAAACATGTTAACGATGTAGGACGGAGGCAGAAGCCCTAGTACCACCCCCTCACAAAAATAAGCAGAGGATTGGAAAATGTATCGGCAGAGGAACGCAAGGTGGGGAGAATGTCCTCCACTGCCAACATCAAACAGAAGTTTATGGTAAGAAAAATTTCCATTTTTACCTGATGGCAGTGGAGGACATTCTCTTTTAGGGATTTATCAGAGCAGTCCCCTCATCACTGGGTGGGCTTCCTCTGCCCCCATCTACTGCTGAATGATCCTCTGAAGAACCTTCCAACCAAATGCCGCATCAGCTGATGAAAAACTATCTATTTTGTAGTGTTTCACAAAAGTATGTGGTGTAGCCCTAGTAGCGGCCCTACCAATGTCCTGTATAGGAAAATTGCCCTTAAATGCGGCAGAAGCTGCAGCCCCCCTAACTGAATGTGCCATAAGACCACCAGGATGTTCCTTGCCCAATGCTGAATACACTTGGGAAATTGCTGACTTCAGCCACCTTGAACTGGGAGAGGCAAAGACTTTCTTTCCCGTAGATGGCCCCAAAAGGCCATGAACAAGGTTCCTGAATGACAGAATTAAAAGGCGACCCAAATAAAATCTCAGAGCACGTTTCATGTCCAAGGAATGCCGCTGTCTCTCCTGAGAGCAGGAAGGACTTGGACAAAAAGAGGGAAGGACTACTTCTTGCAACCTGTGAAAGGATGAGTTTACTCTGGGCAAGAAGGACAGATCCCGACGCAAGCACCTTGTCTTAGTGGAAGATGCACAGTTGTGGATTGACTGATAAAGCCCCCAGCTGTGAAGCCCACCTAGCAGAAGTAACTGCAACCAGGAAACCTGTCTTGAAGATAAGTATGCTCAATGAGCCTGTAGCCATAGGTCCTAATGGGGCCCCCATGAGAGGTGACAGGACCCAGCAAAAGTTCCAGGTGGGAACACAGTGGGCTACCTGATGGGGAAAAAGTGCTACACCCTTGATGAACCATTTATAAAGATAATGGGAAGGAGTATTTCCCCCCATACTCGAGAAGATACTACTCAGTGCAGCCACCTCCCTCTTGACAGTACTCAAGCTCAGGCCCTTGTCTAGGGGACACATTCAAACTCCTCATGGATTGATGAGGTAATCATCTGAATTTACTCCAAATTGTAGCTATTGAGAAGAACCAACTGCTCTTATTAATACATTCCACATATAAGTATTGCAAGACCTTGATGGATTTACATTTATATACTTACAGACTGTGGCCTCCTAGAGGAGCCAAAGGGTTCTTCTGCTGTTGCCCTGGAAACACTCCCTGGGCCCTGACATGCTGGGGCCCTTGGGCACAAGCCTGCCCCAGGCCCCAGTGCTCCCCTTCTGTGATTCGTGGCAGGATCGCTGCACACCCCACCATTCTCTTGCTTAACCTACCTTTCTCAGTTGTTCTGTGGTTGCACACACAGTGCTGACCTTAACAAAGATGGCAGCTGAGGTTTCCCTAAGGGGCTGAAGCCTCTGCCACCATCTTGGTTCATGGCAGGGGTGCATGCGTGCCATCAGCCAAGATGACAGCAGAGGCTTCAGCCCCTTAGGGAAACCTCAGCCGCCATATTTGTTAAGGGCAGCACTGTGTGCACAACCGCAGAACATGGTAGGTTAAGCAAGGGAATGGCGGAGCTCTGAAGCTCTCGCCATGCGATCCACAGCAGCGGTCCTGCCATAAATCATGGAAGGGGAGCAGAGGGGCCCCTCAGGAGCCACTGTAGCCCCAGGGGCCCTCAGGCCAGTGCCCCACCTGGCAGCCCTTTAGAACCGGCCCTGCTGACATTTTAGGACTTGAGGGGAGAGAGTCAGTTCTCTAAAATGTGTTGTAATGTTTTTTAATTCTTTTTCATATTGTATTTTAGATTTTGTAACCTGCCCTGGGACCTATTGGTGAGGTCGGGCAATAAATAATAACAATGGGAAGCAATTTAATACTGATATTCTAACACCGTCAGGGAACAAGGGCAGAAAAACCTGTCCCCACACTGGCCAATCTAAGGAGAAAAAACAGTCACAGCCACTGGAGGGTGTTCAGGCTGCTAAAAGCAAAATGGCGCTCCCACCTTTTTCTGTGGGGAATAATAGCAGTGTTTGTGAGGAGAAAGATAGTAGTTGAGTCGAGTTCTTTATTTGCATGTAGCCATAGGCCATTGCACAGTACAAAATAAACGAAGTAGGCAAAATAGACATTTTAAAACCAAGAAACACAAAACATGCGGTCACGTCGGGTTTGTGGCCAGGACAGTTTTCACATAATTTGCCCTTAACTTTTTTGCAGCTAGAGCAAAATTAGCCACGGCAATTGTGACCTGCTTATATCTGTTAAAGTTCAACCACCAAACTGTCAAAAGGTATCCCCCCTCTAGAACTAATAAAAGCAGCTAAATTTTTTTCCCTGGGGTGCTTGTACAAGAGGCAAAGAAGCACATAGTGGACTAAATCTTCAGGTACCTTGCAGCCTGAGACACAATAGCGCTCCTCTAGCAGGATTCCCGCATATCTGCCCTCGAGATAAGCTGCGGGCATAGTTTGAAATCTTAGTTCTGTGAAGGCTCTTCGTAACGGGGCACAGGTCAGAATATCAAAAGAGGATGACATAGCGTGGTTGGGTTTAATTAGAGGAAACCAGGGTGAGAAAGGGGCTGCCACAATTGATGCCCTATCTTGGTTCGCATCGTGGTTGAAAACCCAATTGCGAAGCTCAGAGGGATTGAAGCTTAGTAGTTTCCTTTGGGTAAGGTCATAAATTTCTAATAACTCCCAGCACCTTTGGGCCCAACCCCCAACCCGCTGCTGGTCTTGCCAACAAAGCTTTGTGAGAGAGCAGTCATCCATGATAAAGATCCTTCTCCAGTATCTTAAATAGGCCAGATCAATCTTCGCTGCCAGGGAAGGGAGGCCGAGTTCTGCTCTTAAATGGGCTGATGTTGCACCTCGAGGAAGCCCAGTGATCTGCCTCATAAATGTGTTTTGAAAGGCCTCAAGATTTAACTGTATGACCCCAGAGCTCTGACCCAAATAGGATTTTTGGCAGGACTTTAGCCACAAAGATTTTTAGCATTGGGTTGACTAACTGGCCACCGCGGGTGTAGAAAACCTTTCTTAGTTGGCCACTGACTCTGGCGCCCAGTAATTTGGTAACCTCGAGGTGATGTCTCCACGAGAGCTTATCGCTAAAGCATAGACCTAGGTATTTAAAGGTTTTTACCTGTTCAGGAGATTGACCTCATTTAAGGTCCAGATGGATTTTGACCTATTATGTTTCCCACAAACCATTATTTTGGTTTTAGAGTAGTTGACATATAAGTGCTGGGCCTTGCAGTATTCTTCCAGACGGGTCAGCATTCTTTTTAGACCGATTTTATTTAAGGAGAGCAGGCATCGGCATAGAGTAATGACGAGATCTTCCTGCTCCCCACTGATGGGGGGAAGAAAGTGGGAGAAGCCATTGTGGGAATGATGTCATTTATAAAGAAAATGAACAGGAAAGGAGCCAATATGCACCCTTGTTTGACTCCTCTCCCGACTTGGATTTCTCGGGAGAGGGTTCCATTCAAACCAAGGCGGACCCGCAGGGAATTGTCTTGGTGGAGGGATCGGATTAACCACAATAGCCTTTTATCAATACCGGACTGCCCTAATTTATGCCACAGCAGGTCCCTGTCGATTAAATTGAAGGCTGAGGTAAAATCTATAAATGCCACATACAAGGACTTAAGCGGCCCCATTTTGGTCTTTTTTATTAGATGATGGAGGACAAAAGCGTGATCTACTGTGCTCTTGCCTTTCCTAAAACCAGCCTGTTCTTTGTGAATGATGGAGTATTTAGTATCCCACTCTAACAATTTATTTAAGAGGAAGCGCCCATACAGTTTGGACGTCACATCTAACAAACTGACGGGTCTATAATTGCATGGATCCGAAGGGTCGCCTTTCTTAAAGATAGGCACCACTATACTGGTGCACCAGCCTAGAGGGATGGTACCAGTGGCGTTTATATGTGAGAAGAGTATAGCTAAAATTGGGCCCCACCAGGTGAATTCTGAGAGGAATAGCTCTGGGGGCAACATGTCCTCCCCCAGGGCTTTACCAGCACGGACGGTCAGAATTAGGTCCCCTATGTCCGCACTGGTAACGGGGGGCCAGGGCGGGAAGGAGGATGGGTCATCAGTAATAGATAGAGATACCGAAGTCGTATTCCCAAAGGTGGCACGAAAGTGCGAGACCCAAGATTCCTGGAGGATGGGGGGGATTGGCACGAAAAAGTTCTGGGCAAGCCCCTCTGGACTAGCCTCCAGAATTCAGAGTTGTTTCTTTGGAGTAGTGCCAACCCCAGGTCCCGCCAGTTGTTAGCAAAGAAAGCCTGTTTTTTCTCTTTGAGCAGCATCTTGTATGCCCCTTTTAGTAAGAGCAGGCGGGAAATAGCTATTTCGGAATTATTTCGCCTGGTTGTTCTAATCTGGGCACATAGTTCTCTTTTCTGGATTTTGCAGTCCTTATCAAACCATGATTTAGGACCGATAGAGATCCTATCTGTGGCTGCTGTGGTCACCAATGGTTTGAGGGCAATGATAGTGTCCTCATATGTCTTATGGATAGCCTCTGGAGATGTAAGGGCCGATTGGTGGGCCTCAGTCAGCACAGACTCTAATAACCGTCTTACATCAGTCTTGATTGCTATGGACCACTTAAGTCGCTTTAGCCCTTGTAAGCTGCCTAGCATCAGGGCAGTTATGTGTGAATTAAGATGGTGGGCAAGGCCGTGGAGAGTTAGTCTCAGTGAAAGGTGATCACTGTCCGATCTATCCTCCACAGAAACTTCCTTGACAAAGCAACTAAAGAAGGCGACCCCAGGATATAATCTACCACGCTGGCTCCCTTATCTGAAATTGTCAGGCCCAGGATGAGACTCAGGAACCAGACCAGGGGTTGTAAGTAATTCAGTTTTTATTAGAGTAATGTCCAAACAAAGACTGCGTCTTCTCATGAAGCAGTACAGAAATACAGGTCCTGCGGCATTGAGAGAAAGTTGACAGAGCAAGGAGCTGCTTCCCGCTTGTTCTTTAAGAAGGGGCCAAACGGGCGCGCAACCTTTCGCTCCTCCTTAACTGCCCCTCAGGTACTACCCGCCTTCCCCCCCTTCTCTCTTGTCTTTTCAGATGTCTTCGTGTGCGCGGCGAAGGGGGAAGCATCGGCCCCTCCTCTTCTGAAGGTTCCGATTCCAGTATGGGGAATGGGGGGGCTGATGGTAAACTGCCTCGCGGCTTTTCTGCCTTGGGCAGCCCTCCCTCTTCCCCCTTCTGTTCTGAGCTTCGGAGCAGGGGAGGCGTGGGAATGTCCAGGGACGATTCTGAAACTCCAAAGCTCTCAGGCTCTCCGTTGCTAAGCAACCCTATCTCTGGCATTTCCTCTGCTTCGTCTTCGCTCCACTCGGGCGAAGTTGCTCCCCCTCCTCCCTGCCATCCGTCTGAATCCCCTTCTTCCAACCCCCCGGGACCCCAACTCTGCCTCCTGACATCATCCCCTCTCCCAAGCTGCCCCCCCCTTTTGCTGACTTGGGCCGGTGGGGAAAACGTTGATGGAAAAGTTTTACCAAGTCTGGAGCATGCACATCAGCTTCATCTTCCCATGATCTATCAGCTGGTCCATAGCCTTTCCAGTGAATCAAGTACTGCAACTTGCGGCGTCTTATTCTGGAATCTAGGATTTCCCCAACTTCAAACTCAATTTGCTCATTTACCAGGAGCTAAGCTCCGGGATGCTCCTCCGGCCGTAACTCACTGGGAGGGGCGGCTTTTGTTAACAGGGATCGATGAAACACAGGATGTATTTTAAACGTGTCAGGTAGCTTCAGTCGGTATGCCACGGGATTAATTTGAGTTTCTATTTCAAAAGGACCTACCCTCTTGTCTTGTAATTTTCTACATTTACCTGGCATTTGGAGAAAGCGGGTGGACAGCCAGACCCGATCTCCCGGCTGCAGGGGGGGCCCTCCTTCCTGTGCAGGTCAGCAACTCGCTTGTACTCTGTTTTGGCTTTGTTTAACTGTTGTTTCAACGTCTGTTGCGCCGCCTGCAATTCCCTAAGAAAGTTCTCTGCCGCCGGTACCAGCATACCCTCTGAGCTGCTTGGAAAGACTTTAGGATGGAATCCATAATTAGCAAAAAATGGGGTTTGTTGAGTGCTGGAATGCAGGGAGTTGTTGTAGGCAAACTCTGCAAAATGCAAATATGATACCCAATCAGTCTGTTGATAGGACACATAACTACGTAAATATCTTTCCAAAATGGCATTCAAGCGTTCCGTCTGGCCGTCTGTCTGGGGGTGATGGGCGGAGGAGAGTTTTAACTCCGTCTGCAGCTGTTTCCACATGGCTCTCCAAAATTTGGCTGTGAACTGAGTTCCTCGGTCTGAGACTACACTGTTTGGCAACCCATGCAGCCGGTAGACTTCTTTGATGAATAACTTGGCCGTTTCTTTAGCCTCTAAGGCCCCTGCACAAGGAAGAAAATGTGCCATTTTGGTGAGTAAATCTACCACTACTAGAATGGCTGTCATTCCTTGGGTAAATCAGTTATAAAATCCATGGATAGGTCCTTCCAGGGTTCGTGTGGGACAGGTAACGGTTGTAACAGTCCTGCTGGTTTTCCTGTTTGTGTTTTTGTCCGCATACAAACAGAGCAGGACTTTACATAGTTTTCAATATCCCGACGCATTTTAGGCCACCAAAAGTCCTTGGCCACGTTCTGAATGGTTTTGTAAATCCCAAAGTGTCCCGCTGTGACGGAATCATGGCACTGGCGTAGGATTCTGAGCCTTAATTCCCCTTCTGGCACATATCTGGCTGTTTTGAACCATAACAGTCCATCCCTCCAGTGGAAAGTTACTTCTGAATCTTGATCTTGTCCCGTCTCCTGCCTATATCTTAGCATGTCTACATCATCTTGTTGTGCCTTTTTGAGTTCCTCTTCCCATGAAGGCTGACACGATCCCAACGTTAATTTCTCTGGCGGGATCACATACTGAGGCTGGTCATCTGATTCACTTTCTTTGAATTGTGGCTGTCTGGATAAGGCATCTGCTCTCTGGTTTTTGGCTTGGGCATGATAAATAATCTTGAAGTTGAATCTAGTGAAGAACTGGGACCACCTTATCTGTCTCTGGTTCAACTTTCTGGCTGTTTGGAGGCTTTCCAGATTCTTGTGGTCAGAGCGCACTTCAATCTGATGAGAGGCCCCCTCTAGGTATTGTCTCCAGTTCTCAAAAGAATCCTTGATGGCCAGCAGCTCCTTCTCCCATACTGTGTAGTTCCTCTCTGCTGGCTTTAACTTCCTAGAGAAGTACGCGCAGGGGTGCAGCTCCTTTCCCCCTTGGTCTAATTGCAGAAGGACCCCCCCGATGGCAAAATCCAAAGCATCTGCTTCCATGACAAAAAGGCGGGTCGGGTCAGCAAAGCGCAGAATGGGCTCGGAAGCAAACCTTCTCTTCAGCTCCTCAAAGGCCTTGGTGGCATTCTCTGTCCATTGAAACTTCTTCTTTCCCCTTAAGCAGTCAGTCAGAGGAGCTGTTAATTTGGAAAACCCTGGAATGAACTTTCTGTAATAGTTGGCAAACCCTAGAAACCGTTGTACATCCTTTTTGGTAACAGGCAGGCCCCAGTCCAATATACAACTTACTTTCCCTGGGTCCATCTTCACGCCTTCCGCTGAGATTCGGTACCCAAGAAAGTCCAAAGACTTGAGGTCAAATCCACATTTCTCTAACTTGGCATACAAGTGATTCTCTCTCAGTCTCTTCAGCACCGTTTTCACATGCTGATCATGGTCTTCCTGGTTCTTTGAGAACACCAGGATATCATCTAAGTAACAGATTACATACGTGTCCAACAGGACTCTAAACACGTCGTTCATAAACTTTTGAAAAACTCCTGGACTTCCACAAAGCCCGAATGGCATGACCAGGTACTCAAACTGACCATAAGCGGTCAAGAATCCCGTTTTCCATTCATCTCCCTCCTTCATTCTGATCAGATTGTACGCTCCCCTCAAATCCAGCTTCGTGAAGACTTTTGCGGAGCGCAGTCGGTCTAGCAGCTCTGAAATCAGGGGCAGCGGGTAGCTGTTAGGGATGGTGATCTGGTTCAATGCATGATAGTCGTTACAAGGTCTGATTTCCCCCCCTTTCTTTTTCACAAACTATAGTGGCGCTCCAGCAGGGGACTGTGAGGGACGTATGAATCCTCGCCTCAGGTTTTTATCCAGAAATTCCTTCAGAGCCTCCCTCTCAGTCTCTGTGAGGGAGTAAATTTTCCCCGATGGGATGCTGGCTCCTGGCACTAGATCAATCGCACAGTCATAAGGGCGGTGAGGGGGTAGAGTCTCTGCCTCTTTTTCATCAAATACCTCTTTGAATTCCTCATACTTCAGCGGCAGGGTCACTTGCTCGCTCTCCTGCGCTGCCGCCGCTAAGGTGTTCTTGATTCCTTCGGGTTGACAGTTCTCCTGACAATGCTGTGAGGTGAACCACACCACCGCCTCCTTCCAACTTATCTTGGGTTCGTGCTTTGCTAGCCAGGGCATTCCCAGAATCACCTCAAAGTTCGAGAGATCTGACACATATAGCGAAATGAACTCTTCATGCCCAGGGATTTGAAGTTTCACTTCCTCCGTGGCTTGTGTCACCCCTCCTGACTTCAGGGGTCTCCCATCGATGGTCTCCACAGATAGGGGAGCGTCCAGTTTCCACCGGGAAATTCCATGACGCTTGGCTAGCTTTGCATCAATAAAATTTGTGGAGGCTCCACTGTCAATCAAGGCAGTAGAATTAAACACCACTCATCTGGAAGTTGTAATCCGAATAGGTAAGACCAACACCCCTTTTGAGGGAGGTTGGATCATTGGAGGGCCTTTATACAACGCGGCCCCCAGTCCACCGGCCTGCACGTGGACTGGGTGTTCTAGTTTCCCGACGGCTCGGCTTTCCCCCCTTTCAGTCCACAGTCTCTGGCCACATGGCCCGGTCTTGAACAATAAAAGCATAAACATTCTCGACGTCGTCTTTCCTTTACTTCTTCTGACAATCTTGGCCTAGCCCCTCCTTGTCCCTCAGTTGCATTACCTGCCGCCCCTGCAGTGGAAAGGGCCTTGCTGCGGGATGCCGAGGCTGAGTATCTCGGGACCTCCTGCTTCTTTTCCAGGCGTCTTCCTTCCATCCGGTGATCTATCTGTAGGCATAGCTGGATTAGCCCTGGCAGGTCAGTGGGAGGGGTGGTCCTGGCCAGCTCATCCAGGATTTCAGCATTTAATCCACTCCGGTACATAAACATCAAAGCGGCATCATTATAACCCGTTTCCTGGGACAAAATTTTAAAAGCGTTAGTGTACTCGGAAACAGTCCCTTTAGCTTGCTTCAGAGCGCCTAGCTGCCGCGCTACTGTTTCAGCTCTTTGTGGGTCTTGAAACATCTCGGTCATCTCCTGTATAAATCCTCTGTATCTTCTTAAGACAGTATCCTTTCTCACCAGATATGGAGTCACCCATTTTGCAGCTTCTCCCTCCAGAAGGCTAATCACGAAGGCGACTTTAGCCCCATCGTCTGGAAATTCTGTGTGCCTGACATCCAGATATAATTCACATTGAGCCACGAAAGTTGCCAACTGATCACTCTGTCCCGCATATTTTGGGGGCAATCCAATGGGAACCTTTACTGCGGCAACTGGAGGGGCTGTTCGCATCTGGTCTATCGTGGTCTTCAAGGCTTGATTATCTGTTTTCAACGCCTTGACAGCTGCTAGCAGGGCTTGGACATCCGTCTGCAAATCAGCTACCTTAGTCCTCAAGAGTTTCACTTCTTCCGTCTCGGAAGTGGGGTTCGTTCCCCCCCTGCTCCCTTTGACATCTTGTCCCAGTCAAGTGAAGAGAGCGTTGAGGGTGATTGAGGTGGCTCTGTCAAGCTGTCAGGCCCAGGATGAGACTCAGGAACCAGACCAGGGGTTGTAAGTAATTCAGTTTTTATTAGAGTAATGTCCAAACAAAGACTGCGTCTTCTCATGAAGCAGTACAGAAATACAGGTCCTGTGGCATTGAGAGAAAGTTGACAAGAGCAAGGAGCTGCTTCCCGCTTGTTCTTTAAGAAGGGGCCAAACGGGCGCGCAACCTTTCGCTCCTCCTTAACTGCCCCTCAGGTACTACCCGCCTTCCCCCCTTCTCTCATCTTTTCAGATGTCTTCGTGTGCGCGGCGAAGGGGGAAGCATCGGCCCCTCCTCTTCTGAAGGTTCCGATTCCAGTATGGGGATAGGGGGGGCTGATGGTAAACTGCCTCGCGGCTTTTCTGCCTTGGGCAGCCCTCCCTCTTCTCCCTCCTGTTCTGAGCTTCGGAGAAGGGGAGGCGTGGGAATGTCCAGGGACGATTCTGAAACTCCAAAGCTCTCAGGCTCTCTGTTGCTAAGCAACCCTATCTCTGACATTTCCTCTGCTTCGTCTTCGCTCCACTCGGGCGAAGTTGCTCCCCCTCCTCCCTCCCATCCGTCTGAATCCCCTTCTTCCAACCCCCCGGGACCCCAACTCTGCCTCCCGACAGAAATAAAGGTATAGTAGCCCTTAGAGGAGTCCAAATACGTGGCGTTGAAACAAATTAATTGGGATTTAACAATCAAATGGAAGAGAGCATGCCCATTTTTGTTGACAATCTTGTCCCGGGACGACCGTGTTAGAGTGGCCATGTCGCTCGGTGAAAACCAAAGGTCGTTATCAGTGCTGGGATAACTAACGCCCATTCTGGCGTTAAAATCGCCACCGATGAGTAGAAGGTGGAAGGGATACTCACATGAGAGGTTATCCATGTAGCTCTCAAAGTCCGACCAAACGGATACCGCAAGGCTAAAATGGAGGAGGGGAAGTATACGTTTACACATATAAGGGAGGAAAGTTGGGAGTGAGCAATATTAAAGCCATGCAGATATCAAGAGCTACACCCGGGAGCTCAATAACATGTACGTCCAAAGTTGTGGCGATCAGGATCGCTAAGCCACCACTACTGTGCCCCATATTTGATGTTCTCTTTGCCCGCTTCATCCAGGCCTTAAAGCCCTGGATAGAGAGTGAGTTGGTGTCTAGAAGCCAAGTCTCTTGAAGACAAACAATATCAAACAATTGTAGAAAGGCGATGAACTCTAGATCGGCCAGCTTATTTTTCCATCCAGCAATGTTCCATGAAAGAAAATTTGTATGAGGGGCCGTGGATTTGGGACATCTTGTGGAGGGCTTTTTTAAGGGTGATGGCGACCCTAAAAGGCCAGCCGATGTTGGGGTTGTGCCATTAGGGTTTTGATCTCGTCATTCCATAGGATTTCCCAAGACTGTAATTAGCTCTGTGTCCAAATTCTGGGTACTAACATTTGAGGATATTGGGCAGTCATAACAGGCCAAGGTACTAGGTAGGCACGGAGTCTTCCCAAGGGGATCCCAGTTCCGCCGTGTCCAGATAACGCATTTCCGTCCAGGAGGGGCCGTCAAGGGGCTTAGTCCCACATCCTGGGTGCCTGAAAATAGCCGTATTCCCCTCACTTTGAGCTGCATTGGTGAAAGAAGTCAGGTTTATTTCAGCCGTTACTTGATGAGTGGCGCGCTTAAGGGAAGTTGAGCCGAAAGGATTAAGGGACTTAATTAGTTGGGCAGCCAGGTCTGCCAGCCTGTTATGGTGCGGGGACCCTCCATTTGTGAGCAGGTTGGGATTTCCAGCTTGCAGGTTGCTCAACAGCATTTTCAGGCGATCCAATCTATGTACTATTGCGCTCTGCTCATCCTTGGGTAGACCACAAAAGGATTCTATCAACTGGGTTTCTTCCAGTTCAAGAGGCTCATCCAGAAAAGCTGTAGGGAGATCTGGGCCTTCCTGTGGGAGAATGGCGTGAAGAGCTGGAACTGTAGGAGTTGTAGAACATGCCCGGGTTCTAAAAAGAATGGGGGCTATGCCTCGCTTGCAGATAGGTGGAGCTGGACAGATGGATCCTAGAGGTTGTGGGGGTGCCACATTCTCAAAAAGTCTCAAAATTAAAATTCCAGTTCCGGCTAAACCGTCCCTGTTGTCATAGACCATTCTAGCAAGGGTTGGCTTCATGAAGGAGACAATGGTGCGTGCAGTCTTGTAGTTGTTGAAAAGGTAATCAATGTGGTTAATATCTGGCATGCGAATCTGACCGGAAAGGAAGGGTTCTAATACATCCAGAAGCTGAAGTTTCCGGTAATATTGCAATTGGAAACCTGGCGGCTTTGGATAGTTAAGAAGAGCCAACTTATTCTGGTTCAAAACCAGGTTCCAATACGCTTTGATTGGATGACTCTGGACGTCCGTCTTATGTGATTCGGTGGGAAAAGGAAAGCGGTGACCCTGTTGACATCGCAAAGGGTGATCAGATGGTGAAGAAGGAGGACCAGTCACTTGTGTAAATGAGTTTGAGGGAGCGATCTCAACTATCGCCTTTCCCTTTACTGGCCCTGTAGGGTTCTCTGCTAGATGAAGCTCGGAGGTCTGAGAGGATAAGGAGTTAAGCAGTTTGAAGAGTGGCTTATAATTCAGTTTCTTATACTGAGGAGGTTTGAAGTTTTTGATATTCTTTGTTTTTTTTTTAAGGCGTTTTTTCGCCATCCGGCAACGGTTTTATGCTTGGGTGCCCCTTTCCGTATCTGAAGATGCTGATTAGTCATTTTGCTAGGCTTAGAGGTAATTTTTCCTGGGTTTACATTAATGGGTTCCTCCTCTTTATCACCATTCCCTTGGTTTAACTTCCTAGCAATGGTCACCAGAGTGTTCAGCAGACCATTGCATTCGGAAAGAAAGGTTTTAATAAGTTCCATTTCCTCAAGGATCAAAAAGGTCCATCCCACTAGGGGATTATTATTTGTGCCTGAGGGGGAGTCTAATATGTTTCTAGGAATTTTAGGCGTTTCTATATCCGATTTTCTCCTTACAGGCTCAGGGCTTGTTTGTATCAGATCCTCAGGGCAATCGTTCACCTTGGGCTGGAGGGAGGACTGATGATCTGCAATCGCTAATTCCTTGGCTAAATTTAAGGAGGAAGGGTCTTCTCTTGGCCCATAAATGTCACTTATATGGTCTAAAGACCAGTCGAGAATGGAAACCGGAGGCGAGAGCAACTCCTGGGGCTCCTCATGAGGCTGGCTGACGTTCAACTTAGGCAGGAAAAATTGTGTAATCTTTGCCGGTTGACCAGTTAAAGGAGCCTCATCTATTTGTGGCGTTATGCCTAGTTCTTTATATCTTTTCCTTGTTAATACCATGGGAATATTGGGCTTGAAAGTCTGATGTTAAAGACTCGATGTGGAATACAGGCAGGAAAGGGAAGGAGTGAGCTCTTTCGCATGCTACTATCTTTATCTTTAGTAGCTGTCGGTATAGGAGTCCTCCCACACCACTAAGGAGATAACTAGACTTTATTTCTCCCTTCAAAACATTGCCAAACTGCTTCTAGTTCTTGCCCTCAAGTCTTCTCCCCGTTAACTGCCGTTTAGTGTTGGAGCTGGTAATGAGATGATTGATGTCTGGGAGAGGCTTTTCCCAGGGGACTGGTTAAGAAAACTCCTCAGGACCAAAGAAGCAAATGAAACAACTGTCCTGGTTAGGGCGATAAGCTAGCTGGTATCAATGAAATGTGGAGGATTATTTGAAGGCGCAGATGGTATGAACAACCAAAAGCCAAACTATTTACAAACTATTAGAACGCCTGAGGGCCAAGAGGGAGATAAAACAAGCTGTGTTGCTTGCCTCCATCTTTAACCGCTGTCCCCACTATAACTGGCCAGGCTGAGATGGGAAAGCAGCCTGTAAAGGGCTACCAGTGCACTTCACTACCGACAAAAATGGTGCTCCCACTTTCTCTGCAAGGGCTATTCCCTCAGCTTCTCAAAAAAATGCTCAAATGGAGCGAATGCAAAGAAATGCTGCGTGTAAGTGGCCGAAACCGGCACTTTATGTGAAGCCTGTGTCGGCGCTCCAATATCAAAGCCTGGAAGACCGCTTGCCCCTGGAACGCGGGGCGGACCCTGACAGGCAGAGGATTTGGCAAATAAGTGGCTTGAACTGCCAGACTCTATGTGAAGCCTTTCTCAGGGCTCCAGTATCAAACCCAAAACAGAAATCACACACACACACACGAGGGAGAAAGGAAGAGGAAAACAATCTCACAAAAGGCAAAGATAGTCTAGGGAATTTGGACTGCTAAAGGACCCTACTGTTCACGACCACAGGCAGGGTCGAACTGGAGGGTGGGACGGCTCCTCACCCGGAAGAGGAGGCAAAGGATTCTGGACCCTGCCTGTCAGTCTAGTAGGAGGCGTCATCCCTACAAGAGAATGCCCTCCACTGACAACAGGTAAAGAGGAAGTGCACTTGCCACTTTGTTTTGATGGATGAATAATAGAATCATAGAATAGTAGAGTTGGAAGGGGCCTATAAGGCCATCGAGTCCAACCCCCTGCTCAGTGCAGGAATTCAACTTAAAGTACATCTGACAAGTGTCTGTCCAGCTGCCTCTTGAATGCCTCCATTGTTGGACAGCCCACCACCTCCCTAGGTCATTCATTTCATTGTCGTATCACTCTAACAGTTAGGTTTTTTCCTGATGTTCAGTTGAAGTCTGGCTTCCTGTAACGTAAGCCCATTATTCCGTGTCTGGCACTGTGGGAGAACAAGCAGAGATCCTGGTCTTCCTCTGTGTGGCAACCTTTCAAGGACTACCTTTCAAGGGCTTGGAACAGCGCTATCATATCTCCCCTCAGTCTTCTCTTCTCCAGGCTAAACATGCCCAGTTCTTTCATTCTCTCCTCATAGGGCCTTGTTTCCAATCCCCTGATGATCCTTGTTGCCCTCCTCTGAACCTGTTCCAGTTTGTCTGCATTCGTCTTAAAGTGCGGTGTCCAGAACTAGATACAGTACTCAAGATGAGGCCTAACCAATACCAAACAGAGGGGAACTAGTACTTCATGCGATTTGGAAACTATACCTGTTAATGCAGCCTAAAACAACATTTGCCGTTTATGCAGCAACATTGCACTGTTGGCTCATATTCAGCTTGTGATCAACCTCAATTCCAAGATGCTTCTCGAATGTCGTATTGCCAAGCCAAGAATTCCCCATCTTATAACTGTGCATTTGGTTTCTTTTTCCTAGATGTAAAACGTCACACTTATCCGTTAAATTTCATTCTGTTGTTTTCAGCCCAACGCTTCAGCCTATCAAGATCACTTTGAATTTTGTTTCTGTCCTCCAAGGTATTAGCCAGCCCTCCCTGTCAAGAAAGCGAGGTTTGTTAAGGCAGTTAACTAAAATGGTTTTGTGGCAAGAAATTGTGGAGGCCATGAGACTGTCTGTTCCCACAGGTGAACTCAGTTAATTAGGCAGTGAGTAAGAACACCTGCATATCAGCCTGAGACTGGTACCTCAAGGCCACAGGCCTGGAAAGGTTGGAGAAGCATGTGAAAACTCTGGAAGATTTCATCATCAGAAAGCCCCCTGACTGGCTAAAGTTGCTGGGCTTTTTCACATAAAAGTAGAACTAAGATTCTGGGCCTTTGTTCCCCAATGTTCCTTGGTGTTACCTGATGTTGGGGTTCCATCTTCCATCTGCTATCCAGGCTATACATCTCTGGGGAGATGTGGAACGATGAAGTTACTCTGCCTGTCTTCCTATAATGTGTGAGTGTAGAATAGGCTAGACAGATTTGTTATTTTCTCTTGTGACTTGAACTCTCTGCATTTTGTATTTTACCTAACCCTTGGGGTGTTTAGTTTAAGGAATTATTTTGCTTTTACATTTTTTGCACTTTTCTTTTTAATAAAGTTACCTCTTATTTACCCGTGTGTGTTCATTTCACAGGAAATTTGGCCAGCACCTTGGGCAATTAGCCACAGGCTACCGTATAACTGGGTATTTTGCCTTAAGGCTCCAAGACAAGGAGTACATCTTTGGCTCTTGTCTTTTGGAATCCTTGGCAGGTCTATTTCTGGAACTTTGTGTTTCCCCTTGGCCCAGAGTGGGTGACCAGGTTTAAGAGGTGGTGGCAGTCTACCTACGTTGCAGGGTTGGTGTTGGTTTAACTCAGCACTGGTAAGGGAAGCATGGGTTGTGCCTGCCCAGGATCAAAAGCCCTGGGCTTGGGAATTGACCCCCCCCAGTGAGAATTCTTTACACTCCCAATTTTGCATCACCTGCCAATTTGATAAACATTCCCTACACCCCCCCATCCATGTCATTAATAAAAATATAGAAGAACACTGGGCCCATGACTGAGCCCTGTGGTACCCCACATGTTACTTCTGCCCAGTTTGAGAAGGAACCATTGATAAGCACTCTTTCGAGTACGATTCTGGAGCCAACTGTGGATCCACCTGATAGTTGTTCCATCCAGCCCACATTTAGCTAGCATGCTAATCAGAATATCATGGGGCACTTTGTCAAAAGCTTTGCTGAAGTCAAGATATATTATGTCTACAGCATTCCCACAGTCTACCACGGGTGACTCGATCAAAAAAGGAGGTAAGTTTAGTCTGGCAGGATTTGTTCTTGATAAATCCATGTTGACTTCTAGTAATCACTGCATTATTTTCAAGGTGCTTTCAGATTCACTGCTTTATAATCTGCTCCACAATTTCCCCAAGGATCAATGTAAGGCTGATGGTCTGTAGTTCCCAGGTTCCTCCTTTTTGAAGATTGGGACAACATTAGTCCTCCTCCAGTCATCTGGCAATTCACCCACCCTCCACGATTTTGAAAGATAATAGCGGTGCTGAGAATTCTTCAGCCAGTTTCTTCAATACTCTAGGATGCAGTTCATCAAGCCCTGCAGATTTTAACTCATTCGAAGTCATTAGGTATTCCTTGACTGTTTGTCTATCAATCTCAAGCTTCAATCCTACCCCTTCAACTTTACGTTTGCAAAGAGGGTCATAGACCCTCTTTTGGGAGAAGATTGAGCCAAAGTAGGAACTGAGCACTTCTGCCTTTTCTTTGTCATCTGTTATCATTTTGCCATCCTCATGGAGTAGTACATCTCCATTTCTTTTCTCTGTCTTTTACTATGGATGTACCTGAAGAAAGTTGTTTTGTTGCTTTGTTGCAGTATCATTTGTTCCCACATGGATTAGAAGAAAGGGATACATGTCAGTGGGCTTTATGAGTGTTGTCAACTCTTCAGTCACATCTCTAATCCATCCTCCAGGAGGACAGCATACCTGGAGAGTTTATGGATCTTCTCGGCATACTTGGTTTCAATCCCACACAGTAGGGAGTATCCCACTACAAATATTCTTCTCTTCTTGTTGTAGGGTGTAGTTTCATTGCCTCTGCTTGACTGAACTTCAGCCTCTCACTTGCTGTCCCATGGTGTCTCCTGTAATTCTTCCTCTTTAGGATGTCCTCCAGACTCATCCTCGAGTACCTGAAAGCGGTTCCATAATTCCACTGGTGCAGAGTGTCTTCTAGCTCTTCTACTCCTGTCACCCTTTCCCATGGAGTTTTCTCCACTTCATTGTTCCTCACCTCAGCACTCTCCTGTTCTGCTTTAACTTGCTGTTGTTCTTCCACTTCCTGTATTTCTCTTTGCTGTTGTTGTTCCAGCATTCTAAGAAGTCTTCGTCTTCCCTTATACACTTGAGTGTGGCCACCTGCCGCTCCAGGCCTCTCACTTTTTCTTCCAACAGTGCCATGAGCTTGCACTTCATGCACATGTATGCCATGTTGTTCTCAGGCAAGAAAACTAACATTGCACACACCTTGCAGGTCACCAACGCTGGCGTGTCCTTCCCATCCATAGTCTCTATTACCTTTTGTTTCTTTTTTATTTATACTTGTATTGGAATGGCCTGTGCTTTGTCCTGTCCACCTTGAATGATAAGGAGAATCCCACTGGTATGTGCTGTGAACTACAGTAATTGTTTGTTAGGGACCTCCCCCTTGATTTCCCCCAAGAAACTCCTGTTAGCTCTCCTGCTTCGCTCGCTCTGTTTGCTCGCTCTCTGAGAGCTGGCTTGCCTGCATATCATCTGGACCAATGAGACAGCTCCCTCTGCTCTGCTCAATTAGGAGTCAGGAAACAGAATGAAACTCTCAGCACACACAGCTGCTGCTACTTGCACTCAGCAGCTACCAGGCTATGCCACTTCCACTCCAGCTGCTATCAAGCCCTTCCACCTATCCAGCTGACCACACAGTGACTCAGAATAGCTAAGCACACAGTCAGAGCACACGGTGACTCAGAACACACACTCAGCCTTTACTGAGAAAGGCAGAAAAAAGGTCGTCCACAGGCATAAAAAGATAGTCTGTACGTGGAGCGGAGGAACACAGGCGTACATGGTTCAGTAAGGGTTTCTTCTGACAAACGAGGCCGTGCCCCTCCAATTTGCATGGGCTCTCCCCCCCCTGACTGTAAGGGGGTTCCCACGCTAGGTGGACTGCGGATGCAGGGAAGCAGTAAAGGGGGTACTGGTGGCAACCCCCGTGGCCGGTTATCGATCTGGAGACAAAGCTACATGAGTTCCGCAAAAGTGCTCAGCGGAGGGGCTCAAGCCAACTCATCTAAAACCTTTGAGTTGAATCCCTGGCGGTATAAAAACATCAGTCCAAAGTCACTGAAATCTGTCTCCTGAGCCATGATGTGAAAAGAGTTGGTGTAAGTTCTCAATTAATGTTTTCCTTCTCTCAGGCGCCCCAACTGTCTGGACACCATTTCCTTGTGCTGGGGGTCCTTGAAAATCTCGGCCGTGGCATTAACAAAGGCAGTATACTGGGTCAGGACAGGATCATTTCGAAGCAGTAGCAGAGTTGCCCACTGAGCAGCCTTCCCCTCTAGTAGACTGATGATGAATGTCATCTTCATATCGTTGTTGGAAAATTCCAACTGTCATACACATATATACAGTACACACTGGGCAAGGAACGTGGAGAATTGCTTGACTTTCCCCCCCATAACGGGCTGGGATTCCGACCAGGGGTTTGCTCCTGGGTGCCGGGTGTCTCCCAGCCCCTGTTGCATAGGAAGTCCCTGAGCGGCCAGCTGAGGCATCTGGGCACGTAAGGCTTGATTCTCAGCTTGAAGAGACTGTGTTTCAGTCCAAAGGCTTTGAAGTTCCATTAGCACGCTTTGCATGACTTGCTGAAAGTCCTCCCCTGCTCCGCTGCTCACTTCCATCCTTTCGGTCATGGGGGTGCCGGAGGGAGAAGGTGTTGGCTGAATCAAATGTCCCATTCGGAGCAGAGGAACGTGGGCGCACACAGTTCAGTAAGGTTTTCTCTTTTTATTAAAGTTACATCAATCTTAAAAGCCTTTTGACTCATTCAACTAACTACACTTTCTAGGAACTATTTCCCTGACTGGCGCTGACTAAGCTTCCCTCCGGTCACAGACATTGACTCAGCGCCCCCTCCTTGTCACCACCCACATAAGTAGGTTTCTCTTTCACGCGTAAACTTTTGCTCCTTCAAACCGCCAGCCATTGCTCTTCATGCCTCTGGATTCTGCAAGAGTGGGGGGAGAGGGGATGGACCTCGACTCCCCCCTCCGACTGAGGGGGGCTGGTAGCCTGGGCAGGCATGGGAATCTGCTGGGCGCCCAGCTGGGAATCTACCAGTTGGTCAGGTGGTTCCTGTGCCACTGGAGAAGGGGGCATGCTCTCGGCAGTGACCTCTGACAGCTCTGAGCTTCCATAGGGAGAGTGGGAAGTTGGGGATGCTGCAAGCCCTCCTCCCTCAAACTCTCAGTCAAGTCCTCAAAGTCAGAGTCCTCCTCCCTGTCCTGGGTCACAACAGTATGGTGGGAATGAGATGGCTTTGTACAGAAATATTAAAACCATATGTAATATATGGATTTTATTGCATGCATCCAACTTAGAAAATTAATACTCTCATACAACTAGTCTGATTAACGTATTATAAAAAGGCATAATTAAAATGAAATACCCATAAAAGCAGCAAAAGCACTCACTTATTCTGGAAGAGGAAAGTCTTAACATACATATTGAAAGCCCATTGGGCAGAAGGCAGCCTCTACAGAGAAGGACCGGCCACCATAATGGCCTGGTCCATTGTGGGTGATAGTTGAATGTCTGATGGTAAAAAGTAGCTGGAGCAGGCCCTCTCCAAAGTCAAGACTATGGGGGTGGGGTGCCATGCAAGATGGAGAAACAGCAGCAAAACAACAATGGAATAAGCTGGCATACCACCAGCAGCCCCACCCCCTTGATCCACAAGACTGCAAAACAGAAAGCAGTTCTCTCTGTAAAGGGAAAGTCAAAGCTCAATTGATATTCCAAGTCCAATGGCAACTCTAAGCAAGGGTTAGAACATCTTAAAACAAAACTGTTTTAAGCAGCTAATTCACAGAGCTTGCTGGATGCTCTCTCACCTGGTGTTTCTGACATGCACTCCTACTGAGGTAAATTCAATCACTTTGGTGTTAGGATCCAGGCTCATTCCCCCAGGTCCTCGCAAGTCTTGGCTGCGTCTGTGTGCAGTAATGTAATCAGAGTCTTCCAGCTCAAAATGGCAATAGGGCAGGAGGCTCTTCCCTTTCACAGCCACAACTGGCCCTTCCTCATCAGGCTTCAGATTAGAAATACTACAAAGAAATAGGCCAAGGTTGATGGTGAGTATATTAAAAAAATGTCTGAGACTTCCTACCCCATGCATGATATGCAGTCCCTCTTTCCCCCCAATATAAAGCTTGTTAGTCATTTCCCTCTCTTTATGGCAGTGGTCACCACTTTCTGGACCAAGAAATCCCTGTTTTACTCAGTCTCTCACCAAACCTGTATTCAATTCACATTTGCATCTGCTGGCATTCCAAGATATCAAACGCTTGACCTCTGCTTTGTCCCACTATGCATATATACATACCACTCATGTAAGTTCAGGGCAATAGTATTTGACTGGTGAAGGCCTCCACAACATAAGATTTAACTAGTTATGGCTCTGTCAGGGAGTGCCCATATCCTGCTGTTTGTGGCTCTTTCTCACCTCTTTAAAAACACACGTGCCCCCATCAAGCCCCTCAAAAGGGAAAGCCTATGCTGCTGCATCTGCATTGCTCCTCCCCTCCTGCATTCAAAGAGGTAGTGCTGGTGCCAGTTCTCCTAGCCAATCATACCGTACACCCCACCTGCATCTGCAACACTGCAAGGAAGCAAGATCCTTGCATCCCACCAGGAGGAGGAGGAGGACTAGAGATGGGAGCTAGACTCCTCACCCATGCAGTCATACATCTGGGTTCAGCAGCTTCACAGAACAGAGTTCAGAACCTTCTAAACCTAGGCAAAAAAATGTTTTGTCAGGAAGTTGATCATCCCAGAGTGCAGGACACGGAATAATGGGCTCATCCGGGGATTGGAAACAAAGCCCTATGAGGAGAGAATGAAAGAACTGGGCATGTTTAGCCTGGAGAAGAGAAGACTGAGGGGAGATACGATAGCACTCTTCAAGTACATGGAAGGTTGTCACACAGAGGAGTGCCGGGATCTCTTCTCCATCATCCCAGAGTGCACGACATGGAATAATGGACTCAAGTTGCAGGAAGCCAGATTTTGACTGAACATCAGGAAAAACTTCCTAACTGTTGGAGCCATACGACAATGGAACCAATTACCTAGAGAGGTAGTGGGCTCTCCGACACTGGAGGCCTTCAAGAGGCAGCTGGACAGCCATCTGTCAGGAATGCTTTGATTTGGATTCCTGCATTGAGCAGAGGGTTGGACTCTATGGCTTGTAGGCCCCTTCCAACTCTACTTTCTATGATTCTAAGATCACTGGCTCTGCCTCCGAGTGCGAAGCTGGACCCCTTGCCCATCCCAGGCAGGAAGTCACTCCTCTCGTCAGCAGTCCCGCCCTTGGTGTATGAGTGGAGGCCACTCTTCCCTATCCTCTTTGAGGTCCTGGTTATACTGGTACTACTGCCTCTACAACCATAGGTGTTCAGTGGACCCAGAATATCTCTGGGATCCCGTCAACGGGCAGCACAACTCATTTTTTTTTTTCCAATAATTTTTATTCAGATTTTCATAAAACATACAAGACAAAATCATAAAACATTCAAAGACAAAAAACAAAATCAAAAATAGTTAAACAAAAAGAAAAAAAGAAAAAAAAAACAAAAATAAAAAATAAAGAGTAAAATATTGACTTCCCATTTGTCAAAGATCAAATCAGTTATAAGTCTATAATATATAACAATCCTGTCTCTTAAGTCATATTATAAAATCACTTTCCTCCAGTAGTTATCTTACTTAATCATCAAATCTCATAAACATTACTTTATTCTTTCCACAAAAAGTCAAAGAGAGGTTTCAATTCTTTAAGAAATATATCTATCAATTTTTTTTCCAGATAAGCATATCGATTAATCCATCTCATTACTAATTATGATAATCTTATTGTCATAACCATAGTCAAAATAAACATTTCAATTAATCCATCACATCAGAATCTGTTAAGTTCAGTAATTTCAGTAGCCATTGTTCTATTATCCCTATTAGTTCCATTTTCCATCTTCCATCTTCAGTAGTCTTGTTAAGTCCAGTAATTTCAGTATCCAATCTTCCATTATCAGTATTCCATAATAATCTTGCTGTCAAAGCCATAGTCATATAGTAAGAGTCTGATGGGAATTACCTCTATCCCAAATATTTTCTTGCCATCCATTCTGAATAGGTTGCTGAAATACTGCTGTAAAATCATATCTCTGTTCTTTTTTTCAAAATACACTGGGTCATCTCTTGAAAGTTTTTCCATTGTCACATGGCTGCAGTTAATTCCATAGATTTTCTCTATATTGGGCTCCATCACATCATTCCAGTCCAGAAGATTATCCATGCCATTGATAACTTTATCTCTAGAATCTTCATTAATTTCTTCAGAGATAACATTGAGTTCCAAACAATAGATTTTATTTCTAAAGTCCATAGACTCCAAGTCTTGTTCCTGTTCCACGTTTGTTCCAATCTCCGGGATCTCCTCTCTCACAGGGACCCCTGTTCCAGTCTCCAGGGTCTCCTCTCTCACAGGGACCCCTGTTCCAGTCTCCAGGGTCTCCTCTCTCACAAGAACCCCTATGTCTTTAATCTCCTGTGTCTCCAAACAATAAATTTTGTTTCTAAAGTCCATAGACTCCAAATCTTTTTCCTGTTCCACGTTTGTTCCAATCTCCGGGGTCTCCTCTCTCACAGGGACCCCTTCCAGGGTCACCTCTCTCACAGGGACCCCTATATCTTTAATCTCCTGCTTCATTTTACTCAATTCAATTTTCAGCTCCTTACAACCCTGTCGCAGGTTTTGTTTCGTTATCTCAATCTCATCCATTATTTTCTGAAACATAGTTATTTCCAGCTTCTCAGCCACTTTCTTAATTGCCATTTTAAAAGAAAAATATAGGAAAACCACTTCTTATTTCAGCAACAATTGGGTTAATACTCCAAACTTGGTGACATCACAGTATAAACAGAGCAGACAGCCTTATCTCTCCATGTTTAAGTAAACAAAATGCAGTTCCCAGGATCGAAACAATTAATGGCGGTCGTCAGAAAACAGATTCGTCAAAATAAAATAGACCAAAAAGAGAGTAGTCTCAGGCAATATAATATTCTTCAAAATAAAAATCTGGAATAGAAATCCCTCTTCAGTGTATATCTTTAGAATGCAAATCCAGGACAGCTTTTTGCAACAAAAACAGAGATAAGCTATTAATTAGTGAGTAGCAGAGAGAAGTTATGGCTCCCCAGTGAGATGTCAAAAACCGATCAATCTGGCAAATCTCTTTTAAACAGCAACAATTTAAGTCAAGTAAAAGAAAAATATAGAAAGAAGGGTGCTTGCCTGTTAGTGCGTTCTCTCTTAGAAGATAAGATGAACGTTCGCTTTTCCAGATAGAGCTTGTTGTTAAAAATCCGTCCCACCTTCGTCGGCTGGACCTCGTCCCATAAATTAATGAGATCTGGTCGTCCCAACAAAAATAGGCTTTGAGGTTAATCTCTTCGTTTCTCCCTACCCGGGAGAAGTTTAATCAGTCAAAAAAAAGAAAAAATCTGACTGATATATCTGAATAAGCTTCTTTTGAGGCAGGAGCCCGTCTCAAAAGCAGGCACAGGCTAAGTCACCCTTCCCGGAAGTCCAACGGGCAGCACAACTCATGTAGGCACTCTAGGTCTGCACCCTACTGTCAGGATTGGGGATCCCCTTGCAGCATTTGTCAGTATATACACTAGGATATGAGCCCAAGTGTTATAGGCCTCATTTTTCTTGGTGTAGGAGTGCTCAGCGTGCTTTCATTACAGTAATAAATCTCCTCACATGAGGTATAGCAGGGGTGGGTAGCCTTTTTTTCTGTCAAGGGCCTCATTCCATTGGGGGTAATCTGCTAGGGGCCATATACTGGCAATGGGCAGGGCCAGAGCCAAAGGTGGGGGGTGGAAGACCCCATTTGCTCTCTTTGTGCCATATCATCACCCCCATTCCTACTACCCTCTTTCTCCTGGTTTTCCTCTCCTGACCCAGAGTCATCTGGCAACTCAGGGTCTCATTCAGAGTCAGGGTCTCCTCAGGACTAAGCAGTTTCTGAAGCACCTTTGTCAGCAGCACCTGTGGCTAAGGCGTGGTTTAGGAGTCCAGAGTATATCAGGTTTCTCTTCTGCACATTCTAATTGAGGGAAACAACACTGGTCTCTGGCTCCTTGAATCAGAACCTAGTTGCCCCAACATAGGGCTTGTTTACATGGGACCCCAGATCCACATTAAAAATGCTGCTTTTTCCATCGCGATTGATTTTGACAGTTCACATACTTCCACCCTCGCTATGAATTGGCTGTGCACGCGTGTGCATTTACTGCTATCAACATTTCCTTGTTGCCACGCCCGCACATTAGCATGTTAACTGCAGAGGCGGGGAAGGGGCAATGTTTCCCTAAATGAAGGAATAGGTGCTTGAAAGAAAGGGAATCACTCCCACCCGTGGCTGTTAGGCTGTCCCTGTGCGAGATTGATGTGCCTTTGGCACCGGCCCGGGACAAGCCTCAGCATGCGTTCTGGGAAACATAAAAAACCCCCAAACAATTATCTTTAGAGAGACATTAAAAGCAGCTACTAAAGGAAGCATTGACCATTTAATATTATCGCGCTTAGTGAGTGGAGCAGATGCTGGGATGAGATGCCAAGGCAGCTCCCCTTTCCCCTGACCCCAGTGGCACCTTCGCCAGTCTCCTCTCGTCCTGGCTGCAAAAAGGGCGCATGCATCAGCCTGACGGGGGGAGAGATCCAGCTCTGGGGGGCAGCGGAGGGAAGCTACGAGGCAGAAGAGGTCCTCCACACACACACTTTCTCACACTCTCTCTCTCGCACACACACACACACACACACCGTAAACAACAGCACCAAAACCACAGCTCCGAGGAAGGAATTTTACGAGCTCCAGCCCTGCTACCCTCGATGAAGGGGCGGGTAATGTGATTTTGTTGAAAGGGGCGGGGGAGGAAATGTATTGGGGGGGAAGCGGGAGTAAACTGGAGAAAGGAAGGCAAGAGCGACCGGAAGTTGCTTCGTCAATGGCAGGAAACAAAATGACGCCCAGAGACAGTTAAAGGGGCGGAGAAAAGGGAGGATCTAATGGCGAAGAAACTGCACAGCCAAAAAAAGGCACTTAAAGGGTAATACACGGTAGAAGCAGGTGTGGATTTTAAAAGCAAATGCTGGTTTTTGTCGCATACATTTAATCTGGAGTTAAAGGCAAAAGCAGTAGAATGCACGGAGGATGAGCTCTGGTGAGGCTCGGCGGCGCTCACTGCGAGGGAGAAGGGACTCGGGATTCCTGACCCTGAAAGACTTGGGAGGCAGCTGACCAAGAGAGGAGGAGGAGCTCTGGTGAGGTAAGCAGCTCATCTGCATACTTTCCTTCCCACCAGGCTCGGCGGCGCGCGCCAGACAGGGGCGCACAAATTAAACACACAGACACACACACAAACTACAATCCGTTCAACTAATTCCTGGCACTGACAACAGGAACAACAAGACTGCCACTGACAACAGGAATAGTAAACAACAAACAGAAAATGGAGGGGGATCAATCAGTTGTTGTCACCTGCAAGGTGTGTGCTATGTTCATCTTCTTGACGGATACCATCTGCGATTACACTTGCAGCAAGTGCAGATTGGTGGCGCTCCTAGAAGAAAAGGTTAGGGAGCTGCAGCAATGCATAGACACCCTGCAACTTATCAGAGAAGATGAGGACTTCCTCGATAGAACACAAGAGGAATTAAGGGAACGACACAAAGTACAGGAAGAAAGCGACAAGGAATAACAGGACTGCAACAGCAACAAATCCCCGTGGAGGACTGTCACTGTAAGGGCAAGGAAAAACAGGAGGGATTCAGAACTGCTGCAACTAACAAATCGCTTTCAGCGTCTCTCGGCAGACAGCACCCCTGAAGAGCCTCAACAAACTCACCTGCATCAAGAGCCGCTGGCTGCAAAGGAAGACTCCACACCCCAGAAGAAGGAAGCTGATGCAACCACCGCTCGCAGCAAAAAGAGGAGGGTGCTGGTGGTTGGAGACTCGTTGCTCAGGGGGGTAGAGGCACCAGTATGCCAGCCGGACAAAATGAATTGGGAAGTCTGTTGTCTCCCTGGGACACGCATCCGGGATGTCACTGACAACCTGTCGAGGCTCATTGGGAACCAAGATAGGTACCCCTTTCTCCTCATCCATGTGGGCACAAACGACACGGCCAGAAACACCTTGGAACAGATCACCTCAGACTATGAGGTTCTGGGTAGGAAGGTCAAGGATTTTGGGGCGCAGGTGGTCTTCTCGTCAATTCTTCCCGTGAAGGATAGAGGACTACAAAGGGAAAGGAAGATACTGCAGGTCAACAACTGGTTACACAGATGGTGTCGACGGGACAGGTTTGGATTCTGGGACCATGGTCTAAGCTTCTTGGAGGGGGAACTGTTGGCAAGAGGTGGGCTTCACCTCACGAGGACTGGGAAGAATCTCTTTGGCAGAAGTATGGCAAAACTCATCAAGAGGGCTTTAAACTAAAGCCTCTGGGGGATGGAGATGATAGCTTAAATACCGATCCAAAGACAGTGGGTTGTAAACGCAAGGATTTGAAGGGTACAGGAGACACTAGGAGACACTGGGAGACAGAAAGGGATGCACGGCAAAGCTCACGGTATATTAACGGAGGAATCCAATCAGGACAAAAGAGACTTCTGGTGTCTATATACCAACGCGCGGAGCTTGGGAAACAAGCAAGACGAGCTTGAAGTCTTAGTGCATCAAGGCAAATATGACTTCATAGGGATAACAGAGACTTGGTGGGATGACTCCCATGATTGGAATATAGCCATTCAAGGATATAAATTCTACAGAAAGAATAGAAGCAACAGAAAAGGAAGGGGAGTAGCGTTATACGTCAAAGACAAATACACCTCTATGGAAATCCAAGAGAGCGAACAAAGTGGTCCGGTAGAGACCATTTGGGTAAAAATAAATGGAGAAACAAATAAAACCGACATGGTAGTAGGTGTCTACTACAGACCCCCTGGCCAAGAAGAGGTGGTAGACGAGGCCTTTCTCAAACAAATCTCTGAAATCTCAAGGAGGCAAGAAGTAGTAGTGATGGGGGACTTCAACTACCCGGATATCTGCTGGGAGACAAACTCTGCAAAGCACAAAGCCTCCAACAAATTCCTGATGGGCCTTGCTGATCATTTCCTCTTTCAAAAAGTAGAAGAAGGAACAAGGGGATTGGCAATCCTGGACCTGATCTTAACTAACAGGGACGAATTGGTCACGGGAATTAAAGCGGTCGGTACCTTGGGGGAAAGTGACCACGTAATGCTGGAATTCGTGATTCTGGGGAAAGCCAAAGAAGAATATAGTCAAATATGGACCTTGGATTTCAGGAAAGCCGATTTTAGCAAGCTCAGGGAAATGACGGGTAGGATCCCGTGGCTAGATAGACTAAAGAAAAAAGGAGCCCAAGAAGCTTGGGAGTTCATGAAGAAGGTATTACGAAAAGCGCAATCGCAAACAATTCCAAAGAGGAAGAAAAACGGAAGACATCGCAAAAAGCCAATGTGGCTACACGGAAGACTGGTGGAGGAGGTAAAAGTAAAAAAGAGCATGTATAAAGAATGGAAGGAAGGACACATCACCAAGGAAGAGTACCGACGAGCGGCTCGGGCTTGCAGGAATAGCGTAAGGAAAGCTAAAACCCAGAATGAGCTGAGGCTGGCGAGGGAAGCGAGGAACAACAAAAAGGGGGTTTTCAGATATGTTCGAAGCAAGAGAAAGACCAAGGAAATGGTGGGACTGCTGCTCAATGAGCATAGCAAAATGTTGACAGATAACAAGGAAAAGGCAGAACTGCTCAACACCTATTTTGCCTCTGTTTTCTCCCAAAAAGGGAACAGTGTGCAACCTTGCATCGGTAGCAATCTCAGTAAGGGGTCGGGATTGCAGTTCAAGATTGATAAGGAGATAGTCAGGAAACACCTAGTTAACCTAAATGAGTTCAAATCTCCAGGGCCTGATGAACTGCATCCCAGAGTATTGAAGGAACTTGCTGATGTACTCTCGGAACCTCTTGCCATCATCTTTGAGAAATCCTGGAGAACGGGAGAGGTGCCGGAGGACTGGAGACGGGCAAACGTCGTCCCGCTCTTTAAAAAGGGTAAAAAAGAAGATCCGGGGAATTACAGGCCGGTCAGTCTGACTTCAATACCGGGAAAGATATTAGAACAGATAATAAAAGAGTACATTGGCAACTATCTAGATGACAATGCTGTGATTAGTAGGAGCCAGCATGGGTTTGTCAAGAAAAAATCCTGTCATACTAATCTCATCTCTTTTTTTGATCGGGTCACTAGCTTAGTAGATGATAGAAATACTGTAGATGTCATCTATCTAGATTTCAGCAAAGCGTTTGACAAAGTCCCCCACGACCTTTTGATTAGCAAACTCGTCAAATGAGGACTACATGGAAATACTGTCAGGTGGATTCACAACTGGTTGGAAAACCGTACTCAAAGAGTGGTTGTCGGTGGCTCTGCTTCGGACTGGAAGGAGGTTTCGAGTGGAGTGCCACAGGGTTCTGTCCTGGGGCCAATACTCTTCAACATTTTTATCAATGACTTCGATGATGGGGTGGAGGGAAGCCTTATGAAGTTTGCGGATGATACGAAACTGGGAGGGATAGCTAACACAATGGAAGACAGGAATAAAATCCAAAGGGACCTGGACAGACTAGAAAATTGGGCTGAAATTAATAAAATGAAATTCAATAAAGACAAATGCAAGATTCTGCATTTAGGCCACAAAAACAAAATGCACGGGTACAGGATGGGAAATACCCGGCTTAGCAGTAGTGCGTGTGAGAAGGACCTTGGAATTGTAGTGGATCGCAAGTTGAACATGACCCAGCAGTGTGATGCTGCGGCAAAAAAGGCAAACGCGGTTTGTTACCGACCAATGACTTGCAGTTCTTGTTCTTTTATTTGATCCCCTCGGAAAGCAGGGGAATAAAGAGTTAACCTGAAAACTAAACAAAGGCTCAGGTTGCAGCAGGTACTCAGCTGCAACGTATCATCAATATACATCCAGGGCTTATAAAAGAAAGAACAACAAAGCAATAAAGTGTGGGGGGTTGAATGTGTTAGACGTGGAGGTGTTGCCGGTATTCAGATATACGTGAGTGTACCTACGAAATGTTTAAAAGGACTTATTTGTGCACTGCAAAGTAAAGTCTTTCCTAACGAAGCTCTGCTGTGTGTCAAGTCGTTTTATATTCATTCCTACCTGGTTCGGGCCGGCTCATCGCATCTATATATCCGCTAACACGATTTTGGGCTGCATAAACAGAGCTATAGTTTCCAGGTCGAGGGAAGTAATAGTCCCACTATATTCTGCATTAGTCAGGCCTCATCTGGAATACTGCGTTCAGTTCTGGGCGCCTCATTTTAAGAAAGATATAGACAAGTTAGAGCGGGTTCAGAAGAGAGCGACGAGGATGATAGCTGGTATGGAGAACAAGTCTTATGAGGAAAGGTTGAAGGAACTTGGCATGTTCAGTCTGGTGAAGAGAAGGCTGAGGGGCAACATGATTACACTCTTTAAGTACCTGAAGGGCTGTCACATAGAGGAGGGTAGATTTGTTGTCTGCTGCCCCAGAGGGTAGGACTAGGTCTAATGGTTTTAAGTTGCAGGAGTGTAGATTCAGATTGGACATTAGAAGGAACTTCTTGACAGTAAGGGCAGTTCGGCAATGGAACCGACTGCCTAGGGAGGTGGTGGGATCCCCTTTGCTGGATGTCTTCAAGCAGAGTCTGGACAGCTATCTGCGGGAGATGCTCTAGCTGTGGATTTCCTGCTGTGAGCAGGGGGTTGGACTCGATGGCCTACAAGGCCCCTTCCACCTCTATGATTCTATGATTCTATTCTAAAAGGATCTGCAAAAAGCATCAGATGCAGATTTTTCTTGGATGTAAATAGGCCCATACTGTGCCATGCCTGGATTCCTTTTAGTATTAACATTGGACCATGGCTTGACCTTGCCTCTAGATTATGTTTTTGGACCTGGACTGATTCCCTGTGCTTGATTCTGTTTTGTTTTGGACACTGTTGAGCCATCATCCTGGCTGTCCTGGGTGGATGTTTTGGGTAGGAGGCTTAAATCTCCCTAGGCTGGGATCCTAGTCCCTGAGGGCACCCACTGGAGTATGACAAGGCTGTGCTGAGCTCTGTGATATCGTAGTGGTGAGTGCTGCTCTGCCTCTGCTCATGGAACTGGGCTGTTCTCCCGTAGGTGTGACTGCAGAGACCATGAAGTAGAAAAAGAACAGACTGCAACTGTGGCTCTCTGAGTGCTCCTCTGTGTATTCATTCACACGATCCATCATCCTTTCCCTGCTGATGTGGTTACGACTGGCTCTCGAGTGCTTCTTTATAGAGCTGCTGTGATGGTCGGTTAGGAAATGTGTGGGAAGGTGGGAGTCAGGCAATTTGAGCATGCTTCATGAGGGCTGGAGGCGGACTTAGAATCATAGAATAGTAGAGTTGGAAGGGGCCTATAAGGCCATCAAGTCCATTCATTGGCAATCACTCATGTCTGAGTAAGATTGTCTTCCAGGGTAAGGTCTTTAACAGTGGGTCCGTAAGTGACTGTGGAGGCCAATTCTGGATTCACACAGCCTCCCACGGTGAGGACATAGGTTTCCAGATGGAAGATGGTCATGATGAGGATTTGCTTGACGTGCCTTCTGCTTAGCTCGATTGTCCCTTTTGCCCTGTACCCGTGCTTCTTCAAAGTCTATAGCATCTTTGGTCCAACCCCCTGCGCAATGCAGGAACCCAAATCAAAGCATTCCCGACAGATGGCTGTCCAGCTGCCTCTTGAATGTCTCCAGTGTCGGAGAGCCCACTACCTCTCTAGGTAATTGGTTCCATTGTTGTATGGCTCTAACAGTTAGGAAGTTTTTCCTGATGTCCAGTCGAAATCTGGCTTCCTGCAACTTGAGCCCATTATTCCGTGTCCTGCACTCTGGGATGATGGAGAAGAGATCCCAGCCCTCCTCTGTGTGACAACCTGTCATGTACTTGAAGAGTGCTCTCAGATCTCCCCTCAGTCTTCTCTTCTCCAGGCTAAACATGCCCAGTTCTTTCAGTCTCTCCTCATAGGGCTTTGTTTCTAGTCCCCTGATCATCCTTGTTGCCCTCCTCTGAACCTGTTCCAGTTTGTCTGCATCCTTCTTGAAGTGCGGAGACCAGAACTGGATGCAGTGTTCAAGATGAGGCCTAACCAGTACTGAATAGAGGGGAGCTAATACTTTGGAAACTATACTTCTGTTAATGCATCCTAATACAGCATTTGACTTTTTTGCAGCCACATCGCACTGTTGGCTCATATTCAGCTTGTGATCAAAGACAATTACAAGATCCTTCTCACATGTCGTATTGCTCAGCCAAGTATCCCCCATCTTATAACTGTGCATTTGGTTTCTTTTTCCTAAGTGTAGAACTTTGCATTTATCCCTGTTGAATTTCATTCTGTTGTTTTCAGCCCAATGCTCCATCTTGACCTCTCCTGATTTCTTAAGAGAGGGCTCTCCAGGACTGGATGCTGAAATGGAGAATGGTTGCTTCAATCTCTCCAAAACTGGGAGGGGGAGAGCCATAGCCCACTGCCACAGGCTTAGTTGTAGGTGTCTCAAGTGGTGGGTCCTGAGTGAGACACAAATTTGCCCCCTCTATCTTTCTTCTTTTTAGGCTCTGCAGGAGGAAGACCTCTTTGCCATGGAAGTCTATGCTTGATGAGCTGGTGCCACTTTTACTTGGAAGGGAAAGCAGCTAGAGGGGACTAAGCAGTGCACTCCAGATCTAGTTGAGTGTCCCATGCTAGTTTCCAGCCAAACATCTCCCTCAGGTTGCACCTTCAAGGCCAAATAGTAGTTGAGTGGAAAGGAAACTCATGTGGACTCCCAATCCTTGCCCAGCCTTTGAAAAACTGCCTTCACAGCATTCTCTAGACCCAATGCCAGGACTAAATCCTTTGGTATCAAGATGCTGACAACTGCAGCCAGTGCTGAGAGCAAGTCCACTCCCACAGACGGTGGTATCAAAACTAGGCTAGAGGAGATGGCCACGGCACCAGTGACTGATCCTCAGTCCAGAGGAAGACAGTCAACCATCAGTAGCAATATTGATGGAACTGTTGTGGAAAAGAGTCACAGTGCCTATGGAACCTTGGGGACTTCGGCCTCAGAGTCTGCTGGCAAAAGGGCCTGCTGTCAGGGTGTCACATGGACAAACAATTTTGGGGCACCTGCCTAGAGAAACACTGCAAAAGGGACGCATATCCATTATATGTCCCTCACCAAGGCAGAGCAGGCAGGACTTGTGCTATCAGTGGACAGTCTTGTACTGTCACAAGTAATGCACTTTTGAAAAAGTGCCTGTTATGCCATTCTACCCACTTGAGAGTAGAGAAGTGCCCAGTAGAGATGAATCTATCCATTTTGGTTTCTTTTATTTTCTCATTTTTTTTAGTCTTAAGTTCAGTTTGCCGCATTTCTGCATCAGTCTGCAATTTTTTTTAAAAATGAGAAAATTTGTATGCGTTTTTGAGCACATTACTCCTAATGTACACATTTTCTCAGTTTTCCATAAAAGAATGCATTTTTGCAGGTTATTTTCACTAATATGCTCATTTTTGTGTGCACTTTCCCCTAATGTATGAATCTTGTGACTTTTTTTAAAATTTGGGAGCTGCATCGTAAAATTCAGAAAAGTGCCCCATGTTGAAGGGTAGCTGAGTTTCAGTTCACATACTGGTTCTGGATGCATCATTTAGGTAGGTTCCCATTAAAACACAAACCAAACACATTTCTCCCCCATCCCTAGCGCTAAATGGTGCAAAACTGACCAAAAATAATACAACCATAAATATATAAAGAAATGATACCAGAGAAAGGCAGGGGGAGCCCTAGTTTACGGTCTCTTAAGAAATGGAGTGTACCAAAAAACTAAGCAAGGCAGCAGGGAGTAGGCCCCTGGGACATACCTGTGGAGGACTGAGGCCTTGAGGTGGACTGCCCACCCAAACTTTTATCACCTGTTTCTACAAGGATCCAAACTTTGCTCTGTGGAGGTACAGAATCCATATGTGGAATTGTACAGAGACCACACAGAAGAAGCAATGTTTTATAAAATGTGCAGTACGTGGATGGAGTTGGTCTGACAGTATTGGGTAGGTAAAGGCCATCCCCGCTTGACTGCCTCTTGAAGCCACATCAGACAATCAGACACAGTTGGCTTGTAGGCCACCTAGTCCAACCCCTGCTCAGTGCAGTGAATTCAGAGCTAGAACATCTCCCAAGAGATGTCTGTCCACTCTTTGCCTGAAGGCCTCCAGGGAGCGAGATGTCACTGCCCTTCCTATGTCATTGGTTCCATTGTCAAATGGCTCTCACCATGGTGAAGTGTTCCCTAACAGCCAAAATCTATCCTCCTGTAATTTAAAACATTAGATCTCAGCTGCCCTTGGGCTGAACTCCATGTCAAGTTTAAGCAGGCTTTTGATTGGGTTGCCACTTTTATTTGGAAAGGAAAGTAGGTGTAGCAGTCTCGTTCCTGATTGGTGCCTTATGCCAGTTTCCTGCCCTAAATTACCCCCAGGGACTGTATGTGTTCCCAAAAGTTCCCTTCAAGAATAAACAGCTATTGGGTGTGATGATTTTTGGTTGGAAACTGGCATGGGCCCCAACCTGGATCAAGAGCATAGTGCCATGGTGGAGCCTGGAGGCTACTTTTCCTTCTGTTTGGCAGGCCACATGGTAACAAGGGCTGGACTTGCCGTCTCAAGAGGATTTGTGGATGCCATTTGTGGGAAGTGTCCTTACCTGCAGAGTAGGCGACCCTCAAACTCTCCCAGTTCCTGGGGAGAGAATTTCACTTGGAGGAACTGGGAGCTCTTAGGGGGGATGGCTCCACTGCTGGGCTCCATGAAGAATGGGGGGCGGGTGGCTGCTGGGAACATGTAGGAAGAATAGCTATCCAGCACACTCCCTTGCTGGCTAAGTCGTCGGCTGGACCATGCCTTGATGGAAGCAGCTGATGATCCAGATGGAACTTCCCCTGGGTTGAAGGAAGAGTTTGCTGAGACAACCACTTCTGCTCAATGCATTCTTCAAAGTGACACTATGACCTTCCATTTATTTTCCATCCCTGAATAAGATTGTTCTTTTAACAGAGGCAAACATTTTCTGGGCTTCTGGTGCAAGTTCACCCCAGCCAGTGTCCTTGATGTTCCACAGAATGTTGTGGGGAGGAGGTGATGGTGACGGCCAGTGCTTGAGACACAGAGCAAATATGCCATACTTAAGGTTGGTCTGGAAGCTACAGCTTGTGCAGAATGTAGTGGAGCTACCTACCATGAGCAGGAAACATCATTTTTAAAAGAACTGTACTGGCTGCCAATTTGCTTCCGGGCTAAGTTTAAAGTTCTGTTGTTGACTTACAAAGCCCCAAGCAAATTGTGGCTGGGAGATCTGGGGGAAAGCCTTCTCACTTATTGTCTGGCTTACACTGGGTGCTGATGTATTTATTGTATTTCAATGTGCTGATTTATTGAGAGTGGTTTTATACTGCTGTGAACTGCCATTGAAATGTTTTAAATAAGTAAGACCTAAGCTTCACTTAACATTTCTAGAAATCAGGCAGGCAGGTTCCTTCTGGCTTGTGCAGCTACCATTGCTGCTGCAACCCATGACAACATGACCCCAAAGTCCAATGCAAATATATGAATAGTCTAGAATGTTTAAAAAAGATGGGAGCAGAAGGGACTACCTGTTGTGCCTTCTGGGCTTGCTGGCATAGGCTCCATAGCAAAGTTGACTGCCCTCCCACTTTCCTCCATGGCCACTTTCCAGGAGTATTCCAGTTGCACATTCCCTGTGTTGGACAACTCCACCCTGACAGCAGAATAGGGCAGAAAGAAAGGGAGAAAAATTAAAGTTTTTGCTCAGGATTGGGGTGTGTACACGAAAGAGGAGTCACTCTGCTCTGGTCATAAGAACATAAGAAGAGCCTGCTGGATCAGGCCAGTGGCCCATCTAGTCCAGCATCCTGTTCTCACAGTGGCCAACCAGGTGCCTGGGGGAAGCCCGCAAGCAGGACCCAAGTGCAAGAACACTCTCCCCTCCTGAGGCTTCCGGCAACTGGTTTTCAGAAGCATGCTGCCTCTGACTAAAAGTCCTATGTACTTAACCTTCTTCAGGGTTGAGTTTGGAAAAACAAAGTGGCCAGAAGCATGAATCAGCCATGGATATCTGCATGCTGTCCAGCACACTGTGAAGTGAGGGGAAGCTGGGCTCACCCAAGGGGGGAAGAATGCAGCAAGTTCTGTTTAAAGTTACGTCTGGAAGCACAAAAATTAAAAGGAGCCTCTGAACAAGATCTAACATGTTTGTTACTCACTTGAACACCCTCGTCTGGAAGAGCAATGTGTCCTTAAAGTGCACTGCGTCCACTTCCATTTTATATTGGGCGTAGTCAACGGTGGCACTCACCCAAAGCTCCAGCTCTCGGCCACCATCTTCTATAGTAATGTGAGCAGGTTCCGGATCTGTCTCTATCACCTACACCAACACAGAACAAGAGGAAGCAACCACAAGAGGACCCCAGAAGGCCCATTTCTAACCTTCAGAGATGCAGACACAGGAGGAGGGCATCTAGCCAGTGAGCTTCAGCAAACAAAACAACTCCTAGCAAGCAGCTTCAAGATTCCAAGCTTTACCTAACCTTAGCCACAGTAGTTCAGTAAACAAAATGGGAAGAAATCATAGGTGGAAATCATGGGTGGAAATGGGAAGAAATTATGAGGCAGTGACTCATGTCATGCAGATCCCAAGATGGCAGGTTTCATTTTCATTACCCACTAGATCTGGGAAGAAAACAGCATTTGTTTCCTTTGAAATTTCCAGGTGGGAGCTCCTGAAACCACAGCCCTCTAGATGCCAGGCAAGGTTCATAACTGGCAAAGCAGCAACAGAAAAAAACAGCCAGATCAGCAACCTCCTAGACAGCAATAGGCTATAGCACGTTATGTAGCAAGGCCTGAATCTTCCCCAACATGATGCCCTCCCAGTGTTTTGAACTCCAATTCCCAGCAGCCAATGTAGCCAATGGTCAGGGGGGATAGCAGCAGCCCTGAAACATATGGAGGGCACCACCTTGGGGAATGCTGCTATAAAACTCCCTCAGTTAGGCAACAAGGGGGGGTCTGCTGCCTTTGAAGAAAAATAAGGGGCACAGAAGAGTCCAGCCTCTCATTACTTTTTCATGTTAATTGATATTAGGGTTTTTTAATTTGTGATTTGGTGGTAGATTTGTATTAATTTTAATTGTATAAGCCACTGTAGATAAAAAGTGTGCTTTAAACTTAAAAAATAAAATATAATCCAGGATATAAAATTCCTATGGGCCCTCAACTAGTATCTCATAGAGGTTGGTAACAAGCCCAATTTTACTCCTGCAACATTTTGAGCAGTCATTTTGATGGCTGCCAAGCACAGAACTAGAAGTCCCCAGAAGTGCCATAGGGGGTGGGTCACCATCTGGCAGCCCACCAACTTGTAGGTCAAGTGACAGCATGGGACTTTCTTGTAAACCAGGTGCAGTTTATTACATGTACTAAAAATAAAAATAAAAGCTGCTTGGGAAGGGTCAAGGAGGAAAAGATCATTTAGAATCATAGAATAGTAGACTTGGAAGGGGCCTACAAGGCCATCGAGTCCAACCTCCAATTTAGAAAGGATTCAGCATTGCTCTTCCCTTTGCTTTACATTTGCCTCTCCCAAAGCTTCTCTCACCCGTTTTACTTTACCTTGGTCCCAGAATCCAAGTCCCCTAGAAGAATGTAGATTTGTTCTGTTCAGCTTCATCATTGTATGTGTGTGTGGCCGGTCTGAACACCTTTCTGTTTCCTTTTCCCTTACCTTCTTCTTAGTTGGGCGTGTTGTTGTGATGCTCTTTGAGACATCGACCCATTTGACAGTGTGAAGGCGGTCATCCCAATCTGGCACTTGGTCAGCTGGCAGTTGGAAGGCAATCTTGGACACCTTGCACTTGAGAAGCTGTTCTTTCAGGGTGATAGGGAAGCTGGATATCAAGGTCAGCATGACGTTTTTGGTGCACCCTGCATGGAGATGGCCAACCTAGGGGAGGGTGTGGCAAGTACCACAGTGTCAGAGAGAGGCAAGATTCTGCACTGATTGCTCGACGGCCCTGAAGGTTAAATGAGGGCATATTGATGGGGCCCCACATTTTATCATGGATTAATTCAATACTGTTGAAAGACACAACGGCAGCTTCAGGCTGCCACCTCCCTTGTGCGATCTCCAACATGCTGAAATGTCACGTAGTTCTCTTACACTCAGGGCTTTTTTTAAAGCTAAAGTGAATGGGCAGGAGTGAGGCACTTGGCACTGCAAAGATCCTGTACTCTCCATCTCCACTTTCTGGCCCACATAAAAATGTATCAGCATGGCTGCAGTGGGTTACAGATATTACTGCTGGGAAATGCGGGTGAGGGTTCAGGGCATACACCTGGGCATTTTATTGCTGGAGGGAAGGAGAGAGGTGGGTGTGCTTCTTGGTATGAGATCCCTTCCTCCTTCGCATCTCTGTTCATTACCACAAACTGGGCAGGGCTTCCTTTTGCAGGTTGAGCAAAGGCTTGCTTTGTTAAGTGGAGGTGGCAGCTGCAATGGGGCGGTTTATCTGCCCCAGCATACGTCGACTCTGTGCTGCCCCCCAAGGAATCACCCAGGCTACCTACTCCCTTCCAGGAAGCGTGCTTTGTCACAGCGGGGTCCCAAGCCTCTCATGCTGGCCTCTTGTGTTGCTAGGGCTGAATGGAACAGGGCTGGCTATTCTGCCCAAGGCAAGAGCCAAGGCAGTGCCTCCACGCTCATAAAAGCCAGCCAGGTGGGCAGCTGAGGATGGGACAGTGTTGTCCTCCAATGCCACTGAGGGCACGCGGTTAGCTGAGGACAGTGTACAAGTGTACTATACAGTGAACAGTGTACAAAGTGTTTGAATCCCACACTAAACAGCTAGTGTTGGGAGCCCCCCAGGTGAGGCGACAATGGAGCGGACAATAGGAAAGGAGAGTGGGCCGCCTCCACATACCTGTGGGGAGAACTGAAGTGGACCCAAAGCAGACCATTCAAATCTCATCACGTCTGACTTGCTGTGATTGGTTATTGTGAACGTTGCTTGATAGGGCCTCCCAATGTGACAGTCCCCAAATTGGATGCAATCTATTCTCGCAGCTGTGGGGACAGAGACCAGGTATTCTGAACAAGGGTATACTCTGATCTATTGCTTGATCACTGGGGGACACCAAATGACACAGAAGCAAAAACCAAAGGCATACTCCGCTGCTTTCAAATGATAACAGCATTGTTCATAGGCTTGCCTTGTTATTTCCCAGCCTCTTGATCCTTAGGGCCCCTTCACACATCAGCTCAATTCAAACATCACACTCAATCAGGATGAGCAATAACCATTAAGAACCTACATCACTGTTTGAACTTCCATATGTACGTTTGGTAAACCATGGTTTGGAGCTGCTTGCCTGCTTTTGTTATCCATAAGCTCAGCACTCAGGTTTGAACGTTCATAAGCCTACTCCCCTCTCCTTAGTGCAGCCTCAACCGCCTGCCATGCTATTAAAAATGTTGCCTATAAGCCACACACATCTTGTCTGGATTTTTACTTGCTTTAGATATAACTTTGATTTAACTCCTTTTGTATCCTTCTTGTATTAGCAAGCTATTCAGCCGAGACATATATAAAGATGTAAGTAATAAACTGGGCATGTTTAGGGCACCAGGTGTACCTAAAACAGTATATATGGACAGGTAAGGAGGCCACAGATTTCAGCTCTCACTTTGGCTCTAAGAACGTTTTCTTTGCTTGAACTTAGGAGATTGGTGAGATGCGTTAGCATCTGCAAGCCTCACAAACTGCCTCACAAACGTATACTGTGCACTGTTTGGATTTACTTATATACCTGCTTTGTACAGAGTTGTTTTTTATTCTGTAATAGGATTATATTCTTTTTTTTTTTACAATAATTTTTATTCAAATTTTCATAAAACATACAAAACAAAATCATAAAACATTCAAAGACAAAAAACAAAACAAAAATGATTAAACAAAAAAATAAAATGTTGACTTCCCATTTGTCGCAGATCAAATCAGTTGTAGGTCTACAATATATAACAATCCTGTCTCTTAAATCATATTATAAAATCACTTTCCTCCAGTAGTTATCTTAATTAATCATCAAATCTCATAAACATTACTTTATTCTTTCCACAAAAAGTCAAAGAGAGGTTTCAATTCTTTAAGAAATATATCTATCAATTTTTCTCCAAATAAACATGTCGATTAATCCATCTTGTTAATAATAATAATAATCTTATTGTCATAACCATAATCCAAATAAACATATCGATTAATCCATCTCATCAAAATCTGTTAAGTCCAATAATTTCAATAGCCATTATTCCATTATCCATATTAATTCCATCTTCCATCTTCAATAGTCCTGTTAAGTCCAGTAATTTCAGTGTCCAATCTTCCATTATCAGTATTCCATAATAATCTTGCTGTCATAGCCATAGTCATATAATAAGAGTCTGATGGGAATTTCCTCTATCCCAAATATTTTCCTGCCATCAATTCTGAATAAGTTGTTGAAATATTGTTGTAAAGTCATATCTCTGTTCTTCTTTTTTACAGAATGCACTGGCTCATCTCTTGAGAGTTTTTCCATTGTCACATGGCTGCAGTTAATTCCATAGATTTTCTCTATATCAAGCTCCATCACGTCATTCCAGTCCAGAAGATTATCCAAGCCATTGATAACTTTATCTCTAATATCTTCATTAATTTCTTCAGAGATAACGTTAAATTCCAAACAGTAGATTTTATTTCTAATATCCATAAACTCCAGATCTTTTTCCAATTCCACATTTGTTCCAATCTCCAAGGCTTGTATCTTCCCTTTATTTTTTCTTTTCTCATCTCTGATCTCATTCTCCTCTCACAGGATCCCCTATTTCTTTAAGCTCCTGCGTCATTTTGCTCAGTTCAATTTTCAGCTCCTTACTGCCCTGTCGCAGGGTTTGTTTCGTTATCTCAATCTCATCCATTATTTTCTGAAACATAATTACTTCCAGATTCTCAGCCACTTTCTTGATTGCCATTTTTAAAACCACGAAAACAAAACGAAACAAAAATAAAGAAGAACCACTTCTTATTTCAGCAACAATTGGGTTAATATTCCAGGCTTGATGACATCACAGTATAAACAGAGCAGCCTGCCTTATCTCTCTATGTTCAAGAATACAAAACAAATTTAGTTTCCAGCATCAAAACAGTTAGTGGCGTCGTGAAGAAGCAGATTCGTCAAAATAAAATAGACCAAAAAGAGAATAGTCCCAGACAATATAATGTTCCTCGGAATAGAAATCCCTCTTCTGTTTATATCTTTAGAATGCACTTCCAGGACAGCTTTTTGCAATAGAAACAGAGATAAGCTGTTAATTTCGTGAATAACAGAGAAGAGTTATAGCTCACCCAGAAGTTCTTTAAAGCTGATTCATTTGACAAATCTCTTTTTGCTGCAACAATTTAAACCAAGTAAAAAAAAGAATAGAAAGAAGGGTGCTTGCCTGTTAGTCCGTTTTCTCTTTGAAGAAAAGATAAACGTATCGCATTAATCAGATAGAGCTTGTTCGGAAGTCCGTCCGGCATTGCTGGCTGGACCTTTTCTCATAAATTAATGAAATCCAGTCCTCCCAACAAAAACAGGCTTTTGAGGTTGATCTCTACGTTTCTCCCTGCCCGGGAGAAATTTCATCAGTCAAAAAAAAAAATGTTCTGACTGATTTATATCTGAATAAGCTTCTTTTGAGGCGGGAGCCCGTCTCAAAAGCAGGCACAAGCGAAGTCACCCTTCCCGGAAGTCCAATAGGATTATATTCTTAAAGCTTTTTTATATATATTTAAAGTTTTAAAAAATGTTTTTAACATTGTTTTGTTTTAATGTGTCTGTTTTTATGATGTTTTAAAGTGTTTTTAGCACTTCTGTTTGCCACCCTGGGCTCCTGCTGGGAGGAAGGGCGGGATATAAATCAAATAATAAATAAATAAATAAAATATTCTTGAGAAGTAAAAGAAACAAAGCCCAGCTCGGTCTCCAGAGTTGTTCCTGGAAAAACAATTACTGTCTATGATCACAGGATAGAATCCTCATGCTCTGGGTGACATTTTGCTCTGGAGAAATCTAGGGCTTATCCACATGGGAACCTAACTTCGTACTAAAGAAGCTGCTTTTATCATCGCAATAGCTTTTCAAGGTCCACACATCTTGCTCAATGGTAGCTTCCAATCTGCTGTTTTCCTTTCACACAAGTAGGCTTTCCTCTGGAAAGGTTTAGTATCGCTGTTTCCTTCTGGCCCCACCCCCAATTTTAATGTTTACTTGCTCCAGAGTATCAACATTGCTAATGGAGAAGGGGAGGGGTTTTTGTTAGTTTCATATACAGTAGGGCCCTGCTTATATGGCAGGTTCCGTTCCGGACCCCCACCGTAAAGCAGAAAACGCCGTAAAGCGGAACCCCATTGACTTTAATGGGCCGCATCGCGCAAAAATGACACGAAAACGGCGCAAAACGTCCAAAAGGGGAAAAAAAACCTTTAAAATTGAAAATGAAAGGCGCCGCATCAGCAGAACGCCTTAAAGCAGAACGCCATAATGCGGGGCCCTACTGTAGTTTCTTGTCAATTGCATGCCTCTTGAGGTGCAATTGACATGAAACTATATGAAACTGAATAGAGGGGGGAGTGAGTGAAAGGCAAAGTAGGCAGCGACTGTGGCAGCTTTTGTGGGCAGCAGAGAGAGAGGGAGTGGGCGATGGGACATAAGAGAGCTTGCCCACTAAAAAAAATAGAAGCAAAGCGCCTGCACAGAGGAGCAAAGCGAAGCTGAAATGGTTTTTCCTTTCCTTTTTGCATTACAATTGGATTCGGTTGATACGGATTTAAAGAGGAAAACTGAGTTATAACTTCTGCTTGCCTGCAACATCATGTGAACCATGCGAAATACAAAAGGATGCAAGTAGCACCAGACACACACTACATTGCTATGTGGATGAGCCCCTCGTGTGTCAACTTATCAAGTTAACTGTTGATCTGTGCTCAGCCACATATGGTAGGCACATTTGGGGGGAATCCCTAAACAAAGGCCAAATTTGTCACGTGCTGCTGCTGCCGCCCCCACCCCCAATTCACAGCACAATCTCCCCTTTCTCTCACCCTCTGCTGCGTTCTCTTCCAGCTGTCTCTCAGCATCATCCGCCATTATCAAGCTGTGGATGTTGTCCAGCGTGATGTCATCCAGGTAGCCCTCGCCTAACATCTGGATAATAGTTTCCTCGTATTGATTGTCCACAATAGAAAGGTGGATCAGCCCTTCCATACGCTGGGTCAAGTTGGGCTGGAAAACCACATCAAACTCTGCCGATTCTCCATTGTGCAGGATCAGGGAGGCCATGTGAGGCTTCCTGACTACGAAAGCACAAGTGAAAGAGGCAACACAAATGTCAGAATTCCTTCTCTGCAAGGCCCCAAAACCAGGGACTTTGGGAGGGGAAAAGGGACTTTCATTTCAAAGAGTGGCTTGGTTTTTTGCTTGCAAGACCTTCCGCTGTATCTCTGCAGGCATGTTGCACAGTCAACTTACTCTAGGCACTGACTAGTGGCTAAAAGGGAGCACCTGTGCCACAGTGAGTCCCCAACCTCACCTCTGGACCCCACATGGTCCAGCAGATACTAAGGGACCCTTGCTATGAGAGCAGCTATGCGGCATTTACCTCCCTCACTGGATTCATTCTCCTCGTTCTGAGAAGACACATAAATGCACTGGGTGGTGGGCCTGGGTTTCAAAGTGAAAGCACCATTTTCATCTGACACATCGAGGTACAGCTGGGGAAAGGGACGACACAAGAAGAGCAACACACGGATGAGTCCCAGAAGAACCTTTAGATTCAGAGGGTATCTTGGAACACGATGACATCTACAGAACTCTGCCTGACAGCTTCTCCTGTAAATTCTCAACACAATTCAGCTGATAGCTTCTTACTCTCTACAGCATGGATAGGGAGCTGCTGGCATCTGGGCTGGATCTTGCCCTCAGGGACTTTTGATCAAGCCCACAGCCTCTCCTCTGTCTGGACCGCCCTCTCCTCCTTGGCTCTGGTGTGGTTTTGGTGTCCCAACACTCATGAAAGCATCCCTTAGGCAGCTCCTGTGCCCTTTGAAGAAGGAGCACTGGGTGGCTTGAGGGTGCCGAAGATGAAAGCACTCAGAGGAAGAGTGCAGCCAGGTGAACCATCCTGGTGGGGGCAGAGAAAGTGGCCAGCAACAGCACCAGGAACAGTGACTTGGGCAGCTTCACTTAACATCCCCAGCAGCTGAGGGGACACATTCTGGAAAGGTGGACCATTTGTCCATTCTCCTGGGCAACCTCACTCGGTGGTGTACCCCAGTGATAGAGCAGAGGTGCCCCATCCACCCACCACTTGCATTCCCCCCCAGAGGTTGCGGTGGCAGCAGCGGTGGCATAAGGGGGAGCAAACAGCTGCCTCCTCAAGGGCTGGTCCTCGGATGGAGTGTGTGGCAATGCAGTGCAAGAAAGGAGAGAAATAGTGGGGGTTGGCGATGATCTCAGCGACTCCATTCCCTCTCTCCCTCTTTTAAGTCCACCATCACGACCACCTCACTCTCATTCTCTCCCTGGGATGGTGAAGATCTTGAGAGAGAGAAAGGCGAGTGTGGGGTTGCTCTGACTTGGCCCGCTGCCATTTCCTCCAAGGGAACACAGCCCTTGGCAGGAAAAAGGTTCCCCACTCCTGCTTGACTGCCATGGGCCTGTGAGCTACCCCAGGCTTGCCAAATGTCCCCACCAGGCCTGCCAAGTTTTTATCCAATTGCTTCCCTCTGCCTTCCTTGCCCCAGGTAGGGTGCCCCCACCCCCCCATTGATATCAGTCCCTCCCACATGCATGCGTGTGCAGGATGATCGTCAGAAAACATGACAACCAGGTGACTATGGTGGTGAGATGCAAGTGACAGTCTCTGGGAGAACAGCCTTATAACTGCTTTATAACTTTCCAGCCACAAGAAAACAACGTTTGATGGCAGGGACTGTCTTGAATATTTGCTACTCTTCACAGCTCACTACCTGAACTAGTATACTGCCACAGTTCTTAAGGACAAGAGGAAGAGTCTCTGTATGGCCCAACAGGAGTCTTCTGAAGAGGAGAAGCGGGCTCCCTTTTTTATTGCAGAGCACAGGGCGCACGATGGTGATCCGAGGAAGGTTGCCATCCCCATTGACCTCAAACGATAAATTTCTTGACTTGGCAGCCACACTGAAAGCAAGAGACAACAGGAAACACTGTGCTTGTGTATACATCTAGAAGACTGGCCCAAAGGAGCACTCTCTCCATCAGCCACGATTGGATTACCTGGGCAATGCATCAACAGAAGCCTCAAAAATGCACTGGTAGTTTTGCATGGTTGGCGGTGAGAAGGTCAGAGTGGCAAAGGCATGTGAACGGCTGGCAACACACATCCGCAGTGGGTGAAGCTCAAAGACGTCACTGATCCGGACAGTAGACTGAGAAAACATCCACACAGCTGGTGAAGCTTCAGAAACTACCCCTCCCCACAGAATAGGACATGGAGACTAACAGCATACTTCCTGATGTGGCAGTCAGCCTGCTTTGGCATGAACAGGCAGCCTTGCAAGCTGTCACCAGCTCTGCCAGTGCAGGAAATGTTGCCAAGAGAAGGCATCAGCCCATGAGTTATTTACCAATTGACCCATTTTGCTGTGATAGGAGCAACAAAATAAGACTTCCTCGTATTTTTATGGACAACTACCATATGAAATTCCTAGATCGTTAATATTATGTGCCACCAATTTACCTGATGCTTTATTTGGTTAAATCAGAATAGGCAACCTTTTTGCTTACCCCTAAGGATAGCATGCAGCAATGGGTGGGCAGTTGGGAGCCTCATGGGGGCATGGTCAGAGCTGGCAGTGGGAGGAGCCTGAGATGGGGTGGGTGGGGCCATTCATTTTCTCATTCACAGACATGCACTCTCATCTTTCATAGGGAGGAGACAGATGGAAAGAGTTAACCCTCCCCATGTGCCATTTGTCTCATCACAATAATGTAACTTGCATGGCTCAGCCAACCCTTGTGCAGGAAGCAGGAAACAGGCTGCAGGGGAAACAGGAGAGATCATCTGTTTGGTGGCAGGCAGGCAGGGGCAGTGGGAAAAGGAAAACATGGTGGCAAGATCAGTACTGGGGGCAGAGGGACTTTTGGAGGGCTGCAGGGGAGACCCGTGAAGTCTACCTGTGGGCTGCCCACCTTAAACAAGTTAAATAAATCAAATCTCAACTTCCAGTCTAAGGGACAGCAACACAAAGCAATGACACAGATGATGCTCTCACCTTGGCAGAGATTGGCTTTGTGGCAAGAATAACATCACAGGGAATTCGGCCAGTGTTGCAGATCTTGAACCGGGCTACAGCCTGGTGCCCAACTAGGACATTATTGAAGATAAACTTGTTCTCATCAGTCACAAACACACTTTCACATCCTACAGTCTTCAGCACCTGGCTGAGGGTGCTGTTACTGCAGATTCGATGCTCCTCAAAAATGACCCCCACATCATCAATCACAAAGCCTTGGAAAAATACAGAAAAGACAAATGAATGACAAATCGAAGCAGAAAGACCACACAGCAACTCAGAAACAGATCAAAAAATTTTAAAACACAGAAAGAAAGGTTTAAGGTGAATCTTGGGGCTCTGCTCACACCTAATATGAGGAGGGAAGACTGGCCCCTTTTCCCTTTTGTCTGCCTGACAAAAAGGTGTTTTTTGGCAGAATATGTGCCAACTCAACTCCCTGTCTGAAGGAAGCACTAGAGCAGCCTTCCCCAGCCTGGTCCTTTCCAGATGTTCTTGAACTCCAACTTCCAGCAGCCCCAGCAAGCATAGCCAAGGACAGAGGTGATGGGAGTGGTAGTCCAAAACAACAGGAAGGCCCAAGGTTAGGGAAAGCTGGCCTCGAGTGCATCAGCAACTGGGCTGCTCCACATTGCTTGGAGGAGCTTTGTGCCTTCAGGAGAGAAAAACGGCATGCAGGTGCTTGGACTTGTATAGATTGGCTCCTTCTATGCATGACCCCTGTGTGTGGCGGCATAGTGAGTGTGCTGAGATGGGTGGCTGTAGGCATGGATACCGGGAAGGTCCCCATAAGTGCTGTTGCATTCCTGGTTGCTTGCTGTTAACTTTTCTAATAGGAATGCAAAGGATACAGATTACATTCTGTTGCTGTTAAGCTGACTTTTGAGCAACCACCAGCATAGCAGGACCATAAAGCTGCTCTTGTAGCAGGCGGGGAGAGGTGGAGATACACTTTAGCTTTCCCAAAGGTAACTATTGATCATCCCTAATCAGAGAGCTATACTTTTGAATATTATCAGCGGTTATTTATCAGGACAAAATAAATCCTGCTCCCTGTGGGTGACAGGCAAGAGGGAAGGAGCTTGGGATGAACAATCCTTCTGACTGTGGTGGTTTTGTAGCTGCTGCTGCTGCCTACCTGGAACACACGATTCTGCAAGGAGAGTATATGGGATGCCGCCAGGGTTGTCTTCGGGGTCCCGGTCAGTGATCTCAATTGTCATAAATTCCTCGCACTTTCCAACTGTGTCTGCAAGGCAATCTACAGTGATGATCTGATGGCCTCCTGGAGCAATGCTTCCAAATCCAGGGGAGATGGTGAATATCCCAAGGGAGCAGCGAGCCTGTGGAGAGTCCAAACAGGAGGAAGCCTTCATTTAAGTCGACACTGAGCCAACCGCAGTCTCTGCTTTGCTCCATTGCTACACCAGCTTTTCTGGATCTGTTTCCTAGAGAAGCAACTGACAGAGGCGGTAGGCAACATAAGGAAGCTCTCACAGGTGCAGTAGCCTCAGCAGGAGAAACACAAAATAGCATGCCCAGTGCTGAGGAAACTCGAATCATACGCTCTGCCCTGCTTTGCTGCCCCTTCTTTCTGGAACCTATTCATGTGGGACATCTGAGGAGGTTCCCACGGAGTGCCATTCTCTGCCGCCTTCTCCTGGTTTCCTTCCCTGAGTGCAACACAAGTCACTGTCAAGATGGGGGTGCACGTGTGTATATTTTTAGATAAGGCAAACCATAGTAAGTTTATCTAGTTTTTATTATTGTTATTTCATTTAATTTATTCATTGCTTTCTAACAAAGAGCCTCAAATCAACTAATGACAATCACATTCACACAGATAATACGACATCTAAAATCAGTAAGATTTCTCACGTTTCCCTGGTATAAAACAATATGTTTCCTGCATGATCAGAAGGGTCTGAAGAGCTCAGGATGAGAAAAGAGTGAGGGCTGGAGGTGTGCTGGGGCGGGGGACAAAGTGGCCAGGCCAAATGAGAGTCGAAAGGGCACAAGCAGCATCTTGACATGGGGTTGGGCAAAAGAAGGGAAGAGGCCCAAGCATCAGACCCAGAGGGCACAGAGGGACAACAGGTACCTACCTACCTGAGCCACAAAGTTCATATCCTTTTGCAGGGATTCTGCACGCTTGCTCTGCCTTCCCAGTGGAGCTGTCTGCCGGCTGAGGTGTGCCTCACTGGAGCGGGAGGTTTTGTCATGAGAGACCCTGCAAGAGGAAGTGAAAAAACAGTCATTTGTCTTACTGTGAATTTCTGCTTACTGGGGATGATGGATGACATTCCTGATAAGGGTGATGCCTCCTACTGGAAGGAACAGGCAGGGTTCCCTTTAGTGGAAAGCAGTCATCCTGCTCACCAGACTGACTAACAGAGCAGACAACTCCTCGACCCCACGCTGACATTCCAACTTCAACTTTGTTGATCATGCAAACCTAACTGTTGAGAAACTATACATACGTAACAGAAAAAGAGAAACCAACAGGGAACAAAGAAGCACAGCAAAAAAAGGGCTTAACCATGCCAAAGTATATCAACCGCCCCAAAAACCCAGTGGAGCTCACACGTGTGGAAAGGACAGAACGACGCCTAGACATCTGCACCACAATGGCGCAAGCCATAAACCGTGCCCCTCAGGGTACCAGCGCAGGAAGGAGAGGCATCATCCCCAGTAAACAAAAATTCACGGTGAGACAAATTTCCATTTTTACCCGAGGATGATGGATGACATTCCTGATAGGGATATAACAAAGCAGTCTCCAAGGCCTGGGTGGGCTTCCCCTGCCTCTCTCCTCGCTGCTTTACAGCCACCTGAAGGACCTTCCTATCAAAGGCTACAGCTGATGACAAAATGCACCCAATTTGTAGCATCTCAAGCAAGCATGAGGAGAAGCCCAAATGGCTTTTCTAAACATTTCCAGCACAGGAAAGCTACCCTTAAACACATCTGAAGCCTACCCTATGGAAATGGGTCATGATACCACTTAGCGGCTGCCTGTGCAATACCACACAGGCCTGGGCTATGCATTCTGAACCACCTAGAAACAGAAGAGACCATTTAATACAGAACTGCCAAGATTTAGGCAGAACAAACAGAATAGCAACTGAGGTTGTATCATGTGTAAGCTGCAGCCAAGTTACACATATTGTACAGAAAATAAGTACTACTGAAAGTGCGTAAGCCATTGAATTGAAACCCTGGTAAAAGAGAGGCAGCTATGCTTTTTCCATGGCTAAGAGTGAAGCCTCATGAAACCAGAGAAAAAGACAAGCCCATCTTTTCAGTTTCATCGAGAGGGTAACTCACCAGCCCTCTCTAGGGGAAGCACTGAAACTCCTCGTGGACTCATGAGGTAATTATCTTAATTGATTTATTTCAAACTGTAGCTATTCAAAAGACCCAAGTGCTCTTGTTAATGCTTCCACATATAAGGATTGCAGGGCCTTCTCCTGGGGTATAACCTTTTGATTCCTAAAGAAAAAACTCCAGAGATATTTCTATTTATACCCAGTCGATTATTGCACTCTGCAGGTGAGGGCCTCCTGCAGATACCATTTTGTCAGGAGGTCCCTTCCGCACAACATAGGAAGCAGACCTTTAGGGTTGCGGCACCTACCCTTTGGAATTTCCTCCCCTTAAATGTTAGACAGGCGCCATCTCTGCTATCTTTTTGACGCCTACTGAAGACCTTCCTCTTTCAACAAGCCTTTTAAATAGAGACCTTATCCCAGTCTGCATCTGTGTTGGATTGTTTTTTAAGGTGTTTTTAAAGCTTTTTTAAAAAAGATTTTTTTAAAGATGTTTTGGAATGTTTTTAGTGTTTTTGTTTGCTGCCCTGGGCTCCTACTGGGAGGAAGGGTGAGATAGAAATTTAATAAATAAATAAATAAATTTGTATTTTTACAGACTGTGGCCCTCGCTCTAGAGGAGCCAACAGGCTCTTCTGCTGTTGCCCTGTGAAAGCACTTTCAGGGGGAAAGGGCAGGGAAACTCCTCCACCAGGGCCTGCTCCTCCCATGTGTCTGCCCTTACTGCTCACACGCCTGCGTGTTCGGAGGAGAAACACTCTCACCTCTCCACAGAAACAAACGTGGAACACATTAAGATTCCTCCTCAGTATGGATGGAGGAGAAATTTGACTCAGCTGCCATTTAAAGCCAAATCTATCAAATTCACACTTTCCAAAACAATGTGAGAACCAAAACACAACTAGGCTTTGAAATTTGCACTTCTCTGAATTTTGTGATGAAGTTCTCCAGCCAATCAATGTTTAAAAATGCATATATTAGTGAAAATAACATATAAAAATACATTACATTAGGAGAAATCACTTGCAAAAACACGTACATGAATCGAAACGGCACACAAAAATATTGATATAGGAGAAATTTGCACTAAAATGCTAAAGAATTTTCATTTTTTTAAATTGCAAATTTCTGCAGAAATGTGGAGAACTGAATTTAAGATTGGAAAAACAAGTAACTGAGAGGATTGAAATGGACAGACATTCCCACCATGCTCCCCAGGCATCTCACCCCTTGTTTCTGAGGGAGGAGGGGACAGACACTGCTAGCCAGAAGGTTGACAAGGTTTGAAGGAATTGCCTTGTGTAGCCCTTCCACATGGAGGGAACACTCTGGGCCTTCAAATAACCAGCCTGACATGACATGTCACCCTTCTCCAGTGAGGACATAAAATGTACCCGCAGCCTGATGCCTTGACATAACCCCCTGGCCTATCAAGGTTGGAACACAAGGAAGAGGTGATACATTGCCACCAATAAAAGGTAACTATAGCACAGTGGAGAGGAGAGCCTGGCTGGGAGTCCAGAGTCTGTGAGTTCAAATCCCCGCTCGTGTCTCCTGGGTGTCAAGAGCCAGCTAAAGATCCCCCCCACAGTGAGCGGCTCAGGGGTTACATGACTTGCTATCTGTGCAGCCGTGGGCAAGCTGCATAGTCCCAAAGAGCCCAGTTGCCCCCCAGCTGGCAGCTGTGGACAAGGAAGGGGCTGTATTGTGCAGCTGTGGCACGCTGAGCAGGCCCTAGCCAGCTGCGGAGGACTATCCTCAGAGGGAGGCAATGGGAAACCCCCTCTGAATACCGCTTACCATGAAAACCCTATTCATAGGGTCACCATAAGTCGGGATCGACTTGAAGGCAGGCCATTTCCATTTTTAGACATCACAAACTTGAGTGATTAACACAAGTTCCCAAAATCTTGATGAGTACAGCTGACAAACCCTGGATAAAGGGACCCAACATCAGCTATCAAGGAAGAAACAGGGAAAATTAGACCAAAGCCCACTCAGCCTTCCAAGCAGTGTTGAAGGCTTGTGGGGAAAGCATACAAACATAGTGGGGCTGTCTGGCAGGAGCAAAGGGGACATATTTATTTATTTCTGTTAGCACCTCTAGCCACAGGCTGTTCCTAATTTACTGCAAAATCAGCCTAACCATAGCCAAGGAGGAAAATTTCAGGTGCAGATCCCAAATCCTCCCCTGAAAAATCAAAGCAGAAGCAGCTTCAGATTTCTTACTGGCTGGTTCCACATAAACTGAAGAAAGAACTCCTGGAGGAACTCAAAGGAGGAGATCCCACAAAATGGCTGGTTGGAGGAGATCTGTGGGATCTCCTCCTAATGTGACTTGTAGATCCAAGTAGCCCCTTGCCCTTCCGTCTCCTGCATGTAGGAGATTTCCCCAAGGGCAAGCCCCTTAATCCCCCAGGAATATATGTAACCTCTAACTGGGAAAGAGACTTAGGAAAAACACCTTCTGCAAGGAAGGACACTGGCACACCAGAAAGGGCATGGTTACTCACTCCTCCATGCTGACAAAAGCACAACTGATTCTTGATCAGGCAGAAAAGTTATAATGCTCTGTAGCTATCCTAGAAACTAATTTAGCCTAATTAGAGTAGCCCATTCAGCTTTGCAGGTGGTAACAAAAGCCTGAGGAAAGGAAACTGTGATAGGTTTACCAGAAGTGGAGGGAAAAGTCTTCTTTGTTGCACCCACAGCTGATGTCTGGCGCCCACCCTGCTTGCATGGCTTTGGTGTGCTCAAACGCTTGATTAACAAGACAATTGGGGCAGGCGAGGTCAGCTGAAACAACATGCCCTTCAGGAACTGAGAGAAGAGCTCCCTCCAGAGAACTCTGATGAAGGCAAAATGTGATGACCTGACACTCCCCCTCCCCCAGGAGCACAAGAGGAAAACGGGGAAGGAAATAATAAAGACACAAGATACATAAGCAAATGCACACAGGACAAATGAAGGAGTAATGTAAGAGATAAAAAATTACACCCAATACAACAAAAACTGCAGTAACACCAAAGGGGGTGAGGAGGAAACATGGTAAAAACACAGAAAACAGATGACAGGAAAGGCACAAGGCCAAGAAAAGGCAAATACTCGAGAGAGCACAAGAGGGCCCTACCATCACCAACCGCAGGCAGGGCTGGTCTGGGGAGAGGGGTGATGCCTCCCCCTGGAGAGGAGGCCAAAGGCTTGAGTGGACCCTGCCTATTCCTTCCAGTAGGAGGGGTCATCCTGATCAGGAATGTCATCCATCATCCTCAGGGAAACAAAACGTGTCCACATGGGGGTGTAGACTCCAACTACCCCAGCGCTTGACTTTGCCACAGCTACATTTGGGAATAATCAAAATGCATGTGACTGTTTTGATTAATGTGGAGTCACAAAACCACTGGCATCACTAAAAGAGCTGTAAGTCCTTGGCTGACATGGGACCAGTTACCTCTGCTTGGAGAGTAACTAGAGAAGCCAGAGGAGCGAATACCTCTGTGTTGGAGCTGGGCAGGGAGGTCAGGTGGTAAAGGGAGGGTGTATGAGGAGACCATCTTTGGAGGCTCCGAAGCTGGAAGGAGAGAACTAGAAAAATCCTGCCTCCTGGCATTCGTTGTATGTATCACACTTCTACAGAATCAATGAGGTTTCTAATAGTCCTCATGGAAGTAAAAGGAAGATTGAATATGTGGATTTGGCATGGCAATATCATCCATGTCTGATAACACATCCAAAATTATAGGTACTTCTAGAGCCGGGTGTCCTTCCTTTCTCTTAGGAAAATGTCCCCTCTTACCCTTTCCTCAGTGGGATAATCACATCTCGGACTTGCTTGCAGATGCCAAACTTAAAATCGAGGGCCCCTTTGTTCTCAATGGTGAAGCTGTTGGTCTTCCGGGAACCGTGCACTAGTGGCCCAAAGTTGATGAGCGATGGGGGGGTGATGCTGTACTTGGCAAACATGGACTGCACGGATAGCCTTATGGGGATGGTGGCAATGATCTCCCCACCTTCACATAGGTTGGGCTCAATAACCTAGATGAAGGACAAGATATTAGACTGACAGGTGAATGAGTTCTAGCTTATACTAATAAAGACATTTGCCAGGACACCAAGCGACCACAATCAGAATCCTTGACCTGTTGAGTTTCTTGCATTTCTCTCTCTCCCCCCCCAGCAGCTGCAGAAGAACAGATGGGAAACAGAGCCCCCTGCACCAGCTCTGCTGAGAGTCCCTTTTGCCTCCTCTCATCACAGAACTGCTTCCATTCAAGCTGGTCAATATAAGAACTGGCTGTCAGAGACCAGCTACCCTAGAATGAGCAGTCTTGTCACAAGCACACTGCCTGTCAAGAGCAGAGTGCTCGTGTCAGATCATGTGATGAACGTGGCTTGAAGATCATCATCTGTTTATTGGCATAGCACTATCTCTGTAGGTGGCACTCTACAAAGAGCAGGGATGGTAGGTCCCAGACCAAGGGGCTTACAATCTAAAACAGACACTAGGAAATCACAGAGGAAGGAAGGGGGAAATGGAGGCAGGTGTAGGAAGCATGGAAGAATGTGTGATTGTTTTTCTTTCTTCCAGGTACTTTGGCTTAGGCCCCATCTGCACTATACATTTGAAGCAGGATCATACCGCTTTAAACAGTCATAGCTTCCCCCACAGATTCCTGAGAATTGTAGCTTGTTAAGGATGCTAAGAGTTCTTAGGAGACCCCTATTCCCCTCACAGAGCTACAGTTCCCAGAGTTCCCTGGGAAGAGGGATTCACATTCAACCACTCTGGGAATTGTAGCTTTGTAAGAGGAATAGGGGTTTCCCAACATCTCTCAGCATCCTTAACAAACTATAGTTCCCAGGATTATTTGGGGAAGACATGACTGTTTAAAGTGGTATGATCCTGCTTTAAATGTATAGTGCAGACAGGGCCACACTTACAATAAAGGATTGGGGGATGAGGAAGTGGCAAGTCCAAAAAGAAACAGGAGAAGGAAAGGGGGAGAAGGGACGGAGTGACTAGGAATTGGGCTACGAGGGAGAGGCTGGAAGGATGCCGGAATGTCTGAAACAGGTAAGTTAGGCAGAGTCAAGAACAGAGCAACAGAGCCAAGATGTCAGTACCCTATGCTGGTACTAGCCAAAGACAGTCCAGCTTGGAGGGCCTTGAAGGTTCCAAGACCCAGAGGGAGGACTAGGACTCTTCCCTCTGTCTAGTTAGGAATGGGGGGGGGAGAGTGGGGAGGCACAGCTTCCTCTGGCTTCCTTGCCATCACTGTTCAAAAGGGAGCCTCAGCCCAACACGCCCGTTGGTAAAATTCAAGTCCATTTTCCACCAGGAATTCTGCCTGTACAAGCTCAGAAGAAATGAACCGGTCTAAAAGCACTGAGACCAATGGCATGGCCGAAGTCAGGTCTCTTCCAGTCCACACAGAACATTGTCTTGTTGTAAGCCACCAAGGGAATATTTATCGATGGACGGCTATATAAATTAAATCAATCAATCCAGGAGCATCATCTGTATTTTGGTCCACACAGTCAGCAGTCCCATGTACCTACATGTGGGCTGCATTGTACCATTTCAGGCTGCAGGCGGAGAATCTTGAAGGGCTCTCCACATTAAAACTCACTTCACATATACAACTAGGGAGAAAAAGGAATAACTGGGCAACCGAGAGAATGGCCTGAGGGCACAGGATGCTTACATCAATAAAGCTAAGGAGATTTCTGTCCAGGGAGTGTCTCAACGGGAGACTATTGGAGAACTCACATTAGGTGTGCTGACATATAGGTGAAATAATTAAAGAGACAAGGTGTGCCTGGCGCCAACACCGTTATCTTTCCGGCGCCAGGTCAAGACGTTCTTCTTCTCCCAGGCATTTTAGCATGTGTTTTTAAATTGCTTTTTTAAAAAATGTGTTTTTAAATTTGTATATTTGTTTTTTAATGTTTTTAATTGCTGTAAACCGCTCAGAGAGCTTCAGCTATGAGGCAGTATACAAATGCAATAAAATAAATAAATAAATAAATAATTTGGTTTGTCACCTGAAGCCTAACATGGTACGATCCAGTGACAGATGCACTAGGTGAAAGGCTACCTATGGCTGGATCATACCTTGTTAGACTTTGTGTGTTTTGACCCTTAGGTAGAAAGGATGAAGGCTAAGGCCTCTCCACCTGCGTGGTGACTTTCTGAGCTTTCACCTAAGCAAAGAAGAAATATGCAACAGCAGTCATGCCCAGATGGCACTGCTTGGCTACCCAGGTCCCTGCAGCATGTATGTGCCCATATACACAAATATACACAGTGAAGGCCTCTTTACTGCCAGCTATTGCCAGCTCTCTTACATGGCATTGCAGAATAGGCTTGTCCTCAATTTTCACTTCCTTCTTGGAGCGAAAAAGTATCAGCACCTGAGTAGGGCGGTCACTGGCACCCAAATTCCCCTTCTGAGGAATGATGGAGAAGAGTGGGGCCACATTGGGCATTCCATGATCTGTGGATTCCACAGCAAAGCTAGAGAACAAAGACAAGATGAAGACTCCTCATGAGTTATCCAGGATGATTAAAGAGACTAAAATCAGAGGTGGTAAGAAAAGTGAAGACATGCTGAAACCATCTCCCTAAAGGCAGGTCAAACAGTTGTGGACAGCTGTGTCAACGTTAAACTAAAATAGCTACCCTTCAACGACATGGGCTGTGTTCACCTCAGAGTATTAATGCACATGTGGGTTGCACAGATCCAACTTTTCCATGTGCACTTTTGTACAAGTTGGTCCACACATGAGCACTTTCAATTGAATATCTCAGGGTTTCCTGTCCACACTAGTGGGTGGGGCTTGATGGGATGTATTTTTACTGTGTGTTTCTGTTCTTTCCCCTCAGTTAATACTTTCCCACCCTCCATGAATTCTTGGCACCTAAGACACATTGTGGCCATGCGTATGCAGCCATTTTTTAAAAATGGAGCTAATTCTGATATACCAGACATACACAAAACAGTGTGTGTGTTGTGCCTAGCCCCACCAGCGGTAGCCCACCCTGCCTGCACTCCTGAAACCAGAGGTCCATTGTGGGCAGGCATCTGTTTACCTGTGCGGGAGCCTTTCCTGTTTCATTTCTGAGGTACAAGTTTTCTGATATACTTGCTCAGAACAGTGTCTTCTTTAGTGTGGCTGAACCCCCCAATGGTGCACCAAGCAGCGCCTTGCTGGCAGGAGTAACAGGTGAGGAGGCATCTGCCCACACAATGCACTCCAGTTTTGTCCACTGTTTTAACATGTAATTTTATGTTGGATTCTTCTCCTTTACCGCATTATCCATGGATCAGGAAAATCCAGACTAAATGTGAGGGAGGGGGAGCATGGGCTACCACCTGCATTAGGGTGCCATGTGGACATGGGATGCATTGGATCCACATTAAGTTGCCGTGTGTAGTATACAGCTAAAGTAGGCATTCCATGCTCACGCAGGCCACAGAACCCCCCTAATTTCTATCAGATAACTGGCAGGGGACAGAACGCGTGTCTACCTGTTTTCTTGTGAGCTATTGTCCCAAACCAATAACCCCTCAGGGTGGGGATTTTCCTCACAGGAATTCAAGCTGTGTGTTTGCAAGGGTAGCTATGCCCTTAGGATGCAGACTGAAGCCAGAGAAGAAGGGGATCAGATAACCTCTCACTTCCCTGACACTATGGGCAGGTACTGTGACACTCTTTCTCTTCAGCAGACTGTAATGACCATTCTCAGTCAAGATATAGGTAATGTAGAACCTACTTCAAAAGGAAGCTCTGAATGTAGGATTAACTGCATATGGGATACAACTAGTGTGAAGCCTACCCCAATAATGCATTCTAGAAGGACTGATGACATTTGACAGCAGAAGCTTTTATGCACCGTCTTTAGTCTACCATGATAATAAAGCTAACAAGAGAAAACAATGGGAATAACAGAGCACACCTCTGAAGGGAATGGCTCACCTGTAAGCAATCTCATATTTGCCTTTGTTCTTCAGGGACAGCACTTGCTTAACTTCATCCATGACTCTAACAGCCCCAAACTCCAAACCACCATTTGTACCTGCAGCGGTCAAAAGAGTGAAAGAGTCATTGTCATCAATGCTCTGGATTTTATGGCTGCTCTCCCATCACCATCCCACCCTCAGGACCAGAAGGCAGGACCAGTCAGATTGCAACCCACACAGGTTGGGTGGGTGGGTGGGTGGGTGGGTGGCTGGGAAAGCAGCAGAATTTGTTGTGGAGGGCTAAAGGAGCAGTCACACGATCAAAGAGGGATTCTGGAGCACATTTCAAGAGTCATGGAGGACAACTTATGAACAGGAGTTCTTTTATCTCTTCCCTCCCAAAGCTTCACATGGCCAGAATTTAAAAGCAAGGCTCTTTTTTCACCGGCCTTTTAAAATAAATTATACCCTTCCATTGAAAGCAAAAAGGAGACCTGTATGTTTAGACAAAGCAGGAAAGGAAAGGACTACAGTTCCCATCATCCCTAGCCATTGGCAGGGCTGGCTGAGGCTGATGGGAGTCCAATAACATCTAGAGGGCAGCTGGAAAGGGAAGATGGGACTAAAGGCAATAATATGGCACCAGCCCCCTGGAGCTCCTGAAGCAGGATGAATTTGGAAGAGCACCTCTACCACACATATGGCCCCAAAGCACCACAGCAAGGCTCTTTCTTTCCAGGATCAGGGAGATTTCTTCAAGAAGGCTCAGTGCAGGTTCAGAGACAGGCTTGGGTTACAGGCGGTCACAATACAAGAGTGTAGGAGCAGGAGTCCAAGACAGGGCAATAGCAACAAAGATGTTCTGACAGGTTGTCATACCCTTCCCACCCACCTTTAGAAGAGCAAGGTGTGGTGAGCTCACTTGAGGGACTCTTGTCCCTCATGGGAAGATGGTGCTTGGAGGTGGGCACTTCTGTGAGAGGGCTACAACCTTGGTGACGGAACAGTTCCTCCTGCCCTGCCACCCCTCCCATCCGGTCGACGACTTTCCCAGTACCCAGTGAAGAGTCTTGCCGTGGGGGTGAGGTGGGGCAGGGATGAGAGCCCCTTCCCTAATATCCTGAGACTAGGGGGCTGGGTCCTCATCCTCCCACCCAGTTGGTCCCAGCTCACTCATACCCTCTGCTTTCTCCTCCTCACCCTCCTCATCAGTCAAATGCTGCCACCCTAGCAGCCCAGACCCTGTCAGGATCCATTTCTCGGAAAGGGGCAGGCGAGAAGTAATGATAGCCTATTGGCATGGTGAAAGAACAGTATATCTAGGGAAACACCTACAGATTGATGGCTGCTGTCACAATGGCTACATGTCACGCCAGTTTCCCTCTGAATACCAACAGTTGCTGGGGAAGGATTATTGTGCTTATGCCCTGCTTGTGGGCGTCCCAGAATCTGGTGGGACAGAATGCTGGACAAGATGGGCCTTGCAGGGCTCTTCTTTTGGGTTATGCAGGTTAATTTGGAGGGAAGGGATGTATATTCATCCTGTCTTGGGCCTGGGGATTGGACTCATTGCCTTTCTGGTCCTTTCCCCTTGGATGTCCACCCTTAGCAATCCATTCAGAATAATTTTGGATGAGAAGCACCTAACCCACCTTTAGGGAAGCTGATATCCAGGGCAACATCATAGGCCTCAGCAATGATTTGTATGTTTTCAATCTGGACAATCCCCAGAATGTTTTCCACATCTGAAACCTGAAATGCAAACAGCATTCATGTTGAGCTCTGTCTGGGTGGCTCTTGGCTGGGTAAATTTTGTAGACTTCCAGCCATATTTTCTGAACCAGAATAACACCACATCATGCATTTCATACTACAGGCTGGGAGGCTTTTTAAAAAGGGCAATAATTAAATTTCTCAGTCACCTCATCCATTATAATATTTGGTAAGCCAATCCCCCCCTCTCTCTCACTCACACACACACAAATGGGAAAATGTGTCTGCCTCCCACTGAAAGCAGCTTTCACAGGGGAGGCACAGATGGTTCTGTGAAAACAGGAGGGGGGACATTGACCCAACTTTAGCTCAGTAGTAGAACATCAGTGTGGAAAGGCTGGAGAGGCAGTCATGCTCCCCACTCAGATTAGTTGGCTGGAATTCAGTCCAGGTGGACCAGAGGCGGTGGGTGCTGGAAAGCAGAGGGGTGGGACAAGCAGGAGGGGTCCCTTCTGCTTTATAGGCGGCAGAGAATGCTGAGGAAGAGAGAGAGAAGAGGACAAGCACAAGTGATGATAGGACAGAGAAAGATTGTAAAGGAGGAAATCTAGCAGAAACAATGCAGAAGGAAGATTCTAGGAACAGTTAATTGGTCTGTACTCTGCACATGAGAGGGGGAGGGACAGGAAGTCCTCGACTTTCTCTTATGACGAGTGAGGCTCCTAGATTCAAGAGACCCTGAAGCTCTCTGGTGTAAGAGTGGCTGACAACACTCCAAAGAGAGGTATGCTTTGGGGAAGAGGTATGCTTTGGGGAACAGGCTTTGCATTCAGAAGGTCCTAGGTTCAGTCCCTGCCATCTTCAGTTAAAAGGATCAGGCAGCAAGAGGTGCGATAGGGCCGCTGACAGCCAGAGAGCACAACACTACGCTAGAGGACAAATAGTCTGGCCTGGTATAAGGGATTCCCTGCTTCTGCTTCAAGGTCTCATAGAAGGCTCACAAATCCCATGGATTTCACAGGGTGGGAAGCTGCGAGCCCCCACTTTCATTTACTTATTAAAGCTTTTCTAGACCAGCCTTCATCCATGTAGTTATCTAAGCAGTATACACTTGGCATGAATAAAACAAAACATCCAATAAAGAACGGCTCTGGAAGCTCTGTGGTCAGTCTGGTTCCCACTTAACTGTGGAATCTGTTCCAGGAACTGGAGAACAAGAACACATTCCAATCTCTGGTCACAGTTGTGGAGGAATTAAGAACATAAGAACATAAGAAGAGCCTGCTGGATCAGGCCAGTGGCCCATCTAGTCCAGCATCCTGTTCTCACAGTGGCCAACCAGGTGCCTGGGGGAAGCCCGCAAGCAGGACCCGGGTGCAAGAACACTCTCCCCTCCTGAGGCTTCCGGCAACTGGTTTTCAGAAGCATGCTGCCTCTGACTAGGGTGGCAGAGCACAGCCATCATGGCTAGTAGCCATTGATAGCCCTGTCCTCCATGAATTTGTCTAATCTTCTTTTAAAGCCATCCAAGCTGGTGGCCATTTCTGCATCTTGTGGGAGCAAATTCCATAGTTTAACTATGCGCTGAGTAAAGAAGTACTTCCTTTTGTCTGTCCTGAATCTTCCAACATTCAGCTTCTTTGAATGTCCACGAGTTCTAGTATTATGAGAGAGGGAGAAGAACTTTTCTCTATCCACTTTCTCAATGCCATGCATAATTTTATACACTTCTATCATGTCTCCTCTGACCCGCCTTTTCTCTAAATTAAAAAGCCCCAAATGCTGCAACCTTTCCTCGTAACGGAGTCGCTCCATCCCCTTGATCATTCTGGTTGCCCTCTTCTGAACCTTTTCCAACTCTATAATATCCTTTTTGAGATGAGGCAACCAGAACTGTACACAGTATTCCAAATGCGGCCGCACCATAGATTTATACAACGGCATTATGATATCGGCTGTTTTATTTTCAATACCTTTCCTAATTATCGCTAGCATGGAATTTGCCTTTTTCACAGCTGCCACACACTGGGTCGACATTTTCATCATGCTGTCCACTACAACCCCGAGGTCTCTCTCCTGGTTGGTCACCGCCAGTTCAAACCCCATGAGCGTATATGTGAAATTCAGATTTTTTGCTCCAATATGCATAATTTTACACTTGTTTATATTGAATTGCATTTGCCATTTTTCCGCCCATTCACTCAGTTTGGAGAGGTCTTTTTGGAGCTCTTCGCAATCCCTTTTTGTTTTAACAACCCTGAACAATTTAGTGTCGTCAGCAAACTTGGCCACTTCACTGCTCACTCCTAATTCTAGGTCATTAATGAACAAGTTGAAAAGTACAGGTCCCAATACTGATCCCTGAGGGACTCCACTTTCTACAGCCCTCCATTGGGAGAACTGTCCGTTTATTCCTACTCTCTGCTTTCTGCTTCTTAACCAATTCCTTATCCACAAGAGGACCTCTCCTCTTATTCCATGACTGCTAAGCTTCCTCAGAAGCCTTTGGTGAGGTACCTTGTCAAACGCTTTTTGAAAGTCTAAGTACACTAGGTCCACTTTTCTTTAATAAACTGCTGGGACTACCTGTTAGTGGCTCAGAAAGCAAAGGTGGTATACTGTACGTGTGCAGCTCCCAAAGCCTGAGGAAAGGGGTTCCTTTGATTTGCACACACTCTGGTATCACTGATATTTGGCCCAACTTGTATTATCTGGTTTGGAACACAAGTATGACTGAATCTGCTTAGTTTGAGTGCTCAGAAGTCATCAGAAAAAAACTTCATTTCCATCAATGTTTTTCTACAGCTTAGAATGAAAAAGGAGATTCTGCACCTGAGCAGGGGGTAACTTTTAAGTTGATTCTGTTTTTAATCCAAGTCCCGGACACCAGACGATACACAGAGCTAAACTAGTGCCTGGGGCCAGCCCAATAAACTTTCCTCCTTGAGGTAAAGGAGAAAATGCTGTCCACACCTTTCCACATAGAGAAGCTGACCAGAGTGGCAACTGACTCTTACTTCAACCCTGGTGATGGGACAGTGACCTCCCCGCCCCCAGAGAGTGAGCTAATGGAGGGGGTGCAGGGCAGGCCACATAGCACACACAGCTCTCTCCTCCAACACTGCACTGTTGCGCCACAGCATTTGCCACCTGAGGCAGGCACCTTAATGGTAGGGCTGTTCCTGTAAACACCCCTAGACCAGAGATGTTTATAACCCCAGGGACCAGTGGTATTCCCAAAACTCTGGAGTAAACAACTAGCTGCAGCCCTAGTGATTGTTTAGCCTTGTGAAAAATGGCAACATGCAAGACCCAGCCAGCTGGCCTGTAGTTACCAAGGAGTACTCACCTCTAGACGAATAGCCTTCTTAATGTTGAGGGCCTTTGTGGCCTTAAAGTTCACCAGCAGGCAGTACTCTGAGAAGGCCTCAATAATGCCCATGTCCACAGACAGAGAGAAGTCATCTCCAATGTTCTCCAGGCCGCTGACTCTCCACGCTACAGGCAGCGGAGTGAAATTCTTCAGGTAGAGTGACTTTGTTTCTTTTCTGTAGAAACAAGAGAAGCCAAAGCAGCAATGCTTTCTGGGACCCCAAGTTTTTTGATCTGTACCTTTGATGCTGAGCAGGCTATGGGCATGTTCACCCAACTGGGAAAGTGGCCACGGGGAAGGGCCATTGTAGTTCCGTGGCAGAGCATCAGCCTTGCATGCAGAAGGTCCTAGGTTCAATTCCTGGCATCTCCAGGTAGGGCTGGGAGAGACTCCTGCTGAACCCTTGGAGAGCTGCTGCCACTCAGTGTAGACAATATTGAGCTAGATGGACCAATGGTCTGACTCAGTATAAGGAGCTCCCTGTATTCCACTACTCATATGGTGAAGGAAAGGAATGTCTCTGTGCAAAGGCACTCTCAGAGAATGACACCCAGTTCAACCACAATGGTTGAACCGAGGTTTCATTTCCATGTAGCCTCAACTGAACAAACAGGGTTAGCCACTTTCAGTTTTACATGCTCACAGCTTACATGCCCCTTCAGCAAGTCGTCCTCCTCTCTGCCACCATCACCAGCTGCTGCTGCTCCTTCATTGTTATTATCACCTGGCATGTGCCAGGCAGAGAGCCAATGAGCAAGCAGGTGATGGCATCTATTATCTAAGTCACAGCAAAAGACGGATGAACAAGCAAGCAGGTTGCAATGGTGAAGAGGAGAAGCAGGTCCAGGGGGCTCTTGTCCATGGGCCCCCTGCTGGGTGTAGGCTCTCAGCCATGGTTGCAGCTGTAGGCCCAACCATGCCAGCCCTTGACGCCAAGTCTGCCCCAGGAGGGGTGTTGTTAAATAATCACACTGTGACATAGAGTTCATAAAGGAAACGGACCTTTAGTGTGGCAGCACCTACCCTGTGGAATTCCCTCCCCTTAAATATTAGGCAGGCGTCATCTCTGTTATCTTTTCGGCGCCTTTTGAAGACTTTCCTCTTTCAACAAGCCTTTTAAGTTGAGACCTATCCCAGTCTGCACCTGTGTTAGAATTGCTTGTTAATATGTTTTTTTAATAATGTTTTAACCCTTTTTTAAAAAGATGTTCTTAAAGCTTTTTTAAAAATGTTTTTAAAGTTGTTTTGTTTTAATGTATTTTAAGGTCTGTTTTTATGATGTTTTAAAGTGTTTTTAGCGCTTCTGTTTGCCGCCCTGGGCTCCTGCTGGGAGGAAGGGCGGGATATAAATCAAATAATTAATAAATAAATAAATAAAATAATGTTATCGGGTAAGAGTTAGAAACTTAACATACGTCTAATATATACTACAGGCTCTGCAGGATTGTCTCTGCCCGCGTTGCCCCAGGTCAGTAAAATGCCATAAGCCTGTCCAGGCACTGAAGAATTTGACTAGATTTACTGGAACATTTTAGGCTTCCACTTAAATTCCTTAATTGTTTCACTTATAGAAAAACTTTCAGGTTTTGAATTTTGTTTTAGGCAAAAACCAGCAACTGCCTCAGGGTACATGGAACTCTGCAAAATTTTGCTAGTCCCTTAAAGTACTCTGCTGTTTCACCTGAAGAGGAATCCCCAAATTTGGTTTGAATTTTCACTTTGCGTTAAATGTATTGACTCCTGCACGACTCCTCTTTCCAGACCACGCACCTCTGAAAAGGGCAGGCAGGAGGCCAGCCGGTACAGCCCACTTCCTCCCCTTTGCGTACTAAGGAGTGAAATATGGATATGCTTAACTGCTGCCAAAGCTAACCTTCCTCCTACTTCCAAAGAGAAGTGGGTATGAGCTTTATCCTATGTCATGACACTCACAACTGAAGCAAATGGTGGCCTACGAAAGGGGTTCTCCATAGTATGAAACATTTCTTAAAAAAGAACAAAAGAAAACAGCAGGAAACTCGGAAGCTCCTGGGAATATCAACACTGAAAGAAAAAACGATGTCAAAGGCTGGAGAGCTGCAGGACCTTGTCATGTTCCCTAAAGCATATTCACTCCATAATGACACAGACACAAAGCACTCAAGGAATGTAGAGCAAAGGAAGCAAGAGGGAATTGGCCAAAGCAGCCTGATCTACCAAAGCCAAACCTGTGCAATAGCAGCTTTTCAAAATGTAGTTGTCGGCGATCCAACTCCAGTTCTGGACGAACCCCTTGGCAGCAGATCCGGAAGGTTACAGGCTCTGGATTCTCTTTAATGCAACAGACAATGCTATCCTCAAATATACCACTGGCCGTTGGATAAGCCCAAATAGTCAGCACCTGAGGAGTCAAGACACACATTCAGCTGGAAAGCCTTTACTCAAGTGAAAGGCATGCTGAAGACAATGGCCACCCTCTGCTGTTACCTGCCGCTCATTGGGTTTGAGTGTCATGGTAGAAGGGTCCAAGAGATATGTGACTGCCTTGGAGTCATGTTGGAAGAAGAAATGCACCTCAGCCTCCAAGGGGGAGATGTTGAGGATGGTGATCTTTTCAAAATGATTGGGGTATCGAATGGCCTTGTACCTGTAAGCATGGAAAGACAGGCATGAATTGCTTATTTGGAGACAAGCATACCTGCCTGCTTGTCACAAGGCACTACCTACCACTAGAGTACACCCCATGTGCCCTGGCCCAGACTTGTGTTTGCCTGGAACATACTATGAGCGCTCAAGCGTTTGCATCCAGAGAAGGCCTGAATCCTCCACCATGTGATCACACTTCTTTGACAGCACAAAAGGGGGGGGTAGAATTCCAGGAACCATTTTGGGACCCTGGAAAGCTTGTTTTTACACTGATGATGTTCACTGCTGCTTACATGGCTCGGTCCTAACGTTCAGGTTTCTAGGTCATGTGGAGGTACTTTTAGAACTTTTGATATCTTGTCTGTTAAAGAATCAGTCAGTGAGTTTAATATATGTATGGTATAACCTTTTGCATACTTGAGGGCTCCAAAGGTGGCCCAGAAGTTCTGGGCTAATTGCTTGCTCTTTGGTTTGTTCGCTTTTTTATGCCAAATACAACAGGCACTTACTTTTCCCTTGACTTCCCACAGAGCAGTGGGCCAAAGTGGAAGATCCCCAAATTCAGGATGTACTTTTTGAAGACGATCTCATCAGGTCTGATGTTCTTTGTACGGTGGGGGAAGACAATCCTAAACCAGAGAGGCAGAAATGCATCAGGAACTGTGCAACAGAGAAAGCTCAGCAAGACTGTAACAGTGGGGACCTGCAGGTGGTCCCTTGTGGGGAGGCATGTCCCTATCAGAGGAAGATCCATGAAAATCAGAGCAGCAATACAGACTAGCCCTGACATAAATAGCTTGTCAGTTATTGAGCCATTTCCCATACTTTGCCTAAGTGCCAAGATGGGACACATTTTGCACTATCAACAAGTACTGGTTATATCAAGAATAAATCAATTCTCAAGTAAGTTTGTTTGAACATGTGGAAAATAGGTAAAAAGTTGTTCCTCATGGTAGCATAATCCCCATGCATCTCTTAGCTGGAAAACTCACCTGCTCAGGATGAGTATCCACATTTCATTATTCGCCCTGTGTACAGAGGCATTTACTTTTTAATTTAAAGACAGCAATGGATTCCATTTGTGGTAGATTTCCATCCAGCATCTCCTAACTATCACCGAGCGATCAGGGAGAGCTACCCATTGCTGGCAAACTCTGAACATCTTGCTGAGCCATCAGCAAGCCTCCTGTTGTAGCATTTCGCCAGCCTCCTAATTTGCACAGACTGTTAGTGAGAAATGTGCTTAAGCCACCTGTCACCAATCCTGGGTCTCATCCTTGTCATTCCAAATGCTGTATCACCTTTGTGTACCTCAGGGAGACAGCTACTTTTACAAGCACTAGGACAGGCAGGACATATTACATCAAACAGAACATCATCTGAAGGTCCTGCAATATAATTTATGTCATCGAATGCAAAAGACCAGGATGTCATATCCAATAGGTAGGAAAAACCACAACTGACCTACACACACGCTTCAGAAACCACAAATCGGCAATCTTAACAAAAAAAAAGTGGAGCAACCAGTTGCAAAACATTTCAACATTGAGGGTCGCAGCCTGTTGGGCTTTTCTATAACAGCTATAGAGATGCCAACAGATCCAGCAGCATTGACTAAAAGGGAGAACTTTTGGATATACTCTCTGGACACATTGGCACCACATGGCCTGAACCTGGAGGACAGTACCAGCATCACTTAGCTTCTGCAAATGAAGCCCCTCTGGGCATTCCATCCTCAAAGCTCTATAACTGCCACCTTGGTAACAGCATTTGTATGTTAGCAGCTGATGAAACATTTTGGTAACACAATAAAAACCTCTATTTTGTTAATCACAATTACATGCATATATTTTTAGGTGATTAATGGAATCCTTATAGGGATCCAGAGCAAGCTTGGGTGAAGTTCTGTTTGTTGCTTCCAAAACTGTATATATATATACACACATAATTGTGATTAACAAAACAGAGGTTTTTATTGTAATACCAAAAAGTTTCGGTATATATATATCTCCTGCTCTTCCTCCCAGCAGGAGTCCAGGGCGGCAAACAAAAGCACTAAAAACTTTAAAACACATTAAAACAAAACACATTAAAAAAAGCTTTCAAAACATCTTCTAAGATTAATTTTTTTAAAAAAGGATTAAGGACATATTAAAAAGTAATTCCAATGCAGACTGGGATAGGTCTCAACTTAAAAGGCTTGTTGAAAAAGGAAGGTCTTCAATAGGCACAGAAAAGATAACAGAGCCTGTCTAATATTTAAGGGGAGGGAATTCCACAGGGTAGGTGCTGCCACACTAAAGGTCCGTTTCCTATCTTGTGCAGAACAAACCTCCTGATAAGATGGTATCTGCAGGAGGCCCTCACCTGCAGAGCACAGTGATCGACTGGGTATATAAGGGGTAAGACGGTCTTTAAGGTATCCTGGTCCCGAGCTGTATAGGGCTTTGTACACCAAAACTAGAACCTTGAACTTGGCCCGGTAGTAAACGGGCAGCCAGTGCAATTCTTTCAGCAGCAGGGTGACATGTTGGCGATATCCTGCCCTAGTGAGCAGACTCGCCGCTGCATTTTGCACCAGCTGCAGCTTCTGGACCAAACTCAAGGGCAGCCCCACATAGAGCGCATTACAGTAATCCAGCCTGGAGGTTACCAGTGCATGGACGACAGTGGTCAGGCTATCCTGGACCAGGAACAGCCGCAGCTATGTTACCATCTGAAGCTGATGAAAGGCACTCCTAGCCACTGAGGCCACCTGGGACTCTAGAGAAAAAGATGGATCTAGGAACACCCCCAGACTACGGACCTACTCTTTCAGAGGGAGTACAACCCCATCCAAAGAAGGCAACTGACCAATTATCCGAACTCGGGAACCACCAACCCACAGCGCCTCCATCTTGCTAGGATTCAGACTCAGTTTACTGGCCCTCATCCAGCCCACCACCAAGTCCAGGCACCGCTCCAGGGCTTGCACGGCCTCTCCCGATTCAGATGTTATGGAGAAATAGAGCTGGGTATCATCAGCGTACTGCTGACACCGCGCCCCAAAGCTCCTGGTGTCTGCTCCCGCGGGCTTCATATAGATGTTAAACAGCATTGGAGACAAGATGGTACCCTGCAGCACCCCACAGCACAGCTGCCCGGGGGCCGAAAGACAGTCACCCAATGCTATTCTCTGAGAACGACCTTGGAGATAGGATCGGAGCCACTGTAAAACAGTGCCTCCAATACCCATCTCACCAAGTCGGCCCAGGAGGATACCCTGGTCAATGGTATCAAAAGACGCTGAGAGAGATTTCAGCAAATAGCCATACCATGTCTAGGCAGGTATAATGCCAGAAGAGCCAAAGGGCGAGGTAACACCATGATGGGCATTGACAGGTGGTATGGAAGCAATAGGGTTACTCTCACTATGTCCATCTTATACACAGATGTTTCATTTCCATATCAGCCTTTGGCAACATTTTTCCTTGCCGTCTTCAAAAAGAAAGTAGACTCCATCACAGAGGGAAGCAAGGCACAAATAAATTCATGGGAAGTCAGGGACACGCCCATCAGTCAGGCAAGGTTAACTGCTAGGAGCAGTCTCTTCTGTGTTGTGCCTGTACAGCGCACGTGGGGAACACCCCTCTGGGTACCCTATGCAGATTTATTTTGGGGGGGCAATGTGTACAAGTACAATTCTCAGGCAGGATCCTAGTCCAGAAAGCTCACACAACTGTACAGTGCCCTTTCCCTGGAACTTACATAGGATCTTGGCAAATGGTTGGATAGGTGCATATACCCCTGCAGTAAACTTGATACTGTCGCCGGGTTCCTAGGACCTCAAAGTTTAGCACCTGATCAAACAGCCCTGTTGTGCTGGAGGAGAAATGGAGGCGCATTGAAACCTCTCCATTAGCAGGAACTGTCCAGCGGAAGCAGCTCAACCTGTGGAAAGGGAAGCACAAAGAGACCGCTCAACATATTGCCGGGGGGGGGGGAGTATAATACTTTTGGATACAAGGATCACAGGAGCAGAGCTCTGCTCCACCACCACCAGCATGCACTGCTCACTTTCTGCTTCTGTCCAGCCAAGTCCACATTTCAAAAAGCATTTAGTCCCTGGCCAGCCAGAGGCAAGCAAGTGCTTCCTCCTCAGAGAGGTGCTCTGAGCAGCTCTCCTCCACCAGCCCAAGTTCTTGTGCATCAGATCTTACTTCTTGCTTCCTTACCGGAGGAGCTTTTCGCTGGACGGTTCCGCTGTTAGGCCACCCTGATCTAGCTCCGACAGAGCTGTCATTGTGCCAGGGCTAGGGTGAGGGCCCTTCCTGCTGCGAGTTGTGCCTTTCTTTTCCTTCAAAGTGTCACGGGTTAGGTCAGGCTTTTCCTTCTTGGTCCTGCCTCGAGTTGGGGTGGCCTGCTCCTCCTGAGAGCGAGAGGAAACACAGGAGGAAGGAAAGCAGAGAGAACCAGGCAGTTTATTGTGGGCTCCTCAGTGCTGCTTGAACAGGGAAGTTTTTTGCCACATCCCCATGATGTCATCCTCATCAAAATGGCACCCCACTCTCCCCACTTCACCTCATTTAATCTGGATTTAGTATTTCTGCTTTTTAATAAATTTATTGGATTTTCCAGGGAAATTGTAAATCTGGATTAAATTGGAAAATAATATGTGATAGTATTATGATAGGGATGGCATATGGATACTGCCATGCGGAAACACCCCCAATATCTAGAAAGTGCCCACTATGTGTACTAACACCCACAGGCATGTCAAACCAACCAATGTGTTATGTACATTATTACATTACATTAATCCAGCATGGATTTTCTGCATTCCACAGTGTTAAATTGAAAATACCCCCCATGACATTCTGATGCTTCCCATAAGCTCATTTCAAAACAAAACCTTACAAAACCTACAGTCCTGAACTCAGAAATGCTTGCTTAACCCTTTAAATTTTCATGGCAATACACAAAACAGTCAGAGAGAATTGAGAGTTCAAAGTGCAAAAAGAGAGAGAGAGAAACCAGAGCCCTACTTGGCTTTTTTCTGTCAGAGTTCTCATAATTTGTTGAAATTGATTAAAAATCAGCCATGATCACAGAGTACCTTTAATCCTAATACTGACCTTGCCCCATACTCTGACCTTCATCTTCTGCAGTTTAAAAGTTTTTTAAAAATGCCTGGCTGATTTTTAATTAATTTAAGACATTTTGCATTGAACTGAATGATAGTGTCAGGCATGCTCAGTAAGAACCAACTGTCAGTGTTCCAAAAGCCAGACTCACAGCTGCTGGGCTTGCCTAATCAGGGGCCACACCCACAGCAGACTTTGATTTCACATGAGACAGTCATGGCTTCCCCCAAAGAATCTTGGGAAGTATAGTTTGTGAAGGGTGCTGACAGGAGACTCTTATTCCCCTGACAGAGCTCCAGTGGCCAGAGTGGTTTAACAGTCAGCCCTCTTCTGGAGATTGTAACTCTGTGAGGGGAATAGGGCCTCTTCTAGCAACTCTCAGCACCTTTCACAAACTACACTTCCCAAGATTCCCAGGGTTCCCAGAAATAAAACATAACCTTCAGTTTGAAAAGGCTGTCTTCACCATCATATGACATTGACCAATAAAAAGGCTTTGAAATTAATAAAAATACAATTGACACAGATTGCTATGATGAATAATGAGAGAAATATAATTTTCTAGGTTAGATTCTCTGTAGAAACAGTAGTAACACAGGAAAGAAGCAAAGTAAGAAGAACACCAACGAACATATGGCAGGTGTTGCCACCACTCACCATATGCTCAGAGGCACGTTACCAAATTCTTCCAAGCTACACAGGAAGTGGATTGGACTGTGAAAGACCAACCCAAATGGTGTTTGCATTTTGACAAATTTGTAGGGCAGTCCAATATCTCAGAGAGGTCAGATCTCCTGCTCCCCTGGTAGATTCACTGTAGCTGCCCAATTTCCCTGCTTTTTAAAGTTTGATAGAAATATCTGTTGGCTATAGGTATGTTCTTAAACTGCAAGGGTTTTTTGCTTGTTAGTGAATTATTTATTATGTTTAAATACAGCCCTTCCTCCAAAAGGAGCCGAAAGTGGAGTGCATCTCAATAAAAAATCACCATTTACCACAATAATTCAACATCTAAAAATTAAAATTAAAACAAACATAGCACAGCAGAACAATACAAGCATCACTAAAGTCACAACAGAGCTATCACCCAAACAAAAATGTCTTCAGTTGACATCCAAGAGTGAACATCATGGAAAACCGATGCATTTTCCCAGGGAGGGAACTGCACAATTGGGGCACTGCCCTGTCCTGTGTCCTCCACTGGCCTTGCCTATCAGTGGCATCATGAGTAGGGCCTCTCCTGCTGATCTCAGAGCATGGGCTGGTTGGAATTGGGAAAGGTACTCCTTGAAGTGCCTGGGTGTCAAACTTTTAAGTAGAGACCTTATCCCAGTCTGCGTCTATGTTAGAATTGCTTTTTAAGATGTTTTTTAAAAAAATTTTAAAAATACATTAAAACAAAACATCTTTAAAGTCTGTTTTTAAGATTTTTTTTGAGACTGTTTTTAGTGTTTTGTTTACCTGCCTGGGCTCCTTCTGGTAGGAAAGGTGGGGTATAAATTTAATAAATAAATAAACTATTTAGGGATTTATACACCAGTACCATCACCTTGAATAGGTCTCAGTAGCTCACAGTCAGCCAGTGCAAGGCCATCCAGTGTTGGACTCAAACTCCCATCAGCTCCGGCTGGCAAGGTTCATGGTCAGGAATGCTGGGAATTGGAGTTCAACAACTTCTGGAGGGCAGCAGGCTGTATTGAATTGAATTGAATTGAAACTTTATTTTTACCCCGCCCTTTTTCCAAATTGGAACTCAGGGCGGCTTACAAATAAAACGACATGTAGTTAAAAACATAGAAAAACATACAATTAAAATACAATTAAACTATGCACAACCTTAAAACCGTAAAAGGCACTTAAAAATCTAAAAACAATTTAAAATAATACAGATAATAATATAAAACAAACATCAACAGAATTTAAGAATACACTGTGGCGCTGTAGTAAAGCTGATAGGGAGCTTATTAAAACAAGCCCATGTACTAAACATCCAGAACAGATATAAAGGAAAATTAAATCCAGGATTGTCACCAACTGGTCTTAATGTAAGGAAAGAAAAATTATCTAGGATTCCAGAAGACGTTTACAAGGTATCTCTCATCTGTCCCTCCAAATGGAATGCCATAACTTCAAACTCCCCACGCCCATTATGCTTATAACCTGACACTTTGTTAAACATACCAAGCAATGTCAAGGGATTTGGGGGTCTTCTAACACTGTCAGCATAAAGAGCTATTTTAATTTCCCCCATCACTTCCCTTTTCCTTTGCTGCTCTTGCAGATAGTTTTAGAGCCAACGCAAACAGTAACACAAGGGGACACTCGGGCATCCCTGCCTATTCTTCATTTTCGTCTTCTTCATAAGTAAGCTTCTTCTGAAAGGTAGCCTTTAACCCACATCTTACTATGGCACATAACTAGCAATTATTAGTTTTTAAATTAAACATCTCAAGAAGCTTTAACAAAAATGGTTAAAACCATTTTCTATATAAAAAGAGCTATTTATTTATTTAGTGTAATGCTATTTGTATCATGTTAACCAATCTTTGACGGGGAATATTGTAGTTCATTGGACTGGGGGTCCTTGAGTAAAATCGAAGAAACAGGCTTGCAGCAAAAAGGTAGCACTTACTGGATGACAAGCTTATGCTTGGTCAGCTCCCTCCTAGTGAGTGGAGAACTACAACATGGCACTGGTTGCCTGCGGTTTTTATACATTTCAGGACAAAGACTTTAGCATCTACCAATCAGGAGGTTACACATCAGTATGACACATAGGCATTACAGTATTGCACAGGCATTGCACAGGTATTGCATAGGCATTGCATAGGTACTGTACTTTCTGCATCATGTTCTGGTGAATTTGGCAGTGTTCACATAAAAGTACATGTTCACTATGAGCTAAGCAACCCAGCTAATACAATCCTTCTCATGTCTTGGAGAGCACAAGGATGTTCAGAGATGTTCAGTGGCTATTCAGTTTTATAATTATTTAGAGTTCTAGCTGTTCCAAAACAGTCAGGGAAGACAGCTCCAAGAAGAAAAGGCTTCTGGCTGGCTACTAAACTTATTAAATGTTAAACTAAACTATTAAAATGTTATAAACCTTTATAAACATTTATAGATTTATAAAAGAATATATTTTGCTTTTTGTTTGTATATAAAAAAATTCCCCAACAGCTTCATAATTATTGATTATGAATAATACATCAATAACTATTAAACAACAGCAACTTCTATTATGTACACTAACTAGTACATTTTTACCAGTTATAAGCCTTGTTTAGTCTGCAGAGATATAATTCCCACTATATTACTTACAGTGCAATTCTGAATATGTCTTCTCAGAAGCAAGTCCACTGAGTTCAACGGGACTTACTCTCAGGTAAGTGGGTCTATCATTGCAACAATCTAGTAGCTAAAATTATTGTCCCATTTAAAAATGGGTGAAAAGATTCTGGCATTGTTAAGATTCATTCTGGATTAATATAAGCTTTGCTTCTTCCCCAAATGCTTGATCAATAGCGACAGCCAAGGGTGATCCTTTCCAAGCAGTGTGATCTACCTCATATATTTGCAAAGGGCTTACTATTTAGGCAGCCTCATTGACCTGGTCAGTGTGCCACAGGATGGAGTGGGGTGAATCTGTCCCAGTTTTGTCTGCCAGGCAACAAATCAAGCATCCCTGGTAACAGCAACATTCTTAAGTCCTCATCATTGTGCAACTTCATTGGCTGGACTTGCCCTTCCACCCTGTTCTTTCTGTCAGAAAGTGTGACTGTGAAGGAGCAAGGCCCTCTACCTTTGCTGCAGGGAGGTTTGCTGCAGTCTCCGTGCTGGCCTCAGCATCCTTCTTGTCATCCTCCAGACTCGGTTCTTCAGCTACAATAAAGGTGAAGTGCTTGAGAGCCTCTCCTGGAACTGGTGCTGCCCGCTTCTCTGGGTAAGGGATCACTGAGAAAAAGGCAGTGGGGGGGATGGGGGGCCCAGAGGGACCCAGCCCCAAACCATTCAAGATCTAAGGCAAAAAAAGAAAGCTACATTAAAGCCTCAATGCAATGCTGCTGCCCATTTAAAATAAAATAAAACATAAATGAAACATCCTGCCTTTTGTTTTACACTAGTGGGCAGAGCCACAGAGGACAGACTGGAGGCATCGGGCATCCTGTCTGCAGTATTTTGCAGCAGCTGGGCCAGGACTGCCCAAGTCTTGGACTGCCCAAGCCATAATAACCAGCCACGTTCCAGGGTATCAGTGCGCATGACACAAGGCTAGGGATGGGTAAGAATTTTGATTCAGTTTGAATTTCAAGCTGAATCTATCAAATTCGCAATTTCTGAAGCCATATGACAACTGAAACATATTTTCAAAAGTACACTTCTGAATTTTACAATGCAGTTTGCCAACCAAACAATGTTTACCAAGTGGAGGTATTAGAGGAAAGTGTGCATAAAACATACCGATATGTTTCCGGGCCAGATTCAAAGTGTTGGTTCTTACCTATAAAGCCCTAAACGGCATCGGACCGCAATACCTGATGGAGCGCCTCTCTCGCTATGTACCTACCCGTTCACTACGCTCGACGTCGAAGGCCCTTCTCCGGGTCCCAACCCATAAAGAGGCCCGGAGATCAACAACTAGATCTAGGGCCTTCTCGGTGGTGGCCCCCGAACTATGGAATGCCCTCCCAGACGAGATACGCCTGGTGCCTTCTCTGTTATCTTTTCGGCGCCAGGTAAAAACTTACCTTTTTGCCCAGGCTTTTTAAATTTTGTAAATTTTTAAATATTTTAATTTAACATTTTAAACTTAATATGTTCTTAATTTAAATCTTAATGGCAATTTTATTAATGTTTTATAATTGTACTATATATATATTTTTTTTCCACACTTGCTCATATTTTAATTGTGATTTTATTTGTTGTACACCGCCCTGAGAGCTTTCTGCTATAGGGCGGTCTAGAAATGTAATTAAATAAATAAATAAAATAAAAATGAAAATATGAGTGAACAATAACATCATCATCACCGTTTATTTCTATGCCGCCTTTCCATAGCAATCTATGCACAAAGTGGCTCACAACACGAAGGGGAAAAAACATTACACAACTCACTGTAAGAAATAAATTGAAATGGTCAATAAGTTAACATAAACATCTTAAAAAACATACAATAACTTGATACACCCTTATAATTCCTAATAAAACCCAACAATAAAATACAGAAGCATAATCCCAACAACAGCAAAACAAAAAACTGACCAGCAGAATTGTTTTTTTACCCAAACAGAAGCCCCCCAACAACACCCCACAGTCAAGGTGGCCTCTGGCATCTTCAGGTAGGGATGCCTTTTATGTCAGTCAAGGCCCCACCTGGCCAGGCCAGGTGGAAAGAGGCCAGCAGCAGGGAGATGCATTACACCATGAGAAATGGCTTGCAAAAAATGTGTACATTAGTCAAGACTGCCTACAAAAATGTATTTATTAGGAGAAATTCACACTAACATGCTGGAGAATTTTCATGAGGATTTTTTTTTAAGAAATTGCAAATTGTTGCAGAAATGTGGAGAACCAAATGTGAGATTGGAAATATGAGAAACGGAGAGGACCAAACCTGACAGATCTTGCCATTCCTACATAATGCCTCCTTTGTATTATGTTCCAAAACTGCGACTACGTTCCCAATGAAAGGGGAACTCAGGGGAATTTAGAGGTGAGAGGTGCCGAGTTCCAACTGCTGGAAGACAAGACAAGCCACACAAAAGCCTCCCCAGCCCTCCATCTCTCCTGAGACTTCAGAATAAGGTTGTGCAGGGCTCCTATTGGCTCAGTGGCCCTCCTCCGGCCACTCCAAAGACAATCTGAGCTTGTGGGAAGGGTCAAGAGTTTACTACTATCAGGCCGCCTGTGGCTCTTCTCGGTGGAACTGGATCCTACACACACACAGTAAGGATTTTAAACAACGGCTGCTCACAGGGCAGCTTTTGAAAGATGGCATGAAAGGATGCCTAGATCTGTTAGCCGTTCTTCTCTTGGAACGATGAGTCTTTTGTCTGTCTCAAACTGCCGTTTCCTGCCCTAAACCCTGAGCTGTACGTAAACAATTCAACAAATATTCCATGAGAGCTACAAACAGTCTCATTCCTTAAACTTGAACTGAAGTCTTTAGGATCCTGTCACATCTATGAGACTCCCTGCTAAATTCCCGCACTCTTGCTAACACTGCAAATAGTCCTTTCCACTAGAATAACTCCGATAGCCCTGATGTGTAACAGCCTAGGGATGGGCTAGAATTCCACCCAGTTCAGATTTGGTACTGACTTTTCCATTAATTTGCTTATTCGTTATAGTTGCGGATTGGATTTTTATGCAGTGATTTTCCGCTGATATTCATATCAATATTTTTATTAATATTTCATTCAAGGTATCAATATTTTCTTTCAAAATACTGATATTAATATCAGTATTTTTCGGGGGGTGGGGTTGAACAGATCAGTAAAAGCAGTGGCTTGCAGACAAAGAGTGAACTCAAATCCATACCAGCCTGTTAGATCGACAAAATACTTTCAAACCAGTACCGGCCAACGGATCCCATCCCTAGCACAGCCCAGTCCACATTCTATGAAAATCATGGAGGGTCCCACCTGGATTACATCTGGCAGCTTGCCACTCTCCAGGATCCTCTTGCCACTGGAGTCCTCAGAACTGAGCACCTGGATTTCCACGTATGGGACTCCAATGTCCTTCTCTGCTCCGTCACCCCCTTCTCCCTCCGGCCCTCCTGGCCTATTGTCCTCCATGGCCCTGAGCCTCTCGAGACGCTCCCTCTCTACTCTCTCCTTCTCCAGGCGCTCCTTCTCCGCTCTCTCCTTCTCCAGGCGCTCCTGGCGCTCCCGTTCCCTGTCCTTCCTGCCCTTGCGGCCTGATGGTGCTTGCCGCTGGTCCTCCATTTCCTCTTGCTTCTCCTCGGAGCCTGGTGGCTGCAGCTGGATCAGCTGAACTCTGTCCCAGAATGACAGGATCTGAATGAGGTCCTTCTGTGTGGCCTCGTACAGCTTGAACCTCTGAGCCAAGTTCTTCTCACTGTCACTCATCACTTCCTTCTCAGCTTCCTCCTCTTCCTGGGCAGGAGGTGGCGCGGCCCCTTGCTGTCCATTCTGCAGGGTCATTCTGCTCTTCTTTTTCTTCTCATCCTTATCATTGACATTCACATCTGGCCGCTCCTTTGCTGAGGCTTTCCGCTCTATCCCTTCATTCAGCTTCCCATCAGATTTTAAAGCAGGTACTGGGACATTCTGGAATGACAGAACAATGGGAAAAGAGGGGCACATGTCAAGCAGATGGTTTCAACCTTGCAGTCTGGAGGAGAACGTGTTGCTAGCCCAAACGGCATCCTTTGCTTTCCTACAACCTGATCACTTCTACAAATGTTCCAGGGAACAAAGCCATTTGAACTACTCCAATGTTGACAAGTGAAGACAAGTCTGCAGGCACTAGCTACGGCACACACAACAGCTGCCTAACTCAGCCGTACGAATCTGTCCCGTTCCCCATCAGTTATGGGGTAACTGGCTAACCGGTGCCCCTCGAGGGGAGGGAAGCTGCTTGGGACTTACTTGCTTGCCTCCTGGCTGACCCTTCTTTCCTGCAGGCTCCTCTTTCTCCTTTCCCCCTCCATCTCTCTTATAGCGCTTGGTCTTCTTCTTCATCTCCTCCTCCTCCCTCAGACGCTCCAGTTCCTGCTGGTGCTTCTTTTCTTCCAGCTCCCGAGCCAGCTTCTCCAGCTCCCTTCAATGCATTATACACAGAAAACATGGTTTAATTAATGACTCAGATGCCTGTAAAGCTTCCCAAAATCAAGCAACTGTTTCCTGGAACAGTTATGGATCATATAGGCCTCTCCATGCACCCAACTGCATCATTGGGCACTCAGAGGAGCCGAGCGGCTTCCCTCTCCCTGCTTCCAGCTGAACAGGACCCTCCTCACTCATAGATACACACACACCCATGCTACTGACTGGAGCTAGTGCTATAGTGGGTATGTGGAGAAGAGGGCCCATTTGTTGCTTCCTGTGCAAGGTGAATGCATGCCAGCTGCCTGGGCACTGTGAGGACTATAGCTTCTATGATGCCCAGCCACCTTGGATGCACCAACTATGCGTGGGAATCTTATTCTGGACAAGCAGGCCCCTATTCAGCCAGAAAGAATATAAGAAGACTCTTTGAGCAGCTAATGGCGTCAGCAGGCACATAAAGGGTCAAGCAGCCTTGGGCAGGCCAGAGTCATTTTGGCCTTTTGAGGTCCATTTTGGAGTCTTGAGTCACCCAGGCTTTGAAACAAACAAACAGGAATCTGGACCCCCAGTTCCAGAAACTGGATTCACACATTGTGGAATTTGGGGCCATCGCTGTGTTCTGGTTGGTTGAAGGCTGGCTCAGCATTTAGCTTTGCTTCTTGACCCTCGCCACCTGCACAGTACATTCATTCCCCTCATCTCTCCCAGCGCTCTTAAGCAGCAGATGTTTCTCACAGTTTGGAGTTCAGTTCTGTGACAAGAAGCCATGATGAAGAACAGTAAATAACGCAATGGAAATGACCAGTGAGTCACATCCATTACAATCACCGTCCAAACCTAACAAAGGGCCTTCTCTTTTGGAGACATAGCAGATTCACAAAGAAGCTCCCTGACCTCTTTTTACGCTCACGTAGGGCCTGCAACAGTTCCCCATCAAACTGGATTTTTTGTTCTTCGGTAAGAGCATCATAGTCCTCTTCATCCATCTCCTGAAGACGAGCCTTCTCTCTGGCAATGGCTTCCTGTTGCTCCCGTTCTTCCAAGCAGACAAAAGAAAAAGAAAGATATCAGAGTCAGACTACATGAGCCACATCCAAGCCAGATGGCAACACCGATGACACCTGCTATCCCCGGGCCGTGAGGTTTCTGACGGAGAGAAAGGGGAACAGCAAAATTGAAGCAATGCAAACTAGACTGGGCGGCAGTTCAAATCCTGTAAGAATCTGACCTGGTTCTATTCACAGGAGAGATGGGCAAAACTGTCAGTGTGGGCTTCTCTCAGTTTCTCCTTTGCCCACCACTCTTAAGTTCAGTTCTCCACATTGAAAACTCATCAGCGTTTTAGTGCTAGCTCCTCCTAATATACACATCTTTGTATGTGATTTTGCCTAAAATTCACACTTTTGGCACAGCAATTTTCTCTTATACAATGCATTTTTGTATGCTGTTTTCACTAATATTTGCATTTTTATGCAGCCTTTACACATCAGTAGATAATAATAATAATAATAAAATTTAATTTAATTAGTCGCCCATCTGTCCGAGTTAACGGACACTCTGGGCGACGTACAACAATACAATACAACAATTCATACAGTATAAAATAATACATAAATCATTGCTGTGCACCTTCCCTGGCTGGAGATCTGCCTTGGAAAATCTGGAGTTGTGCCAATCTCAGTGGATGGCTGTGTTTTTTTGTTTCATACATTGTTTCGGAAAGTGCGAATTAGATAGGTTTGCCTGTTAATTGAACATAAATAGTGTTGTGTGCCTCCCCAATCTCTGAGCGGTGAGATTTTCAGGGTCCCTGTGCTCATCCAGGGTTTGGTTTCCTCTGGGAAGAAGGTCAGCGGAGGCTGCGGTGTCTTTATAAAATATGGTTTATTTATTTACACACATTCCAACCTTAGCTTAGGATGGAGGGGTTCAAGGCATCAGCAGTCCAATATCCAGCTTTTCCATCTGGGTTGCAGGAGGCATCCTAAAGCCATGGTGCAGAGGTATAGCCTCTCTGCCTGCCTCCAGCCCCAGCAATTCTATTGACACAACTAAAACTACAAGCCTCTACTGGGCTCCAGGAGGGGGGGGAAGGCTCTCCTGAAGAGTGTCAATGACAAAAGGGTCTTCCTGGCCCATTCACCAGTTGCTGGGCAACTGAAAGACCCATTACAAACCTGGCCACTCTATTTGTTTAACAAAAGAGAGACTCATCTGACCAGCAGAGCAAGTTCCTCATTCCAAGGCACAGGATTCCAAATCATAGGCTGGAAAGGGGACCCACAGGGATCATCCATTCTAACCCCCATGCTTATAACAATAGAATCAAAGTTCTCCCCCATCATCACTAACTGAAAGAGACAAGGAGCAAAGCAAAGAGGGATAGTTGGGCTCCCCCAACCCTCCTCCTTACCTTCCTGCTCTTGCTTGGCTTTCTCTCTGGCTTTCATGGCAGCAAAGTCCTGGAACAGGTTCACAAAATAGATATGGCGTCGGTTGTTGATAGCTTTGAGTATGCAGAGGAGTGTCGATACCATGCTGCGGGCAAACAAGGTCTCCAGCCCATCAAACACCATGCCACGATAACAGTCATTCAGCTGTGAGGAGATGAAAGTCCATCCTGTTAGCCCAGCAGGGCTTTGGCCATTGCCAGGCACAGACCCTGCCTCCTCAAGTCAAATTCACTGGCCCAAGGGCAGCAAAGCTCAAGCACTGCTGAGATCAGCTAAAGTGTCACTGAACTGTTGTGAGGCAAACAGAGATCAATCTGACTTTTACCTAGTCAAAAGGAAGTTAAGACACCTACCCGTTATTTGGCCAAGCAGCCTCTTGCAGGGATTCTCGCCTATGCTGCGGGACTTATAGAATCATAGAATCATAGAGCTGGAAGGGGCCTTGTAGGCCATCGAGTCCAACCCCCTGCTCATAGCAGGAAATCCACAGCAGAGCATCTCCCGCAGATAGCTGTCCAGCCTCTGCTTGAAGACATCCAGCGAAGGGGATTTGAGTGATTACGCAGGTTAGTATTTGAGTGCTATTGCTGTGGCATCCGGCCACTTGCCACTGGGACACAGAGGGGAAAACCTGAAGGCTGTAGGCCTTCTAAGCTGGTAGCCACACCTTTCTCTGGTGAGCCTGCTGCTTCCTCAGCCCTTCTGCATCTCCCCTACTCATTGGCACCACTGAGGCCCTCTGGCTCTATGTTGCCTCGCCAAGAGTATTGGCTTTCCTCATCAAAAGAAGTCTTTTATTCTCATTTTGGATATGGAGTCTGGGCTTGTGAATGGATCCAAGACACATTTGGTTGCTCCATCATCTTTGCAAGGCACTGTTTGTGGGGATTCTGCTAGGCAACTAGATCTATGACCATTGGTCATTTTCGGCAACTGGATCTAGATTATTGTGTCTGCTCCACTTTTTTGTAGCTCATTTGAAGGGCAGTGATCTGCAGTCCTCAGCATCCTTAAAAGAAAACAATTCCTGTTTCCCAGCATAGCAAAGACTAAGTGCAGGTAACTACTTCCTGTTCACGTTCATCCCTTGCAACCCTTCCCTCCCTCCATTTCCATGGTAGTCTCCACCACTATCAGAATATTGACTGTAAACTCCTTGCGACAAGGACTTGTCTGTTTTGGTTTACAATACAAGCACCAAGCACACTGATGGTACAGGAATTAATAGTAGTAATACAATTTCCTGCATTAAATAGGCCATTAATGCTCTCATTTTACAGACTGGAAGATTGTGGTTGACAGCTGGCTGTTGCACTCCAGGTCCTTCCGTTTTTTTGTCATGATTGGCGAAGAACTGCGATGTGGAAACAGGTGTCTCATAGCCAAGGGCACAGCACTCTGGGGCCCACTAGCTCTAGTTACGGGTCTGCATTGGATGTGGAAGTACCCCAGAAAAGGCTCCTGGAAAGTCCTCTGCAACTATGCCACAGTCTTGGCAGGAGGGGAAAGGGCACGCTTCACCTGGTAGAGAAATAGGGTAGACCCACGTACAGGATCCCACAAGGAGCCACTGAGCGCTCACTTGGTCATCTGGCTAGCATCTCCTTCTGGTTGCTGTTACCTGCATCCTCTCCGAAAGAATCTCCACCAAGAGCTCCTCTGGAAGCACGCAACTCATCAGGCCGTAATCTCCTGCCACACTGCCACTGAGGCTAAGGCGCCGCTGGATCGGAGCACTGGGAATAGGGCTGGATGGAACCTACAAGTGGCACAAGGCAAAGGGTGCCTGCTAGAAACTAACAAGGCCAGAAGACACTCCCTCTCCCCTCAACCCTCCAAATTCCTCCCAGCTTAGGTAGACTGAATAAAGCATGCCAATGATCAAGAAGGCAGGGAAGGCAAGTTTGGGACAAGGAAGAGGCAGAAAAAGAAGCATCTTGCTTTTTTTAAAAAAAGGACTTCTCCACAAAGTGTGGCTCTCTGGGTCATTCTCTTCTTGTGCTTCACATTATTAGTGTATTTAGCTTCTGGCTCTTGCCCTGGGCCCTCTGGGCTGCTCTTAGTGGAAGCAGGAGGAAACTTAGGAGTAGATGCCAAATTCTGATGGTGGGAAGCTTAAAAAGCAAACAGCACCATTGACCTTCAAATGTCATTTTGCATTCTGCAGCCTCTCAGCCCTAATCTGGTAGAAATGAGCCCTACTCCTGACAATAAGGAACAAACTGCAGATGAAGAAGCCCCACCAAAATCGGCAGGGCTTACTTCCAAGAAAGATGCTTAGGACTGATGTGCATGTTGCTGTTTCCTAGCCTTAGCACCCGGTCCTCAACAGGCAGAGCCGCAGCCACAGTCTATGGGTAGGCAAGGGGCCCATCCCCAAGTAGATGCTCCTTGTAGGTGGCAGCTGCAGGAGCACCTGATTCTCTCTGGTGGTGGCTCTATGAGACAGACACCTGCACTGCTGTGCCTGGGAGAGAGCCTTGCAGTCACTGCCCTTCCCCCCAACTCCCCTCAAGGCACTAAAGCAGGACAGTCTAACCAGCAGCACCTTCAACCTGGTAAGGAAAGGCCTGAGAGGACTTGATGCTGCATCTCTGAGTGCTCTGAAGCAACGCAATACAGACTAATCAATCCTGAATGGGTAACCCATTCATAGCCCAACAAAAAAAATATTTTTTTTTTAGTTGCCAAGGATGTTTGAATGACTTTAGGGTATTTTGGGGGTGCTAAATCCAAAAATGACATTAGTTTTGCCGAATTGACTCTAGTTTTTGAGATAATGGATACCCCTCAAATGGCGATTGTACCCCAATACGACCTGTAGCTGCTGACATATGCAGCAGGGTTTGGTCTGTCTTTTTACTCTTGAACATTGTTTTGCAAGTTTATCCATTGCATATAATATCATATTGATACTTTTTTTTTTTTTGAAGAGGAATATGAGTTCATCACGAAGAGGCTGCTTAAACAATCCTAATGCATTCTGCTACATTTGTGGCGAATACACTCTGCAAAAACAAAGAAAGAACATCACTGACTTTGTAAAACAAGCAGATCTTGCTTATTTTGGAGTGAAGCTTGGAGATCAAGATAAGTCTTGGGCTCCCCATAAGGTTTGCAAAACCTGTGTAGAGTGCCTACGACAGTGGAAAAATTGAGAAAGGAAATGTTTAAACTTTGGTGTGCCTATGGTGTGGCGAGAGCCGCAAAACCATCACGATGATTGTTATTTTTGTGTTGTGAATGTGAAAGGCTTCAATCGCTACAAGAAACATAAGTGGGAGTATCCTGATTTGGACTCAGCAAGGCGACCTGTGCCACACAGCAAAGACGTTCCCATACCAGTGTTTACCTGACTGCCTGACCTTCCATTGTCAGATGTTGAAGAAATGCTGGACGTGGAGTGTAGCACAGGTGGTAGCCCTGGAAGTGGATATGAAGAAAGCTTTTCAACACCTGAGCAGTTCTCCCCAAAAGAACTCAATGACCTCAGTCTGTCAAAGCAAGCATCTGAACTTTCAGCATCCAGGCTAATGGAAAAGAACTGTCTACAGCTGGAAGCTAACATAACAGCTTATTGGATAAGAGAGGAGGGACTTCTTCCATACTTCAGCCAAGATGAAGAACTTGTATACTGCAATAACATTCCTGGACTTCTTCTCCAAATAGGACTACCGGAATATCGACCAGAAGATTGGCGGCTTTTTATAGACAGCTCCACCAGAAGCTTGAAATGTGTTTTATTGCACAATGGTAACCGCTATGCATCTCTTCCAATTGCTCACTCAACAAAACTTAAAGAAGAATATGAAAATATCAAAATGGTCTTGCAGAAGCTCTGCTATCATGAGCACCAGAGGTCTATTTGTGTTGATCTAAAGATAGTGAACTTCTTGCTTGGGCAGCAAAGTGGATACACGAAGTACCCTTGTTTCATCTGCTTGTGGGATAGTAGGGCAAAGCGAGATCATTGGGAAAAAGTGACATGGCCTTCAAGGGAACACATGACTGTAGGTGCAGCGAACATCATTAACAAGCCATTGATTGACAGAGAAAAAATCATTCTCCCACCACTCCTTATCAAGCTTGGACTGATGAAGCAATTTGTTAAGGCCTTGGACAAAGATGGTGATTGCTTCAAATACATTTGTAGAGCGTTCCTTGGACTGACTATGGAAAAACTAAAAGCAGGAATCTTTGATGGTCCTAAAATTCGTAAACTCATCAATGATTTGAATTTCACTAAATTTATGAATGATGTTGAAGCTTCTGCCTGGTGCAGTTATGTCTCAGTTGTCAAGAACTTCTTGGGTAACCAAAAAGCAGACAATTATGAAGAACTGGTGCAAAACATGCTCACTAACTTTAAACATTTGGGTACTAATATGAGCATAAAGGTACACTATCTCCATAGCCACTTAGACAGATTTCCAGATAATCTTGGTGATTTTAGTGAGGAACAAGGGGAGAGGTTCCATCAGGATATAAAGGTGATGGAGGAAAGGTATCAAGGCAGATGGGACAGACACATGATGGCAGACTACTGCTGGAGCCTCCAACGTGATTGTCCTGATGCACCACATAAAAGAAAATTGTACACACAGCGTTTTTCTATGCATTAATTGTGATTATCTGAATCAGCTTACTTTGTTTTAATGTTATTGTACTGAATACAACTCCATTAGGTATTTCATGTGTTTACTTTTTATGATTTGAGACAGTTTCCATGTCATTTGTGGGTAGGCTATGCCTAACCACTAAATTTTTTGAATTTGTTATGTTTTTCAATGGGGGCATCCGTTATCTCAAAAATTAGAGCCAATCTAGCAAAAACGATGCCATATTCGGAATCAGTGACACAAAGTTACCCTAAAATCGATCAAACATCATTGGCAATAAAATTAGTGTTGACCAGTATTTAGTTCCAAAATTATATTACAAGGACCATGCCCCAGCATCAGGACCTTATACTGTGTCCCTCAGGAAAAGGCAAGAGGGTAGCAAGGTTTTTTTAGCAAGTTTTAGGAAGAGAAGAAGCTGCCGTATACTGTGCTGGTTCATCTAGCTCACTCAGTGTTGTCCAGACTGACTGGCAGCAGTGGCTTCTCCAGATTTTCAAACAAACAAGGGTCTTTCCCAGTCCAATCTGAGATGCTGCCAGGATTGTACTTGTGACCTTCTGCATGCAAAGCAGATGCTCTTCCACTGAGCTTTGGCCCTGCCCCATTTCTCTCACCTGGGATCCAGGTTGATCAGACTGTGGATGCTGTTGCTGCTTTTGTGATGTGTGGCCTTCAGACTTGCCCTTTGCCATTGCTGTACTTCCTCTGTAGCCTCTGGAGATGGCTGAGAGTGGTCCTGTTTTGGACTCTGAACTCTGCTGGCTACCGTCCGAGGTGTGCTTGCCCAAAGCCTCTGCACTCAGCCTGGTACCCAGAGCTAGAGCAGGCTGCACTTCAGCTCCTTACAGGGAAGAAACACAGAAAGTTTCAGCCCCATGGAAGGCCAAAGAGGGAAGTCACATCAAATGTACAGAAATTCTGTTACGTGAACCTGGTATGAGGAGACTTCTTCATCACATACAGCATTTGGGATTAGGTGCAGTTTAAATTGAAGGAACTGGGACCCTAGTCTCTATCATTTTACTTTCAAATAAAGCCCTTTGATTACCATTGGACAGACTTCTGACATGATATTTGGTCCTCATATACCGCTTGGATAATCTTTTTTGAGCAAGCAGTTTATACATTTTCTAAGTAAAGAAACAAATTTTTGAAAATGATCCCATAAGCACATACACATGCAGGGTAATGTGGATAATCCATTCTGGCATATTTTTTCTAGGTACACGTGCTCACCATTTCAAAAAGCCATTCTTTGAGTGACTGAAATTACACCATTACTGGCACTGTTACAGGTGCCACATAATACTTACTGCACACTTGTAGTGTGGCAGCATTTATACTTTGGATCCTGAATAATCATTGTCTAATATCTGGAAACATATAAAAACACCAAGACTTCCTGGCCAGTCTCCAAGAATACTGCCCCCAGCACCTAGGTGTTGAAGAAATATTTCCTGGATATTTTACAAGTCAGAAAAATGAAACATTACTTTGGCATCCAAAGTTGGCAAGGTGTTCTGCCAAGATCTGGGTGTGTCCTGGCTCCCAGCCAAAGAAGCAGACCCAGGACTCAAGACTGGATTTTTTCTGCATGAAGATTTGTTCCAAAAGTCAGCACACGAACACAGCATCACATTCTAAGCTTGAATCAGGATACAGAACTGGAGCAAACTAAGCATCTCTTAACTAAGTGTATAACACAGGAACTGACTAAGTATATCTCAGGAACATAATAGGTACATTGTTGTGAGCCATGCTAGCAGGGGGTGGACCAGCAAACAGGAGGCCCAGAGGCATTGGAGACCTTTCTTCCATGTCTTCTTCATCCCTTTCATCGGTACTGGCAACCCCCTTCCCAACACCTGTACCCCACTCTTCATCCTCCCAATCTTGCCAAAGGTTCTCCTTGGGCCTATGACAGGGTGGGTGAGTTGGGAGGGGTCACCTGTGTCCACCTGGGTACCTATTGCAATGTCAGCATAGGCTAAAGATTTGGTGGGAGAGACTGCTGTGCTCTTGTCAGAAGACCTCTCCACCCAGAGCCTTGTTTCAAGAGCCTATTTCTAGTTGGGCTGAAATAACAAATTGGGGATGCTCCATGGCCTCCATAACAACCATGGGGCTGTCCCAGTTTGTCGTTGGGCCCACATACAGGGCAACATATACCCTCAAGCTGTTTTTGTTCTGGGAGAGTCATGGACAGAGCACAAAATTGGTCCTGAGAAGGAGGTAAATGTTCACTGAAGCCCAGCTGGATACATACAGAGGTGTTAGAGACCCTCACAGCCTATTTTTCCTACTTACCACCATCTTCATTTTCCCGTTGTGCCTGCTCAATGGCTGCTCGAATGCAGAGTTCACGCGCACGGAGTCCTGCTGAACTGGTTCCATCAGAGATGGCTTCCATGACCACAGAATCAATGGACAAGCAAGCAGCACTGTAGTGTTTGGCAAGGGTTATAGCAGCTCCTGTCTTTCCTAAAGGAATTGGAGAAGAGGTATTGGTATGCACACAAATGCACACACACACATCTGTCACTTGTGCCTTGAGCTGACATTCCTTTATGTTAGAGATGGCGAGTCTTTTCCAGCCCAAGGGCAACCTTCTGAGGGCCGTATGTCAGTGGTGGGTGGGGTCAGGGGCAAAAGTGGGAAGAACAGGAAATGTACATTGTATCTTTATACTGTATGCCAGCTTCTACACACATTAACACACTCCTCTCTATCCTTCATCCAGAGAAGCAAGAGGATTCATCATCAGAGTTGGAAGACACGTTCCAGGCACACAGAAACACATCCGGGGGGGGGGCGGAAGCAGGCCCAGTGATTGGTATGGTTTGGGAAGAGAGAATGTGGCCTAGAGAGAGTTCCAAGGGCCAGAGAGAAAGGCAGGCCTGAGGAGCCCCCCCCCCCGTATGTCAACATGCAACAGTTACAACTTATTCCCTTTGGAAGGATGGCAGAAAACTATGTGGCCCTTTTGTGGTAAAAATACTAAAGTCAGGGGCGGGGATCTCTTTTGGTCCAAGGGCCAGATTCTTATTTGGTCAACCCTCTGAGGGCCAAGTGGGCGAGTTAAATAACATTAATTCTAGGAAAGCTTTTTCCCCACTGTGCAACTTTCAAACAGGTTCACTAAGGCAGCCCAGTTTCAATATTGCACAAATACACAGCAAAGGAGACATGAACACATTCAATAAATTAAAAAATTACAATTAAAATGCACTCCGTTTCAAAAGATCAATGAAGTAGCAGTGGCCAAAGGTCCTTATTGAAATAATCCAAGCAATGAGCCTTCTAATGAAGGCTGGTTTCCAACACTGCTGGGGAACGAAGGGGAGGGAGAGGGAAGGAGGAAGAGTCTTTTTCAGAATGCCAAGAGGGTCCTTAGCAAGGGCCTTGACTATAGACATTCTGGCAGCCAAGTATTTTGGGTGGTTGATAATGATCTATTAGGCTCATTCTAATAGGGTGAGGGAAATCACTGCCTGAAGTTGCCATGGCAAGCTGCAAATGATGCAAATGACCACATATGATTGACAGATGATGTCTGGTGATTGACAGAGGGGGTGGCTTAGCAAAAATGTGTCATGGTAACCTCTTCTTCAGGCACTTGTACCCCAAATTGTGTTACTGTTCCTAAGAACAATGGTTCCCTTTGTGAGTAAGCAAGGCCATATTAAAGAGCCTCCAATACCTTTCTTAGTATTATAGGAGAGACAACTTATTTTGAAGAAGAGCCAGCAAGAACAACCATGAATAATACAACTCTGTTTTATTTATCTATCCCTAATACAGAAAATACTTTCACTAAGAATGATTAAAAGAGCATTGATCAGGTCTTACAATATAAAAGTATACTTTACCAAGCCTAGGTCTCCACCTCGCAACCAAGTTAGAGAGAGAGCACCCTTACAATCTAAAAAGCTCCTTATATACCCTTCTCCCCTGTCTAAAAACCACCTGAATATAATAACTTGTTATTACATAGTGCTAATGATATTCCTATTTTAAAAAGTGGTTAATAAGACATTGGTTTCTCTACCTAGTAAGCCATCAAACCACTAAGTTTTAAAAAGTTATATTTCTTAGAGTGCGGTCAAGCGGTTGCTGTCATCCAAAGTTCATTTTGCGGTTCCTGCATAAAGCCAGCCTCATACTAAACACCAGCTGTTTCCTGCTTTTCTAAAAAGTTGCTACCTCAAACCAGACCACATTATTTCCTGTTAGATCTGGAGTTTCTGAAGCTGTTTTTTATATTTCTTAACATATCAACCCTTCGGGCGGGGGGAGGAGATGACAGTCTGGTTCAGTGAAAGGTCATGCCTGAGGGCTGATATGCTCCTGCTATGTATCTTCCAGATATTCCAAATCTAGGATTTGTATTGGGGAGAATCACAATAGTTCCGGGGGGGTGATTAATCAATGCCTGCGTCTCTGATCTTTTTACTGGCTTATTTATTAAAGCAGGACAAGTTTCAGACATATTTTTACCACTCTCCCGTGACAAATGGCCTTGGGGAGCCAAATTGGATCCTAGGAGGGCTAAGGATGGTCTGTGGTCCAAAGATTCCCCACCACTGGAAGAGAGAGTCTTTCTTTCTTTCTTAATTGATTTATATCCCACCCTTCCCCCCCAGTAGGAGCCCAGGGTGGCAGGTTATAAAGGATTAAATATAAATGCGTCACGATAAAACCAGAACAAACAAAAGCATACCTATTTGGACTGCCTATACTTATTTCTACATTTAACTCAGGCCTGATAGAATATTCTTATTGTTGATGTCAGCAGGCAATCAGTTTTTGTTATTATTTTAAATTACTTTTATTATGTTTTTATTGTCTTCTTTCTGTTCTATTTGCAAATAAAAAACTGAAAAAATGTTTTTCAAAAAGCAGTCAAAAAGATATTAACAAGAATGGGTTTTACAACTATCTTTGAACCAAAAGGACAATGCTCACTGACAAATATAACAATAAAAATACTGTTAAAAGGTAGTTGAATAATGCAATTACCACCTCACTTCAATCACCAGGGAGGGGACAGCACCTTTAGCACCAGTGAGAGCAAGAAGAATGGAGAGATGCCACAGGTCAAGATGGCTGTCAAGCAGGCTGCAGAGCGGTTAGGAAAGGAAAATAAATCAAGTCACCAGGGCTGAAAGTCTTTCTCCCAGGGGCCTGAAGGGGAGATCCCTGGCTGTCAGAGAGGAGAAGATTTGGAAAAGTTGTGTGGTCCCCATTAGACTGGAGAAGGACAAAGAAACATTATTTATTTATTGTGTATACCCCTTTTACATTGGGCTTTTCTTTTTTAAAGGAAAGAGGGATGACGCAGAACTGAGTTTTGTACCAGAAGTGGGTCCTGGCCACCAGAAAGATCTTTAAACATCTTTAAACAAAACATCTTTGAAAACATTTTAAAAAACTTAAAAACATATTTAAAAACAATTTTACAAATGTCTTAAAAAGCAATTCCAGCACAGATGCAGACTGGGATAAGGCCTCTACTTAAAAGGCTTGTTGAAATACAAAGTAATGGGGTCAGAAGCCAGAAAGAACCCTGTTGTTACAAAATGCCTGACTCTTTTTGACCTAACCTCATAGGATGATCTTGCCAGAAGCCCCAGCTCAAATCCCCTCTCACAGGCACCTGTAATTCCTTATGGAAAATTGATGTATGTAGCCCTGCATGCCACTATTAAGCACACACCTAGTTTAGCCCTCAGGAAGTAGTTTTAATATCAGCCCTGGCAAGAGCCCACTTGGAGTCCTTCCAGTCTGAAAAAAGGTGTTCACAAACTGGAAAAGTGTCAGAAGAGGGCTACAAAGATCTGAGAAAGTCAGTGAGATCTGAGAGCACATGGCGGTACTTAGCTCCCATCTTGGAGGTGCACAGAGACCACCCCAAGAAGAGCGTGCCTTTTATCTACCCACCACTGTGCTTTTCCCATCTGTGGCTGCTGCACAGGAGAGGTCTCTGTACCTGTAAGGGGAGCTCCATGAATCATGATGGCAATCCCCCTACGATTCCTGGCAGCCCGTCCTTCTGGAGAGATATCGATGCCCAGGTGACGAGCAATGGCTTTGGAAACGGGGTTGTTGTCTAGCTCTCCAACTGCTTCCTTATGTTTCATGAGACTTTGCTGACTCCCTGCTGGAAAGGAACCAGGGCTTTTAGACAGTTTGTTCAAATGCCCAATTCCCCCAAGAGCTTTAAAAGGAAAGATATCAGGTGCAAATTGTGCTTTTCCATAAACTTCACAAATCTCTTCATTCTCAGGGACTGCTCTCTTTAGACAGGCTGAAGGAGAAACCGAGGGGCAGCTAGAAAGTAGCAGTCCTCCTCAGGCCCAACAAGAGACAGCACTTTCTCATCTTCTCTGCTGCTGCAGATGGTAGAGACACATTTGTTTTTTAATGCATTATTGCCACAGACAGTATGTATCTATAACTTTGCTCTGGGATTTAAATAATTATAAATCAAAGCCCCGAGCCTGCAATCTGGTTAACGTATGCAAATCAAGCAAATTTGAATGATATTGTTTTGCATAATTTATAGTAATCCTGTCTGGCAGGACAAGAAAATGTTTATTTTCATTTGTCACATTATTAATGCCCTTTACTCTTCTCCCTCCCTCCCCAAAGCCTCAATATCCTTCGTGTGATATTTTACCATTGCTCTCAAACATTGTGCATTGGAATTTCACTGCAGACGCCTGTGCATAACATGCAGAAAGGATTAGCAATATTGGGAGGGGGGTAAAAGTGCATCCTCATTCAGCGGCTCACTAGCAGGAGTGCGGGGGGGGGTGCGGACCTCCGGTGCGCGCCCTCCCAGGAGCATGGACGAGGTGGCTGGGCTTGTGTGTGCGCGCACCCACACTCAAGTACAAACAACCCCGTCCATGCCCCTGAGAGGGTGCGCGCCGGAGGGGCACCCAGCCAGAGAAGGCCTGGGAACGCTGGCGCGCCTTCCTCGCCCTGCCGCTGCTCCTGGTCTCGCCCGCCTGCCTGCCTCCGAGGAGTTGGAGCAGCCTTGCCAGGCAACAGCGTGGGGCGGGGCGGCTCTGGGTGTCACCCCCCTCATGGTGACACCTGGGTGTGGGCCGCACCCTCCGCACCCCGGTAGTGACGCCTCTGTCCTCATTCCTCTGTCAACACAGTGAGGTCCGCCACCCCAAACACAAGTAATGCATGAAGAGGGCTTAAGTGAAAAGTAATGATGTTATAGATTTTCACCAGAAGGTGGCAGCAAAATGTCACTCTGTGGATGCCTAAATATGGATCATCACATCTCATACATTCTTTCTTAGTGATGACATCGTGATCATTTTCCTGTACCAGCAGCACCCACAGTTCTCCCTCACCTTGCGCTTGCCCTTTGTCTGTTCCTTCCTCCTCCTCTTCTTCTTCCTGATCGAGTTTCGATTCCACTCTGAAAGTTCGGTTATCCTCATGAAGGGAAAGAGAGGGGAGAACAGAGCCAGCCGTGGATGTGGTTGGCCCAGTACTGGAAGGGAGAGGTTTCATTCCATGGTCAGAAATATACGTATTTCGTTCTTCTTCTTCTATTTAGGTGGAGAGAAGAAATAAAGATGTCACAGTGCATACCAGAAACTCCAAGTCATGTACTAAAACTGGTTGGACTGTCAGAATTTCCCCCCACTCAGTCTTAACTACAGAGCCAACCAGTGAAGAACATGTCATGCTTTAGATCAGCCTTCGCCAATCTGACGCCCTCAGTCTTCAGATTGTGTGGCCTGAACAAATAACTGAATTTTTCCATGGCTCATCTTAACCAACAGTAAAATTAAAATGCACAGAGGCTGCCTTTGAAAGGCCTTCTATTGCTGTATTCCAGTCATGGGAGTCATCCCACCAAGTTTCAGTTATACCTATCAAGTTGTAATTATCCTCCTGTATTAAGAGTTAAAGTTCGTCCTGCTTGTTTCCCATGCTCTGTGCATTAGTATACAGACATCGAAGATCATGTGATTTATGGCTTGGCTTTATTTTTCTGAGGACTGTTACTGGGCCCTATTAGAGCCGATCTCTCTGTTCCCGTTACTGTCCACAAGCCTTCATCAGTCGTTACCACCAAGTTTACGTCTCCCTCCCCCTTAGGATTCAATTTAAAGCCCTCCTGATGAACTTCTCCATGCTGTGGCCAAACACATTCTTCCCAGTCCTTGTGAGATGCAACCCATCACTTGCCAGCAGTCCATCTTCCAGGAAGATGCTTCTCCTTTAGGAAGGAAGAAAAGGTGCAGATGTTGGGAAAACCTTCTTGACTCCAGAAAAAACCCAGTGGAATAAATGACAGATCTGTGCAAAGAACAACGCTATTGCTATGGAATGTCCACAGCTCTTTTCTGACACGCAGTTTCTATTTCCCCAACACTCCTGGCAGATGTTAAGGCTACTTAGAAAGTTCACGTTAGAAGTACCTTTCTTATGTGAAAGAGACCTGAGGAGGGTGTTGAGCATCAGAGAAAAACAAAAAAACACAAAACAAAAATGAAAGGGATTTGGAGGAGGAAAAAAGAATGCTCAGCCACTAGTTCTTAGTTGTGCCATTCTTGTATTGACCAGCTGGAATGGAACAAACATTTTTGTCTTTCAGCTGAGTGGATGGAGCGGTCTTGCAGTCCTTTCTTTCCCTCTCTTGTAGCCTGATGCAATGGCTGCACATAGATGACAGTTGTGGGAGATGCCTGGTGACATCCCTCTGAAAGCACTAGATGAGAGGCTGGTGACAGGACAGAGACAGACTTCCCTTATCCCCCAGGATACTATCCAGTGGTAAAACTTGCCTCCAGAAAATAATTGTGTGGCAATTGTGTGGCAAACCTCAGCTGAGGTCAGACTGAAGAAGTATCAGCATCTCTGGAATGTCTATTAAAGTGGGACAGACCTTCTGTTGGAAATAGGCAACCTTGTATACTACCACTAGGGGGCAGGGTTATACCTACTTTAGTACAATTAAAGGGAGAAGGGAAACTTATCATTTGCCTGTTTGTTGATGTGCCCTCCCCTTCCTCCTTGCTGTGCTGCCTTTTTGAATTCTCCATTTCCACGTGAGTAAGCAGGCATGGGGTTGCTTGCCAGAAGCTAAAAGCTATGGACTGAAAGTAACCTCCACTTTCTTTCTTTTTATTTTCTAAGTTGTGAGTTAACTATTTTTATCTACTTTACTGGAGAAAGCTTGTTTGTTTTATTCTGCTAGATGTGTGAGTCAGGACAAAGGGTGGAGAGCGGGGCTGGTTACTGCCGATTCTGTTTTTGCCATTTTACTCTGCTAGAGATAGAACCACATAATTGTTTTATCCCATTAACATCAACTCCTTCAGGATGTTGAGGTCCAGAGTTTCTCACCACTCTCTGTTTTTTTCTTGGGACCATTACCATTGGTCTGGGGGCAGCAGCACCTTGAACCCTAGTCCCGTCTACCTCTTCCTCAGCAAACTCACAGGCTTCCAGTATACCATTTATTTTCAGGGCATTACAGAACTCCTGCACTTGAAGATGGTTGTTGATGGGTGGAGGTCCTCAAAGGACAGGAAGAGAGCCACAGTGCTGTGGTCCCTTCCCAGAGGAGAAGCAAGGTGCACCTGTCATCCTAACCATTTCCCACTCTCATCTGCAGATGGAAAACAATTTTAATTAAAAAAAAATAAAATTTGGAAACTGGTTTTGAAATGCACCAGGAGCAAGAGTTAGCCCCCTGATATCTTCATTACTGACCAGAAATAGCCACAAGATAGTCAACTCTATGCAGCTGGGATCTCCAAAATGCCTCCCCCTCCCTCACCATTATCTGGATTAACTGTCTCCTGGTCGCCTTGAATCTTCTTCTGTTCCTCATAATATTCCAGTACTTCAGGAGGTAGCTTCTCCCCAGGGATGCGAGGAGGCAACAGGAGAATATTATGGGTGTCATAACCTTTCAACATACGCAAAATCTAAAATCAAGAAGACATATATAAGGATACAAAGAGCTGTCAAATATGGAGTCAGGCTAGTGGTCTATCACGGCTAGTATGATTGACCCTCAACAGCTGCAGCTCTGTTGGAGATGTTAAGCTAGACATTAGGGATCTGCTTCTGTATGTGAAGGCAGTCCTGAACAATATGACTTCTATGGGGCCTTTCTCAGCCACTCATTTGTAGGCATCTCCTAACTCGCCTCAGATACACAGGCACTCAAAAAAAGTTCCTGCTTCAGAGGAGTCCATAAATACGGACTTTGGTATTCTTTTGCATGCAATTTCAAATTGCTAACAGAAAGAAACAGTTTGCAAATTAGACACATTTGCATAACATTCCATTCCTGATGGTTAGTTCTCTTTTTTTTACAATGAACCAGTTTTAAATGGACTGAACTTTTTTTTAAAAAAAACAGTACCATTCATGGGGAGGAGAGCCTGGCTGGGAGTCCAGAGTCTGTGAGTTCAAATCCCCGCTCATGTCTCCTGGGTGTCAAGGGCCAGCTAAAGATTGCCCCCACAGGGAGTGGCTCAGGGGTTACGTGCCCTGCCACCTGGGCAGCCGTGGGCAAGCTGCAGAGTCCCAAGCAGCCCAGTTGCCCCCCAGCTGGCAGTTGCAGACAAGGAAGGGGCTGGCTTGTGCAGCTGTGGCAAGCGGAGCAGGCCCTGGCCAGCTGGGGAGGACTGGCCTCGGAGGGAGGCAATGGTAACCCCCCTCTGAATACCGCTTACCATGAAATCCCTATTTATAGGGTCGCCATAAGTCGGGATCGACTTGAAGGCAGTCCATTTCCATTTCAACCTGTGAGCACTTATTGGGACCCTTAGATTATAGAAAGCAATGGGTACAAGTTTTAAAAACTTGTATTTTGCCTGTTTTTCAGAAGAAATTCTGGGGACTAACAACAATAATAAAAAACAGCAATAAAATATGAAACAATCCACAGTTCAACCAAATCATAAATCAAATTCTTAGCATAAGAAATATTAGCATGCATGTTGCAGGAGAAGGTCAGGACTGGGGATATACTGCGCATGGCGAGCTACACACACACACGCCTAGCTTGCTCGGGTGTGGCAGACAATGTCTTTGTTGTTTTCAGGTTTCTTTCTGCAACCATGCAGGTGAGAGACTCACTCCCTTTGGAAAAATGAACGAGAGCTCTCCACCTGCATTCGAGACCATATTCTGTGTTCTGTATGGTGCTCACAGTTGCACAGAATTTAAAGCCTAACCCAATAGTTCTAAGAGAGCCCACACAAGAAAAGGACTGCAAGGGGTCCAACTGAGAGGGAGGCACTTGCCCCTCCCCAGCACTGTCTGTGGCTCTGGAGAGAGAACACTGCCTGTGTGGACCAGCAGAGGTGAGCCAGGAAGACTGGAGCGCAAATCCTCATGAAGCTCAGTGGGACAAAGTCACCCTCTACCTATCTTGGAGGGTTGTTGTGAGGACAGAATTGGATAGCCCTGAGATTCTTGGAGGAAGGGTAATAGCAGCACATTCACTAAATAAGCACACTTGAAAAGCCAGAGTTTTCCTCTTCTCAGCAGGGAGCAGGCCTGCTTGCCCTTACCCGTTCTTCCAACAGATACTGCTGATCAGATTCCAAAGAGTAGAATTCAATGGGGAAGCCGCAAGGGTTCTTCACCACCACTTCAGCCTCATCCCCAATGCCGTAAGGCAGGAGGGGTCCCAGTTCCAGAACAGAGGGATGAAACTCAAGGCGTGGCTCCAGACCTTGTCCAGAGACATGCAGCAGCAGCTGCTGAGTGCTCTGGGAAATGCTCAGAATCAGGTAGTTGCGGTAGAATTTCTAGGAAGGCAACAATTTGAGACATTATTTTATTATAATAAAGAAAAAGAAGAAGAGGTGAAAAAGACCAAAATTCAGCAGCCTTATTGGCCTAGCAGTGCTAAGGAAACGACTGTGGCTCCAGACAGGTATACTGCCTTGCTCCGCATTTGTGCTCTGGCAAAGTAAGGTCACAGGCCCATCTCTAATATTTTTGGGACTTCTGGTCTCACTCTGTAACAGTAACCTCTTCCGCCAGTTTCTGTCTGTACCCAGCTGATAGAAATATACCTGGCTCCAGAGAACAGCACTTCATGCATCTGCCAATGTGACCTCTCTGTGGCCCATGAATGTTTCGACCACAATAAATATATTAGCCTGGAGGTGGCACAAGACTCTTTGCTGTTTTTGCTGCTTAACATGGCTACGTCACTGGAACTCTCTGAACCTGGAGGGCCCACTTGGCTATCAAGGCTAAAGCAACTGATATTTAGTTGTTTATTTATAAGATTTCTTACCCACCCTTCACTATCAGGGCATGTTACAACAACAAAGTATACAGTTATAGAAACAGATAAAACCATTACAATTATAAAAACAAGCAAAACTATTTCAAATGGAACAGAACACTTCTCACCGCCTCCCCCCCCCCTTGTCCTGGACCCCACCCATTCTCAACACCTCCTGTCTTGCATTCTGCCTGGACCCTCTTATGCCCTACACTTGCAGGCCAAATCACCCATGCTGTGGCACTTAAGAACTCTGGGTGAGCACACCCTTGACCTGCACTTCAATTCCTAAACATCATCACTTCCTATGTTATCAAATCAGGATATTTCCAATGTAGTCCAACTCCAAGTGTCAGATCAGCCTATCTGCCAACATCTAAAAAACTAACAAAAAAACACACAATCACTGTCACCAAATTAGCCATTTTGCTATGTGTTCTTTCCCTTTTTTCCACACTAGAGGATTCTCACATGCTGCCATCTGACACTTTTTACCGTGGCTGTGGTATGAACAGCATCCTGACCTCCTACCTCTTCTCTTGGTGCAAACTTGACTTGCACATTGAGCCGCTCCCCAGGAGCCAGGATCCCATAGGGAGGTATCATCTCAAAGACATGGGGTTTGTTTTTCAGTTCATGATGCATCTTCCGCCGCAAGGTCGTTGGCATGTGCTTGTCCACCTACGCTTACAATAAACAATGTCATCACTGCACAATGATGTAATACCTGGATCTCTGTGTCATTGTGAAAAGAATTCTTGCCACTTTGAACTACTTCTGCAATTCAGATGCCTGTAGCATTGCTACATGCAACTACTTGCTGGCCAAGTAGACAAACCAATGCCTGTTGGCAATTCAGAGAAACAGCTGTGCAAATATACCTTGGGTGGTACTGTCCTCTATCCATAGAAACAAGAATGAAGGGCTTCCCTGTTGAGAATGAGTGAGCAAGATGAAGCTCCTGCATTGCAACTACAGTGCTCTTTGAGTCTGCCCTGACACTGGCATCAGCGGGCAGCATATAAATGATTATCAAGCAGAGGGAAGTAGTTCACCTTGCTTTCTTCTTTTTCTTTTTTGTGTTCTTCAATGGCTTAAGTGGGCTTGAAGCTGAATCACCTATTGTAGGCTTAACCCAGCTGCAGAGCCAGCCATTTGCAGTTCCTACCTTTCATTACTTAACTTTTGGAACCTATGGGAATCTTGCCTCAGAGCTTTATGGATCAAAAGGACTCAGACTCAAGAGTAGAAGAACAGGGCTGACTCTGCCAGCTTTTCACCTGACATCTGTAAGTGGCTCTTAAAGGCACAACTAATCTTCATCATGTGAAATGCTTCACTGGCTGGTTTCTGCAGATCAAGTCACTTTTCAAGGCACAAGAGGAGGAGAGGAGAGGGTGCAGTCCTACTGGAAGGATAGGAGAGAACCTGACACCAGAAAAAAGGGAGAAGAAGCCTGTGACCAGGATTGCTTTACCTTTTTCATTTGCTCACTGCTGGTGGCAAACCACTCACACATGACCTGCAGCTGATTGTGAAGCTGGATAGTCTCTACTTGGCACTGCCCACATTGAATGGCAGAGAATTCCAAATTGTCATTGGACATGCAGAGGGATGGCATAATCACCATGGCACGGAGAGAGATGTGAAATGTGGGCCCAGCCAGGACCTGGAGAAAATAACATGAAACACTTCTGAGTGCCACAGGCAGGAAACGTGACCTTTCTACAAACATACCCTTAATGTTGCTCATAGTGCCCCGCTTCTATCAAATGGCGGGGAAATCCAAAATATATGCCATAGATCAGGAGCTAGGAACTGGATCTGGCCAGATCATTTGCTCCCCCACCCTCCCGTGGGCCAGGTTGGATGGGGGGCAGAGCCACCCACCTGTCAATCAGCTGATGTCACCTTTTTTGCCCACACAGGTCTTGCAGAGTGCTTTGCACAGGGCTTCTCAAGTCATAACCATCAGCTGATGGTTGGGTCCTGCAGTCTTGAGCACTGCTTTGTATAGGGCAGGGGTTGGAACCTGTAGCCCATGCACCTAATTAGGCTTAACAGGCCATTTTGGCCAAACCACATCAACCTGCTCCACATCTGATGTAATATATTTGAGGTGCTCTGAAGCCTCAACTACACTGCTAAGCTACAGTCGCCCTACTGTCATTATACAAACGGACAGCCTATCAAGTGAGTCAGCACCGGCTTGGAAGAGAGGGCAATATCACAAATCCGTATACTGACCTGGAAGACATGGTGTTTGAGGCATAGCCCTGGTGAACCTGCAGAGCAGGAGTGGAACTACTGGTCACAGGCCAGCAGCCCGGATGACCTGAGTAACCAACCACAGCCCCTCCAGGCCCCATCCTGCCCACCCACTGACTAGACCCCATATTCTCCTCCCTTTTCACCTTGCCAAGAAACCACTGAGCCCCAAAGGAGTGTTAAGCTCCAGGTCAGCACACGGCTCTTTTAAGGGACCACTTCTGGGCTTGATGCAGACATCAGGAACTGCTCTAGTAAAAAGGGCAGTTTGCCTCTGGCACTTCTTGGAGCAAGTTGTCTGTCTCGGGGCTAGATAATGGAGAATTTATATAAACCACATATTTACACATGGATATACCCACACATGAACATGGATATTGGAAGGTATATGCTTAACACTATAAGACAATCACAAGGAATAAAGCAATAGGCCCACAGGCCTGTGAGACCCTTAAAGATTCAGTGTTCACCATCTTCAGAGGGGCAAGTGAAGTTCAGTCTGAACTTCTCAGCTCTTGAAGTGAAGCAAACAGCCTGTGTGTGATTAACTTTTGATTAATGAGTATATTGTTTGTGAGCAAGTAGGCATGTAAGTGAAGATTTGCCAGTGCTAGCCGGCTAGGCTTGTTAAATCAATGATACATATGGAAGGTTATACTGTAGTTAGCATATATTCCTATTCTCAAATGTTTCCAATATAAATAAATATATATGTATTCCAACAACCCTGACTTGAGCAGTTGCCGGTTCATATATGATTAACATTTGATGAATGGTCATCTTGCTCAAGGGAGTAGCTATGTAGAAGATGTTTCTATAACAACAAATGGACTGGGCAAGCCTGACCAATCAGGAGCAATGATAACGTTATGGGCTGGGTATGCATGGCAAAACAATTTCAATGTTATAAGGTTATATTTAGGAGTAATAGGCACCAAAACATTAGTCCGGGGGGACAGCAGAATAGTAGTAACATTAGTCAGGTAGACAAGACAAAGGTACAAAGAAGAGGCTTGCTTATGACGCATGGCGACCTGTACACGTGTTCTTGTAACCAGAGATTGGAATTACCTAATATCATCTGATTGGGCTGGATAATAATGTAAGCAGCAGCATCTCTATACAATGCTTAGCTGTAGCCTCATGATTGGGAAATCCTAATTTCTTTGTCCCAGAACTGTATAAAAGATCCATGCAGACACTGCCACGTTGCAGTCCTCATCAGACACTCTGAGGGGACTGACCCTGCGTACGCTTGCAAAGAATAAAGGCCTACCTGTGTCTTAAATTTCTTCAAGGCCAAGAACCCAAAATTCCCCATCATAGATGTGGCCCTGCGAATTCTTTTTAGGAACACATCCAGTACTGTCAACGCTGCCTGTCAGAAACTCTCCAGGGCTTCAGAGAGGAGGTTTATCCTGGCCCTATCTAGAGATGCCAGGACCTTCTGGGACTTTCTTGGGACCTCCTGCATTCAAAGCAAGTGCTCTACCATGAGGGATGGAAAGTTCCGTCTGTTTCGGTTCTCTCAGTTTCTCGTTTTTCCAATGTTAAATTCAGTTCTCTACATTTCTACAGTGACCTGCAATTTTTTCCCAAAAATATCCTCATGAAAATTCTCCACCATTTTAGTGCAAATTTCTCCAAATTAACACATTTTTGTAGGCAGCGTTGACAAAAGTACACATTTTTGTAAGCCATTTCTCATCATTTCATGCCTTTTTACATGTTATTTTCATTCATGTATTCATTTTTATGCTTTCCCCTAATATATGCATTTTTGTAAATGTTGTTTAGTTGGCAAACTGCATCCCAAAATTCTAATAAATGTGAATTTCAAAGGATGGCTGTGTTTTGGTTCGCATATTGTTTCAGAAACCGCAAATTTGATAAATTCTGCTTGAAATGCGAACTGAATTGAAATTTATTTATTTATTTATTTATTTATTATTTGATTTCTATCCTGCCTTTCCTCCCAGCAGGAGCCCAGCAGGAAAAAATTCTCACCCATCCCTATCTACCATGGAGTTACGTCCATTCCCCTTGCTAGGGACTGTCCAGCTGCCCTCCACCAACTCCCACACAGCTGCTGGTTTCCACTGCCCACCTGTGTGCTTCCATAATCCATGGCAGGCTTTGTCCTGACTCCATGGACTTCAAAGCGGACAATTTGATCTCAGTTGTGGTTGCAATTGAATTGGTGTGTGTGGCTCTTTCTATTACTGTATTTCTTCGTGCAAGTAATTATCTGGCTGTGATTCAGGATGTTTATAGACAAGCTTCAAAATAGTTGTGCCCGTTGTTGTGTGCATCCATGTCCCATTTTTCCAGTCTCCAGCTTGCCACATGTCTACATCAGTTTGCAATTTTTTAAAAAGGTCCTGATGAAAATTTGACAGTATTTTAGTGCGCATTTCTTTACATTTAAATGCTTTTGTATGTATTTTCCCTAATATAAGACAGTTCTGTTTCTTATTTTCACAAATGCATTTTTATGCACTTTCCCCTAATATACACATTTTTGTACCCATGATTTGGTTGAGGAACTGCAGCACAACATTCAGAGAAGTGTAAATTCTGAAGGATGGTGGAGTTTCAGTTTGTGTGTAGTTTCAAGAAGTGAAATTACACTGGTTCACACTGAAATGCAAACTGAACTGAATTCCTCCCCTAGCCCTAGCCCAGGGACAGTACTATAAAGCACGGTAGGCTGTGAAAGGAAAGGCAGGGAAGAATCTCCAGGTACCTTGATGGGCAAGAGCACCTCCACCTCTCCAAGGGGTCGATTGGCACTCTGGGGATCAAACCGCACTTCAAACGTCTCCGTCTCACAGTAGGGCAGGTTCTTCACTCGATCCAATTCAGTGTTGAAACCTGGCTCCAAATAGCAACAGAATCATCCCTTAAAGTTCAGGTGGGCAGAAGGCAACCATTCACTGTTTATTTATTGTTAATTACATTTATATCATATCCTTCCTCCAAGAAGCCGAGGAGGAGCTATACATGGGTTGTATTCAACTAAGTACTATTCAGAGTAGACCACTGAAACTGAATCTTAGTCCTGACTTCCCGGAAGTGAGTGCTCAGCTGGTGACTGTCTCTGAGAGATCTCTGCCTCAGAGGAAGCTTTTTTCAGGTTAAAAGCCAGCCAAGAGGAAACTTTGACTGGCTTAAATGTTCTCCAAGGTATAGGAGAACCGATCAGATTTTCCACAAGACTTCGTTGAGCTGTCGGCGGCTGGAATTGATCAGGAAATCCCTGAGATAAGAAGGCATGCCGATCGGCTGAAGACGGAGTCAGGACTTCCATGCAAGCTGTACTGGAAAAAAGCGAAGCGTTTTTTTTTCTTCTTAAAAAAACGTCCTTAACCAGCGAGCCTACTTCTGTCTAAATCTTATCATTTGGCTTAAATTACTACAATAAAAGGGATTTGTTTACGAATCAGCAACTGAGAAACCTGAGTGAGTCATACTTTTTCTCTTTTAAATATAATTAAGGAAGAAAGAAAATGTAAACAACTTATATACTTTTTTTACGACAAAAAGCTGGCCTGAATTTGGAGTTTTAAAGTTTAAAAATGGATGAGAGGTAATTATTATTTGATGGAAATATATTTTGGACTATTTTTCTCCTTGGACTATTTCTCTTTGGACGAATCTGCTGCTCGTATATGTTACTAATCGTTTGGTGTTGGGAACCAGAATTGTTTTGCATTCTTGGACGTAGATAAGAACTGTGCTGTGCTGGCTGGACTACAATAACAGGCCTGGAATATTAACTCTTTTGTTGGTGGAGGAAAAAAAAAAAGACTGCCTCTAGGTTTTGGAACAGTGGTTAATATCAGAAATTAAAGGCTTCTCTTGAAAATGACAACTAAAAAAGCAACTAAGGCCCAGGAGCGAAGAGGTTCTATTGACCCACAGGAAGGGGCTATACCCCCAGATATGTTTCAAAAAATAATGGAAGGGATTAATGGTATAAAACAGGAAATGAAAACTGAATTGATGGATATAAAAGACTATATTAAAACACAAGTGGATGAGATTAAAGGGACAATTGGGCAAATAAAGGAGGATGCAAAAAATACTAAAGAAAAGGTACAAATCTTGGAGAATAGAACAGATATATTAAATCTGGAATTAGAAAAAAATTTGGACTATATGGCTGTGACTGAATTGAGAAATAAAGAACATTGTTTGAGATTCCGTGCAATCCCTGAGGAAACAGGTGAAGACATCAGAGATAAAATTGTTAATGCTTTAGTAAAATTTTTGGATTTGAATGAAGATCGGATGGAATTTGAAATAGACAAAGTGTATAGAATTAATTCCAGATATGCAACAATGAAAAAAATTCCAAGAGATGTGCTTGTTCACTTTATAAAGAAGACGACCAGAGATATGGTATTACAGCAACACTTTAAAAATACCTTTAAAATTGATGGTAAGGAAATACTGGTGATGAAAGAAATTCCTATTAGACTTTTACGTAAGAGAAAAGAATATGCTTTCCTTACAGAAAAACTTAAGCAACGCAAAATTCAATTTAGATGGGATGTTCCAGAAGGAGTGATCTTCACATTCAGACAACAGAAATATAGATTGAATATTGTTCAAAAAGCAAGGGACTTCTTGAGAAAAGCTTCAAAAGATATGGATGAAGATAAACTCAAAGATATGGACATAATTCCTGGGGAACAAAGTCAACAAGGATATGCAGAGGAAGGGAAGGAAGATGATGGATTAAAAGGAGCATCAGGCACATTTTAAAATACACGCTTAAAGATGGATTACAAATATCTAACTTGGAATATAAATGGAGCCAACACGGCGCAGAAGAGAAAGAAAGTGTTTCATTATTTGAAAAAATTAAAATTGGATATAATTTGTTTACAAGAAACTCATATTAAGAAGAAAGATTCCAAATATTTGATTTGTAAAAATTTGGGTGAAGAATTTATTTCGGCTGGACCAAAAAAAAAAAAATGGAGTTGTTCTCTACATCAACCCACAATTGCTTCCTAAATTGGTATTACTGGATGATAGTGGTAGATTTGTGGGGGTTGAAATTACTTTACAGGGTACAAACATTTTGATAGTGGGTATTTATGCCCCCAATGAAGATAAAACAAGGTTTTACACAGGACTTATGGAAAAATTGTCAGAGTTTGATCATTGGTGTGTCATGGGTGATTGGAATGGGGTAATCTCACCAAAAATTGATAGGTTTTCTGAAAAAAATATCAAAGAGACATAGGGAAAATTACCGAAGATTTGCTTTGAACTGATGGAACATTTAGAATTGGTGGATACCTGGAGATATATAAATGATAACGCAAAGGAATTTACTTATTTTTCAGAAAGACACAAAACATTCTCGAGGATTGATGTGATTTGGATGTCTAAAATTTTAGCGAAGGATATTTTTAAAATGGATATATTACCAAAAACTTTTTCGGACCACAATCCTGTGATATTAACTCTAAAAAAAAAAATCTTGGATTTAGATGGAGACTAAATGAATCTTTATTACAGAATGACAAAGTAGTACAAGAATGTAAGAAGAAATTAAAAGAGTTTTTTGAACATAATTTACATACAGGAACAAGTGAAAATATCGTTTGGGATACAAGTAAGGCATTTATGAGGGGATATTTTATTAAATGTAACTCTGAATTAAAAAAAAAGAAACAACAGAAAATGCAATTAATTTTGGAAGAAATAAAACAAAAAGAGGAAGAATTGAAAAAGAATCCAACTAAAGTTTCTATTGTAAATCAAATTAAAATGTTACAGAAGCAAGTATCAATGCTGACAGTTAGAGAAACTGAAAGAAAACTAAATTTTGCTAAACAAAGGACTTTTGAATTTGCAAATAAACCTGGGAAATGGTTAGCATATAAATTAAGAAAAGAACGTCAAAAAATATTATTTTAAAGATACAAGAAGGAGATGAGACGTTGACAGATAATGTAAAAATCAAAAAGATTTTTCATCAATATTATTCAACATTGTACAAGTGTCAGGAAATTCCATCTGAAAAAATAGAAGAGTATATATCTAAACAGAATTTGCCTAAAATTACAGACTTTCAGAGACAAGCTATTAATGGCCCTATTACGTCAAGAGAGATATCTGAAGCTATAAACAAAATTAAATTAGGAAAGGCGCCAGGACCAGATGGGTTATCTGCAATGTATTATAAATGTTTGGAGGAAGAACTCTTGCTACCTTTACAGTCTACAATGAATTTTATTCTGCAAGAGGGAAAGATACCGGATAGTTGGAAAAATGCTAATATAACATTAATACCTAAAGAGGAGCAAGATTTAACTAAAACAAAAAATTATCGACCAATATCTCTATTGAATAATGACTATAAAATTTTTACAATGATCTTGGCAGAAAGATTGAAAATAATATTGCAACAATTTATTCAGGAAGATCAATCAGGGTTTTTACCTAAAAGACAATTACGTGACAACGTCAGGAATGTCTTGAATGTCTTGGAATATTTAGAACAACGAAATGATAAACAAGCAGCTTTGATTTTTTTAGATGCTGAAAAAGCATTTGATAATTTGAATTGGAAATTTATGTTTCAGGTTTTGGAGCAAATGGATTTTGGAGACAATTTTATAAAATGGATTAGATCGATTTATACATCTCAGAAGGCTCAGATAATTGTTAACGGAGATTTAACGGATTCATGTGAAATACAAAAGGGTACAAGACAGGGATGTCCTTTATCTCCCCTTTTATTTATTCTGGTCTTAGAAGTGCTGCTTAGAGATATAAGGCAAGATAAAAGAATTTCGGGATTAAAGATAAAAAAAGAAGAATATAAATTGAGAGCATTTGCTGATGATTTGATAATTGTACTAGAAAACCCTTTGGAAGGAATTAATGTATTGATGGACAAATTAAAAGAATTTGGACCGTTAGCAGGATTTAAGATCAACAATCAAAAAACAAAGATGTTGGTGAAAAATTTAACTTTAAGGGAACAGAAAGAGTTAATGGACAAGACAGATTTTACAATAGAGAAAAAGTTGAAATATTTAGGTATCATTATGACAAATAAAAACTCAAAATTGTTTCATAATAATTATGAAAAATTATGGACAGAGATTAAGAAAGATTTGCTAAGATGGGATAAACTACAATTGTCATTAATGGGTAGAATATCTGTGATAAAAATGAATGTATTACCGAGAATGATGTTTCTGTTTCAAACAATACCTGTAATATCCTCTGATTTACCTTTTAAACAATGGCAAAAAGATATCTCTAAATTTGTATGGCAAGGAAAAAAACCAAGAGTTAAATTTAAACTACTACAAGATGCCAAAGAAAGAGGAGGACTGGGATTACCAAATCTGAGAGTTTATTTTGCTGCCTGCTGTCTAGTCTGGATAAAGGAATGGATCTTATTGAGGAATAAAAGACTATTGGATTTGGAGGGCCATAATTTGAAGTGGGGATGGCATGGATATCTATGGTATGACAAAGTAAAAGTAAATGTAGACTTTAACAATCATTTTATAAGACGTCCTCTGTTGAAAATATGGAATAGATATAAACCAAGGTTTTATTCGAAAATACCATTATGTGTCTCAAGTCAAGAAGCGTTTTATAGAAGAGAAATGGCTGGAAAAGAGAAATGGTTAACTTATCAAGAACTGTTAGAAAATGTACATGGAGAATATATAATGAAAGAGAGAGAACAACTGACAAAGGAAGGATATAGTTTTCAATGGTTTGCCTATTTACAATTGTTAGAAAGATATAAAATGGACAAGAAAATGTATGGGTTTGAAATAAGTAAATCTGATTTTGAAATAGGATTGTGTACAAATGATGAAAATATAATTGCGAAAATGTATAAACTCTTACTGAAAATGGATATGGAGGAAGAACAAGTAAAAGAGTGTATGGTAAAGTGGGCAAAAAAAATTGGTTATAACGTACAAATGGATCAATGGGAAAATATGTGGAAAAAAGGATTAAAATTTACATTATGCTATAATCTTAAAGAAAATTTTTATAAAATGATGTACCGTTGGTACATGACTCCAGAAAAGTTGTCAAAAATGTATAGTAATGTTTCTAATGTTTGTTGGAAATGTAAACAACAAGAAGGATCATTTTATCATATGTGGTGGCTGTGTAAAAAGGCAAAATCATTTTGGGCACAGATAGGTAGGAAGATGCAAAAAATTCTAAAGATAAATATTCAGTCAAAACCAGAATTTTTTTTATTGGGTTTTATGGATAAACAAATAGAAAATAAATATGGAAGAATAATATTATATATGATTACGGCAGCAAGATTATTATATGCACAAAAGTGGAAAATGGAATCAACACCAACAATGGAAGAATGGCTATTGAAATTAATGGACTTAGTAGAAATGGATAAATTGACATGTCTACTTAGAGAAAAATCGACAGATACATTTCTTAAGGAATGGAAGCCTCTCTTAGACTTTTTGTTGAAAGATCAAAATAAAATGATGATACTGGGATTTGACGATTAATTAAGACAGCCTATGGAGAAAAGGGATTCTGTATGTATACATTAAGGGACAGGTTTGATGTATATTATATACTTATAGCTGATCTGCGACAAATCGGAAGTCAACTATTTTATTTTTATTTTTTGTTGTTGTATTGTTATGTTTTTTTGACTTTGTTTTGTTTGTTTTTTGAAAAATTTGAATAAAAATTATTAAAAAAAAAGAAAAAAGAAACTGAATCTTAGTCCTTAGTCATATCTCTTAACTTCAATGGCGCTGCTCTGAACAGGACTGACATGGTTATCTTCCCACCCTTTTTATCCTCCCAAATATCCTGTGAGGGAGGTTAGGCTAAGAAAGCATCATGGGCTTGAAAAGTAGGAGCAGCCAGGATTTCCCTTTTAAAATCCACACAGGAGTGGGATGGGACAGGCTGTAATGGATTCCTTCCTCCCTAGGAGTAATGGAGGCTTCCTCTTCCTCCTCGTAAACAGCCAACATATGAGGCAACTGGACGAGGTCTCCTAGGATGACCAGGAGCAGAGCAGAGCATAAGCCAGCCTGGGGCCCTTTTGGAAGACAGGCTGCTCCAAAATGTCTCAGCAGGAGCAATAGCAGCTGGTGATCCAAACCCAACTTCAGGCAAGAAATCAAATCCAAACACAGCCACCTAACGTAAGCAGAGCAAGTCAAGAGCGCAGGGCTGGGGGAACAGTTGACCACCTGAACAGCAACAGCCCCTCTCAACTATGTAGGACTGCTGGGAGACTGAGGGCAAGAATAGCCAGTCCAACCACATTCATCTTCCCAGCACAGGTCAATCTGAGCCGCGCTGGAAGCAAATCCTGGCAGGGACATCAGTATGCTGATGTTACACACCTCCTTTTACTGGCTCTCTTTGGCCTTACCTATTATCTGCCCACAGTGGGTAACTGGATGTGGAACAAAACTAGGACCTCACGATTTGGCCTGCCAGTCAGTGTCTTGAGGTAAGACTGTTGAGGTGGGAAGGTGGACTTTGAAAGGAAGGGTAACGTTTGTTGCAAATGCATTGGGTTTTTGTGTTGTTACATATGCTTTTCTCTTTAAATTGCTGCTCAAGTCTTCAGGGTAGTCCCAGTCCCTATTACCTGTGTCCCGCAAGTCCCGTCTGTCTGCATGGAAGGACACTGGGAACTGGCTGGTGTTGGTGATTTTGACAATGTGGGTCCGGATGGTGCCCAGGATGATATAGCCAAAGTCCAAGATGTACTCAGGCAAGTGTGCTCTGAAAAAGTAACACCAGCTGGTTTAAAATATATGTGTGACATTCAGCTAGACAGTGAGGGCTACATTTTCAACTTGGCTTTGAGGGTTTAAACACTTCCCTTAAATTTTCCAGGATGCACCTATGACAGCGGGAAAGCAGCATCAGTGGAAAGTGGCATACCAGTCAAAGCGATGGCACTGCAGCCCTTCTCGAGGGGAAGACGAGTATTATTTAAATGTAAATCCCACCCTTCCTCACAAAGGAGGAAAGGAGCCCAGGGTGGCAAACAACAAGTGATCAAACATCTTTAAAATGTCTTAAAGCATCTTTTAAAAAAGTTAAAATCTTAAAAATATATATTATTGTTATCATTATTAATCAAATATAGCTAGATTCAAGAGAACATTCAACTAGACATATCTGGACAAGCCACAGTGTGACTCTTGGGCATCCCTGTGCACCTTTTATGGGATTCCATGCATCAGAATTTGGTGGTTTTCCACAGGTTGCAGACCAGCATCCCAAAGTTCCCCAGCCAACCCAGGGAGCTTGCTTCACATGGCTTAGGAGAACCAGGCAGTTTCCTGAGATCTCCCACCTATTTCTAAGTACTCAGATCCCTTGGGACAACGGCCATAAGAAGAAGATCAGCACTAACTTGACAAGTCTGCGGCGAACTCGTTGGCTGACAGTGGGGTCCTCCATTGAGTCACAGCCAAGCAGCCTCTGTTGCTCCAGGGCATGTTCTCGAACAAGAAGCCTCTCCACTTCCATCTGCAGCTGGGTGTCGAGCTGTTGAAACCAAAGAGAGAGTTAGCCAGCCTGCCAATGGTCCTTCACAGCCCCCTTCACCTGTGGCACCAGCACCAGTCAGATCCCTTCTCCATGGGTTGATTCCATGTGCTGGCCTCCACATCAGTGGTTGGCGATGCCCGCCATTGCCCTCCTCATGGCAAGTGGAGCTTCCGAAATAGCATTGGCCACCTGTCATTTTGCCTATCTCCTCAGCCCTTCCCCCTCAACTGCACAGTTGTGTGGCTTGTGGGGCAGGAAGCGCAAGAAGAGCTCTTGCAGTTCTCATAAATGCAAACGTGCCCCAAGTCAATTTCATCCCTCATTCAGTGAACCCACCAGGCCTAGCCAAGTTCACAAACAAACAAGGAAGCGTTTAGTCTTACAGGAGTGCTGGATTCATCTATGGGTGGTTCTGTGGCCACTGCCTCCGAATTACTGACTGAATACTGTGACTCCTGTTCCATCCGTTGTTTCACTTCTCTAAGGATGCTGATGTACCGTTCATTTCCTGCAGTAAACACAAATAGGTGAGACTCTGGGCCAGGGACAGAGCTGCACTTTTCGAGCAAATCCACCTGCTTCCTTTGACTGGAAGCACTGAGAAAGCCATCCCTACCTTTAATATTTCTAGGTAAATCGAGGCAGATCCTGGGGAAGATCCCCTCTCCTTTCAGGGTGATGCTGTCTGGTTCCAGGTGGGCCACCTGAATCTGGAAGGTTCTTTGGAAGACCTCAGGAATGCCAGGCAAATAATAGACCTTCAGCACCTGCTCCTTCCCTGATTCTATATAACTCTAGGAGATGAAAGAGGGAGAATGCTGAATAGGCAAACCTGTTTCTGGTCAAAAACAAGGCTGAGCAAACCAGCCCTTGGCTAAATGGTATCAGTGGCTCACACTAGGTGCCTCTGGCTATGTACACACCATTAAAAAAAAAGGAACCCTTGGAATTTATTTGTAAAAGGTGCTGGGAAATGTAGCTCTATGAGGGGTAAATTACAGTACCCAGGATTGTTTTGGGGGTGGGAACGTGCTTTAAATGTACGGAGTGCATGCAACCTCTGATGCCCAATGACATGGACAGTTGCTACAGACCATCTACAGCTGGCATCACCTGGACCAGGGATGGAACAGGAAATCATATGAACTAAAAACTGGTGCTTGTTAACAGTCTAGCATCTTGTTTGTCTTGGGCACAGACTGGATCACTGCAGAAACATTGCGTTAAGCCAGTTATAGAGATGGCTGTGTAAACTCTTGCACTGTTTTAAAATCCAGATTTTCCTAGGTTTTATTACCAGAGAAATCATGCAAATTGGCTTATTTTGTTATTTAATTTGCAGAAGGATTTGGTTTTTTACGGTACCTAAGCAAGGATTTAAAGAATTGCATTATTGTAATGCAAAAAAAAATACGGCATAGATCACAAAATCATAGATAGAATCAAAGAATAGTTGAGTTGGAAGGGGCCTATAAGGCTATCAAGTCCAACCTCCTGCTCAATGCAGGAATCCAAATCAAAGCATTCCTGACAGTTTGTCTGCATCCTTCTTGAAGTGCGGAGACCAGAAATGGAAGCAGTACTCAAGATGAGGCCTAACCAGTGCTGAATAGAGGGGAACTAATACTTCACGCGATTTGGAAACTATACTTTTGTTAATGCAGCCTAATATAGCATTTGTCGTTTTTGCACTGTTGGCTCATATTCAGCTTGTAATCAATGACACTTCCAAGTTCCTTCTTACCTGTTGTATTGCTGAGCCAAGTATCCCCCATCTTATAACTGTGCATTTGGTTTCTTTTTCCTCAGTGTAGAACTTTGCATTTATCCCTGTTAAATTTCATTCTGTTGTTTTCAGCCCAATGGTCCAGCCTATCAAGATCCCTTTGAATTTTGTTTCTATCTTCCACAGTAGTGGCTGTGCTCCCCAATTTTGTATCATATGAAAATTTGATAAGCATGTTCTGTACCTCCTCATTCACGTTGTTTTTAAAAATGCTGAATGTTCCATCCAGCCTACATTTAGCTAGCTTGCTAATCAGGATATCATGGGGCACTTTGTCAAAAGCTTTGCTAAAGTCGAGATATATTATGTCCACAGCATTCCCACAGTCTACAAGGGAGGTTACCCGATCAAAAATGAGATAAGATTAGTTTGGCAGGATTTGTTGTTCATAAATCCATGTTGGCTCCTAATAATCACTGCACTGTTTTCCAGGTGCTTACCGATTGACTGCTTTATAATCTGCTCCAGAGTTTTTCATAGAATCATAGAGTTGGAAGGGGCCTTGTAGGCCATCGAGTCCAACCCCCTGCTCACAGCAGGAAATCCACACAGCATCTCCCGCAGATAGCTGTCCAGCCTCTGCTTGAAGACATCCAGCGAAGGGGATCCCACCACCTCCCTAGGAAGTCGGTTCCATTGCCAAACTGCCCTTACTGTCAAGAAGTTCCTTCTAATGTCCAATCTGAATCTACGCTCCTGCAACTTAAAACCATTAGACCTAGTCCTACCCTCTGGGGCAGCAGAGAACAAATCTGTACCCTCCTCTATGTGACAGCCCTTCAGGTACTTAAAGAGTGCAATCATGTCACCCCTCAGCCTTCTCTTCACCAGACTGAACATGCCAAGTTCCTTCAACCTTTCCTCATAAGACTTGTTCTCCATACCGGCTATCATCCTCGTCGCCCTCTTCTGAACCCGCTCCAACTTGTCTATATCTTTCTTAAAATGAGGCGCCCAGAACTGAACGCAGTATTCCAGATGAGGCCTGACTAATTCCAGGGGTTGATGTTAGGCTGACTGGGCTGTAGTTTCCTGGTTCCTCCTTTTTGCCCCTTTTTAAGATAGGGACAACATTAGCTCTCCTCCAGTCATCCGGCACTTCACTGGTCCTCCATGATTTTGCAAAGATAGTAGACAGTGGTTCTGAGAGTTCTTCAGCCAGTTCCTTCAATACTCTAGTCTAGGATGCAGTTTATCGGGCCCTGCCGATTATAACTCATTCAAAGTAATTAGGCATTCCTTGACCATTTGTCTATCAATCTCAAGCTCCAATCCTGCCCCTTCTACTTCATGTTTCCCGGGAGGGTCATAGACCCTTTTTTGGGAGAAGACTGAGCCAAAGTAGGAATTGAGCACTTCTGCCTTTTCTTTGTCATCTGTTATCATTTTGCCATCCTCATTGAGTAGCTGTGCCACCATTTCTTTTCTCTGTCTTTTACTATGCACGTACCTGAAGAAAGCTTTTTTGTTGCTTTTAGCATCCCTTGCTAACCTCAGCTCATTCTCAACTTTAGCCTGCCTGATACCATCCCGGCAATTCCATGATACCTGTCTGTACTCTTCCTTTGTGGCCTGGCCTTCTTTCCACTTCCTATATGTGTCCTTTTTTGTTTTCAGGTCATCTCTACTCTTTTTGTAAAGCCACATTGGCTTCTTCTGCTGTGTCCCTCCTTTTTTCCTTGTTGGAATGGCTTGCCATTGTGCTTTCAGAATTTCGCTTTCAGAGTTCCCGTAACTGCCACTTCATCCACCAAATCATCTCTATTGGTTAGAATCAAGTCCAGGATAGCTGATCCTCTGGTTGCTTCCTCCACTTTCTGTAGGAGGAAATTATCTGAAACACAAGTCAGAAACTTCTTGGAGGGGCCGTGTTTGGCAGAATTTGTCTCTCAACAGATAACTGAAATCCCCTGTTACTACTACCTCATGCTTCCTCGAAACATTGGCAATTTGCTTTTCAAAAGTTACATCCTTGTCTTCTCCTTGATTGGGTGGTCGGTAGTAGACTCCAAGCACCATATTCCTTTTATTCCTTGCTGCATTAATTTTACTCCAGATACTCTCGGTGGAGCTACCAAGCTCATCTTCCTGTATTTCTGTGCAGGGATATATATTTTTAACATATAGCGCAACTCCACCTCCCTTTTTATTCCTTCTGTTCTTTTTGAACAAGTTATATCCTTCAGTTGCTGTATTCCAGTCATGGTAGTCATCCCACCAAGTTTCAGTTATACCTATCAAGTCGTAATTACCCTCCTGTATTAAGAGTTCAAGTTCGTCCTGCTTGTTTCCCATGCTCTGTGCATTAGTATACAGACATCAATGACCATGTGATTTATGGCTTGGCTTCCTTACTACTTTTTTCTGAGGACTGTTACTGGGCCCTACTAGAACTGATGTCTCTGTTCCTGATACTGTGCACAACCCTTCATCAGTCGTTACCACCAAGTTTACATCCCCCTCCCCCTTACGATTCAGTTTAAAGCCCTCCTGATGAACTTCTCCATGCTGTGGCCAAACACATTCTTCCCAGTTCTTGTGAGATGCAACCCATCACTTGCCAGCAGTCCATCTTCCAGGAAGCATGGTCCGTAGCCCTAGAATCCAAATCTCTCATGTCGGCACCACCTTCGTAGCCATTCATTCACATGGAGTATTTTTCTTTCCCGTTCTACTCCTCTTCTAAGTATTGGAAGGATGGATGAAAAAACTGCCTGGGCCTCAAAGTCCTTGAGTTTCCTTCCCAGAGCTTCAAAGTGTGAGGTGATTTCTTCATAGCTCCGTTTGGCAGTATCATTTGTTCCCACATGGATGAGAAGAAAGGGATACCTGTCAATGGGCTTGATGAGTGATGGCAACCCTTCCGTCACATCTCTCATCCATTGTCCTGGTAGACAGCATACCTGGCAAGTCCATGGATCTTCTCTGCATACCTGGGTTTTGATCCCACGCAGTAGGGAGTCTCCCACTACTAGTACTCCTTCTCTTGTTGTGGGGAGAGGTTTCATTGCCCCTGCGTGACTGAGCTCCAGCCTCTTGCTCGTTGTCACACAGGGTCTCCTGTCCAAAGACAGTGTCCTCACAGATCCAAAGTTGTTCCCCACTGAAGTGGTCTCAGCTGCTGGCTACATGAGGAATAATGTTGGTTCCAGATCTAGCTGCGTCTTCTCTCAAAGATGACTGTGAACCACAATAATAGAACATGGTGTTCCCCACAAAGCAGCTAAGAAAAGAATAGGACTCTGATTTGCTACAGAGGAAGCCAAGCAGTTTCTCAATAGGACATATTGCCAGGCCAATTTAATTCCTCCTGAAGCTGTGAAAAGCTTTTAAAATTACTGTTTGACCCAATAAATGGAGAAAATAGACTCCCTCCACAGCACTGATTGAATCTATTCTATATTTAAAAGGTCCAAGCCTAGACAAACATGGCTTAGGATTACCAGGCAAACTCAGAGGTCTAAGTTGTTGGGCTGGAAGACTGAGGAATATTCCAATGAAGCAACCCAAAGCTACTCATCCAGTTAGCTTCAAAATGCCCATCTTTGCCCACTTGGGTGCCTCAAACGCTAAATCCTACATCCAGGGTTGAAGACCAGACAAAATATGATGTTATGGTGTTGCCACAGATTGGGGAGGCCAGAGCTCCATGGCTAACTGGGAAAGGCACTTTTTGAAATGAAAGCTTAGTGTTCTCCCAGTCCCCCAAGTGAATTTCACTTTTCTTAACGTAACACAGACAAGCAGCAGAACTTAAAAAATAAATAAGATACAGAATGAAACTGATTTTCAATGTTTTATATTGATCCCATAAACTCATAGTAATTTTTGACAACCTATTAAACCCCCATAATTGTGTCCTGAACTGCTTTCATATTAAGATGTGCTGTGTTATTGACCTGGAGAATTAGTATCCATATGAATTTAACAGGGCAATTCTATATTCATGATCCACCAGCTGTGGGGCCATGAGAATTGGAAGAAACCCCACTATTGCTGACAGAATGTCAGATATGCCACCACCATGACAGATGTGGCCAGTGGGGCATTTTGCCCAAGCTATCTATTTCTTTATTGAAGTATATATAATCTGCACTTTCTTAAAAGTATATCAAGACGGCATACAACATGGAAAAGTATAATAAAATCAGTAAAAGCATTCATAAAAACCGTGCTTTGTATGTTCTGCATAATTCAAAACTCTAAATGCAACAAGAAGTGACACTTAAGCAGAGTGGCCTGCCTGGCTTCTGCTCTTACTCACAGCAACAGGCAACGTCAGTGGCACACCAGGTGGAGGGTTGTCTGCTGAAGCCAGGATGGTGTTGGTCACAGAGTACTCAAATCCAACTTTTCCTGTATTCCTCAGCGTAATCTCAGCCACACTTATGTGATCAAAAGGCTTAGAGGGAGAAAAGAGGGTGATGGCAAATATGAAAATGGTTGTAAATTTGAAAGCATCATCCCTGTAACCCTTTGTTCTATCTAGAGATGTTGGAGAATTCAGACGCAAACAGAAAAATGAGCAGAAATTTGTTTGTTTATTCTGGGAAGAATTGCTATTGTTTTGTTGTTGTTTATTGTTATGTTTTTATAATGTGTTTTATTTGTTTTTGTTTTAACTTCGGGTATTAAGCAACTAATAAACAACAACGTCTAGAACGGAAATTAATCCAGCAAAAACTATTGCTATTCACTGTTGTTGTTGCTTTCAGTCTGAAAACAATATGTGATTGATTACATCCCCCCTTTGCATTGCATTTCCTTTGCATTGGAAAGAATAAGGTGGAATAACATAATGATAACATATTTTACATAATTATGGAAGTTACATAATTCCACCACAGCGGTCAGCAAGACAAATAAAGTAGTTTTTGGGAGAAGACGCAGAATGGAATCAGCGCCGCACGCGACACATGCAGGGTGAGATGGAAAATGAGGCCCTTCTTAACATTCCGAGTTCCTTCCCTCCTCTGACTCGGCACCAGCCCATCTGTTTGGGAGGAGATCATGTGATGTATGCAGCTCCTTATGTAGTTTGGGAGGCATTTAATCTATGGACAAGTTCTTCAACTGGAAACACTTTGGCTGCAATCCAATACATGTCTACTCAGAGGTAAGCTCCATTGGGTTCAGAAGGACTTACTCCCAGGTAAGTGTGTATTGGATTGCTTCATTAGCCTCTGAAGCAGCACTTCATTTTCAGAGACTCCAATGTGCTTATCAGCCATCAATGACTATAAAGAGCAACCAGAGGAGAGGAAAGTAATCTACATGTGTGTAGAGTTTTATCCAAGCACCACTAGTATGCTATACTTCGACAATCTTGTCATTATTATTTCAATCTGCATCAAAATATCTCCAGATGTTTCACTTCAGCTGGACCCTTCCAAATTACCTCAAATTTCACATTGGGAGAGATTTGGTGGCATCTCTGTGTATTCTCAGGTGTGAATGCAAAACCTCTGAGTTCTGTAGGACTAGGGTGGAGGCAGACTAAGGCCTGCCCTTTCAGAAGGAGCCCAGGGCCAACTTTGACAGTCTGGCATCATAATGATATCAGGTGATTGACAGGTGGGTTGTCCCACCCCTCTGTCAAATGTGGTCCTCAGAGTTGGGGGAGATAGTGACCAAGCAGGACTGAACTTCTTGAACATCAGCTGATGTGCAGGGAGTTCAGTCTAGCTTTCTGTAGGTTTGAGTGCACTGGTGAATTCCTTGTGGGAATTGCTAATAAGAAATTAGAAACAAGTAGGAACCCATGCAAAATATTTCAGGCTTAGAAAAGTCTCCATAAGACTCACTGTGCATTTCTGCAACCTGTAGTCATGCACAAAAAGGCACAGGACTGATTTCAGCAAGGTTTATTTATGCAGAAGCTATACGCAGAGTAAGAGGTGAAGTGTGGGAAAAATAGTTGAAGTGATCCACCAGAGGCCTGTAAGGGTCAACTGCACACTGCTGTTCCTACCTGGAGTCCATAATCAATTTCCTTTCTGTCGAATGCGTAACTCACAAGTGAGGCCTCACCACTCAGCAGGATTTCGTAGGTGGGGCCCCCTTCCACTTCACAGAGTGCTTTTACACGGGCCACAATGTCAGTGTGACCATAGAAAGTGAATGACATTTCCTGAGTGTCATTTGGCTGCAGTGTCCCAAACAGCGGCAGAATGTCAAACACCTGATTGGGAAGGAAAGAAAGAGAGAGAGATGCTGCAGACTGGCAAGTGCAAGAGCCAGGATGGAGGCAACCAATACAACTGTGAGCAAAGTCTGGAAGATGCCTGTGGGGCTCTCTAACACTGAAAAGATGGCTCTTCATGTCCTGACCTTTGCTCAGACTCTTCTCAAGAAAAAGTTTTGTTGCACATTTAAATAGGAGAATTACAGCCTTGATCCTGTTCCAGACCTTGGCCAGTCCAAGGGTAGAAAACCAAGGCCTGAAACTGGAGTGCCGAGTTGGGGAGGGTCTGGCCACTGCTTGGCAAGTGACACCTGGTGCTGACCAGCCTGAGAAGAAGACCCAGCTTATTTGGAAACAGAGCTGATCTCCACCGCTGAGGCTCATACTGGAGAGAGAAGAGACTTGGGGGGGTTCTACTGGTATGAAGAAGTGCAGCCCACAGCTCTAGCCAGCCCAGCCTAGCCCCATGTCATCAGCTGCCAGGGCTTGGGTGTGGGCTTAGAGGACCATCAGGATCACAGCATTTGGTGTGGCAGCACTAATGTTATGGAATCCCCTCCCTATACACATTAAGCAAGGTCCATCTGTTCTATCCTTTAGATGCTTGCTAAAAGCATTCTTATTTAACCAATGTTTCCTGAAGTGTGACCCGCTTTGTATTATTAGTTTGACTGCTGAATTGTTCTTAATGTTCTGATTTTTTTATATTTGGGTTGTTGCTCTGTGGCTCATGCAGGCCCCTGCCTGCTGCTACTGCCCACTTGCTCACACTCTCTCCATCCAGTCCCCCCCCGTTCCCTCTCCGACTCTCTGCCCAATCTCACCCACTCTGCTCACTTGCTCTTACCACCATATAGCTCCTTAAAGTCATCACACTGTAGTTCCCAGTGCCAGCTGTCTATGGCCAAGCAAACTGCAGCATGATGCTTACAAGGCTGACTAAAGGCTAATAAAATAAAAATAAACTCCTGCTCACTTCTTCCACTCCAGTTGAGTGATGCTCTTCTGGTTCCACACACCATAGCACTTCCTTGGTCTCCACCTGGCTCTTCTTTGCAAGCTCCTCTTCCACTCGATCAGCAGCTGGCAATAAGGACTAGAAAAAAGAACAGCATGTGGACATATGCCAGACAGAGAAACTGTCCCAGAAAGGGCAGAGAAGTTTTCTAACTGGAATGGGTGTGAAAGACAATGTCAGCAGGTGGGCTTGGAGGTTTTCAGGTGCCCAGGTGTATTTTTAAACCTACATTCCTCTGCTGTTGCTCTATGACCAAAGCCATAATGAATGACCAGAGCACTCCAGACCACGACGGTGAAAACAACTGACATGCAAAGACTGAAATGCTTTGCCAGGCTGACAGAAAATGTCAAGAATAAAACTAAGGAAAAGCTATCCAACATTCACATGCTCTCCGCCTGGTACATAGCTGCCGTGTGTCCTGTCACATGGAACTTGTCCCAGTCACTCATTTATTGCTCTAGCAACCTTGGGACAGGCACAGGGAGCAACCCCCCCCCCCATGAGCCCAGGTGCTCTCCATGCTCCATTCATATCCGTGGTACTTGTGCAAAGCTACCTAAGGGTGCTCTCTGTCTCCTATCAATGTAGGAATTTCTGCCTCTTTAGATACCAGATTGGGCAAGACGTGGCCCCTGGAGAATTACCTTTGTTGCTGTCTTTGTTTCTGAGCCACTTCCTGCAGGGTCTGAAGGTTCTTGAGAGGACTCCTCTTCTGCACTTACACAATTCAGGTTTTCTTCTACAGCTGCTTCTCTGGAGTTATAATATTGAGGCAGAAACTTTCCTTAATTGGTGCAATGAATATTTGCATATATATCTAACAGTGAAACTATCTATCTATTCATCCTACCAGGCTACAGCAGAAGAAAAATGGCATTATAGGGCCCACTCCTTCACCTCTGCTGGGAGGCCAGCTCCATTTGACTTCCTTGGCTCTCAGCTGTTGCGATTCAAGCTGTTCATTATAAGACTGTTGCCATTTTAAGTCTTAAAGAGGGTAGGGAGGGGAACCTTTATTCTAGGAAGGGCAGTTTACCGGGGGTGGAATCACCAATCACCATTGGTGGTGTCAGCCAACGGAAGTGGAGCCAGATTCCCAAAGTGGGTAGATTTTGCAGCGCTGCAGAACTGCACAGCACATTCTTTCTCTCTGGAGCTGTGAAGAATGGCTTGCTTGCAGAGGACTTCTTCCCCTCTCCCAACATGCTGTTGGTTTCAGCTCCATCCACTTCTGTTCTTAAGCCCTACTGCCTTTCTTCTGCGCTCCCTCTGCCACCTGCAGCTCACCATAAGTTTCCTCCCCCCTCCTCAGCTGAACTTGCAGCAGCCAACTCGCCAACTCTCCCTCCCTCCCTCCCTCTCCTACAGAGGAAAAGGAAGGGGACATGGCCCCCAGAGAGGTGCTCTGCAGAACAGGAGGGGGCCTGGAGGATCCAGAGGGCCTCACAAATCTTCCACCACTGCCCAAGTTTGCTTGTTTCCCTGTTTACTCCCCATCTCGTTTTTTCTTTTTGTGTCATGACTTTGAAAAGGAAGCTTGTGGGGAAGGATTACCTTGCGGTGATGTTCTTTTTATGTAAGCTACTCTGGGAGCCTCTTTTTGGCTGAAGAGCAAGGTAAAAAATGCTACGGTCTGAACAATCCTTAGGGGACTGGCAAATATTAAACATTTGTGGTGGGGGAGAGCGCTCTGACCTTTCAAGACAAGAGGGCTTAGCGGTGGGGGGGGTTAACTCCCCCACCAAGAACAGCCTTGCCATTGCATCAAGGGGTAGCTCTCACTTTGGCCTGATGTAAGGTGATTGTGCCACAGCATCCCTCCCAGTGGCATTTTTGGACAGAAAGGAGGCTACCTCCATTGTTGCACTCTTGGTTGATCCATTGAGATGGTTTTACAGTTGTTTGCTGTGATTATGGTTTCTATATATTATTGTTGTAACCTACCCTATGGTCCATATTGGAGGAGGAGCAGGATATAAGACTATTTAATAGATAAAATACAATAAATTGACAACCAAAATTCTTTTTCCTCAAGAAAAATATGGGAATGATGCCATGGCTTGACATCACAGTGATACTGTTCATTTTCCCACTAAAAGAAGACTCCCCCCTAAACAAAATTATTTTTAAAGTTTTGAAGCCAGAAATCATGCTACTGAATTTCTGTCTTCTGAATAAAGCAAATAAAAATTCCAGGTAGCTATCAAGAGAACTCCCTCATTGCCACATTCTATGGCTCTGCATGTGACACCCCACATTCTTCTGCTTGGCTCTTGCCAAGGACATGTCCGTGCTCTGCCACCAAACAGCAAACACCCCAGCCAGCATCTGCACTTCATTGTGTGCTGCCAGAGTGTCAGAAGCAGGAACTGCTGGAACCATTGGTTCTGTGTCCTGCTGCTCCGTGTGATGAGCTATCAGAATTGCAGCTTGGAGAGTCTTCTTCCAGCAGTGTATGTCCAATCCAGAGACGAAGGAACCAGACTGAGACGATGTGTGATCTGTTTCTCGTTTTATTAATATGATGGTCACATCCAAAGTGGTGCGCTTCTTAAACCTGTCTATCCTGACTCACTACTTTCCCTAGCTATCCTACCTAAGCAGTCTCTGCAGCGTGTGGGGAGAGCTGACTCAGCACTAGAGTCTTGGGAGGCACCTGCTTAAGTAGGGAAGGTCTTCGTGTTTAAATGACGGCTCCGGCAGAGTTCCCCCTCTGAATGTCTGACTTCTTGCACTTCCTCGTGTGGGGCGAGGGGGAGCGAGCCTCAGACGGCCCATCCGACAGCAGGGCTTCACTAGGCGACAACGCGGGCTCTGAAAGAGGGATGCTGATTGGTGGGGAAGCGTTTGAACAGCCAGGCAGGGATTCCTGCACGGGCGAGGTTGGCGCGAGTGAAGGGTTGCTTCCCAACGGTTCAGGTGGGGGACTCACAGGCAGGGCTGGAACTGCTTCGATGGGGGTGCCGGCTGTGGGAGTCTGCGGGCTGTCAGAGCCCCTCTTCCTCCAACGCCCCCAGCCTCATCCGGCTCCTCTCCTGATCTAACTCTCCCTGCATCTGGGGCACAACAGTGAAGTCCTTTCACACTCCTGCCCGCCTAGGCTGGCCATTGAGTCAACCAAGTACACTCCTGCATATTCTGCTTCCTTGGTTCGGACGCAGAGCTGCACTACAGACATGCGTGATTGTGGATGAAACTGCTGTATAGAAATGAAACTGCTGCTCAGAAATGACAGAAGCTTGATTTTGGACTGGAGTGGGATGGCAAGAGGGGTTTTGCTATCTCTCCCATCCTCAGCTGTAACTATGTTTCACACAGAGCAGCTGTGATGGTGGCGGCATTTTAAAATTAACTGCTCAAGTTAAGTCCCTGGGATGGCAGAAAACATTAAGAGCACCCTCTGTTATCTGCCCTAATCATCAAGGTGTGATATAGCAGGCAGACTGATGGGCTTGGGCCACCTAGCCTGCAGTATTAATGCCAATGTTGCACCGATCATGCGTTTCTGATGCCTACTATACAAACCTCTCAGAGTCTTTGCTGTCGCTGTGACCAGCTGCAGGAGCCGGTGGTGGTGGTGGTGGTGGGTCTTTCTGCTCAGCTGCTGCATCCTGTTCAACAAGGGCCGTATCCCCTCTTGGGCTGAATCTGAAAAAGCCAATGTCATTTTGTAAGTGTGGAAGCCAACACCGGATCTCCTTTTGTGGGCTTCTCCTTAGTTATTCTTCTGAAGAAGCCAGGAAATTGTTAGGATAATTTGAAGAAATGCCCCTAAAAACATCCAGCTTTGCTATGATAGCCTGCACCTAGGAAGGAAGACTTGAAGACTCCATTACAGCAAGCCAGCCTGCATGTTCCAAGCAAATTGAGTTGCAACACCTGGTAAATTCATTGTCTCCTTTCACTGAAAATTTCTGCCATTCCTCCCTTATCAAGGGTAAATTTAAAAGCAAACAAAAGAGCATCAGACTCCTAAAAATGTTTAATCAAGATATGGTCACCTGCATGTCACTCCCTCCTCCTCCCCCAAGTACTAATCAAGTACTTCCCAGTAGCCTGAAGCTCTTGCCAGCAGAGCCCAAAAGACATGCCCATCTCTTTTCCCCACTTCTCCTGGACAGCAGAATAAGGTGTATTTCTAGAAGCTATTTCACAAACATTTTACACAAATTCCTTTTGACTGGCACTTCAAGACAGGATTTACAGCCTTTTTTATGTTAGTTTACAAGCACAGCTCAAGCATAAGTGGTGATACTTTTCACTTTACTACATTTGAAACTTTGGATACCCAAGAAACCTCACCCCTTTGCTCGGGAACTTTCCTGTGGACTCCCCCCCTTCTCTCTCCCCCTTTTGTTACTAAAGAGGTGGCCTCACCCCCACCACATAACTGAACCTCGCAGAATAAGGAAAGGGAGTCACATCTCTCTCCCAAGCCTGTCAAGGTAAGCTGCCCCTTTCCCTACAACTCCACTTGCAAGCCTTACCAGCTCCCTCTTTCTGAGGGTGACCCACTCTCTTTATTCCACTTGCCATGCCCCAAACTCTGACAACCTGTCCTTATATTGATAGGTACTGACAGATATAACTAGAGGGAGGTTTCCCATAACTGGAATACAGCAATTGAAGGATAGAACTTGTTCAAACAGAATAGAAGGAATGGAAAGGGAGATGGAGTCGTACTCTGTGTGAAATATATATATAATTGCCACAAGTCGGCAATTTTGACCAAAAAAGTGGAGCAACCAGTTACAAAGCATTTTAACATCGAGGGTCACAGCCTGTCGGACTTTTCCATTACAGCGATAGAGATGCCAGCAGATCCAGCAGCATTGACCAAAAGGGAGAACTTTTGGATTTACTCTCTGGACACATTGGCACCACATGGCCTGAACCTGGAGGACAGTACCAGCATCACTTAGCTTCTGCAAATGAAGCCCCTCTGGGCATTCCATCCTCAAAGCTCTATAACTGCCACCTTGGTAACAGCATTTGTATGTTGGCAGCTGATGAAGGTGGAAGCTGAAACGTTTTGTTAATATAATAAAAACCTCTGTTTGGTTAATCACAATTATGTATATCTATATCTATCTATATCTATATCTATATATATCTATGTATATATATATGTATATATATGTATGTATATATGTATATATGTATGTATATGTATGTATATGTATATGTATATAGGATGAGTTTGGTAGCTCCACCAAGAGTATCTGGATTAAAGTTAATGGGGCAAGTAATAAAAGGAGTATGGTGCTTAGAGTCCACTGCCAACTGCCCAATCAAGGAGAAAGCGAGGATGAAACTTTTGCAAAGCAAATTGCCAATATTTTGAGGAAGCATGAGGTAGTAGTAACAGGGGACTTCAATTATCTGTTGGGAGACAAATCCTGCCCAACATGGTCCCTCCAAGAAATTCCTGACTTGTGTTTATTTATTATTTATTTATTATTTGATCTATATCCCACCCTTCCAGCAGGAGCCCAGGGCGGCAAAGCAGGAGCCCAGGGCGGCAAAGTTGTGTTGCTGAGAACTTTCTCCTACAGAAAGTGGAGGAGGCAACTAGAGGATTGGCTATCCTTGACTTGATTCTAACCACAGAGATGACTTGGTGGATGAAGTAGCAGTTATGGAAACTCTGTGGGAAAATGTCCACCCTATACTTCGAGTTTCTGATTTCAAAGGAAGCAAAAGCTGAGAGTAGCCATACGTGTACTCTGGACTTCAGGAAAGCCGATATTAATTAGAACAATGATAACAAAGGTCTCATGGCAAGCCACCCTAATGAGAAAAGGAGTCCAAGATGGGTGGGAGTTTCTAAAAAATTAAATTCTAAAGGCACAATGGCAAACAATTCCATCAAGGAAAAAGGGGGAAGACAGCAGAAGAAGCCAATATGGCTTCACAGAAAGCTTAGAGGTGACCTGAAAATAAAAAAAGGACACATACAGGAAGTGGAAGGAAGGACAGGCCACAAAGGAAGAGTACAGACAGGCATCATGGAGTTGCCGGGATGGCGTCAGGAAGGCTAAAGCTGTGAATGAGCTGAGGTTAGCGAGAGATGCCAAAAGCAACAAAAAAAGCTTTCTTCAGGTACATCCATAGTAAAAGACAGAGAAAAGAAATGGCGATTCAGATACTCAATGAGAATGGCAAAATGATAAGAGATGACTAAGAAAAGGCAGAAGTGCTCAATGCCTACTTTAGCTCAGTCTTCTCAGAAAAGGAGGGCCAAGAGCCCAGGGCCAGCCCCAGGCAAAAAACAAGAAAGGCTTCAAGGAAAATAGGGGGAAAAACCCATCTGGTTTAATTCTCAACTTATTCCTGGGCCCATAACCTGTTTGGTATTTTAAACAGTTTCGTAGTCCTATTTCTTAGCAGAGATATAAACACAAGCAGCAGAATGAGAATAAACCAGCCCACCTTTCCACATGCAAACTAGCTGAATAAAATTAACAACAGAGATGATCTTCTTTGGTAAAAAGAATAAAGAATATTTACTCATGACCTTTCATATATTCAGGAAACATAGGCTCTAGCTTAGATAGAAAAGTAGAAGTCTCAGTCCATGATAATGGTCATCTTGGAAGAGAAGCATGTGGATGCTTCTCTCTCCTAAAGCTTAATAGAGAATATGCAAGGATCTACAATACACCCAGACAAAGGAGAAGGAAGCCAGGTAACTAACCCCACCCATTAGGAAGTTACATCACTCTAAAGTGATACATAGAGATATTCCCCAAATACTAGCAGAAGGAACATCTCCTTTTTATAGGGGGAACATGCAAGTTTGTTTATTCCAACAAAAACATCATAAAAACAGACATTAAAATACATTATTACACAACAATTTTAAAAACATTTTTTTAAAAAGCTTTGAAGACTTTTTTTAAAAAGGTTAAAAAAACATACTGTTAAAAAAAAGGTTTAAAAGCATATTAAAAAGCAATTCCAACACAGATGCAGAATGGGATAAGGACTCAACATAAAAGGCTTGTTGAAAGAGGAAGGTCTTCAATAGGCGCCGAAAAGATAACAGAGATGGTGCTTGTCTAATATTAAGGGTAGGGAGTTCCACAGGGCAGGTGCCACCACACTAAAGCCCATTTCCTGTGTTGTGCGGAACGGACCTCCTGATAAAATGGTATCTGCAGGAGTCCCTCACCTGCAGAGCTCAGTGATCAAATGGGTATATAAGGGATAAGATGGTCTTTCAGGTATCCTGGTCCCAAGCTGTATAGGGCTTTGTACACCAAAACTAGAACCTTGAACCTGGTCCGGTAGCAAATGGGCAGCCAGTGTAATTCTTTCAGCAGCAGAGTGACATGTTGGCGATACCCTGCTCCAGTGAGCAGTCTCACTGCTGCATTTTGCACCAGCTGCAGCTTCCGGACCAACCTCAAGAGCAGCCCCACATAGAGCGCATTACAGTAATCCAGCCTGGAAGTCACCAGTGTGTGGACAACAGCGGTCAGGCTATCCCGGTCCAGAAACAGCTGCAGCTGTCTTACCAGCTGAAGCTGGTAAAAGGCACTCCTAGCCACTGAGGTCACCTGAGCCTCTAGCGATAAAGTTGGATCCAGGAGCACCCCCAGATTACAGACCTGCTCTTTCAGAGAGAGTACGTCCCCATCCAAAGCAGGTAACTGACCAATTTTCTGAAGTCGGGAGCCACTAATCCACAGCGTCTCCATATTGGCAACCAGCCCACCACAGAGTCCAGGCGCCAGTCCAGGGCTTGCATGGCCTCTCCTGATTCAGATGTTACAGAGAAATAGAGCTGGGTATCATCAGCATACTGCTGAAACCTTGCTCCAAATCTCAGTGCCTTCAATACTCATCTCTTTCCTCTTCATCCAGGCATTTTAGCATGTGTTTTTTAATTGTTTTTAATTGTTTTTAAATTGTGTTTTTAAATTGTTTTTGTGTTTAAAATTTGTATATTTTATTTATTTATTTATTTAATTACATTTTTAGACCGCCCTATAGCATTGAGCTCTCAGGGCGGTGCACAACAGGATAAAACACATTTAAAATACGAGCAAGTGTGAATTTCATTATACAGTTATAAAACATTTTAAGCACAAGATTAAAAGATTAAAATAAGAATTTCAATTACAAAGTTTAAGCTTAAAATGCCATTTAAAATGCCTGGGCATTTGTTTTTAATGTTTTTAATTGCTGTAAACTGCCCAGAGAGCTTCGGCTATGGGGCGGTATATAAATAAATAAATAAATAAATCTCACCGAGTCAGCCCAGAAGGATACCATGGTTAATGGCATCAAAAGCCACTGAGAGATCAGGTAAGAATAACAGGCTCGCACTCCCCCTGTCCTTCTCCCAAAAAAGGTCATCCATCAGGGCAACCAAGGTCGATTCAGTCCCATAACCAGGCCTGAACCTAGATTGGAATGGGTCAAGATAATCTGTTTCATCCAAGAGTACTTGCAATTGCTGCACCACAACCCTCTCAATCACCTTCCCTAAGAAGGGGGTATTTGCAGCCGGTCGGTAGTTGTCAGAAACCAATGCGTCCAGAGAATCACTGCCTTTTTCAGGGCAGCTGGAACCACTCCCTCCCACAATGATACATTGACCACACCCAAAGCTTGGAAAAGTTACTTTTTTGAACTACCACTCCCATCAGCCCCAGCCAGCATGGCCACTGGACTGGGCTGATGGGAGCTGTAGTTCAAAAAAGTAACTTTTCCAAGCTCTGACCACACCCTGGATCCACTCGGTCAGACCCCCTCGGCAAGCTTTAATAAGCCAAGAAGGGCAAGGGTCGAGAAGACATGTTGCGGGCCGCATCATTGCAAGCACCTTATCCACGTCATCAGGCTGCAAGAACTGAAACCATTCCCAAGAAGTTGCAGCAGACATTGTACTGGACACCTCACTGGGGACTACAATAGATGTGGATGAGGCATCAAGTTTGCTACGGTGGTGAGCAACTTTACCCACAAAGTGCCTTCCAGACAATTAACAGTGGGCCTTCAAAGGGTCTAAAACTCAATTTCCTGGAGCTGATGTGAACAGACTCCTGACAATACGGAAAAGCTCCACTGGATGGCTGCTTGAGGATGCGATGGTGGCAGAAAAGTGAGCCTTCTTCACCGCCCTCACCTCCACACAATAGGCACAGTTATATTTTAACGGTGCCCAATCAGCCTCACAGTACGTCTTTCACCACTTGTGCTATAGCCGTCATCCAGCCTGTTTGATTGCTCTTAGCTCACTGGTGTACCAGGGTGCAGTATGGGCTTCACAGTGCCAGAGAGGGCACTCTGGGGCAACCGTAACAAGAGCCCAACGCGTCTTGCTGTTCCACAGCATGACAAGGGCTTCAGCAGGGTCACTTGGTCTATCTACTAGGAACTCCCCCAGGGCATTCAGGAATCCAGTAGATTCCATTAGTCTTCGAGGGTGGACCATCTTAATCTGCCCATCATTCCTGCAGGGAAGGATTGGAGCCATAAGTCTAAACTTCACCAGGAAGTGGTCTGACCATGATAATGGGATGACATCAATTCCCCCTATCTCCAGACCACCCCTTCCTCCATCTGGAGCAAAAACCAAGTCGAGGGTGTGCACTGCCCTATGCGTCGGGCCAGTGACAACTTGAGACAGCCCCATGGTCATCATGGAGGCCATGAAATCCCAAACTGGAACACTAGAGGCAGTCTCAGCATGGATATTGAAATCACCCAGCACTATTGTTCCAGGCTCCTCCAATACCACAGCCGAGACGGCCTCCACCAGCTCAGTCAGAGAAGCTGCAGGGTAGCAGGGTGGACAGTATACCAACAGCATACCTACTTTACTATCTCCTTGGCCCATCACCAGATGCAGCCCTCACAGCAACCTCCAAGACAGAGTGGCTTCCTGGTGACAGAGATGGAAGTTCTGTAGACAGCAGCAACTCCTCCCCCCCATCCCTGCAGCCCGTGCTGGTGTTGCAGCGAGTATCCAGATGGGCAAAGCTGGGTCAGATCAACTCCTCCCAGCTCACCCACCCAGGTCTTGGTAATGCACACCAAATTGGCACCATCCATGATCAAATCATGGACGAGTGTGGTCTTGTTTACCGATCTGGTGCTAAACAATAGCACACGCAGACCAGTTGGCACAGCAGAAGTGCAATGAGGAATTTGTCCATGAGAGGAGTGGGAGCAAGGAACAAGAGTAGATAGCTATGCCCTCGTCTTCTATGGTAGCTCACCACCTCCCCATGGTTATGCTTCCCTCTATCTGTGATCACTGACATTGGGGTGGCATCACCCATATTCTTCCTTAATAAGATTCCCTTAAATACCTGATATAAACCCAACAAGAGCCCACCAACAAAACTTACTTGAACCAATTATCCCAGTAGGCCTCTGAGAAAATTGGGAACAGTCTGACCCACTCAATATTTTTCACACAGGGCACATCTACTCCCCCCCCACCCCGGTCTCACACCCAGGGAGGGCCAGCCTTCTGCCAGTTACAGACTCTCACTCTGAAGGCATCTGGCGACTTTCTCCTATCATTCAGTTCACTGCCCAGGCTCTCACCCTGTTCAGGAAGTACACATGCGCCATACACCCTCCCCACTTCCAATCTCCTCCAGATTGGTTTTTTTTAAAAATAGGGGTAGCATCCTCACCCTCGGGACTCCCTAACGGACTTCCCAAGGGACAATTCCCTTTGGTGTTTCCCCTTCGGTGGCAACCCCACCGGCAGCAGACTCGCTGCCCAAGGGCAGCTGGCTTTTTATGCCCCCAACAGCGAGCTGATGCAAGAGGCTGCAAGATTGACTGCAGCCTCTTTCTGGAGTCAGGGTCAGGCAGGGGGTCTCAGTCCTTGCAGCACTTACCAAGGACTTCAGCTGTCTTGAGAGACAGCAACCCAGAGGAGTGAGCGAGCAAGCACCCAGATGCTCAGGTACTCACTCCCAGGGCAGGTCTTCTCCAGTCCCCGAGTGCTGCATCTGTTCCCCGCATCGGCATATATATAAAGAACTGGACACAGTATTCCCAAAATCACCAGCCTGGGTTGGTGGTCTCTCAGCTGCAACCTACAAAGCAGCACAGTCATGAAGTGAAAGCTTTGGAAGTCAAGGAGGTGTATTGGCTGCGGCTCATTCTTTCACCTTTCCTTTGGCTCTCCTCTCACTGGATTGTGGGAAGGCTGGACCATTTCTAGCCCCCCTGCCATTTGCACCCTCCTCTTGTCAGCCATGACTGATCTGAGGCTCTGGCCCCTCTCCCTCCCAGGTATGGTAAAATCCTGAATCAGGAAGTGCGGTCAGTGCTCGCAGCATGAGACAGAGCTTCTAAGCTAGGTGAACTCATAGTCCTAATTAGTTAGTAGTATCTGCACCCTTGGGATAGTTCAGAGGGGGCATGGAGGTTCCCTGCTGTGTTGAAGGTCACTAGAGAAGTGAGTGACGGTGCAAACAGAAATGGCTGACATAATGACATGTGGCATCACTGCTGCCTGCCACCACGGAAGCATGCTTTTAGTCTCCTCTTTGGCTTCCCAGCAGACCCTCCATTACTTACTGTTATTCAGAGCGTGGGTGGGTGAATATATACATACTCACAAATACACACACCTTTAGACTATACTTTGGCATATCAGCATTTCAAAAGATTGTGTGAAGGTGAAACTACCGCATACTGTGCCCAGGTGCATCACCGGCATTTCACAAGATTGGGCCCTTCATTCTGCAAGGCTCCTCATTAACCTTCTGGATGTGATGTTGGTCCTAACCTTGTTTCTTTGCATCTGTGCCTATTAATTAGATGGCCCTGTTGTTCCATGAGGTCCTTGTGCAGGCACCACCTGACTGCCCAGAGGACTGCTAGGCCTGAAGGGAACCTCCAGTTGTTGCCACCTTCATTTGGCCAGGAAAAAGCATCACAGCTTGTCAGATATTATTTCTGTTTCAATACCATGTATATCCCAAATAATTACATCCAGCTAATGCAGCCTGACAGTTTGGTAGCTAAAAATCAGGTCACGGCTGTTCTATCAACTCTGTGCCTTTCATCACAGTAACTAATTATCATTCAAATTAACATCTGTTTTTCAGCTAGGGGTGAAGAATGTGATTTATTTAGTTTTATTTCTGGACCTTATAATTAGGGCAGTGACTTTTATGGTTTTCATCTAATTATTCAGCTTTAACCTTTCATTTCCCTCCCCTTCACAGAGTACACATGAAAATATTCCTTCTTGCATAAATGACTCTGGAATGGTTCCCCCCCTTCACACTAACAGGCACAGTTGCACATTGAAAGAGTGGGAGGGTCATGTTGCCAAAAAAAAGGCAAATGCTGTGTGAGGCATGCTCAGTAAACCTAGCACTGCTGCGTTCTGATGGACTATTGTGCCCTGTTTTCTAATCATCCAAATAAACTAGAAAACTATCTAGCACTGCTGCGTTCTGATGGACTATTGTGCCCTGTTTTCTAATCATCCAAATAAACTAGAAAACTATCTCTTTTGAGGGGCTCCAAAATATTTCCTTCAGTAATCCCAATTTTTACTACTTTTGTTTGCACCTTTTGCTTTTGCCCCCAGTGTAAATAAAGCCCCTTGAGGAGAGACTGAAAGAACTAGGCATATTTAAACATGTAGTACAGCCTTCAAGTCAATTCCGACTTATGGCGACCCTATGAATAAGGTGTTCATGAGGCTGAGAGACAGTGACTGGCCCACGGTCACCCAATGAGCTTCATGGCTATGTGGGGATTCGAACCCTGGTCTCCCGGGTCATAGTCCAACACTCTAACCACTACACCACACTGGCATATTTAGCCTTGAGAAAAGAAGACTGAGGGGAGTGTCCTGCCCGAAGTTGAATGACCCAGACTCAACAGTGGTGTTTTTTCTTTTTATTAAAAGTAATAGACAGCTGCAGTGCAGAGTGCCTCATGTAACCAGCTACTCGTTCTAGGAACTCAGCCTCTCTCTCTAGCAGTAGCTAAGCATGACTTTGCAACTCTAAGACACTGACTCAGCAACTGTTTCCCCGCTGTCCCTGAGCCTGCTTAAGTGTGTGGGAGCACATGCACAAATGGAGGCTCCTCTATTGAATTTCCCACTTCACGTGACTTTGAGAGCGGGGCGAAGGTGAAGCCTCGGCCAGTCTCTTGTCTTCCCCCTCTGACGGAGGGGGCTTGTAACTGTCAGTTCAGGCATGGGAAGCAGAGGTGCTCCTGGCCGGGAAACATCTGACAGGTATGGTTGAGCTCCCGCAGGGGGGGCTGGAGTTGTGGGGGCTGTGGTGTCAAAGATAGGGGTTGGGGCATCCTCTAGGTCCATTCTGCTGCTTGACCCCTCCCCAAGTGATTCATCCCAGTCCACGTCCTCATCCTCTGTTTTGCCCGGCAGGGCTCATGACAGATAGCACTCTTCAAGTCCTTGAAAGGTTGTCACACAGAGGAGGGCCAGGATCTCTTCTCGATCGTCTCAGAGTGCAGGACACAGAACAATGGGCTCAAGTTGCAGGAAGCCAGATTTCGACTGAACATCAGGAAAAACTTCCTAACTGCTACAGCAGTACGACAATGGAACCAATTACCTGAGGAGGTGGTGGGCTCTCCAACTCTGGAGGCATTCAAGAGGCAGCTGGACAGCCACCTATCAAGTATACTTTAAGTTGGATTCCTGCACTGAGCAGGGGGTTGGACTTGATGGCCTTATAGGCCCCTTCCAACACTACCATTCCATGATTCTATGGTCTATGATTCAGTATTATTCTTCCTTGTGATCCCAGTCAATCATGGATCCCATAGGGAAGGCCAGAGGGTGACATCAGTGTCGTGGCCCCTGCTGGGAAGGGGTGGACGGATGAGGATGAAGAGGAGGTGGAGGACGCCGAGTGAATTGTTCAAGCCAGGGAGGGGCTGAGCAGGGAATTGGACTCGGGGGGGTGCCCTGGCTCCGGACTTTGACAGCTCAGCCCCCGCAGCTTCAGAAGTCCCTGTGGAGAGCCAACCTGACCAGCCAGCTGGCTCCCAGCCAGATGCTTCCCCTCTCCCCATGCCCATGCCACCAGCAAGCAGCCCCCCTCCTTCAGAGGGGGAAGACGGAAAGGAGGCAGAGGCTCCACCCTCACCTTGGGGCAGAAGTCGGGTGCAGTGGGAGATTCAACAGACACAGCTGAGGCAGAGTCTTTGCCTATGGGCATACTTCCAACATCGACAGTTGGCACACACAAGCAGGGGGCCCCACCCAGCCTTACTTAAGCTGAGTTGGGAGGGGGGAATAGTTGCTGAGTCAATGTCATAATGCCGCACAGTAGTGCTTACTTAGTCCTAGAGAGATGCTGAGTACAGAGTAAGCCATAGGTAGTAAGCTGTCTCTTACTACAATAAAAGAAAACAACACTGCTGTGTCTGAGTTCTTCGAGTTTGGGCAGGACAGTCACACAGGTAACTGACTTAATGTAAATACTGAAGAGCTTAGAAGGTCTGTCATCTGGAGAAACAAGAAGCTGACCCTGTTTTCCACAAAACATCATACAAAGATGTTGCAGTTGACCCCTAGGATGGCCATCACTCAGTGGCAGATGAAAGGCTGTGCATATCCAGCATCTCCAATTTTTTAAAAAACAAAAAGATAGAGTTTTCACATTTTTCCAATAAGGATATCTGCAGAGTGGGGGGGGGACTTTGTTTGTGGACTTGAAAAGCTACTACTAGTTGTAATAGACATCAGCAGCTTACATGGACTAATGGTCTGGCTCAATAGAAAGCAGCTTCTTACATTCAACTGAATTCCAGGGAACATTTCTTAACGGCAGTTCTGTACTATCCTTAACAGAAGTTCAAGAGTAGAACCAGTCATCTTCCCCAAGAAGGAGATTCCAGACAAGATTTAGTTGTTAAGGTTGCTGACATAGCACTTCTTCACACAGCGCATAGTTAAACTATGGAATTTGCTCCACAGGAGACAGTGAGGGCCACCAGCTTGGATGGCATCAAAAGAGGATTAGACAAATTCATGGAGGATAAAACTATTGATGGCTAAGCTCCTGCCTCCATAGATGGAGGCAGTGAGCTTCTAAATATCAGTTGCTGGAAAGTGCAGGAGGAAAGAGTGCTCTTTTACTCGGGTTCTGCTTGCAGGCTTCACATGAGCATCTGGTTGGACACTGTGAGAACAGGATGCTGGACTAGATGGGCCACTGGCCTGATCCAGGAGGCTCTTATGTTAACTCCTCCTTGAGGGTCCCTTCTTTTCTTTTTGTTCCTGACCTTTAGATTTGCCTTCTTGTTGGACAATCAAGGAAAAACTTTTTAACTGGCTGCTATATAAAGGACTAACTAGGTGACTGGAAACCAATTGTGGAAAGTAATTAGAATGTTTTTTACTGGTTGCTGGGTTGAATTTTCTGCCCCCAAACCCTGAAAAGGCCTCATGCTAAGCTGCACACATTGGGAAAAGCAGAAATTAGGCCTGAGTTACAGCCTAGGTAGCCAGACAGCCAGATACTGCTAGAGTGCACAACAGTGTTTCTATTCCTCTAGGGCTGTTTTCACTCTTTGTCATCAAGTACTCAAGAAAAAGAAGGATTATGATTATGAGTGCTTTAAAAGAGTAAAGGGTAACTTAGGGTATATGTTTTTTTCAGATCACTTTAAGTTATCTCTTTATTTCACTCTTTAGAAATAAGCTCCGAATCCTGCTCTAGTCATCATAACAACTGCAAAATAAGCAAACTCTTACTTCTTACTGCAGGCAAATAAACATGCTTCTTTACTGCTGACTGGATAGAGAACACAACTGAATCAGAGATGGAAAAGCAGAGCTACAGAAAGTCCAAGGGGTGGAGTCTAACTCTAGCTCATAATACAAAGTTCTTATGTTTAACTCTTCAAGGCTCATGTTATTATACAGGCTGTTTTTTTTCAGCCTGTAGGATGAAGGTGATAGGGTGATGGTGATCATGAAAAATCCACCCTCTGTCAGGAAAAGTCTTGAGTGAGCAAGCTTTTGGGGGCCTTATTCACTGCATTTTTCAGAGGGTCCTGTTCTTAAATTGCTCCTGTTCTTAAAAAAACCAGTAATTTTTTAAATGGAGGCTGTCACTGTCTGTCATGTCACAAATTATAAAGATAATTTTCCAAAAAAAGCCTTTGTGTGTGGGGGTGTGAAGCACAGCTCGGAGGAGGTATGGTGCACCCATTTGCCCCACCTTGGTTACAGGGCTGCATGGGACACAAGGTTGGACTATATGGCCCAGATATGTGCCCCTCTCCATGTCTATTGGACTAAAAATCTTTTTCTTCTCTGCTATAGCCAGCTCCAAGATCCTCTGTGGCGCAGAGTGGTAAGCGGCGATAACGCGGCTGGAGTTCGATTCCAACGGAAGGAGGAAGTCGAATCTCCGGTAAAAGGGGTCGAGGTCCACTCAGCCTTACATCCATCCGTGGTTGGTAAAATGAGTACCCGGCCTATGCTGGGGGGTAAAGAAAGGCTGGGGACGGAACTGGCAATCCCACCCCATATACATGGTCTGCCTAGTAAATGTCGCAAGACGTCACCCTAAGAGTCGGAAACGACTTGCACTACAAGTGCGGGGACACCGTTACCTTTTTATAGCCAGTTCCAGACCTCCTGCAGCAGGTGGCTGCATTACACCACCTTGCAATGTGGCAGAGAAGGTGAGGATTTGATGTAATTGCATGCAGTATGGGTTGTGCCCCAACATCCTCTGTAGCATCGCAAGGGATTGGGATTGTGTGTGTGTGTGCGCATTATAATTAAATTGTTAATGCTTCCTACTTAGTGCACACATCTGGGGGTCTATATGTTTTAAAATAAACTGCCCATCCTCAAATTAGCATGCATTTTACAGCTCTCTGAGACTCAAAAAGTTGCTGACAAATAAATATTACCCTGCGCTGTACAACAGGCTGAGACCAAGCTTCTGCTCTGACACCACCAACACTGGAGTTCTTTGGCACCAAATTATTCCCTTCCCAGACCCTCTGGCCAATCATTGTTATAGGCTATATTATGCATTCCCCCTTTAGGATGCACACCTTAACGTGGTGAGGGGGTTTGAGAGTGTCAAAGAAACTGAGCGCAATGCTGTCAGGAGTCTAGACCAAGAGGCTAGACTCTTAGCAGGGGCACCCAAGGCGGAATGGTCAAAGCTGAAACACCAGACTAAGATGCATCCAAACTCAGAGGAAGGCAATGGTAAACCACCTCTGGATATCTCTTACCATGAAAACCCTATGAACAGAGTATACAAAATGCAACACGAGATAGTGCTGGAAGATGAGACCCCCAGGTCAGAAGGCACTCACCGAGCTACTGGGGAAGAACAAAGGACAAGTACGAGTAGCGCTGTGACTAATGATGCAGAAGGGGTCAAAGTCGAAAGGAAGCCCAGAGGCTGATGCGCACAGATGCGAAAGGAGAGTCTGGAGTTGTACGACGCACACAATAGGAACGTGGAATGTGAGAAGCATGAACCAGGGAAACTTAGAAATTGTCAAGAAAGAAATGGAATGCATCAACATTACAATACTTGGTGTGAGTGAATTAAAATGGACTGGAATGGGACATTTTCAATCAGGCAACTACAAAATATTTTATGCAGCAAATGAGAAATCAAGAAGAAACGGGGTTGCTTTAATAGTGAGAAGTGATGTAGCAAAAGCAATTAGGAGCTACAACGCAAGGTCTGAGTGAGTGATATCAATGAGATTAAACGGGAAACCTATTAACATAACCATCATCCAAGTCTACGCTCCAACATCAAATGCAGAAGAAGAAGAATTGGAGAGATTTTATGCAGAAGTACAGGAGGAAATTGATCACACACCAAAACAAACTATGATGATAATCATGGGGGACTGGAATGCAAAAGTAGGGAACAGAGAAGATCTAGGAATTGTGGGGAAATGGGGCTTAGGTGACAGAAATGAAGCAGGAGAAAAACTTGTTGAATTCTGTGAAGCCAATGATTTGTTTCTTGCCAACACATTTTTTGAGCAACCAAAAAGACAACTGTACACGTGGACATCACCAGATGGTCAATATAGGAATCAAATTGATTATATAATTGGAAACAGAAGATGGAGAAGTTCCATACTTTCTGCAAAAACAAGACCAGGAGCAGACTGCAGTACAGATCATGAACTGATTGTATCAAAAATCAGAGTAAAACTAAAGAAGAACAACAAAGCACTCATAATGCCAAAATACAATTTAAATAACATCCCAGAAGAATATAAAGATCAAATAAGGAACAGGTTTGAGGCTTTAAACTTAGTCGACAGAGAACCAGAAGAACTATGGACTGAAGTCAGGGACATTATCAGGGAAGAATGCAAAAAGACAATACCTCTAGTTAAAAAGAGAGAAAGACCTCAATGGATGACTGAAGAAACGCTTAAAATGGTTAAAGAGAGAAGGAAAGCAAACGCAAAAGGAGATAGAAACACAGTCAGAACCCTAAATGCAACTATACAATGACTAGTACATAGGGACAAAGAAAACTATTACAATAGTTATTGTATAGAAATAGAAAAGGACAACAAAATGAGAAGAACAAGAGCCCTATTCCAAAAGATTAGAGAAATGAAAGGGAAATTTAAACCAAGAGTAGGGATGTTGAATAATCAACAGGGGAACACACTGACTGACCGAGATGAAATAAAAGGAAGATGGAAGCAATACACTGAAGAACTCTACAAAAGAGATGCAAGGATGACAGACTCATTCACGGAGGAACCATATGATGAAGAACCAGAAATTTTAGAATGTGAGGTGAAAGCTGCTCTTAAAATACTTGGAAGAAACAAATCACCAGGAATAGATGGCATACCAATAGAGTTGCTACAAGCTACTGAGGCAGAATCTGTCCAACTTTTGACAAAAATTTGTCAAGAAATATGGAAAACTAAACAATGGCCCACAGACTGGAAGCGTTCAATATATATCCTGTTCGTTTGCTGCTCTCAAATCCAGCGTTCTCTGTTAAACTAACTGCAGATGCAGTTACTGTGCTAGTTTAGAGACCTTATAAAAACCAAGATTTATTACTTACTACTTAAATCTGCCAGCCTGCGAATTCCTTCTTGGCTTCTTTACCGGGCTTATCTAGCCTCTGCTATATCAGATTACAAAGAACGCTGCCATTTTAAATTCTCAGTTTTAATTTTCAATCGTCACTTCTTATCCAACATGGTTCTTACTAGGAAGATGCACCGGGACCGAGGAAGCCAACAGAAGAATGATTTGGAATATGAAAATGAAATTGAAAATGAGGAAGACCAAAAGGGTGAGAAACAACTTAAAATTACTCACTTCTTTTATCTGGAAAATAGAGAGACGGAGAGGGAGATGAAATTAAAGGGGCTGCCCTGTACTTTTGGTGGCAATTCCATCTCATCTATCATTCCAACAGATAGAATTTTAGACTGGTCACTAGATTCAAAAGTTTTTCATTTATTACAAGAACCTGCCCTACCTGTTACTCCAAACCTGGCCAGGGAATTGGCTCAAGCTGAATGTTATTCGTTACATTCTTCACACAAGTCAGAACTGACTCGATCGAAAGCTGAATCTGAATTCTACCTTACACAGAGGATAGAGCCTATGAGGTCTTCAGATTCTTCTGAAGTCTTAAAACCTCATAATTTATTAACTTTTCCTCCTCATAATCATGGAACTTTATTAACTACCCCAACCAATGAAGACTTAAGACAAAATCAACCCTCTTCGGATCAGTCGTTCTTACTTTCTCAACTGGCTATATTTTCAGAGCAATTATCATCTATTAAAAATTTTATTTCAGTGACCAATAATCTTTTAAGAACTCTTACTGAAGAATTTTTAATTACATTACCCTCTGTCAGACCGGTCACTCTTATTGAAGATATATTGCCAGCGGTTTCACCATCTGCTCCCAAACAGAAGATAAATCAAAATCAAAGCCAGAAAAAGAAGCCTCGCAAGAACATAAAGAAAAAACAAATAAGAAAATCTAAAAATATAAAAAACTATAAGCTATCTAGAGGCAGTAAGATGGATTTTCGGAAACTTTTCAGGCTATTAGAAAGTCTATTATCCTCTGAACAGTCTAAAAGACATTCTCAATCAACCATCTCCAACCAGCCATGCTCAAGCCAGGACCCCCATGGGACTTCTCCTGCTAAACAACTATCCTCTGTACAAAGTCTGGCCCCTGTAACGGTATCTCCTATGCCTATAAATAGTCGGATAGCTTATTCGCCCAAGGCTATCCAAAAAAGAGATAATATTGACCACTGGGCCCTACAACTTAATCGAAATACGATAGTTCTGTCCCATGTGCTATATCCTAATAATAATATACAATATTTAAAATTGAAAGCCTATATGCTGGAAGTTTTTCAGTCTCTGAATATAGGTCCAATTAAATTCAAGGACTTACTTAAAATTGAAATTCTGGCTAAAAATCTTACTGATATAACGATGTTACTGACGTTTAAATCCTATGAACTGGTGAATTTGCTCTTAGCCAGGAAATCTCTTTTATTTAGAACAGGTATTCATATCCATAGACATTTTGTCAACTTAGCGAGCCCTTGCCCTTTATGTATGAAATGGCCCTGTGTTTACCCAAGAGATCAATATCACCCACTCAATACTGGGGAATTGTCTCGAGAAGACAATACTTCTATAGCTCCCACCCATTTCAACACCTCTAAAAGGTCAAGAGATATCCTTAACAGTAACTTCACAGTTTTAGATAATTATAGCCCCTCTGCCAGTTTCTCTGCCAAAAATACTTCATTTCAACCATCGCCAATAACATCTAATCAGTTAGAATTAGAAGATAAATCGCCTATATTCTCTGGCAATGGAACCGAGGAACTTTTGGTTAATTTTCCTAGTTTTTCGGATCGCACCCAACAAGACATTATTAACAACCTGCAAAAACTTCCCGGAATTCTATTGGTTAAGAAGTCCTCTCCTTGTTCTTCGGAAGATTCTGAATTAGGCCCTCTCTGTAAAATCCATCCTACAGAGATGACAACATGTCTTCCTAGGCCAAATCAGCTAAGTTTGAACACTTCTAGATATTCTTTACCCATAGAAGCTTTAATCCATCAACAAGATTGTAATTTACCTTGACCTTATATAAGTAAATTAGATCTGTTGACTTCTCCTTTACTATCAATGACATGGCAATTCTGTCCTGACCCTTCGAAGACCCTAAGAGGTAAACCGATAACAACCTTATCTGATAGAGGGAGATATAATCGGAGGAAATTATTTTCCTGTCCTAAGAAAAAGGTAGCTCATCACTGGTTATCAATCCCTTTGCGACTTCCTCAGCCAAATAGACAGGTATCCTCGAGTGATAATGCCCCTGGATTCCGAATCCTGCTTCTTAATGCCAGGTCTGTAAATGATAAGACTGCGATCATCCAAGATCTTATCCTGGATGAACATGCCGACTTGACATGTATTACTGAAACCTGGTTGGATGAACCCGGTGGGGTTAACCTCACTGGTCTTTGCCCACCCGGGTTCTCTGTACAACAGCAAGCTAGACCTGGGGATCGGGGAGGGGGAGTTGCAGTGGTTTACCGCGACTCTATCTCTCTGACCAGATGTCCTCTTCTGCAAACTATTGGGTCTGAATGTCTTTATTTAAAACTTGGTGGTCGAGATAAAATAGCGATACCGTTGGTATACCGTTCTCCCCGTTGCCCAACAGTCTCCCTATCTGGGCTTTCCAAGTTGATCTCAGGGCTGACATTAGAGTCTCCCAGATTATTAGTTCTTGGCGATTTTAACATCCATGCCGAGTCCTCCTTGTGTGGAGCGGCGCGACACTTCATGGCTGCCATGACAACAATGGGGTTGTCCCAATTAATCTCTGAGCCTACTCATGTTGCGGGACATACCCTTGACCTTGTTTTTTATGCGGGATTGGTTGAGAACGATAAGGGAGTAGGAAATCTCTCAATAACTCCGCTATCATGGACTGATCACTTCCTGGTCAGATTTAGTCTATCTATGATCCATACTTTTTCTGAAAGAGAAAGATCTAGTAAAATGATCCGCCCTAAGAGATTAATGGATCCTGTTGGTTTTCTGTCAGCTCTTGGAGAATTTCCCATCTCCCGAGTAAACGATTCAGCTGAAGCCCTGGTCGATCTATGGAACAATGTTATGACTAGGGCAGTGGACTCTATCGCCCCTGAGCGCCCCCTTGTGCGTTCCCGAGCCAAATCAGCTCCATGGTTTTCCAGTGAGCTGATGGCTATGAAATGCATGCGTAGGGGCCTAGAACGACGTTGGCGTAAAACCCGGAGCACATCTGACAGATTTTGTGTTCAGGAATTCTCGAAAACTTATGCAGCATCTAGACGTGCTGCACAGAGAAGTTTTTTCTCGGTTTCTATCTCTACAGCCAATAACCAACCAGCTGAACTTTATCGGGTGGTCAAAGGTCTGCTCAATCCTGACCATCATGAGTCTACCTCTGACCACTCATTTATTCATTGTCAGGAATTTGCTTCTCATTTTGAGAACAAGGTTGCTCAGATTCGTTCCGATTTGGACACCAATATTGATGTAGTCTTAAATGACGCACCTCTGATCTCTGCTGGTTCTATTCAAGTAGATTCTTTTCAGCCTATCCACCCTGCAAACATAGATAAACTTCTTGGTGAAATGAGACATACCACCTGCTCTCTTGATCCTTGTCCTACTTGGATCATAAAACAAGCCAGAGGGAGACTAGCTAACTGGGTTGGGGGAGTTGTTAATGCCTCTCTCCAACAAGGCCATCTTCCTAGTTGCCTAAAAGAGGCTATTGTAAGACCACTATTTAAAAAATCCTCCTTAGATCCTCTCTGCTTAGACAATTTTCGCCCAGTGTCTAATCTTCCATTCTTAAGTAAAATTGTTGAGCGAGTGGTCGCTTCTCAACTCCAGCGTTTTCTAGAAGACATAGATTACTATGACTCATTCCAATCTGGCTTTAGACCTGGCCATGGGACTGAAACGGCTTTAGTTGCTTTGGTTGATGACCTTCGTAGAGAATTAGATAGGGGGAATGTGTCCTTGTTGGTCCTCCTTGATCTCTCAGCGGCCTTCGACACTATTGATCACGAGATCCTCCTGAGCCGTCTCTCCGGGATGGGACTTCGAGGTACTGCTTTACAGTGGCTCCGTTCCTTCCTGGAGGGTAGGACTCAGAAGGTGGTACTCGGCAACTTCCACTCGAACCCTTGGCCCCTAACATGCGGGGTCCCTCAGGGTTCAGTGTTGTCTCCGATGTTATTTAACATCTATATTAAGCCGCTGGGTGAGGTCATCCGGAAGTTTGGAGTTCGATACCATCAATATGCCGATGACACTCAGCTTTATTTCTCCTTTCCTCCAGATACTAGTGAAGCCGTCTTACCCCTGAACCAGTGCCTGGCCTCAGTGATGGGCTGGATGAAGTTGAATAGGCTGAAATTAAATCCGGATAAAACAGAAGTGCTCCTTGTTAGTCGTATGACTGATCTGGAAGCAGGGAATTTGCCACGGTTGGATGGGGTAGTTCTCCCCCTGAAGTCTCAGGTTCGCAGCTTGGGTGTGCTTCTGGCTTTGAACGTGGAAGCCCAGGTTTCGGCAGTCTCCAGGAGCGCTTTTGCCCAGTTACGACTGGTTCGCCAACTGCACCCGTTCCTAGAGGCATCCGACTTGATGAAGGTAACACATACCTTAGTCACATCTCGATTAGACTACTGCAATGCGCTTTATGTAGGGCTTTCATTGAAAACAGCTCGGAAGCTTAAATTAGTGCAAAGGGCGGCAGCTAGGATGCTAACGGGAGCTGACTCACAAGCTCATACAACGCCCCTCTTACAACAATTACACTGGCTGCCGGTCTGTTCCCGGGCTCAGTTTAAGATGTTGACCTTGACCTTTAAAGCCTTGCATGGGTTAGGTCCTCGCTACTTGTCTGATTGTATATCCCTTTATGAGCCCTCCCGGCCCTTAAAGTCTTCTGTTGATCCTCTCCTTGTGATTCCTTCAATTTCCCAAGCTCATTTGATGAGAACTAGAACTAAGGCTTTTTCCGTAATCGCTCCCCAACTTTGGAACTCTTTACCAGCAGAAGTATGGTTGTCTCCCTCTCTTATGATATTTTGTCGTCAGGTTAAGACTTTTTATTCCATCAAGCATTTAATTTAAATGTTATATAGGATGTTTTTAACTTTTGATATATTTTGCTGTTGACTATATGTATTTTAATAATGTTGTTATTATGCTAATTTTATTGTTCTTGATTGTTTTTGTTCGCCGCTCTGAGTTCTTTGAAAATAGAGCGGGTTATAAATGTTTTAAATAAATAAATAAATAAATAAATTCCAAAGAAAGGGGATCTCAGAGAATGCAGTAATTACCGAACTATTGCCTTAATATCCCATACAAGTAAAGTGATGTTCAAGATTCTACAACAAAGGCTCTTACCAAATATGGAGCAAGAAATGCCAGACATCCAAGCTGGATTTAGAAAGGGAGGAGGCACCAGAGATCATATCGCAAACAATGGAACGGAGAAAGGAATTTCAGAAGAAAATCACCCTGTGCTTTATAGAGCAAAGCCTTTGACTGTGTAGATCATGAAAAACTATGGAATGCTTTAAAAGAAATGGGGGTGCCACAGCATCTGATTGTCCTGATGCGTAACCTATACTCTGGACAAGAGGCTACTGTAAGGACAGAATATGGAGAAACCCATTGGTTCCCCATCGGAAAGGGTGTGAGACAGGGGTGTATTTTATCAGCCTATTTGTTTAATCTGTACACAGAACATATCATACGGAAAGCGGGATTGGACCAAGATGAAGGAGGTATGAAAATTGGAGGGAGAAACATCAATAATTTAAGATATACAGATGATACCATACTCTTAGCAGAAACCAGTAATGATTTGAAACAAATGCTGATGAAAGTTAAAGAGGAAAGCACAAAAGCAGGACTACAGCTGAACGTCAAGAAGACTAAAGTAATGACAACAGAAAATTTGTGTAACTTTACAGTTGACAATGAGGACATTGAACTTGTCAAGGATTATCAATACCTTGGCACAGTCATTAACCAAAATGGAGACAATAGTCAAGAAATCAGAAGAAGGCTAGGACTGGGGAGGGCAGATGTGAGAGAACTAGAAAAGGTCCTCAAATGCAAAGATGTATCACTGAACACCAAAGTCAGGATCATTCAGACCATGGTATTCCCGATCTCTATGTATGGATGTGAAAGTTGGACAGTGAAAAAAGTGGGTAAGAGAAAAATCAACTTATTTGAAATGTGGTGTTGGAGGAGAGCTTTGCGCATACCATAGATTGTGAAAAAGACAAATAATTGGGAGTTAGAACAAATTAAACCAGAACTGTCACTAGAACCTAAAATGATGAAACTGAGGTTATCATACTTTGGACACATCATGAGAAGACATGATTCACTAGAAAAGACCATAATGCTGGGAAAAACAGCAGGGAGTAGAAAAAGAGGAAGGCCAAACAAGAGATGGGTTGATTCCATAAAGGAAGCCACAGACCTGAACTTACAAGATCTGAACAGGGTGGTTCATGACAGATGCTCTTGGAGGTCACTGATTCATAGGGTCGCCATAAGTCGAAATCGACTTGGAGGCACATAACAACAACAACAACAACATATTATGCATTGGGCTGTGTGCTCCTTAAGACAAGAGTGTTCATTGTCCAAAGGTTTTATGGACATTTTGACCCTTCCAAAAGTAATGGGAGTAACAAGAGGAAGAAGAGAAAGTACAGTATAGTAGGCTGCACATCACAGCACTAGTCTGTCACCATAGCACATTCCTTAGTTCTGTTTGTTTTGCCCATCACTGGAAAGCAGTTTGATGGGCTGAAGATGGATAACTTATTCTATAGGGGACACAGCATTGTATAGCTAGTGCCCCCGGGTCTTGCTTCTGACATGCCAAGCCAAATAACATGAATGTCAAGTGCAGAAAGCCAGCTCTAGATTCAGACATTTCTGCTCTGGGAAGGAGAATAAGGAGTCTGAGATGTCTTTGGTTAGTGAGGGGTTGCTGCCTCAGAAGAAACAGGCTCCAGTGCCACAAAGCTAAATTGCTCCACGTATACTGAAAAGTGTAGCCAGAAGCAAGACAGGTTGGCTACCAGTGTAGACATGCAGATGTTCCCAAGTACCCCAGGATGTCTCAACCAGGTGTACTGCAGTTGTGGAGGTACACAGTGCTGGTGGGAAAGGGATCTACCCATCTGTTCAGAGCCAGAGGTAGCACTGGCGTGTATTTCACCATGGATTTGGAACTGGATCTGGCCAACAGGCCAAATCCAAAACTCCACTGCATGATGTCAGGTGATTCAGCTTCAAAGGCAGAATCAGGAGCATACTTGGAATGTGCTCCTGGTTCTTCCTTTTCCGTTTCACTCCACAAAGTTTACCTGTCCTGCTTCAGAGGTCATATGATATCAGTGGGTGTGTGGTTAAAACCAAACCATGCCACAGGCCAAATGAAGAGGCCTGATGGGCCTAATTCCCCACTGCGGCCCCAAACGCTGGTATGCTACGCTCCCACTCAAGTACTAAAGTGCTGTAGCAAGAATATGTGTAGATGTACACCTATTTTCATTACTTTTGAACATTTTAAAGGCAGTGGAAGGAAACAGGTATATTTATTTATAAAATATTATACTCCTATATTTCTCCCATCTGCAAAGGAGTTGTTGAAAGTGGTTTACAAATAAAAAGCATAAAAGCAACAATTATCAAACAATAAAAAGCAAATGATCAAACTAAACAGCAATAAAAGCACAAATGAGCAGCACCCTCAGTCAATCCATTAAGAAGCAACAGAATAAAAAATGTGTTTAAAAAGGAAAAATATTCATTGCTAATGGAACACAAAGACAATGATGGCCTTAACACTTCTTGGGTAAGAGAGTTCTGCATCCTGGGCACCACCAGAGAAAAAGCCCTCTCCCATGTTGCCTCAAAGGTACAGACGGGGGAGAAACTCAATTCCATTCATAATGAAAGGGAAACTTCCCTCGTTCACACTTTCTGAACCAATCCATGAGCTGAAATCTTTCTAAATTTGGCCCTCTCTGAATTTTGCAATGCAGTTCTCCAGCCAAGCCATGTGTACAAAAACGCAGATGCTCTGGTAAATTGTTCATTTAAATAACATACAAAATGCATTATACTAGAGGAAATTGCTGTGCAAAAATGTGTCCTCCTTGAGGCAAAATTGCATACAAAACTGTGTATATTAGGAGAAATTAGCACTAAAATGCTGATGAATTTACAGATCACAAACTGATGTGAAAATATGGAGAACTGAAGTTCAGAATGGGAAAAAGGGGACCTGAGAAACCAAAGTTGGCATGTTTGCCCAGACCTGCCCAGAAGCCAAGGTTTCTGTTCTTTCTCACGTCCTATCCAATTCCCCAGTTGTGCTCCTGGCGCAGAACAGATTATTCACTTGGCCATTTCTTCCAAGGTGACTTTGACTTCCATGGTCACCTTGTGATGGATGTTGCATTCTGATCTCATAAATGATGCCACTGATGTCCAAAGGACAGGCTAAGGTGTGGCTGTCTCACAAACCTCAATGTTATGTGATTATTTACATTTACAGTGCCTGGTTTCATGGAAGTATATCCACCACAAGGTGACATGTGTCTTGCTTTTTGCAGATGCAGACATGCTGAAGGCTGAAATTCAGCTAGAATGTAGCTAAAGGATTTGTAAAGGATAGCGAGACCCACAGCAGGGATGAATGGTGGGTGAAAGATGGTGGTGCATGAATTAATAATCAACAGAGAGAAAAGAGCAGGGAAATAGAGTATGGCTTTAATTTTTTGTTCGCATATCAAGAGGTGCTGGGTTTGCATAGACAGGTGATAGCCTAGGAATTTCTGTCGTGGACTCAAGGCTTAGCTATGGCTGCTTGCTTACCCTCAGGGCTTAGGCTCTGTGATATGGATTTACTCCCAAGAAAAAATGTGCTTTGAGAGCATTTGTAACAAATAGTTGAGCTTCCTTCACTCTGTCTCTCTCTCCTTTGTACCAGAGACACAAGGGAGGCACTGCAAGTGACCTCAGAGCTTGTTGAGCTTCAGGCAATTATACTCTTTCCTTAGCTCAATGTTTCATCCAGTCTGCATGTATTAAAGGCACAGCTCTTAAATGAACACATGAGAGACTGTCTTGACCGCTGAGTGGACAGATTGTCAGTTCTAAAAGATCAGTTTCTTGCCCTGAGGAAATTCTCGACTGTTCTACCACTTGCCTTAAATCCTGGCATTCAAGTAATGAAGCCACCTATGTTTTCCATCTTCCTTCTGTCAAAGTTCCTTCAGGGTGTTTATCAGATGGGGAAAAATCATGAACAAGAGGGACATTCAGTCCAAATATCCAATGAAGTGGCCCTAAAGGAATTTAATTTCATGGGTGCTCCTGAGGCCAATGGCTCAAAAATAGAAAATTGGTGGGCCTATTAAGCCCTATAACCTGTTGCACTTGGATCCAGTCCCTGCCTCAAGGCAAAGTGTCAGGCCTTACAGTAGTTAATCCTACTTTACAAATGACAACTGGCAGTATGTTTGTTGATAAAGTCAGGAAAATAGACAGAATTTCTGGGACAGAATAAATTATGGAGCAGGTCATGTGTACTTAAAACATTTCTTGGAACGTATCCTGTCCTACTGGATCCTGCAGAGAAACTAGTCTCAAAGCCTTTTCCTCTCCAAGTCGGGTCCACATAGAGATGGACAAATCTATCCCAGTCTGTCCCATCCTGCTTTGGATGTGGACATCTTGAGAATGTCCCGCCCTGTTCCTGGGTACACTTTGTAGGATGCTATTGGGGAAATCCTTTAAATATCTACACATTAGAATAACACATGCTCATAAATGAGGAGTACTTATGAGGTGACCCAGGGGCTCGCGCGCGCACGCGCGCGCGCGCGCGCTCGGTGAAAAAAACTTTTTAAAATGGTACAGATAAGTAAGTGGACTCTTCCTGTGTGAATGTACATAAAAACAATGACTGCCCCCATGTCGTACTGATGGTGGTAGCAACAGTTCCCCTTTGAACCTACAGTCACACAGGAAATGGCATACAGTAGCTGCCTGCACCATTTTTAAAAGTGTTTTTACCCAGAGCAGCATAGATACCCATGCTCTGAAGTTCTACCAAACAGATTTACAGTGTTAAAACAAGAAAAAAGAGCAAACCCTCAGTTCACCTGGTAAGTACAATTGACAAACTTGTTCTCAGAAAGGTTTGTAGATCTGTAGACTAAATCATAAGTCTATAGTTTGTTCTTAGGACTGGTTTGATGTGACAAGGGGGGGGGGGTGCTCACAGCAAAATCTGGCCTGGATCACAATCCTCTGACATCCCTATGCCCAGAAGAAGGCAAGGTAAATTGGGATCCTAGGCATCTCCCAGTGTGCCTTGTAAGCTGAGTTTGGGAAGATGTTGTCGCAGCAAAGAGTCATCAGAAGCCATAAAAAGGCTGGGAAGGCTTGGTTTTCTGGAAGCGGTGTCCTGCTGGGACTGCAATGTTTAAAGGGGCAGTAGCCTATTTTGCAGTTGCATACTCCTGATGGTGGAACAGGAGGAGCTATAGGGGATCATCTTCAGACTCTAGGAACAGCCACACCCTCAGGCCAGGGCAAGACATGATAGGATGTTGCTGGGTGGAAATCCAAATGCAGATTTCAAGAGTTTATAGGCTACATAAATGGCGCATAGTTAATACATTCATATCCAACCTTCAGTCCATCATGGAACTCAAGGTGGTGTACATGAGGTTCCCAGGCATCTCCAGTCGAGACCCAGACCAGCTTAGCCTCAGTGAGACGGCTGCCATGCACCTTGAGACCATGCCCTGGGAATAGCTGGAAACATCAAAGAACATATCCAAGAGAGGATGCATTGCTTCTCTTACCTGATCAGGGATTCACAGTCATCTGTCATGAAGGACCAGCGGTATTTAATAAGAAGGGGACTGCAGTTGGTCATATTGATGTCACGGACAACTTCTGTATCATTCAAGATGCAGCCAAAATTCAGATCCATAGTCTCAAAGTGGAGGTTCGGGAAATGCACTTCTCCCCGCAGGCTGATGTGGTCCACATGGGGATGCTCCAGGTAACGCAGAGTCAAGACTTCTTCTGCTACTCGGTTGTACAGGTCATCTCTATAGATGGGGTCAAACCTAATACAAAGGTGGTACATCTCTCCAACTTCCATAGTTAAGGGCTGAATTGGGAAAGAAATATGGTTTTTGAAAAAATAAATAAATAACTGATCGACTTTTTCTTCACTGTAGTTCTTTGAAAATGGCTTCTGCATCATCAGTCACTGGAGATGATTCTCAGTGCTGCAAAGAATTGCACAGGTCAAAACCAGCAGCTTGAATCATACCCAGAAGCTGCAAAGAGCTGCTAAGAGGCCTGAAGTGAAAAGAGACTCCTCATACCTGATTGGGTGCTGGCAGCATTTCATGATCAGTATCACAGAGGGCAAAGGGCTCTTGCAAAGAGAGGATGACGTTGAGTGGCAAACAGGAAATGTTTTTCAAGGTCAGAGGCTCATACTGGGCAGTCAATATATCACTGGGATTCTGGAGGGGAAGCAAAAGTATTTGAGATGTATAAAACAACAGAAGAAAAACATATCCTGGTGTACAACAGCACAGAACCAAGTGATCAAGCAGAGATCACTTCCCATCCCCTGCTATCAAGCCCTTCCATATTCCATGATGACACATGGCCATGAATGTAAGCTGTATACATTTGAAGTATTCTTTGAACTCCTTGCAGAACTGCTTTTAACAGCCAGCTAGACTGTTATTAATTGCCACTTGGCACTTTATGCCCGGGATCCCAAATGTGGCACCTGTAGGCACCATGGGGCCCTCAGACAACCCCCTAGTCACCTGCCAGTGCCCTCTGCCCGCAATGTTTTGGGGTTTGTTATTTGGTTTTTCAAAGAGACCCAGGGTGGTTTTTGTTGTTATTTTGTTGTTGTTTCTGGTTAGGGGAGTTGCTTCCATTTTTTTTTTTTGTCTGTGCTTTATTTGTTTTGGGGTGGCATAGGTGTTTTTGACTGTTTTGGGTGGGATGGAGGTTCTGGTCATTGCCAGTTTTCCTTCTGTGGATTAGGTATTTTGTAGTGCCCAGGACAGTTTCTTACATTTCCAAATGTGCAAAAAAGTCAGGAACTTCTGATCTGTGTAGCAATGTGGTTGCGGAGGATGTGCTTCTTTTGATTCTGCATATGGACACATTATTTGCCTTTTTCTGTGTCTTGTGGTCTTTTGTCTCTGGAGTCAAGCATGTTGTTCTTTGGCTCCACCATGATCATAGCAAGTGCAGCATGTCCCATGTTCTTTCTGTAGTTGTGTCCCTCCACAATAGTTGTGTGCATCATACCTGTCCTTGCCCACATGTAATTGTCCCATCCTAGGAGATGCAAAGTCTCTAGCCTAGCTGGATTTTAAAAACTACCACAGAGACCTTCAAGTGGCAATTGCTAACACATTTAACCACCCAATAGGTGTCCACTCCTGACTAAAAATCTAGTGTTTTAAAAATGCCTGTTGAGACATTTCTATCAGTTAGTCCATACAGATTGCGGGGAGGGGATCAAGAAGAACCTAGCTCCTGATAGCTTACATCCTGGATGGGGGTATCCAAAAGTCAAGCAAACTTCCTTGAGGCCATAGCTAACTTGGCTTTTATTGCAAAATAGCAAGGAACATCCCAACAATATACCCCTTAACATGTCAAGCCCTAAAAAAGTACCTGTGTTGGCCCATAAGAAAAATCCCAGAGAATGAAGTCCTGTCTTCAGGTGGTTTAAGATCCTCTTCCTCTAGTTTAGGACCCCACTGTTGTATGGCTAAATTCACTATGTTCCAAGTCATACAAAATGCAAAAGCTAGCCATGTTACCCCATAAGAAAAATTCCAGACTCTATAGTGGAGTAATAGCTTTGACAGGCTAACCAGAATGTCACAAAATAGAATGCAAGCTTCTGAGTGCTCCAGAACTCTTCCGTCAGGCTAGATAGTCAACAATGAAGGGGGGGGGGGTTGACTGGTGGTAAAGTAGACATGAATGGCTTCACCACCAGCCAACCTTTTTCTCTGACTCACCTTGTGTTGTTCACCATCCAGCTCAGGAGTGAGGAACATGTGTGGCCCGGCCGATGCTGTCGCACTCCAACTCCCATCAACCCCAGCCAAGCATGGCCAATGGTCAGGAATGACAGGAGTTGAAGTTCAACAACATTTGAAGGGCAAAAGGTTCCCCACTCTTCAATTAACCTGATAAAGAGTTCTGAAGACCTTGTAAGTTGTCCACTACTTTGTGACATTTTGGTTGGCCTAATAAAGGCATTGCCCTATGATGGACTTCAAGCTCAATTATATTAAATCAAAGGAAAGTTTCGTTTATACAAAAGAACAATTAAATGCAAAAATGACAAATTAAACTATACAATAAAACAGTCTTCACCAAGCTGGAGCCCTCCAGTTATTTTGGACTACAGCAACTACAGATGGGCTGGCTGGGGCTGATGGGAGCTGCAGACCCAAAACTCTGGAGGGAATCAGACTGGGGAAAGCTACAATAAAGCAAACCACAAACTGTAGTTATTTACTGCAGAATATTAATATTTAGTACAGAATATTAAAGACCTTCCGTGGCGCAGATTGGTAAGCGGCAGTAACGCAGCCGAAGCTCTGCTCACAGCCGGAGTTCGATTCCAACGGAAGGAGGAAGTCGAATCTCCGGTAAAAGGGGTCGAGGTCCACTCAGCCTTCCATCCATCCGTGGTCAGTAAAATGAGTACCCGGCATATGCTGGGGGGTAAAGAAAGGCCGGGGACGGAACTGGCAATCCCACCCCATATATACGGTCTGCCTAGTAAATGTCGCAAGACGTCACCCTAAGAGTCTCAAACAACTCGCACTATAAGTGCAGGGACACCTTCACCTTTACCTTTACAGAATATTAGGGCAGAATATTAAGCCTAACATCCTGGCATATTAAGCCATAGGAGGTAAGATTCTTTCTTTGCAGACTGAAGAACCTGTCTAGTGCAGTTCATGCACACACATCCTGCAAATCTTTGGGTTTTATCCAACCCTCATGCCCTCAATTTTATGGATTGTTCCAATGTATCTTTCCATTCTTTCTTAGTAAATAATTTCTGTTTTGAAGCTCAGTCTTTCCTCAAGACATATTTCTGCCCTGAGTTGATATAAAGCCAAATGAATCTTAGCCTGGCCTTTGGGCAAGCATGCTTCTGCAGGAATGAAGTCAAAATGTACTCTTCTGACAGTTCCCTTGTGACTTCTGAGAGAACAACTGGACCTCTTTTAAGCTGAAATGTAATTGAGTGCATGTTTGTGCTTTCTGCACTCATATGAACACAACCCTCCCTCCCCTCCATGCTCCATTCATTCTGCTAACCATTTATAACATGCCAAAGTGCAAACTTGGGTCCAAAGACTAACCTTCTCTACTCGGAAAGTGATATCTCTGGAGGAAATCTGTAGAATGGGTGCAATGAATTCACAGATGACATCAACCTTCAAGATAAGCTCCTTCCCAGATTGCTTCCCTATGATAGCATGGCATAGCAGCCTTTCCTTTACAACCTGTAAATGGAAAGACCACAGCTTGTCACCAGAACAAAAATGGCTGGATGCTTGTGGTGCTTCCAGCAGATGAATAGCCATGAACTTCCCCAGCAACTACATCTTTGGCCACCATTTGGCACCATACGAAGAAAGAATGGGCAGAAAGAAATTTCTATTTTTCAGTAGTTTGCTTCCTGACAATTCCATATACCCTGAATTCTACACCACCAGAAAATGGCACTTGTGAGCCTCAAGGCTGTCTGTATAATGTCTTGCTACACAGTCAGTGGAGGTTGGTCCACTGGGGCTACCAAGGCACAGCCCTCCCAAGGAGAATGCCAAGCATTTTTTTAATCCCCCTCCCCAAAACCACACTTTTTCCTATCCCACAAACATTTTATACTTCTATGGCCTTCTGGAGGCTTGGGGAGGCATTTCTGTCAATCTCTTGTTCTCTGACTAATCAGATCTCTGCACCACTCAGCCAATCCAAATCCAAAAGTGTAGCAATGGCAAAGAGGTCTCTCCCATGTGTCTCTAAGCAGAAAAAAAATGTGATCGGGGGGGGGCAAGGTCTGCCTGTATTCCAGCCCCTGCTAGAAAGGATTCCACACCATCTGTTGTTATGAGGGCTATCTAGTACAGCGGGTATAGCAAATTAGGGAGGAGTCAGAGAGATTAGGGAGGACAGCTTCAAGAGCAGCCCAGTGCGGTAGCCTTTAGCCTGTATCAGAATCATACATTAGTTCCAAGCATGCTTGAGTTGGTTTTTTTTAAAAAAAATCACACCTCAAAGCACCTTCTTTGTAGCTAGCTAGAAGAAGGGTGTGGTTCCTGGAGCAGCTTGTTTTTTTAAAAAAATGATTAAAAAGAGCAATGGTGGACAGAATGTGTATTTTTTATAGTATCTGTTTTTTCTTCATCCTTTGCAATTATTTATGTGAATGGGGAGGACGACTGGGTGGAGAAAAGGTGGGGGTTGGCTTCTGTGTGTGTTGCAAGTTGTGTGTTGTTGGAACTGTGAGGTTGTGTAAGTCTCTTAGTTTTGAGAGAAGTATGGGGGGTTGGCACTTTTGTTTTTCTTTAAGTTTTTAAAAAATGCTTCATGTGTCTGTGTGTCACATTTCAGTTTGGAACTGCAGATATAAATGTATGTGTGCCTTTTAGATATGACAGAAGTATGGGGCTTTTGTATGGGAAGCCTATCAACATAACCATCATTCAAGTCTATGCTCCAATGGCAAACACAGAAGAGGAAATGGAGAGATCGTATGCAGAAGTACAGGAAGAAATTGATCACGTACCAAAACAGGATGCTCTCATAATCATTGGGGACTGCAATGCAAAAGTAGGGAACAGAGAAGTACTAGATATTACAACATTACAATACTTGGTGTGACTGAATTAAAACGGACAGGAATGGGACATTTTCAACCAGGCAACTACAAAATACTTTATGTAGGAAATGAGAAATTAAGAAGAAATGGGGTTGTTTTAATAGTGAGAAGTGATGTAGCAAAAGCAATTAGGAGCTACAACGCAAGGTTTCAGTGAGTGATACCAATTAGATTAAACGGGAAACCTCTTAACATAACCATCATCCAAGTCTACGCTCCAATGGCAAACACAAAAGAAGAGGAATTGGAGAGAATTTACGTAGAAGTACAGGAAGAAATTGATCACACACCAAAACAAGATGTGCCGATAATCATGGGGGACTGGAATGCAAAAGTAGAGAAAAGAGAAGAACTAGGAATTGTGGGGAAATGGGGCTTAGGAGATAGAAATGAAGCAGGAGAAAGGCTTATTGAATCCTGTGAAGCCAATAATTTGTTTCTTGCAAACACATTTTTTTAGCAACCAAAAGACTGTACACATGGACATCACCAAATGATCAATATAAGAATCAAATCGATCATATAATTGGTAGCAGAAGATGGAGAACTTCCATACTTTCTGCAAAAACAAGGAGCAGACTGCGGTACAGATCATGAATTGGTAATATTGAAAATCAGAGTAAAGCTAAAGAAAAACAACGAAGCAATCATAATGCCAAAATACAATTTATATAACATCCCAGAAGAATTTAAATCTAGCTGATAGAGAACCAGAAGAACTATGGAGTGAAGTCAGAGACATGATCAGGGAAGAATGCAAAAAGACAATGTCATGGTCCTCCGCCCCCTCAGAGCACGGATTGCATGCTTCAGACTCAATTCCCACCCTCAGGGCAATTGATCTGGAACCCAATCACCAAATTCCCCTTGTTTGCCTCTGCTCACAAGCTTGTCTCTCTTGAGCTTTCAACTCCCATTTCTGCTTTTCTCTGTCCTCACGAGCTCGGTCATATTTCTCCCAACTCAAATGGTCTTCTCTCATAGCCTCAAACTGTAGGGTCAGCAATTGCATCTGTTTTGCCAGGTAATGCTGCAAACCCTTAGGCAATTCCTCCTCCTCCTCATCTTCCTCTTCCTCAGCTTGTTCGGCTGCTGCAAGCTCCGCTCGCCTAGGAGGCTGTAAAAGAAACGTCTGGACAGACGCACTCCCTTCTAGCGGCTCAGGCTGTAGAAGTGACATGCTGCTCTCCCCTTCCTCGACTTCTGTGGCTCCAATAGCCCCAGCTGTTTGGGATCTAGTCAGCGGCTTCTGCAACATCCTGCCACTAGCCTTAACTACCCAAAACAACAAAGTTGTGCCAGAAGTCTCTCTTAATTTAGTTTTTGCTGCAATGCACTTACTTACACAGTGTGTTCACCAGGTGCAAGTATGGTCTCGATCCCAACCGCACTGTCACCATGTCATGGTCCTCCGCCCCCTCAGGGCACGGATTGCATGCTTCAGACCCAATTCCCACCCTTAGGGCAATTGATCTGGAACCCAATAACCAAATTCCCCTTGCCAAGGCTGTGCAAACCAACACCAACCCTGCAAGGTAGAAGATAGGCTGCCACCACCCCTTCGCTGCCACCACCCCTTCACTGGTTCAACTCAGAGCTAGGGGAACTCAAAGCCCAGAAAATAGGTAAACCAAGGTTCAATAAGACAAGAGCCAAACTTACACTCCTTGTCCAGAAACCTCTGGTAAAACCCCAAATTAGATTTAGGCTTAACTTCCTTATCCTTGGTAGTTTCGTAGTTGAATGGTCAAGGTGCTGGATTCAGAACCACCCTTACCCTCAATGAACACACCAGGTTAAATAGAAGTAGCTTTATTGAAAATATAAGTACACATCAAAATATAGCAGCAAAACAATTCCTCAAAACCACCCACCCAACCAGGGGTTTAGGCATACATAAGAGAATTCACACACACAACAAGAAAATAACAACCTAGCTAGCCTGTCTACTTACTTAGGAGGTAGTTGGTTGTAATTTCATATCTCCTCAGAGAGAATAGCATCAGGTACAAAACAATGGAACCCTACATAGGCAACCACCAGCAAGATGGACACCCATAGGCATCATCCATGGAAACCTTCCAGAGGGAACCTCTCAAAGGGAACAAAGGCTATGGGTCTCAAGCCCTATACTTAAGGAAAATGAAACCCAACGGTCCAGAATTAATTAACCAATCAGGGGCTTTCTGATGTAATCCCTTCTTGAAGCTTCTTCACTTTTTCGCACCTTGCAGGCCCTCCTCCCAACTGTGTTCTTAACCTTCACAGGCCTGCATGTCCTTGAGTACCAGGCTCTCACTGATTAGCAAAGATAACCAGGTGTTTCTATTCAGGCCTCCCTAACTGCTTTCAGCTGGGAACGAAACGTAACATTTTTGCCTTTCCAGAGGCCTGTCTTCTGACAAGATGTAACTCCCAGAGTTCTTTGTACTGAGACATGATATTAAAAATCAATTTAACAATTCATAGAAATTTTACAATTTCATGACAGACAATAAGAAAAACCTCAATGGATGACTGATGAAACTCTTCTAATGGTTAAAGAGAGAAAGAAAGCAAAAGCAAAAGGAGATAGAAACACAGTCAGAACCCTAAATGCAACTATACAACAACTAATACCTAGGGACAAAGAAAACTATTACAATAGTTACTGTATAGAAATAGAAGAGGATAATAAAAAAGGTAGAACAAGAGCCCTATTCCAAAAGATTAAAGAAATCAAAGGGAAATTCAAACCAAGAGTAGGGATGTTGAATAATCAACAGGGGAACACACTGACTGACCGAGTTAAAATAAAAGGAAGATGGAAGCAATACACTGAAGAACTCTGTAAAAAAGATGTAAGGATGACAGATTCATTCACGGAGGAATTGTATGAAGAAGAACCAGAAATTTCAGAATGTGAGGTGAAAACTGCTCTTCAAATACTTGCAAGAAACAAATCACCAGGAATAGATGGTATATCAATTGAGCTGCTACAAGTTACTGAGACGGAATCTGTCCAAATTTTGACAAAAAATTGTCAACAAATATGGAAAACTAAACAATGGCCCACAGACTGGAAGCATTCAATATACATCCCAATTCCAAAGAAAGGGGACCCCAGGGAATACAGTAATTATCAAACTATTGGTGATCAGAGAATGGCAACAGGGGCAGGACTGTGAAATCCGGAAGCCGCAGTCATGGACCGGCACATGGGTGGTGGATACAGACTCAGTGGTCCTGGCTCAAGGACTGAGGCAGTTGAGTAGTTCGACAGCTATATCCACAACTGAGCTTGTGCATACCTTTTTCCTTGGATTTAAACATTATGTGTGTGTATTTGGTTAACTACTGTGAGAACAGGATGCTGGACTAGATGGGCCTTTGGCGTAATCCAGAGGCTCTTCTGCTGTGGTGATTAGAAGATGAACTGTTTATACCTGTTGTGGAGTCACCTCATTAAATACAAACAGAGGTTCCTCACTGGTGAGTCAGATGCACTCTGTGCATGCTCATGCCATTTATTTCTGAGGCTTATAGTTCCTAATTATCATGTCTCCTCTGCTCAAAGTCTGTGAGAGGAGGCTGGTTTGTAAGGAGAAGCTGGTGTTGCTTATTATAGTTAAACCCTTTAGGCTGCATCACACTTTGATTTGGTAGAATACTACCTCTTCCTTAGTAAACCAATTGGTAAGAATCTCCTTGTCTTTATACCTTAAAAAAACAAGCACACCAGAAGAACTTCAGACTTAACTCAAAAATCCTTCTCTCTCACTGGCTCATTGTGTGGTGTTGGATATGTTACTCTGGTATCCTTTCAATCAAAGGGGTAGCCAACTAGTAAAGGGTTACAGCAGAAATTTAACGACAGACAGTATGTAGCACTTTATAGGGTAGCAAATACATTACTCCATAAACTTTCATGGATTACCAATAATTATGCATCTGATGAAATGGACTTTAGCCCCCAAACACTTATACTTATAATACATTTGTTGGAGGGTTTTTTTTAAGTGCTAGTAATGTTCTTTTTGTTGTTTTGTTAAAATTGCACTGTGATCTACTTTACAGGGATGTTGTAAGGATAAAAAGACTATAAACACTCTGGTAAACTTAAAATGTTGCAAAAAATAAGAGAGGGAAGAGTTCAGAGGAGAACTCAGGGCTCATCCAAACGGAGCAGGATAATCCACGTTTTCCATATCTGGTTCGTCATCTGACAGTCCTCACTTTGCCTGTTTGTTCGCTCTTTCCCAATAAAAAAACCCACTTTTTTTGTGCCCACACACGCAGCGAGAGGACCCGTACTTCTTCTCGCTTTTTCCCAGCTCTGCCCATAACACTCCCCCCTATCAGCCAATTGGTCCGCAAAAATATGACGTATGCTCCTCTCCCCCTTTGCAACAAAGCACAACAAGGCACATGCGCTTGAACGTACGAGTGCAAAAGTCTGAATTTCCTGATGGTTTGGTAGTAGTGGCTGTAATGGAGTTCCTTGTCACTCATCACTCTGGAGCAGCACCGGCCAGGGGGGTATCTCCAGGTGCCCCTGACCGTCCAGGGGGATTGTGGGCAGTGCAAGGGATCAGCGCTTGTAATCGCCGGGCGAATCCCCCCATAACCCTTGGGCTCATTCACTGCAGGGTTCAGCTCTGGACCGTTATGTGGCTCGGCGGCAGGAATGCTGCCCTTGAGGGAAGCAAACAGCCCCCCCACGGGTGGCCGCTCTTAGCTTGGGCAGGGAATGCGGGCAAACAGCCCCGCGTGCTGCTGTGTCAATCTGCACTGAAGCGACCAGCACAGGCTTTGCGGTGTTCCCTCTGATAAAAGAAACATGCAGACCACTTATATGCCTATAATTCCAGTATTTTTGTTTGTTTGTATTTGCAATATTTTGCAAAACCGACTTTATGCTTTTCTACCTTTAACGTTTCTGGAGATACACATGATTGCAATTCCACTTATTTCTCCAGAACAGCAAGTAACGATGTGTCATGTCTAGGAAGGTAGACCACCAGTCTCTATGGTTGCGGGTGGCTGAGACACTCTAGCAAACCACTTATATGCCAATAATTCCTGTGGGTTTTTTGCTTGTATTTGCCATATTTCGCAAAAGGGACTGTATGCTTTTCAGCTCACCTGGGCTGCGAACACCTGCAGGCTGTGGTTGAAATGGACAAGACTCAAAGAGAGTAGCCTTGCAGGCAGGAAAGCGAAATTGACTAAGGGTGTGTGAGTGTCTGTAATCCAAGAGGAAAGCCTCTATTTCTCTTCTTCCCCCCCCCCCTCGACTCTGGATGCCTGGAAGCAAAGACCAACATGTTCAAGAAGGGCATATGATGCGGGGCGTGAGGGGTGGGAGGTGGAGGTTAGGCAAAGATAAGTATTTTCTCCCTTGAAAAAGTTTACAAACAACTACAATTGCAGATCTCACCCTGAGTGGCTGCCTAGTTTGCAGGCTGGCTAAAAATTAACCGCTGTTGCTGCTTCTGCGCAAATGCACTTTTTTGCATCTGCACAGTAGAAGTTGCAGGGGGGCCCCCCAACACCACACCATTGCTCTGATAGGTTCATTTTTCCCGGGCTTTCCCCAGACATTCACACACATGCTCAACAGTGGAAATATGTGATTGGCTGAGAATGAGGGAAGGGATATGGGGAACCGCCCAAGAACCACCCATCATACGCCCACAGCTGTAAAGTCCGCGGTATTGGATCCGAGCGCCTGAAGGCACAGCGGATGATTCCCGGTTTAAAAAAGCAAATCGCATGATTTGCGGTATTGCAGGAGCAGATTTAACCATGCAAAAATGCGCAAAAGCGGGCAGCGTCATATGGACGACTGAAAAATAATGAAAACACAAAGCGATCATGTCACACATTTTACAGTTGTCTGGATGAGCCCTCAGTCTGCAGAGGCTTTATGTAGTACAAGATCATAGATTGCATCCTGCCTGCACATCCCACCCAGGCAAGCTCATCCTAACAGACAGCCATGCATTGGATTGGCCAAGGACTTACATATAAAGTCCAATGTTTGTAGGCCTAAATACCCTGGTTGTGTTACAGATTATTTTTTCTTTTATTTCTAAGTTAATTTTTGTTTTCATGATTTCAAACCTGGGTACCTTCCTCCAAATCAAAATTGGGGGTAGGCAGGCCGGAGGCAAACTTTTTATTTTCTTTATTTCTTATTTAACTGTATTGTGTTTATACCCATTCCACCTTGTCTCCAAGGAGCTAAAGACGGCATTCAAGGGTCTCCTTTTCTCCATGTTTTCCTCACAACAACCCTGTGAGGTAGGTTAGGCTGAGAGATTGTGACTGGTCCAAGGTCACACGGTGAATTTCATGGCTGAGTAGTGACTTTAACCATAGTCTCCCAGTCCTAGTCCACTTGATTTTCATTTTGGAAAAAAGATGTGAAAATGAGTAAGCTAGATGAGGAAAAATAATACTTTTCCCTAAGTCTGGAAATGTATGGGGTCCCTTGTTAACAGTCCTGCGTGGCACCTTTAAGACTAACCAATTCAGGCTGCAATCCTGTACATACTTATTAAGAGAGCAATCCCCATGGAATTCAGTGGGGCTTGCTTTTGAGTAATGTATGATTACTGTGGCATGAACCCACACTAGAAATGACAGTAGAGGCCTCTTCTGAACCAACACTTAGGTGTTAAATATAAATAAAACTACAATGTTTAAGTGTCCACTGTTTCTTTGCAAAGGAGGAGTATGGGGAGAGGACCAGACAGCTTTTCTGCCAGCCAGCAGAGAAGCAACTATGGCAGCAGGGATCCCTTCTGAACCAAAGTAAGACATTTTTCAGTTCAGTTAGATGCTAACTATTTGTAAAACAGCAATGCTTGAGTGTGTACAATATCTTTGCAAGACAAGATGGGGAGAAAACCAGAACAACTTGGCCACGGTCCTATGACCTCTCACTTGCCACACCCCTCTGACCTCTTAGCAGCCCAACCAGGTCTAGTAGGCACCACCCACCACTGTACACAGTGACACCCTAGGGATTTCTTTCACTGTTATGTTTGGTGATGAAAAGGTGGTGCTCATACTGTTCTTTCACAGAAAAGTCACACTAATATCCAGTTGTGACCTAATACTTCTCACATTGGGAATTTTTAAGTACTTTATTTCTATTTTGAATATAGCCTTGAGATGTGTGTAGAATGTGATTGAATAACAAAAACAATAAAAATAATTTAAGTGGCTGCCAGAATCAAGGACAATCAGCCTTGGGCAAAGGGTGGGGATGTATGGACATGCCTCCATCTGTTCTGACATTCATTTGCACTTTCCTCTGGTGTTTTCCATTCAGCTTCAATTGCTTTATTTTGCACAACTCTTTCTTCCATTTCTCTGCCTGCTGATGCAGAGATTTACATTATTTTTTTACATATACTGCACAATATACATTCGTATCTCCACCATCAACAGATATTAACAAATCACTTCCCTTTCCTATGCGTTCCCTTTCAAAGTTAATGCATTTCCAGAGGGGGAGCCCTGTCACTCTTTTGCAGGGAAACAACGAAGTCTTGTGGCATCTTAAAGACAAAGTTAATGAAGTGGCTATCACAAAACCATCTATGGCTGCAATCCTAACCATGTCTACTCAGAAGTCAGTCCCACTGAATTCAATTGGGTTTACTCCCAATAAGTGGGAGGTTATTGCAGCCTGTAAGTGGGGTTAGGAGTGCAGCCTGGTTATTGAGTTTACAGTTCAATATAAACTTCATTCTGTCTTATTTCCCTCATTAAGAAATCGGGGAAGGACAGTTTAACACTCTGTTGATATTTTGCTTTTTTAGTCTCCTGGATTGCATGCATTCCTATGCGATATCAAGCATTTTACAGGCACTCTAATATCACTTATATTAGTCCTTTTTGTAATGCAACATTTTATTTTGTCAATGTGTGTTTTACACAGAAAATGGTTATGTGTAAGCATCTGCTAAAACATAACACTCAAGCTAACTTTTTAATTCATGTGTGCAGTAAACATGATTTTGTATTGGACAGCTTGAAATCCTCAGATTTTAAGTAAGGAGTCAAGGTGTAATAAAAGAGATCACTTCTTTACATGTGAAAAGAATAATGAATAGTACATTCCATTGGTTTTAAGAACAGAAGGAATAGAAAGGGAGGCGGAGGCGTGCTCTACGTTAAAAATATATATCCCTGCACAGAAACACAGGAAGATGACCTTGGTAACTCCACCGAGAGTATCTGGATTAAAATTAATGTGGCAAGGAATAAAAGGAACATGGTGGTTGGAGTTTATTACCGACCACCCAATCAAGGAGAATATGGGGATTAAATTTTGCAAAGCAAATTGCCAATGTTTTGAGGAGGCATGTAGTAGTAACAGGGGATTTTAATTATCTGTTGGGGGACAAATCCTGCCCAACACAGCCCCTCCAAGAAATTTCTGACTTGTGTTGCTGAGAACTTTCTCCTACAGAAAGTAGAAGAAGCAACCAGAGGATCAGCTATCCTTGACTTGCTTGTAACCAACAGAGATAACTTGATGGATGAAGTGGCAGTTATGGGAACTTTGGGGAAAAGTGACCACGCTATATTTGAGTTCTTGATTTCCAAGGAAGTAAAAGCTGAGAATAACCACACATGTACTCTGGACTTCAAGAAAGCCGATTTTAATAAACTCAGAACAATAATCGGAAAGGTTCCCTAGCAAGCGACCCTAATGAGATGGATGGGAGTTTTTAAAAAAGGAAATTCTAAAGGCACAATTACAAACAATTCCATCAAGAAAAAAGGGGGAAGACAGCAGAAGAAGCCAATGTGGCTTCACAGAAAGCTTAGAGAGGACCTGAAAACAAAAAAGGACACATACAGGAAGTGGAAAGAAGGCCAGACCACAAAGGAAGAGTACAAACAGGTAGCACGGAATTGCAGAGATGGTGTCAGGAAAGCTAAAGCTGTGAATGAGCTGAGGATAGCGAGCAATGCCAAAAGCAACAAAAAAGCTTTCTTCAGGTACATCCATAGTAAAAGACAGAGAAACGAAATGGTGGTGCAGCTACTCAATGAGGATGGCAAAACAAGTGACAAAGAAAAGGCAGAAGTGCTCAATTCCTACTTCGGCACAGTCTTCTCCTAAAAGAGGGTCTATGACCCTCTTGGCAAATGTGAAGTTGAAGGGGCAGGATTGCAGCTTGAGATTGATAGACAAATGGTCAAGGAATACCTAATTACTTTGAACGAGCTCAGATCTGCAGGGCCCAATGAACTGCATCCTAGAGTATTGAAGGACTGGCTGAAGAACTCTCAGAATCACTGTCTATTATCTTTGCAAAAGATAAGGGCTGGTGAAGTTCCGGATGACTGGAAGAGAGCTAATGTGTCCCAATCTTCAAAAAGGGCAAAAAGGAGGAACTTGGGAACTATAGACCAGTCAGCCTGACATCAGTCCCTGGGGAAATTATGGAGCAGATTATAAAGCAGACTAATATTACCTCAGTTTTGGATTGGGTAACCTCTCTGGTACACTGTGGGAATGCTGTGGACATAATGTATCTCAACTTCAGCAAAGCTTTTGCCAATGTGCCCCATGATATTCTGATTAGCAAGCTAGCTAAATGAGGGCTGGATGAAACAACTATCAGGTGGATCCACAGTAGGTTACAGAATGGTACTCAAAGAGTGCTTATCAATGGTTCCTTCTCAAACTGGCAGGAAGTAATGAGTGGGGTACCACAGGGCTCGGTCCTGGGCCCAGTGCTCTTCAACATTTTATTTATGACTTGGATGAGGAGGTGCAGGGAATGCTTATCAAATTTGCAGATGATACAAAATTGGGGGCACAGCTAATACCGTGGAAGACAGAAGCAAAATTCAAAGGGACCTTGATGGGCTGGAGCATTGGGCTGAAAACAACAGAATTAAATTCAACAGGGATAAATGCCAAGTTCTACACTTGGGAAAAAGTAACCAAATGCACAGTTATAAGATGGGGGATACTTGGCTCAGTCATATGACATGTGAGAAGGATGCAGACAAACTGGAACGGGTTCAGAGGAGGGCAACAAGGATGATCAGGGGACTGGAAACAAAGCACTATGAGGAGAGACTGAAAGAACTGGGCATGTTTAGCTTGGAGAAGAGAAGACTGAGAGGAGATACGATAGCACTCTTCAAGTACATGAAAGGTTGTCACATAGGGGAGGGCCGGGATCTCTTCTCGGTCATCCCAGAGTGCAGGACATGAAATAATGGACTCAAGTTGCAGGAAGCCAGATTTCGACTGGACATCAGGAAAATCTTCCTAACTGTTAGAGCCATACGACAATGGAACCAATTACCTAGAGAGGTAGTGGGCTCTCCGACACTAGAGGCATTCAAGAGGCAGCTGGACAGCCATCTGCCGGGAATGTTTTGATTTGGATTCCTGCACTGAACAGGGGTTGGACTTGATGGCTTTATAGGCCCCTTCCAACCCTACTATTCTATGATTCTATGATTCCTCATCAAAGAAAATGCTTTGAAAGTTATACATTGGTGGCACCTCACTCTTGTCAAACTGAACAATATCAACTCCTTCCTCTCTTTTCTGTGCTGGAAGGGATGCCTGATCTGTGGCTCTTTCCTACATTTATGGTGGGACTGTAATAAAGTGAGACAATTCTGGAGTGATGTTTTTCAAATTGCTAGTAAAGTTCTTAAAGCCACAATTATCCTGGATTTTTCACATTCCGCAATGTTAAATTGAAAATACCCCCCATGCCATTCTGATGCTTCCCATAAGCTCATTTCAAAACAAAACCTTACAAAACTTATAGTACTGAACTCAGAAATGCTTGCTTAACAACCCTCTCAATTTTCATGGTGATACACAAAACAGTCTGAGAGATTAGAGAGTTAAAACTCTAAAAAGAGAGAGAAAAAACCCAGAGCCCTTTCAGACTTTTTTCTCTGAGTGTTCTCATAATCTGTTGAAATTCATTAAAAATCAGCCATGTTCACAGAGTATCTGTAATCCTAATACTGACCTTGCCCCATACTCTGACCTTCATCTTCTGCAGTTTAAAAGTTTTTTAAATGCCTGGCTGATTTTTAATTAATTTAATAAATTTTGGCTGGAACCCTATGATAACATCAGGCATGCTCAGTAAGAACCAACTGTCACAGTTCTAAAAGCCAGACTCACAGCTGCTGGGCTTGCCTAATCAGGGGGGCCACACCCGCACCAGACTTTGATTTCACTTGAGACAGTCATGGCTTCCCTCAGAGAATCCTGGGAAGTGTAGTTTGTGAAGGGTGCTGAGAGGAGACTCCTGATCCATTGAGAGAGCTCCAGCAGCCAGACTGGTTTAACAGTCAGCCGCTCTGATTGGAGTCTGTGAGGGGAACAGGGTGTCTCCTAGCAACTCTCAGCACCCTTCACTAACTACACTTCCCAAGATTCTTTGAGAGAAGCAATGACTGTCCAAAGTGAAATAAAGGCCTGGTGTGGATGTGGCCAGGGACAGCTTTGGTTTAAATTTGGGTGGGAGGCTACATCTGCCTGCTGTAGAATAAAAAGGTGGGGGAAAGGCTGAAAAGCAATGATACTGTTCACAATGTTTTCCTTTTGAAAAGGAAAGGGGCTTCCCCTCTCCCTAGTGCCCACCCACCCAATCTCCTACCCTCCCTGCCTGTCCCCCAGGTCAGTGTTGGACTACGACCTGGGAGACCAGGGTTTGAATCCCCACACAGCCATGAAGCACACTGGGTGACCTTGGGCCAGGCACTGCCTCTCAGCCTCAGAGGAAGGCAATGGTAAAACTACCTCTGAATACCATTTACCATGAAAACCCTATTCATAGGGTCAACATAAGTCGATACTCTTCAACATTTTTATCAATGACTTAGATGATGGGGTGGAGGAAAGCCTTATGAAGTTTGCAGATGATATGAAACTGGGAGGGATAGCTAACACAATGGAAGACAGGAATAAAATCCAAAGGGACCTGGATAGACTAGAAAATTGGCCTGAAATTAATAAAATGACATTCAATAAAGACAAATGCAGGATTCTGCATTTAGGCCACAAAAACAAAATGCACGGGTACAGGATGGGAAATACCCGGCTTAGCAGTAGTGCGTGTGAGAAGGACCTTGGAATTGTAGTGGATCGCAAGTTGAACATGACCCAGCAGTGTGATGCTGCGGCAAAAAAGGCAAACGTGGTTTTGGGCTGCATAAACAGAGCTATAGTTTCCAGGTCGAGGGAAGTAATAGTCCCACTATATTCTGCATTAGTCAGGCCTCATCTGGAATACTGCGTTCAGTTCTGGGCGCCTCATTTTAAGAAAGATATAGACAAGTTGGAGCGGGTTCAGAAGAGGGCGACGAGGATGATAGCCGGTATGGAGAACAAGTCTTATGAGGAAAGGTTGAAGGAACTTGGCATGTTCAGTCTGGTGAAGAGAAGGCTGAGGGGCGACATGATTGCACTCTTTAAGTACCTGAAGGGCTGTCACATAGAGGAGGGTACAGATTTGTTCTCTGCTGCCCCAGAGGGTAGGACTAGGTCTAATGGTTTTAAGTTGCAGGAGCGTAGATTCAGATTGGACATTAGAAGGAACTTCTTGACAGTAAGGCAGTTCAGCAATGGAACCGACTGCCTAGGGAGGTGGTGGGATCCCCTTCGCTGGATGTCTTCAAGCAGAGGCTGGACAGCTATCTGCGGGAGATGCTCTAGCTGTGGATTTCCTGCTGTGAGCAGGGGGTTGGACTTGATGGCCTACAAGGCCCCTTCCAACTCTATGATTCTGTGATTCTATGAGACTGACTTGAAGGCAGTCCATTTCCATTTTCAAACATGACTGCACAGAAATAAATCCCATTGAACTCAAAAAGTATGCAAATGATCAAACCCACCCACCCTTCTCCTTCCTCCAATCCTCCCTCTTGCCCCCTCCCCCTTCCTTTGCCCCTCCCTACCCGTCCCCTTCCAATCCCCTCCTTCCCCTTCCGCCTCCTCCCACTCCCCTTTCCCATCCCCATGGTCAGTTTTACCTATCTTAAGCATGATTGCATGGAAGTAAATGCCACTGAACTCTATAAGCATGCAAATGATCAAACCTCCCCTCCCCTTCCCCTTCCCCCTCCTCCTCTCCCATGGTCAGTTTTTCCTATCCTAACCATGATTGCATAGGAGTCCCCATTGAACTCAATAAGCATGCAAATGATCAGACCTGCTTTCCCCCTCCTTCCCCTCTCCTCTCCCTTCCTCCTCCCCTCCCCTCTTCCTTCTTTTTCCTCCCCTGCCCACTCCAGCCCTCCTTCCTTCTCCCCAGGGAGGCACACATTACCAAATTCTTCCAAGCTACACAGGAAGTGGATTGGACTGTGAAAGACCAACCCAAATGGTGTTTGCATTTTGACAAATTTGTAGGGCAGTACAGTATCTCAGAGGGGAGGTCAGGTCTCCTGCTCCCCTGGTGGATTCACTGTAGCTGCCCAATTCCCCTGCTTTTTAAAGTTTGATAGGAATATCTGTTGGCTATAGGTAAGTTCTTAAACCGCAAGGTTTTTTTGCCTATTAGTGAATGTGCTTCATGGCACTGTTGTACCTGTTTAAAATCTTATCTAGAAGATGGCCTTATTGCAGGGACAAGAAAGCAAGCCTTACACAAAGGGTTTGGTTTCCTTCAGTGCCAATTATCATTTAGAGTGTTTGCAGTTAGCTTTCTACCACTTCCTGCCATTTACAAAAATTACAGGGAAAGTTTTCAGACCCAAACAGGCAAGAATGAGATCTCCTTCCATTCTCCCTGCCACCTACTCTCACAGTTCTGATCTAGAGGAAAGTGCATTGCCATGGACATCAGCACAAGGTGCCTGGTTCCAAATGAAACGTTTGTTAGACATAAATGGTTAATTAAAGATTAAAGGAACACTGAAAAGCTTCAAAGTGTTCAGAAGAGAAAAGAAATTGCTCTCTTTCTCCTGCTGTGAAGTGAACACTGAATTGTCACTCAGGCTGTGCAGGTATTGCTAAGGGTCCGGGCACAGCACACCTTTAGGAAGTTGTTTGCTTGGGTGGTGGGAGAGATACAAGAGGGCAAATGGATCTAGTCAGCAGAGCAAGGTCTGGAACAAAAGCTGGACAAACCGGAACAGGTTCAGAGGAGGACAACTAGGATGATCAGGGGATTGGAAACAAAGCCCTATGAGGAGAGACTGAAAGAACTGGGCATGTTTAGCCTGGAGAAGAGAAGATTGAGGGGAGATATGAGAGCACTCTTCAAGTACTTGAAAGGTTGTCACAATGTTTTTTGCCTATTAGTGAATATAAACATAGAAAATATAGAATACATAGTATTTTCAGTATTTATATATAAAAGTGTGATTTGCTGTATACTTTTGGGTCTGTTTTGAAATTTGCAATGGCTTTTGGTCACAACCAATAAAACTTTGACCTGACTTAACTCCAAAGTTGCTGGTCCAATCAAATGTTGTGTAAATAATAATCCTTTATATTTCTGTAAATACCTGTATCAGCCTTGGTCTTCTGCAATAAATAGTACACTCTTTGGTCTCTTATCGGGTTAAAAACGTCCCCTGATACTGAGGTGCAACCTGCCCCGTGGTGTGGTGTGGTGTGGTTTTAAGCTGAGACCAGGCAAGTGTTTCTCCTCATGTGCACTTGGGGGATTCTTGAACATGTGCAGGCAACACTCCTCAGAAAAACCAAGCCTGATGCGGGTCCCTAGGTGGGCCTCTCTGAATAACACTGCCTGAAGGATGGCCTGGCTTCATCACTTGACCTGGAGTCCCCTCATCCCTTTGCCATTCCCAGCACAAAAGGTAACACGGCCAGGGACGCCCACCCTCAGCTAGGGATGGGGGAGAAATTTGGTTCATTTCATGTTTTAATTTGAACACACCTAAATTGCACTTCCCAAAATTATACATGAACCAAAATATATATGTCCTTCAAAATTTGCACTTGTCCCAATTTCACAGTGCATTTCTCTAGCCAAAATAGTGGACCAAAATGTGTATATTAGGGGAAACGACAAAAATTGCATTATATTAGAGGAAATTGACTGCAAAAATGTGCTTATTAGACAAAATTCCAATTAAAATGTTTGTATTAGGAAAATGTACACTAAAATGTACAATGCATTTTAATGAAGACCTTAAAAAAAGATGTAGAAAACTGAATTTAAGACTGGAAAATGAGACCCTGAAATTGACAGGTTTGTCCATCCCGCCCCTCAACACTTGGACTACAATGCAGCTAGAACTACATCAGGCACCTAATGATCATTTTCTGGGCCCACATGTAAATACACAATCTCATTTTTATATTAATCTCACAGCATACTTCCTAGAATTACCAAACTACTTTTTGCCTTTTTTATTCACTTTATGTATTAGTCATTTTTCTTCTAAAATATTTTAAATTAAAATGTTTATTACATACCAGATTTATACCCTGCTTTTCCACCAGGCAGCTTCCAAACATTCGAGTAAAGCTGCTTTCAGTTGCAGCAGGGAATGGCTTCCATATGTAGACCTCCCACTCTGGAGCAAAGCCACAGTCTTCTACAGCTGACGCCTGATATCTGCCCTGAAAGGCCACACCAGGGAGCCAATTCCTTCTAGCACAACACTCCAGTAATGCCTCAGAGAAAGCCTTCCCCTATTCTTGCCACCAGACCAATCCAGGAGCAGAGAATGGCCAGGCTAAGAGGAGAGGGTGCTTAATTTATGAGCAACCTGTCTTAACAGCTCGGTCACTGGCTTGTTTTTTTCCAATAAATGATGGCTGCTACATTTCTTCTATCATCATCATCATCATCATCATCATCATCATCATCATTATTTCTATCCCACCATTCCTCCCAAAGGAGCCCAGACATCAAACACATCAATAATAAACACTGCAAAAGCATTCTAGAAACAATTGAAAACAGTCTCTCAGCCAGTGATTTCAGGGTTGCCAGGAACAGTCTCTTTTAAGTTCTCAAATGCCTGAGTAAACAGGAATGTTTTTGCTCACATCCACTTTTACATGTGGTCTCCGGAAGGTTGACTATGGCTCAACGCCTGAAAAAGGTTAGTCATCCCTGAATTAAGCACTCTGAGGAAATCATTTACTGAGCTTTGATCAGACCTTGTAAAATTCTTATATCAGTCATAACAATCCTTATATAGTATTTAGAGATGGAATATATGGTAACTATAGTAAAAAGTAAAGCCTTAGCAACTAGTATTCATGTCCAACCGTGAAGCACAGTTGATGCTGCTACGGCAACTTGTAGCATTCCAGCAATCCTTGAAAGAAGTTGGTTCATTTCCAAAATAAGTAATCAACAGCTTGAAATACCACCAAGAAAGAAAGAAAGAAAGAAAGAAAGAAAGAAAGAAAGAAAGAAAGAAAGAAAGAAAGAAAGAAAGAAAGAAAATGTTTCTCTACCTTGGGAATGTCAGAAGATCCTTCCAGTACCATGTCCATGCTCTTTCCTGGGGTCAGCTCCATCCTCAGTGGCTGAAGCTTAAAGAGAGGAAGCTGGGAGTTCTTGCTCTTTGTGTTAGCACTGATGGGAGGAAGGGTGTTGCGCTGGCGGAATGGGGGGAAGCCTTCTGTCATCCAGTAGAGCTGATGGGTACGACGCCCACGGTTGGTGATCCTGAAGTGATAGCAGCAGGGATCCAAACTAGAAAGGGAGCAGAGAGGGGCTAAGTCTTGATCCAGAAAAGAACTGCCTTGACTATATTGTGGGGAAGCAAATATTTATTTATTTAAAGAATGTATATTTCCAGGGCAGCTCACATGTTAAAGCAAGCAGTTTAGAATTCCACACAAAACAATTAAAACTAGAAATATGCAATGCCCTCAAGATTAGACTTGTATATGGAGCTTTGGGAAGCAGTCCAATTTGTTTTAGAGTCGTGGTATGTTTCTCCAGTTTAACTAATTGAACTCCTACTGGGAGGAAGGGTAGGATATAAATCTAATACATAAACAATTATTCAGAGCCAAATTAGTCAAACCTGTTAAAGCAAAGCTCTTTCCACCTCCCATTCATAATGGGGAATCTAAAAATGACTATAATTTTCCTTTGGAAATATATGGATGGAATGGTGGAATGAAATTGGAAGGCATAGAGGCCCCTTCCAGAGTGGATCACGTCTGACAAATTGTATATAGATTCACACAGGAATTTGTGTGCAGGGCACCTCTACACTGATGAATGCTTCAGGCCTGTGTGAGATCCTCCAGGAAGTATATGCAGAAAATGCAGTGATCCACATGTTATCTGGAAAGTCATTATCACGAGCTTTTTGTGGGCACAAGTAACTGAGGGTGCCCACCCCAAAATGTGCTTTGCGCCAGGACAAATTGTACACACCAGGAAAGTGGAGAATGTTCTCCATGAGATGCCAATGCATCCCATCCGACCCAGAGCTTCAAGTGGATTCATGGCATGAACAAGGGCACCCATGAACAACAAATACTAGCCAAAGTGTGAAGAAAAACACAAATAACTGGGGGCTCCCACCCCAAAATATGCTTTCAGGCAGGACAAATAAGGAGAACTCAGTCAGGATGCATTGGCATCTTGTAGAGGGCACTCTCCCCTTTCCTGGGGTGTACAAGCTCATGATACCGACTTTCCAGATAGCATGTGAACCACTGCATTTTCTGCATACCATCAGCATACCTATCGGTCCTAACAAATTTATAAAGATGTTGAACGGCCCAAGCATAAGAAAGACATATTGCCTGAGCATGAATTACCTGTGCCTAATTAAATAAATAATGAAACGAATTTAAATAAATTAAATGATTAAATAAATTAGCTGTGCCTAAATAAATCCTAAATTACACATTATTTGGCATGACAACTGAAAAATGGAAATTTGTCTTTCTGTGAATTTCTATTTGCAGATCCTGATGGAAGACATTCTTCATAGGGATACCTCCTACTGGAGGGATCAGGCAGGGGCCTTTCAGTCGTTTTGGCTCCTCATCAAGGGGAGGAGACATCCCACTAGCCAGACTGACTGGCAGAGCAGAAAACTCCTCAACCTGCATCCAGTCATCAGATAGGCACAGCAAACTAGCCAAACTGGAGAAAAAACTGCAAAGAATGTAACAGCAGAGAACAAAGAAAACTGTTCCCATAACACAAAACATCAAAAAAAAGAATCCCATTTCCAAACAGCAAGTCATGTCCTATGAATGGGAAAGGAATCCCTTACATAGTGAGGCAAAGCTATAAACCAACCCCCTCCCCAACCATATCAACAAAGGAAGGAGAGGCCAGCAGAAAGTCTTTCATTAGCACCTGTAAACATAAATTCATGGTAAGACAAATTTCCATTTTTGCCAGATCCTGATGGAAGACATTCTTCATAGGGATATACCAGAGCCATAGAAAACTCAGGGTGGCTTTCCTCTGCACCTTAATTCACTGTCTTACAATTCGCTGAAGTATCTTCCTGCCAAACGCATCAGATGACACAAAGAAATCTATTTTGTAGTGCCTAAGGAAAGTGTGACGGGAGGCCCATGTAGCTGTTCTGCACAGAATCCTTAAAAGCAGCCAAGGCCACAGCACCCCTCAGAGAATGAGAGATGATGCCAGAAGTAGGTTGCTTACTCAGCCATGAATAGGTGTCAGCCTTCAAAAGCCAACGGGAGATGGAGAATGCTGACACCTTCTCCCCCATAGCAGGTCCTGAAAAAGACACAAGGTTCTGACTTCCTAAAATCCCGAGACCTGTCCAAATAAAAACACAGGAGTCTGCAAACATCCGGCATATGCCACTCGTGCTCCTGGGAGCAAGAAGGGTTCTTACAAAAGGAAGGTAAAACCATTTCTTGTGACCTCTGGAAACACCATTTTCAAAGTCAGGAGTTTCAGGGAGGAAGTGGCCATGGGTTCAAATGGAGGACCAATCAGAGCCATGAGAACTCAATTCAGATTCCATGAAGAAAACCAGTAGACCACCTGAGGAGACAACAAAGTCATCCCCTTGATGAATCACTTGAAAAGGGGATGGGCAGAGAAAGGAGGGCCCCCCACACTAGCAAGAACACCACTCAATGCTGCTGCCTTCCTTTTGATAGTGTTACAGCTGAGGCCTTTGTCTAGTCCTGCCTGCAAACACATCAGCAGGTCCCTCACACTCCTATCCACTGGATTAGTATCTGAACAGAGAATTGAAAAGGTCCACCATGTGGTAGCCTAAAAGGTAAAGGTAAAGGTGTCCCCACACTTATAGTGCGGGTTGTTTCCGACTCTTAGGGTGACGTCTTGCGACATTTACTAGGCAGACCATGTATATGGGGTGGGATTGCCAGTTCCATCCCCAGCCTTTCTTTACCCCCCAGCATATGCCGGGTACTCATTTTACTGACCACGGATGGATGGAAGGCTGAGTGGACCTCGACCCCTTTTACCAGAGATTCGACTTCCTCCTTTCGTTGGAATCGAACTCCGGCCATGAGCAGAGCTTCGGCTGCGTTACTGCCACTTACCACTCTGTGCTGAATACAGGGGAACTAATACTTCACGCGATTTGGAAACTATACTTCTGTTAATGCAGCCTAATATAGCATTTGCCTTTTTTGCAGCCGCATCACACTGTTGGCTCATATTCGGCTTGTGATCAACGACAATTCCAAGATCCTTCTCACATGTCGTATTGCTGAGCCAAGTATCCCCCATCTTATAACTGTGCATTTGGTTTCTTTTTCCTAGGTGTAGAACTTTGCATAATTCCCAGTTGAATGTCATTCTGTTGTTTTCAGCCCAACGCTCCAGCCTATCAACATCACTTTGAATTTTGTTTCTGTCTTCCAGCATAATAAAAGGGAGGGGGTTCCCCCTGTATTTTCTATGCATTCCCATGCGTTGTAGCCATCAACCAAGGGGGGATTACTCTATAAAAGCCATCGGCGGTAGGGCTCCATCGCCCATCGCTGTTGCGCTATTGCCTCTCCCAGCCTCCATGCTTCCATGCCTCCATGCTTCATATAGCGTGACTCCACCTCCCTTTTTATTCCTTCTGTTTTTTTGAACAAGTTATAACCTTCAATTGCTTTATTCCAGTCATGGGAGTCATCCCACCAAGTTTCAGTTATACCTATCAAGTCGTATTAAGAGTTCAAGTTTGTCCTGCTTGTTTCCCATGCTCTGCGCATTAGTATACAGACATTGAAGACCATGTGATTTATGGCTTGGCTTCCTTACTACATTTTTCTGAGGACTGTTCCTGGGCCCTATTAGAGCCGATCTCTCTGTTCCCGTTACTGTGCACAAGCCTTCATCAGTCGTTACCACCAAGTTTCCATCTCCCTTCCCCTTAGGATTCAGTTTAAAGCCGTCCTGATGAACTTCTCCATGCTGTGACCAAACACATTCTTCCCAGTGCTTGTGAGATGCAACCCATCACTTGCCAGCAGTCCATCTTCCAGGAAGCATAGCCCATGGTCCCAGAATCCAAATCTTTCATTTTGGCACCACCTTCGTAGCCTTAGTCTCTCTTCTCAAGGCTAAACATGCCCAGTTCTTTCAGTCTCTCCTCAAAAGACTTTGTTTCCAGTCCCCTGATAATCTTTATTGCTCTCCTCTGAACCTGTTCCAGTTTGTTTACATCCTTCTTAAAGTATGGTGTCCAGAACTGGATGCAGTACTCAAGATGAGGCCTAACCAGTTCCGAATTATACTTATTATACTTCACGTGATTCAGCTTGTGATCAACAACACCCCCAACATCCTTCTTGCATGTCGTATTGCTGAGCCAAGTATCCCCCATCTTATAATTGTGCATTTGGTTTCTTTTACCTAGGTGTAGAACTTTGCACTTATCCCTGTTGAATTTCATTGTTGTTTTCAGCCTGATACTCCAGCCTATCAAGGTCCCTTTGAATTTTGTTTCTGCCTTCCAAGATATTAGCTATTCCTCCCAAGTTTTATCATCTGCAAATTTGATAAGCATCCCCTGCATCTCTATCCAAGGCATTAATAAAAATGTTGAAGAGCACTGGACCCAGGACCAAGTCCTGTGCTACCCTGCTCATTACCTCCCTCAGGTAACCTTCTCAAGCTGAGAAGGTTGTGCTCTGCCCACATGAAGAGTTTCCTCGCTTTTGCTATCAGAGCCCTTGAACATGAGCCTCCTTGCTTTTTCAAATATGCCTTCACCAATACATTGTTGGTCTGGACTAGGACATGCCAACCCTGAACCTCTGAAGCTAATCAACTGAGTCCGAGCCGGACTTCCCTCAGTTCCAAAGCATTGGTACTCATCACCACTTCCTTGGGAGACCAAACCCCTTAGACTGCCTTGGTGTTTAAATACGACCCCCAACCATACAGGCTGGCATCCGTCATCAACATCAGGTGAGACACATCCTTCAGAAAGATACCAGCAGACAACCAATGGGGTTCCAGCCACCAAAGCAGTTCCTTCTTCAGGGAGGCCAGAATGTCCACCATCACATGTCACCTCACAGCAGTGAGATCCTGAAAAGGCAGCAACAGCTGTTGTAGAGAACAATTGTAAAATTGAGCCCACAGGACCAGATCAAAGCATGACACCAGCAGACTTTGCAGATGGGCAAGATCCATGAGATCCATAGAATCCAAGGCTAGGGCAGGGTGAAGAGCTCCCAGGACCTTAAGAACATAAGAACATAAGAAGAGCCTGCTGGATCAGGCCAGTGGCCCATCTAGTCCAGCATCCTGTTCTCACAGTGGCCAACCAGGTGCCTGGGGGAAGCCCGCAAGCAGGACCCGAGTGCAAGAACACTCTCCCCTCCTGAGGCTTCCAGCAACTGGTTTTCAGAAGCATGCTGTCTCTGACTAGGGTGGCAGAGCACAGCCATCATGGCTAGTAGCCATTGATAGCCCTGTCCTCCATGAATTTGTCTAATCTTCTTTTAAAGCCATCCAAGCTGGTGGCCATTACTGCATCTTGTGGGAGCAAATTCCATAGTTTAACTATGCGCTGAGTAAAGAAGTACTTCCTTTTGTCTGTCCTGAATCTTCCAACATTCAGCTTCTTTGAATGTCCACGAGTTCTAGTATTATGAGAGAGGGAGAAGAACTTTTCTCTATCCACTTTCTCAATGCCATGCATAATTTTATACACTTCTATCATGTCTCCTCTGACCCGCCTTTTCTCTAAACTAAAAAGCCCCAAATGCTGCAACCTTTCCTCGTAAGGGAGTCGCTCCATCCCCTTGATCATTCTGGTTGCCCTCTTCTGAACCTTTTCCAACTCTATAATATCCTTTCTGAGATGAGGCGACCAGAACTGTACACAGTATTCCAAATGTGGCCGCACAATAGATTTATACAACGGCATTATGATATCGGCTGTTTTATTTTCAAAAGCTTTCCTAATTATTGCTAGCATGGAATTTGCTTTTTCCACAGCTGCCGCACACTGGGTCGACATTTTCATCATGCTGTCCACTACAACCCCGAGGTCTCTCTCCTGGTCGGTCACCGCCAGTTCAGACCCCATGAGCGTATATGTGAAATTCAGATTTTTTGCTCCAATATGCATAATTTTACACTTGTTTATATTGAATTGCATTTGCCATTTTTCCGCCCATTCACTCAGTTTGGAGAGGTCTTTTTGGAGCTCTTCGCAATCCCTTTTTGTTTTAACAACCCTGAACAATTTAGTGTCGTCAGCAAACTTGGCCACTTCACTGCTCACTCCTAATTCTAGGTCATTAATGAACAAGTTGAAAAGTACAGGTCCCAATACCGATCCTTGAGGGACTCCACTTTCTACAGCCCTCCATTGGGAGAACTGTCCGTTGATTCCTACTCTCTGCTTTCTGCTTCTTACCAATTCCTTATCCACAAGAGGACCTCTCCTCTTATTCCATGACTGCTAAGCTTCCTCAGAAGCCTTTGGTGAGGTACCTTGTCAAACGCTTTTTGAAAGTCTAAGTACACTATGTCCACTGGATCACCTCTATCTATATGCTTGTTGACACTCTCAAAGAATTCTAATAGGTTACTGAGACAGGACTTTCCCTTGCAGAAGCCATGCTGGCTCTGCTTCAGCAAGGCTTGTTCTTCTATGTGCTTAGTTAATCTAGCTTTAATAATACTTTCTACCAGTTTTCCAGGGACAGAAGTTAAGCTAACTGGCCTGTAATTTCTGGGATCCCCCCTGGATCCCTTTTTGAAGATTGGCGTTACATTTGCCATTTTCCAGTCCTCAGGCACGGAGGAGGACCCAAGGGACAAATTACAAATTTTAGTTAGCAGATCAGCAATTTCACATTTGAGTTCTTTGAGAACTCTCGGGTGGATGCCATCCGGGCCCGGTGATTTCTCAGTTTTTATATTGTCCATTAAGCTTAGAACTTCCTCTCTCGTTACCACTATTTGTCTCAGTTCCTCAGAATCCCTTCCTGCAAATGTTAGTTCAGGTTCAGGGATCTGCCCTATATCTTCCACTGTGAAGACAGATGCAAAGAATTCATTTAGCTTCTCTGCAATCTCCTTATCGTTCTTTAGGACACCTTTGACTCCCTTATCATCCAAGGGTCCAATCGTCTCCCTAGATGGTCTCCTGCTTTGAATGTATTTATAGAATTTTTTGTTGTTGGTTTTTATGTTCTTAGCAATGTGCTCAAATTCTTTTTTAGCATCCCTTATTGTCTTCTTGCATTTCTTTTGGCAGAGTTTGTGTTCTTTTTTATTTTCTTCATTCGGACAAGACTTCCATTTTCTGAAGGAAGACTTTTTGCCTCTAAGAGCTTCCTTGACTTTGCTCGTTAACCATGCTGGCATCTTCTTGGCCCTGGCGGTACCTTTTCTGATCTGCGGTATGCACTCCAGTTGAGCTTCTAATATAGTGTTTTTAAACAACTTCCAAGCATTTTCGAGTGATGTGACCCTCTGGAGTTTGTTTTTCAGCTTTCTTTTTACCAATCCCCTCATTTTTGTGAAGTTTCCTCTTTTGAAGTCAAATGTGACCGTGTTGGATTTTCTTGGCAATTGGCCAGTTACATGTATGTTTAATTTAATAGCACTGTGGTCACTGCTCCCAATTGGTTCAACAACACTTACATCTCGCACCAGGTCCCGGTCCCCACTGAGGATTAAGTCCAGGGTTGCCATCCCTCTGGTCGGTTCCATGACCCACTGGTCTAGGGAATAGTCATTTAGAATATCTAGAAACTTTGCTTCTTTGTCATGACTGGAACACATATGCAGCCAGTCTATGTCCGGGTAGTTGAAGTCACCCATTTCTCTGAAATGCTACCGGTTCCACGCGCAGGACCAGCCAGACAGGCCCAGCTTTGCAGTCTCAATGCGTGGATGAGACAATGGTGTCGGGTGGAAGGGTTCGGATTTGTTAGGCACTGGGGAACATTTTGGGACAAGCCGGGCCTGTACAAAAGGGACGGGCTCCACTTGAACCAGAATGGAACCAGACTGCTGGCACTTAAAATTAAAAAGGTAGCAGAGCAGCTTTTAAACTGACTGAGGGGGGAAACCCGACAGGAGCTGAGAAAGGTCCGGTTCGGAATAAACCTCCCCCCTGGGATAAAAACCAAAAAAATGATGAAATTTTAAAAGGGGTAGGCCTAGAAGTAGGCATTGTGAGAGCAGGGGCACAGGATATCAATTCAGAAGAGCAAAATTACCACAGGCCTAACCACAAGTGCCAAAGACACTTGAAGAGACACTGCTTACAAGTGCCTGTACGCTAATGCTAGGAGCCTCCGAACCAAGATGGGAGAACTGGAGTGCTTGGTCTTAGAGGAGAGCATTGATATAGTGAGCATAACGGAGACCTGGTGGAATGGAGAAAACCAGTGGGATACGGTTATCCCTGGATATAAACTATATCGGAAGGACAGGGAAGGACGTATTGGTGGCGGAGTCGCTCTATACGTGAAAGAAGGCATTGAATCCAGCAAGCTCAAAACCCCAAAAGAGGCAGACTCCTCCACAGAATCGTTGTGGGTGGTGATACCATGCCCCAGGAGGGACTTAATACTGGGAACGATCTATCGTCCCCCTGATCAAAATGCTCAGGGAGACCTTGAGATGAGATATTATGAGATATGTCAACCCTTTCTGGTATCATACACATGATGAACTGGTTTGTGTCTCAACAGACCCCCAGATGAGTCAAAGACTTGAGTGGGAGACAATGCACTTTTCTCCCTTTTGACTACAAACCCGAAGTCCTGTAGACATGCTACAGTTTTCAAGGTATGTTGCAGACGTAACTCCTGTGAAGGCCACCGAAGGAGGAAGTCATCCAGGTAAGGATGAATGCCAATGCCCTGAACTCTGAGATGGGCCACTAATGCCACCAGCACCTTGGTGAAAACCTTTGGAGCTGAGAAACGCTGAAGGGCAATGTCCGGTACTGGCAGTGATCCTGACTGTAGGTGAGTCAGATAAAGCGACAGTGAGACAGCCAAATTGGAATGTGAAAGTATGTCTCAGAGAGGTTGATCAAGGTCATCCAATCCCCTTTTCTCAGTGCCTCCCGAATGGACTGCTACATCTCCATTTTGAAGTGTTTCTTCCTCAGAAATCTGTTGAGCCATCTGAAGTCCAAAATGGTGGACATTGCCATTTTTTTTGGCATCATGAAAATAATAGAATAAACCCCAAACTTCCTCTTCAAGGGAGGGACCTTCTCTATAGCATGAACCTCCAGCAGATGCTGGAGGGCCTTCAGATAATTTTGGTGCTTCTCTGGAATGAGAAGTCGGGATAAACCTGGAATGCAGAACTTGAGTGAACTCCAGGGAGTAGTCATTACTGGTGGTGCTGAGAACCCATCTGTCTGAGGTGATCTGAGGCCACCAAAGGGCAAAAGCCAACAGCCTTTCCCTAGCTCTGCCCCATGTCCTATTGGCTGGAAGACCCTGTCCCCTATCCTGCTTATTGGCCCAGCAGGGACAAAAGAAGAAGCCACAAGACTTGGCAAACTGCCTTTGGGGACAAAAGGACTGACTGAACAGCCCCTTAGGATCCTCATTAGCAGGGGGCAAGGCCTTCCTCTTATCTTTGGTCTCAGTGAGGTGGGCCTCTAAACACACACCAAAAAGTTTAGTGCCAGAAAACAAGAGACTTACAAAGCATATCTGGGAACCTGTATTCACCTCCCACTGACAAAGCCAGATGTTCCTGCACACCACAGAAGTGGAAGCCATAGACCATGCACTAAATTGCAGAGCATCTGGGGAAGCATCCATGGCCAAGGAGGAAGCATAAGTAATCATCCTTAAACCATCTTTAATATGCTCAGGAACATCCTCCTTACAGGCCATTTCATCAGCCCAGATTTTAACAGCCCTAGGAAAAACAGATGCTGTGGCAGCCACCCTGAAAATGACAGCTTCTGCCTCAAAACTAAGGTGGAGGGCAATCTCCACTGGTTTGTCACAAGGATCCCTGGGGCACCCCTCCTCTTCTGATGGAATAGCAACAGGAGATGCAAGTGCAGCCACTGGAGGCAGAAAACCCCACCACCAGAGAGTGAGAAGACCCCACCAAGTCAGAACTAGATGGGGATCTGTGGGACTTCCTCTTCTTACGAACCCTTCTTACCACCCCTAGACTTTTTGTAATGTTTTCTATATCTGTGAGACCTCCTGGAATTGGATCTGCCCTTGACCTGACCCCTGGAAGCCTGAGCATCAAGCCCACCAACAAGTATCCCTTTCTCCTCATCCATGTGGGAACAAATGAACCTGCCAAACGGAACTATGAAAAAAATAACATCAGACTCTGAAGCTCTGGGAAGGAAACTCAAGGACTTTGGAACAAATCCCAACAGGCACTCCCTCTTGGCTTAGTTTCTTTGCAGGACACGCTGTCACCAAACAGCTTTCTCTCAGAGAAGAACAGTTGGAAACTGAGCTGTTCCCACTGAAAGTAGACAAAATTCTCCCCCTACCCACCAATGTGACAACAAACTGAGAAGGGAGGAGAGGAGACTTACAATCATACACATAAGCATTTCTTTAAAAAACACAACTTACAGACTGAAGAATCACACAAGGATAGGAGACTCCATCCCAAACAAATGCACAGCATAACAGGAACAAGGGACCACCAGGAAAAAGACAGAGAACTGGCCAAACTAGAGAACCCAGCCTTCTCCTACCGCAGGTAGAGCTGGTCTAGCTAGGGGGATGATTCCTCTTCCTTGAGAGGAGGCAAAAGGATTGAGAGGACCCTGCCTAATCCCTCCAATAGGTGGTGCCATCCCTACAAAGAATGTCTTCCATCAGGATCTGGTAAATACTGAAATTTAGCTTCTCACATTATGCCACTTTTGAGCCATTTTGGTTTTCTGTTGGAAGACTTTCCTGGGATCGGATTTTTGTGGATTTGGATGTTATTCAGTAGGGAATTCTGGATTGGAAACCATTGAAAAAGCTTCTATTGCGACTTCCGGGAAGGGTGACTTCGCTTGTGCCTGCTTTTGAGACGGGCTCCCGCCTCAAAAGAAGCTTATTCAGATATAAATCAGTCAGAACATTTTTTTTTTGACTGATGAAATTTCTCCCAGGCAGGGAGAAACGTAGAGATCAACCTCAAAAGCCTGTTTTTGTTGGGAGGACTGGATTTCATTAATTTATGAGAAAAGGTCCAGCCAGCAATGCTGGACGGACTTCCGAACAAGCTCTATCTGATTAATGCGATACGTTTATCTTTTCTTCAAAGAGAAAACGGACTAACAGGCAAGCACCCTTCTTTCTATTCTTTTTTTTACTTGGTTTAAATTGTTGCAGCAAAAAGAGATTTGTCAAATGAATCAGCTTTAAAGAACTTCTGGGTGAGCTATAACTCTTCTCTGTTATTCACGAAATTAACAGCTTATCTCTGTTTCTATTGCAAAAAGCTGTCCTGGAAGTGCATTCTAAAGATATAAACAGAAGAGGGATTTCTATTCCGAGGAACTTTATATTGTCTGGGACTATTCTCTTTTTGGTCTATTTTATTTTGACGAATCTGCTTCTTCACAACGCCACTAACTGTTTTGATGCTGGGAACTAAATTTGTTTTGTGTTCTTGAACATAGAGAGATAAGGCAGGCTGCTCTGTTTATACTGTGATGTCATCAAGCCTGGAATATTAACCCAATTGTTGCTGAAATAAGAAGTGGTTCTTCTTTATTTTTGTTTTGTTTTGTTTTCGTGGTTTTAAAAATGGCAATCAAGAAAGTGGCTGAGAATCTGGAAGTAATTATGTTTCAGAAAATAATGGATGAGATTGAGATAACGAAACAAACCCTGCGACAGGGCAGTAAGGAGCTGAAAATTGAACTGAGCAAAATGACGCAGGAGCTTAAAGAAATAGGGGATCCTGTTAGAGAGGAGAATGAGATCAGAGATGAGAAAAGAAAAAAGAAAGGGAAGATACAAGCCCTGGAGATTGGAACAAATGTGGAATTGGAAAAAGATCTGGAGTTTATGGATATTAGAAATAAAATCTACTGTTTGGAATTTAACGTTATCTCTGAAGAAACTAATGAAGATATTAGAGATAAAGTTATCAATGGCTTGGATAATCTTCTGGACTGGAATGACGTGATGGAGCTTGATATAGAGAAAATCTATGGAATTAACTGCAGCCATGTGACAATGGAAAAACTCTCAAGAGATGAGCCAGTGCATTTTGTAAAAAAGAAGAACACAGATATGACTTTACAACAATATTTCAGCAACTTATTCAGAATTGATGGCAAGAAAATATTTGGGATAGAGGAAATTCCCATCAGACTCTTATTATATGACTATGGCTATGACAGCAAGATTATTATGGAATACTGATAATGGAAGATTGGACACTGAAATTACTGGACTTAACAGGACTATTGAAGATGGAAGATGGAATTAATATGAATAATGGAATAATGGCTATTGAAATTATTGGACCTAACAGATTTTGATGAGATGGATTAATCGATATGTTTATTTGGACTATGGTTATGACAATAAGATTATTATTATTATTAATGAGATGGATTAATCAACATGTTTATTTGGAGAAAAATTGATAGATATATTTCTTAAAGAATTGAAACCTCTCTTTGACATTTTGTGGAAAGAATAAAGTAATGTTTATGAGATTTGATGATTAATTAAGATAACTACTGGAGGAAAGTGATTTTATAATATAATTTAAGAGACAGGATTGTTATATATTGTAGACCTACAACTGATTTGATCTGCGACAAATGGGAAGTCAACATTTTATTTTTTTGTTTAATCATTTTTGTTTTGTTTTGTTTTTTGTCTTTGAATGTTTTATGATTTTGTTTTGTATGTTTTATGAAAATTTGAATAAAAATTATTGTAAAAAAAAAAGAAAAGAAAAAGCTTCTATTGCAATTTGTGGGGGATTTGTGGGGGTTCCCTGTATTATCCCTGGATTATACTATAGAGGGAAGGTATCGTCTGTAATGTGAACTGTTATGCCTGTGTTTCTCAGATCCAGGGCCGGCTCCAGGAATGCCAGGGCCCTTGGACATCAGCTTGCCCTGGTCCCCGGTCTGTGTGTGTGTGTGCGCACGTGCACACCCACGCGCATGCCCCCCCACGCCCCCCACCTACCTGTCTGCTGTCTTTTACCATTGCCCTTAACAAAGATGGAGGCTGCAGTTTCCCTAAGGGGATGATGCCGCCGCCACCATCTTTGTTGATGGCACATGTACGTGATACGCGCGCGCATCTCTGCCATCAACTAAGATGGCAGCAGGGGCTTCAGTACCTTAGGGGAACCGCAGCAGACAGGTAGGCGGGGTGTGGGGGGGCATGGGGGGCACAGATCGCAGAAGGGGAGCGGAGGGGCTGCTGAGGGGCCCCCTGTAGCTCCAGGAGCCATCAGGCCAGTGCCCAACCTGGCCACCCTTTAGAACCGGCCCTGCTCAGATCACTGATGGATGGTATTATCCATACATTTTCCACTCTCTGCCAGTTACAATTCAGGCAGTGTATTCACTCCAGCATTAATCTCAAGGAATTCAGTCTTAAGTGTGCATAGGGCTGCTAAACTAAAAAGTAGATAGCTCAGGAATTGGTTCTTTTGCTCATTTCATCTGTCACAAAATGGAACTTGCTCTATGGCACTTAGAACACATTCCCTCTACTTGTAAGTGGCCAAGGCATTTATGACAACAGCTTAACTTCTTCAGTTTGTTGCACTGTCTTGTACAAAGTAAACAAGAATTATATCCTTGTATCTGAAAGCAAAACACCATGTTTCTCAGAAACCAAAGAGGCAGCCTACCTGAAATGGGGTCCCAGATTGATGGCTGGAGCAAACGGTTTGTCTGTGACAATGGTGGTACCACTGCCAGTGGCCTGGACGGGGATAATGTAAGAATTGCTGTTCTCTATGACTAGGTTAACTTTGTCCTGGAAGAGCACAGTGTCATCCAGATTAGCTATTAGTGTGAGTGATATCTCATCCTCTGGAGGGACAATCCCTTTATTAGGCTCAATCCTCCATAGTGAATTACCACGAGCCTGAAAAGCAATCCAAGGCAGAATCTTATTAAAAAGAAAGAATACAGCAGTACTTCAAGCAGTAAACATTTCTTAAGAAATTGCAAATATGTAAATCCACTAAAAAGTAGCGAGCAGCCCACTTAGTGGAACTTGTATTCTGTATAGCACCATGTTATGCACTCTGTGAAACTAAACAAATATGAAGTTGTCCATTAAAATAATTCAGTGAGGATCACAACAGCCTGAACTAGGCACACGTTTTAGAGGGCTGGGGCACTTTTGAAAACCAGGAAGCTATTTGGAGAGCTGAATTGCTACTGTGTCAACTGGAAGACCAACAGAGCAAAGCGTCCCATTCAGTAGCACAGACAAGAAGGTTAAGAAACATACAACAGGAAACACACAGCAAAGAGAAAGGATTTCAGATTCTTTATCAGCGTTTCTTAGTTGCTTTTCTGCCAAACATACTCAAAGCAGCATATAAAAGTAAAAACATAAATCACATAAAACATAAAAGCCAATTAAAGAAGACAAACTATAAAAATCACACTACATCTCAAACACAGCAGCAAAATCCTAGTTATAAAATCCTTGCAGCAGTCCATCAACAGGGAGAAGGCATTCCAATAAAGAGAAATCTTCACCTGACACCAAGAAAAGTGACCAGACAGATTCCAGTAAGTTTAGTTAGGTGGGCAGCACTACAGTAAAGAAGGCCTTGCTCCTTGCTTACTCATCCAGCATGCAGGGCAGGGCCTCTCCTCTCCAGCAGATCTCAAGAGATGGACAGCAATGGATCCTCAAGTACAGCGGAGCCAAGCCATTAAGGCTTTAAAAGAAACCCTTGCACTTTTACTGGGGCTGAGAAACTATGTAGCTGAACTAATGGAATAGGAATTGTTCTCTGTATCGTGCTCCCACCAGGTGGGCTGCAGTTTCTGGCCATCTCCAGAGGTAGCCCCACATCAAAGTGAACATGTGCTCCCACGTCCATTTCTCTCATTCAGGAAAGCTGGAGCTTGGAGCAAATGCTTAAACAATGAAGCAGCTCAGAGTGAGTGTAGAGCCTCTGAATGTCCCACCCCTTCCTGGCTCTCAGTCAGGCCCTAATCCATGAGCAGAAGCCCCAAATCTCTATACCAGGGAGTGTAGGAAACTGCTTTATACCGAGTCAGATCGTTAGCTCAGTGTTGTTTACACTGACTGGCAGCAGCTCTCCAGGATTTCATACAGATTCTCTCCTACTCCTACCTGGAGATGCTGCCAGGGATTGGACCTGGGACCTTCTGCATGCAAAGTAGATGTTGTACCACTGAGCCATGGCCCTGCCACAGGGGTGGGGGACTTTTTTGGCTTGACGCTCCAGATCTTCATCTGGTACCACCCCATGAGCCAACTTTGACAGGTGGGAGGTGCAATCCACCTGTCAATCACATGATGTCATTATGATTGACAGGTAGGTTGCCTTGCCCCCGTCAAAATCCCTTGTGCTTGTTTAGCAGACACTGACAATGACAGAGATTGTTCCATTGTACAGCGATGAAGGGAAAAGTGGGTCTGTGTTTCTGCTAGACTTAGTGAAAGCAAGCAGACCCTTTTATTAAAAAAAAAAAAAGGCCTCCTGTGCCAATCCTTTGGGGCAGTCATCAGCTGGTATCAGCTGATGGTGGATGGACCTAGTTTTGGGAAAATGGCCTAGGGGCCAAATTGGCCTGAGAGCTGGAGGTTTCCACCCCTGCTCTACACCACCCACCAGGACACCCATATCTCCAAAATCTGAGGTGGATCCCTTTCATTATAAACAGGAAGTTACCATGAGCATAACAAAACAATGGTGTGTGTAATCCCAAATCACCTCCTTTTGATGGCCTGGAAAACAGACTCCTTCCAAATTTCATGTCATGTATAATAAAGCAAAAAAGAAAAGAAAAAGGGTGCATTTGTGTTATATTTGTACTTATGTTACATGCACAGGCTGCAGCCAACAGCACTTCTTTTCTTTCAAGCCAGAGGATTATACAGCCACAAGAGCGGCTGTATACTATAGTCAGCACGGATTTTTCACATGCCACCATGTTAAATTGAAAATACCCCCCATACTGTTCTGCTGCTTCCCATAAGCTAATTTCAATTCAAAATCTTACAAAACGTATAGTCCTGAACTCAGATGCTTGCTTAACAACCATCTAAGGCAGTGTTTCTCAACCGGTGTGCCTCCCAATGTTGTTGGACCACAACTCCCATCAGCCTCAGCCAGCATTGCCAATGGCCAGGAAAGATGGGAATTGCGGTCCAACAACATCTGGAGGCACACCAGTTGAGAAACACTGCTCTAAGGTTTACTGGTGATACACAAAACACTCAGAGAGAATCTAGAGTTCAAAGTCTAAAACAAGAGAAAAATAATCCAGACCCCGTTGGTCTTTTTTCTGTCAGTGGTCTCATAATTTGTTGAAACTAATTAAAAATCAGCCATGTTTACATAGTACCTGTAATTCTATTACTGACCTTGCCCCACGCTCTGACCTTTACCTTCTGCAGTTTAAAAGTTTAAAAAATGCATGGTTGATTTTTAATTAATTAAAGAAAATTAACATTGGAATCTATGATAGCGTAGACATGCTCAGTAATGACCAACTGTCAGTGTTCTAAAAGCCAGAATCACAGCTGTTTGGCTTGTCTAATAAGAGCCATGCCCCTGCCAGACATTTATTCCGCTTTAAACAGCCATGGCTTCCTCCAAAGAACACTAGGAAGTGTAGTTTGTGAAGGATGCTGAGAGATGTTAGGCAACTCCTATTCCTCTGACCAAGCTCCAGTGGCCAGAGTGGTTTAACAGTCAGCCCCTCTTCCCAGAGAATTCTGGGGATTGTAGCTCTGTGAGGGGAATACAGCATCTCCTAGCAACTCTCAACCCCTTCACAAGCTACTTTCCAGGATTCCTTGGGGGAAGCCATGACTGCTTAAAGTGGAATAAATGCCTGGTGTGGGTGAGGCCAGGGACAGGTTTGGTTTAAATTTGGGTGAGAGACTACATGTGTCTGCTGTAGAATAAAAAGGTGGGAGTAACCCCGAAAAACAATGTAACTGTTCACAATGTTTTCCTTTTGGAAAGGAAAGGGGCTTTTCCTCTGCCCAGTACCCACCCACCCAATCTCCTGCCCTCCCTTCCCCTCCTTCTTCCTCCCTTCATCTCCCCTTCCCTTCCTTCTCTTTCCTCCTCCCCTACTTGCCTCTCCCCCAGGTCAGTTCCACATATTCTAAGCATGATTGCATGGGAGTAAATCCCATTGAGCTCAATAAGCATGCAAATGATCAAACCTGCCCTTTCCCTCCCTCCCTCCCATCTCTTCCTCCTCTTTCCCCTGTCCCCACTCCATCCATCTCTCCCCTCCTCCCTGCCCCTCCTTCAGGTTTTCCCCTATCCTAAGCATGATTGCTCAGAAATAAATCCCATTGAACTCAATAAGCATGCAAATGATCAAACCTGCCCTCCTCCTCTCCTCTCCCTCCTGCCTGCTCTCATCCCCCTCCCCCCTCCCCCCTCCCCCCTCCCCCCTCTCCCCTCTCCATCCCCCTGTGGTCAGTTTCACATATCCTAAGCATGATTGCAGGGGAGTAAATCCCACTAACTCAATAAGCATGCAAATAATCAATCCATTCTCAGCAAACTTACATAGGATCTAGGGTTGCCGGGTTCAGGGCCTGAGACTGATCCTGTATCTTTAGGAGAAGATAAAGTCAGCCAAGTGCAGGTGTTCTTGCAACACTGTAATGGGAAAAATCACAAGGTGGAATTCTCCCTTCCCCCTGCACAACTTTTAAAGATACAGAAGACCTCTTGATTGCCAGGTCTGGCTTCGAAGAGGTCTTTTGTACCTTCAAAAGTTGTGCAGGGGGAAGGGAGAATTCCACCTTGTGGTTGTTCCCATTACAATGTTGCAAGAACACCTGCACTTGGCTGACTTTATCTTCTCCTAAAGATACAGGATCAGTCTCAGGCCCTGAACCCGGCAACCCTAAGTTAGGATCCCATTTCTTACCTCCCAGATTAGAAAGCAGAGATATTCACTAATAGGTAAAAATCCTTGTGGTTTAAGAACTTACCTATAGCCAACAGATATTTTTAATCAAACTTTAAAAAGCAGGGAAATTGGGCAGCTATAGTGAATGCACCAGGGGAGCAGTAGACCTGACCTCCTCTCTGAGATATTGTGCTGCCCTACAAATTTGTCAAAATCCAAACACAATTGGGATTGGTCTTTCACAGTCCAATCTACATCCTGTATAGCTTGGAAGAATTTGGTAACATGTGCGTCTGAGCATATGGTGGGTGGTGGCAACATCTGCAATCAGGACTAATCTCCAAGGATAATTATATTTTTGTTAGTTGGTTGATGTTCTTCTTACTTTGCTTCTTTCCTGTGTTACTATGGTTTCTACAGAGACTCTAACCTAGAAAATTATATTTCACTCATTATACATCCTACAAATCTGTGCCAAGTTTATTTTTATTATTTTGAAAGCCTTTTTATTGATCATTGTCATATGATGGTGAAGATAAGTCTCTTGTGTTTCAAACTAGAGATTATATTCTATTTTGGGTGCATTTACAGCTGAATCTGAAACTGCAGTTTGATGTAAAATTAGACTGATTACAATATGTTGCTACTTAAGCAATTAATCTAGCTGTTGGAAAAAACAAACTTAGCCTGCCCAAGATGCATGTGCTCAGCCTGCTATGCTTAAACCATTCCACTTAAGGAAGGGTGGGCATGGTCAATTAAAAACATAGAACATACCTAGAAATTTGCTAGAATGTATTTCACCTCCCACTATTTTATCTTGTGCAAACTGAGACACTCCTCATGTCCACTGGAGATTATTCTGCAGAATAGTCACTGTCATTATTCCACAATTTTTGGAGGGTTTTTTTGTGTAAATTATGCAAAGTGTTGCTGTACTTCACATATTCACAGAAAGAGAAGCAAAAGAAAATAATTCACCATAGGAAACATCGCTAAAATTGCAAAGTAAATCAAATATATTTAAAATGAATATCTGAACTACATCAACTGTCTTAGTATTGTTGCTTCCTCCCTGCTAAAACAAGATCAGCACAGCACATGGCTTGTTTCTGTTATTTGGCATGATTGCATGTGTTGGCACCACTCACCATATGCTCAGAGGCACATGTTACCAAATTCTTCCAAGATACACAGGAAGTGGATTGGACTGTGAAAGACCAACCCAAATTGTGTCTGCATTTTAACCAGTTTGTAGGGCAGTACAATATCTCAGAGAGGAGGTCAGGTCTCATGCTCCCGTTGCATTCACTATTGCTGTCCAATTTCCCTGCTTTTTAAAGTTTGGTAGAAATATCTGTTGGTTATAGGCAAGGGTTTTTTTTGCCTATGAATGATATTTGGCTTAGGTTGACATGAATTACCCAGGTGCCCCTTTTGTAATTCATCCTAGCTCAGCCTGGTCTGGCAGCCTGATGTCTCATAAACATTTTTAACAGTGCCTGATATGGAAATCTGATGTAACCCAGGCCAAGAAACCAACACTGAGAAACTGCAATGGATGAGTTCAGGAACAGAGAAAAACTGTATGCTTTCCTCATCTGCGCGAGTATGGATTTCATGGCAGTCCCAAAGAAAGTGTCGCTCTTTTGACCAGTTGATTGAAAGGGCAAAAACAGCAGGCAAAGAGGCATTAATGCCTTTAGCCCCCAGATATGCAGTTTTCCAGAGGCAAGATAACCCCCTTCCTAGGACTGAAAGTTTATTACTCCTGAGAAATGAAGACATTTCTATTTCTTTATTTGTTTGACTTATATCCCAGCATTCCTTCCAGTAGGAGCCCAAGACAGCAAACAAAAGCACTAAAAACACTTTGAAACATCATAAACTACAGGCATGCAGGTGGCCATTGTACAGCCTTAATAAAGAGGAGAAGAGTAGGGAGGAAAAACAAAGAAGTAGTTACTGAAGGAGGAATCAGTAAGCAAAGAATAGGTTGCCTTTCTGCCTATCGCTCTCCCATTGGTTCAGATTACTTGTTCCAAGCACTGGTGCTTAACTTCTTGGAGTTTAATGGTAATGCAAGGCCACAGCAGCCAGAGGCCCTATTACCATACCTAATGGTCCAGCAAGCATCTGAGGAAACCGAGGCATATCCTCACTGCCAGCTGCTCCTCTTCCTGGTTATCTGCTTTTTTGCAGCTGAGTTTATTTCCTCCTCCCAAGGAGACCCCTGGTGATAGCCAAATGGGTACTCCTATGGCCACTCTGGTCTTCCCACTCTTGAAGCTGGGAGGGGGGGTGAGAACTGGGGATCAAAGCAGTGGTTGGGATATGGCTACAGGGATTAATGGAGGACTTGCCAGGTGAGACATCCATTAAGCCATGGCACTTCAGACTGCCTAGGGCCTGTGGTGGGTTCCTCCAGGAAAGCTGGGGTTCCCAATTGTACTGGGGTTCTTCATGGAGTTTTTTCCATGTCTCTTCCTCAGAAGAGGGGTCCCAAGGATGTGGATCAGACAGGATCCTGACAAGGAGCCATGGCACGCCAGGGGTCCCTGGAACACCTAGCATGCTACTACCATGGTATATGCTTAAAATGAGGCTTGTATTAACTCCAACACAGCTTTCCCCAAGGGATGTGTGAAACAGCCTTCCCCTTGGCATAGAAGATTGTAGCCAATTTTGGTGGTAGCAGATTTCAGCATAGCCACTGATAGCACTAATATCTCTGTGTCAGAACTCCTAATTAGCCCAGATAGACATCACAAAGAGCAAGGCCTGGCTAGGTCAGCCTGCTATTGTCTCTGTGCTTTCAGCAAACGCCTGCTCTGCTAAAGACTTGTGGCCAGGCCACTGCTGAACTGAAGTGGGCTCAGCTGAGCTCTCTCTACAAGATCAGACCATCTTTCCATTGTAATGGACAACGAGTTTTACGCAGCTCAAAAGCTTGCACACTCCCACACCTCAAGAAGTTAGTAAAATGAAACTATATTGCTTCACACTTTGTTCCATGCCTCAGCTGTAGAACTTCTTTGCATGCAGAAGGTCCCAGGTCCCTGGCATCTGCAGATAAGGCTGGCAATGTTTCCCGCCTGAAATCCTGGAGAACCGTTGAGCATCAGTGTAGCCACGGCCAGGGTACATGGACTGTTAGTCTGCCTTGATGTGGCGATGTGGGAGGCAGCCGGCTGGGCCTATTTAAGCCCACACCAGCTGCATGGTGCAGTGTTGGTGCATGAGGGCTCCCCCATGCCTAGTGCTGGCCTTGAGTCCATTAGGGAATGCAGCCTACCTCTGCTCATCCTTTCACTATATTATATTGGCTCTTGTTTCATGGCTCCGTTGCTTTTGAAGCAACATCCCAACCTGTTATCTGTATTTGGACTGAACTAGTCTGTGATAATTTTCTGGAATAACTGCAGGAACATTCCATCTCTGCTAGAAAGGTTGAAATTTCCAGACCAGTTCATACATACAATTCTAGACTTGTACAATATCCCATCAGATATCAGAGACCAGGGTATCAAGTCTACCATCTTTGTGAAAATATACAACCACTCCAAAAGTAGGCTGGTCTTTTGTGACCTCTTCATTGGCTGTACAACTGCTCTTCTGGTTAAATGCTGCCAGTAATTAATAGAGAGGGGATGATCACTTCTGAAATTACTCAGTTGGCGAGGAGGCACAGAGGCTGCAACACAAGAGCACAGCTGAAGATGTCTCTTTGATTGCACCCCTATTCTTATGCTTGTGAAATTCAACAGGATTCTATTGACTCCTTACCCAGATAGTCTCTGTCTTGGGAAGAAGCACAGAGAGGTGGGGCTGGAAAAGAGACTGATTTCTGTTATAATCCTTCTCAACAATATCCCTGGCTAAGGAAATGTTTTTTGGAAGAGTGATAAAGCTGTACTTCACACCCATGACCTCAGTAACCCTTACAACCACTCTGAAAGGCAGGCTGTAATTATTATCTCCATATTACGGACAGGCCACTGAGGAGGTCACTGTTTTGCTTCAGGGCATTTTGTAAGGTCATGGCTGAGGCTAGGGTTTGCACCAGAAACTTCCAGATCATAGCTTATGTTTTTAGTGCTTCTTTATTGTGTCAGGTGCAAAGCTGTGTGTGGAAAAGGCGCTGTGGATCTTCCTTCCTTCTTCACTTCTTACTGCTCCAATCTTTTTCAAAGTGACTGAGGAGGGACCCATTCAGGCTTCCCAGCTTCACATACAGCATTCTTATCTCCTGGCTGGGCCACTCACAGATTCTCAGGAGAAAGGCCTGTAGAGAATGCTTCGCCCCGATTTAGCACAGAATGCTTCGTCGCCATCTGTACAGCTCAGTGACCCTCCATCACTATATGCAAAAAAAGGGAAATGGCCAGAGGGTGGGGGAGGGGAGGAAAGGAGCACCATGTGATGTCAGTGAAGGTCTAATGCATTCAGAGGCCACAGAAAAACACCTGAGATCAACTACATCCAATGACCTTCCATCCCAAGATGATTTAATGAGAGGTCTTCACATACGATCAGACTATAGGGTGTTACAGACAATCCCTTCCCATTCAGTCTTCATTAGAAATTACTTCATGCTTTACTTACCATCTGTGCCTCAAATGGCGCAGGAATAACAGACTGGTTGGAAAGGTACAGCACTCTAGAAACATCTTTTAAAACCTGGATGCAGCCAAAGTCTACCATAGCTGGATGCACATAAACAACAGGGCCTTCTCCAAAAGTCACCAGCTGGATCATCTGTTTCAGAGAATAACAGGAAACAGAGCAAAGATGGAAAGTCAGCACCAGACTTTGGCTGTTAGAAGGGGTTAGGGTCAGGATAGCCAATGTGTTATTGGACTCCAACACCCATCTTCCCCAACCATTGGTCCTGCTGCCTCAGGCAGGTGGAGTCCAACAACACCTGGAAGGCAACACGTTGGCTGCCCCTGTTCTAACGGATCTTCCTGTTGGTGAGCTTTGGCTCAGTCTGAGAGCCACATCATGAGACCTGGATTCAAAATAAATACTGTACTGCTGCCTGACTCCCACGTGGGAGTCTGACTGCACTTGCCCTTCACATGCCCACTACTATAGGTAGGCAGTCCATATCAAGAGCCTATTTGCACATGAAAAGCCCATTTGTTGGAACTTCTTGGCATGAATAAAGGTATTTATTTCTTTATTTAATTTGTATCCCGCCCTTCCTCCCAGCAGGAGCCCAGGGAGGCAAACAAGGCACTAAAAACACTTTAAAACATCATAAAAACACATCTTAAAATACATTAAGACAAAACAGTGTTAACAACATTTTTAAAAACTTTTTTAAAAGGGTTAAAAACATTATTAAAAAACATATTAAGCAATTCTGACACAGACACACACTGGGATTGCTCTCAACTTAAAAGGCTTGTTGAAAAATAAAAGTCTTCAAAAGGCGCCAGAAAGATAGCAGAGATGGCACCTGCCTATTATTCAAAGGGAGGGAATTCCACAAGGTAGGTGCTGCCACACTAAAGGTCCATTTCCTATATTGTACAGAACGAACCTCCTGATAAGATGGTATCTGCAGGAGGCCCTCACCTGCAGAGCACAGTGATCGACTGGGTATATAAGGGGTAAGACGGTCTTTCAGGTATCCTGGTCCCGAGCTGTATAGGGCTTTGTACACCAAAACTAGAACCTTGAACTTGGCCTGGTAGCAAATGGGCAGCCAGTGCAATTCTTTCAGTAGTGGGGTGACATGTTGGCAATACCCTGCTCCAATGAGCAGTCTCGCCACCGCATTTTGCACCAGCTGCAGCTTCCGGATCAACCTCAAGGGCAGCCCCATATAGAGCGCATTACAGTAATCCAGCCTGGAGTTACCAGTGCGTGGACAACAGTGGTCAGGCTATCCCGGTCCAGAAACGGCCGCAGCTGTCTTACCAGCAGAAGCTGATAAAAGGCACTCCTAGCCACTGAGGTCACCTGGGCCTCTAGCAACAAAGATGGGTTCAGGAGTACCCCCAGACTACGGACCTGCTCTTTCAGAGGGAGTACGACCCCATCCAAAGCAGGCAACTGACCAATTATCCAAACTCGGGAACCACCAACCCACAGCGCTTCCGTCTTGTTAGGATTCAGACTCAGTTTATTGGGCCCTCATCCAGCCCACCACCAAGTCCAGGCAGCAGTCCAGGGCTTGCACGGCCTCTCCTGATTCAGAAGTTATGGAGAAATAGAGCTGGGTATCATCAGCATACTGCTGACACCTTGTCCCAAATCTCCTGATGACTGCTCCCAAGGGCTTCATATAGATGTTAAACAGCATGGGGGACAAGATGGTACCCTGCGGCACCCCACAGCACAGCTGCCAGGGGGACGAAAGACAGTCACCCAGTGCTATTATCTGAGAAAGACCCTGGAGATAGGATCGGAACCACTGTAAAACAGTGCCTCCAATACCCAGCTCACCAAGTCGGCCCAGAAGGATACCATGGTCAATGGTATCAAAAGCCGCTGAGAGATCAAGTAAGAATAACAGGATCGCACTCCCCGTCCTTCTCCCAATAAAGGTCATCCATCCGATTCAGTCCCATAGCCAGTCCTGAACCCAGACTGGGATGGGTCAAGAGAATCTGTTTCATCCAAGAGGACTTGCAGTTGCTACGCCACAACCCTCTCAATCACCTTCCCTAAAAAGGGGTATTTGCAACCAGTCGGTAGCTGTCACAAACCAATGGGTCCAGGGTGGGCTTTTTCAGGAGTGGTTGAATCACCGCCTCTTTCAAGGCAGCTGGAACCACTCCCTCCCACAATGATGCATTGACCACACCCTGGATGCACTCGGTCAGACCCCCTCAGCAAGCTTTAATAAGCCAAGAAGGGCAAGGGTCGAGAAGACATGTTGCGGGCCGCATCATCGCAAGGACCTTGTCCACGTCATCAGGCCACATCAACTGAAACTGTTCCCAAGAAATTGCAGCAGACGTTGCACTGGACACCTCAGTGGGGACTACAGTATATGTAGATGGGGCATCAAGACTGCTATGGAGGCGAGCAACTTTACCCACAAAGTGCCTTCCAAACAATTCACAGTGGGCCTCTGAAGGGTCTAAGACTCCATTTCCTGGAGTTGATGTCAACAGACCCCTGACAATACGGAAAAGCTCCACTGGACGGCTACTTGAGGATGCAATGGAGGCAGAGAAGTGGGCCTTCTTCGCCGCCCTCACCGCCACACAGTAGGCACAGGTATGATGTTTTACTTGTGCCAAATCAGCCTCACAGCACGTCTTTTGCCACTTGCGCTCTAACCATCGTCCAGCCTGTTTCATTGCCCTTAGCTCAGTGGTGTACCAAGGTGCAAACCGGGCTCCACAATGCCAGAGAGGGCGCTCAGGGGCAACCATGTCAAGAGCCCGATGCGCCTCGCTGTTCCACAGCGTGACAAGGGCTTCAACAGGGTCACCTGCTCTATCTACTGGGAACTCCCCCAGGGCATTCAGGAATCCAGTGGATTTTATTAGTCTCCTGCGGCGGACCATCTTAATCTGTCCACCCGCACTGCAGGGAAGGATCGGAGCCATAAGTCTAAACTTCACCAGGAAGTGATCTGACCATGACATCAACCCCCCCCATCTCCAGACCACCCCTTCCTTCATCTGGAGCAAAAAACAAGTCGAGGGTGTGCCCTGTCCTATGTGTTATGCCAGTAACAACTTGGACAGCCCCATGGTCATCATGGAGGCCATGAAGTCCTGAGCTGGTAGAGACAGCCTCAGCATGGACACTGAAATCACCCAGCACTATCATTCTGGGCTGCACCAATGCCACAGCCGAGACGACCTTCAACTGCTCGGTCAGAGAAGCTACCGGGCAGCAGGGTGGCCGATACACCAGCAGCAACCCTAGTGTGCTGTCTCCTTGGCCCAACACCAGGTGCAGGCCCTCACAGCCTGCTCCAAGACAGAGTGGTTTCTTGGTGACAGAGATGGAAGTTCTGTAGACCACAGCAACTCCTCCCCCCCCCCGTCCCTGCAGCCTGTGCTGGTGCTGCACCGAGTATCCAGGTGGGCAAAGTTGGGTTAGATGAACTCCTCCAAGCTTACCCACCCAGGCCTCGGTAATACAGATCTAATCGGCACCTTCATCCACAATCAAGTCATGGATGAGAGTGATCTGGCGTTAAACAACAACACACACAGGCCAGTGGGCACAGCAGATGAGCAACGAGGAACCCATCCATGAGAGGAGTGGCAGCAAGGAACAAGGCGCAGATAGCCTTGCCCTTGTCTTCTATGGTAATTCACCACATCCTCATGGCTATATTTCCCTCTGCCCGTAATCACTGAAATCCCATGTTCCTCCGTGCTAAGACTCCTCCTAAATACCTAATATGGGCCCAACACAAGCCCACCAACAAAACCTGCCGGAGCGAATTATCCCAGTAGGCCTCTGCGAGGATTGGGAACAGTCACACACATTCAAATTTACTCACACATCTATTCCCCCTCCTGACTCACACCCAGGGAGCGCCAGTCTTCTGCCAATTACAGACTCTCACTCTGAAGGCATCTGGCAACTTTCTCCTACCATTCAGTTCACTGCACAGGCTCCCACCCTGTGCAGGAACTACACATGCGCCACATGCCCTCCCCACCACCAATCTCCTCTAGACTGGTTTAACAGAAAACAAATTAAGAAATACAAAACAAGAAAAAGTAATAGAAGGGGGGTACAGCCCTCGCCCTCAGGACTCCCTAAGGGGCTCCCCCCAAGGGCAGCTGGGCTTTTATGCCTCCTGGTCCAGCCAGCAGCAGTTACAAGGGGCTGCGATATTAACTGCAGCCGCTCTCTGGAGCAAGGGCCAGGCAGGGAGTCCCAGTCCTTGCAGCATTTACCAGGGACTTCAGCTGTCTGGACAGACAGCAGCCCAAAGGAGCTAGTAGCCAGCACCCAGATGCCAGATACTCACTCCCAGGGCAGGTCTTCTTCAGTCCCCTCATGCTGCAGCTGTTCCTTTGTAGACTCCAAAAGGAATTTACACAGGGCATTGCTTGCAAGCCACTTGAAAGGAAAAGGAAAACATGGGAGTTTGCTATCAGTCCCATAGATCTTGTTAATTGGTCCATTGTGACAATGTATAACAATCCTGCCAAAGGCAAGCCCTACTTGGGTCTAGTTTGCCCTTAACAGGGAATTTGTATGTACAAACAGTAAGCAATATATATTCTTTTAGAAAAACTATAGGGTTTATAATAGTATAGCAGGCCAGCTAAAACTCCTCTCCTAGATCATAGTAGAAATGTGCTGGAATTAGAATTGCTTAGCATTACCTGATTGGCTAAGAAAATAATGTAGGCAGTGTAACCTCTACATAATGCTTACGTGTAGCTCCATGTCTTTGTCCTGGAATGTATAAAAAACCCAGGTGAGCAGTCATTCATTGGCGATCACTCGTGGCCGAGTAAGATTGTCTTCCAAGATAAGGTCTTTAATGGTGGGTCCATAAGTGACTGTGGAGGCCAATTCTGGGTCCACACAGCCTCCCACAGTGAGGACATAGGTTTCCAGATGGAAGATGGTCACAATGAGGATTTGCTTGATGTGCCTTCCGCTTAGCTCGTTTGTCCCTTTCGCCCTGTACTCATGCTTCTTCAAAGTCCATTGCACCTTTGATAATGGCCAACCTCCAATTGGGATGCTCATGGGCCAAGGCTTCCCATTTCTCAATGCTTATGTTACATTTTTTAATTAGCTTTGAGAACATCTTTAAACCTCTTTTGCTGTCCACCGATATTCCATTTTCCATCCTTAAGTTGGGAGTAAAGTAGCTGCTTTAGAAGACAGAGATCAGGCATTCAAAAAACATGGCCAATCCAGTGAAATTGATGTTGGAGGATCATTGTTTCAACACTGGTGGTCTTTCCTTCTTCCAATACGCTAACATTAGTCCGCCTATCTTCCCAAGTAATTTGCAGAATTTTCCGGAGGCAGTGTTGGTGAAATCTTTCAAGAAGTTGGGAGTGGCATTTATAGATGGTCCATATTTCACAGGTGTACAGTAAGGTCGGTAGTACAATGGCTTTGTAAATAAGCATTTTGGTTTCCCTGTGAATATCCCGATCCTCGAACACTCTATGCTTCATTCGGGAGAATGCGGCACTTGCAGAGCTCAGAGGATGCTGAATTTCAGCATCAATGTCAGCTTTTACAGAGAGATGGCTGCCAAGATAAGAAAAGTGATCGACATTCTCCAGCGTCGCACCATTAAGCTGGATTGATGGTGCTACAGAGGGATTGGTTCGCACTTACTGATGAAGCACTTTGGTTTTTTTGATGTTAAGCGAGAGGCCAAGCTTTTCATATGCTTCTGCAAAGACATTTAGGATAGTTTGAAGAACTTCCTCTGAATGTGCAGAGACTACATTATCATTGGCATATTGAAGTTCTGTGACAGAGGTTGTAATTACCTTACTTTTTGCTTTCAGCCTACTGGGATTAAAAAGATTTCCATCTGTTTGATATGTGATTTCCACGCCAGTGTGAAGTTTCCCCTCAATAAGGTGTAGAATCATAGCGATGAAAATAGCAAATAAGGTCGGAGCAATGACACATCCCTGTTTGATGCCTGATCCCACTTTGAATGGATCAGTTTGAGAGCCACTGTGATCCAAAATTGTTGCCGTCATGTTGTCATGGAGGAGTCGCAAAATATTCACAAATTTATCAGGGCATTTTCAGAAGGATAGTCCAGAGAGCAGTTCGATTTACAGTATCAAAGGCCTTAGTCAGATCAATAAACGCCATATACAGAGGTCGGTTTTGCTCCCTGCATTTTTCTTGAAGCTGTTGTGCAGTGAAGATCATGTCCACTGTCCCCCTGGAAGGGCAGAAACCATTTTGGGATTCAGGGAGGATGTCTTCTGAGATAGATAGGAGGCAATTTGCGAGGATCCTTGCAACGATTTTACCTGTGGTAGCAAGAAGAGAGGTGCCTTGGTACTCCCCACAATCTGTTCTATCACCCTTCTTGAAAAGAGTGATAATTATGGCATCCCTAAAGTCTTCTGGGATCTCCTCCCTCATCCAGATTTTTTCGATGAGCTTATGAAGTTGTTGTGTAAGTTCAAGCCCACCTTCTTTAAAGACTTCAGCAGGAGTCCCATCAGGTCCACTAGTTTTGTTATTCTTCATTTGATTAATGGCTTTACTGACTTCATCCAAATTAGGGGATACTGTAAGCTCATCTCTAATTTGTTGTTGTGGAATTTGCGAGAAGACTTCATCAGCCACAATAGCGTTACGATTAAGGAGGTCGTGGTAATGCTCTTTCCAATGCAGTGCAATAGACTCTTTGTCCTTTAGAAGTTTGGTACCATCTACTGAACGTAAGGGATTTGTACCATAATTTGTTGGTCCGTAGATGGCCTTTGTAGCATTAAAAAAGCCCCGTGCATCATGAGCATCTGCAAAATGCTGGATTTCTTGAGCTTTCTTTATCCACCAGGCATTCTTAAGTTCTCTAGTTCTTCTTTGGACCTTAGCCTTTGCACTGGTATAGATTTTTTTCTTAGCAGCACAGTTATATCTTTTTGCCATATCTGGAAGGCTTTCCTTTTCTTGTCAATGATATGTTCAGTCTCACTATAATTCTCATCAAACCAGTCCTGGTGTTTCTTAGTTTGGTATCCAATAGTTTGTTCACATGATGCAATAATGGAAGTATTCAGTTTAATCCAGTGTTCCTCAACGTTTTCAGGGAGTTCCGTCAGCAGATGTTTCTTGAGAGTTGTTTGAAAGCAGGCTCACTTAATAGGATCTTGAAGGGCGTGGATGCTCATTTTACGCCTTGGTTTTCTTCCTTGGAGCCTACATTGAGGAACAATATTAATGGCCATAGTGGATCGAATTAATCGGTGATCTGTCCAGTGGCACTCGTCATGGCCCTGGTGAGGAGTACATCACGACGATCTCTGGCACGGACAATAACGTAATCCAGAAGATGCCAGTGCTTCGACCGAGGGTGCTTCCATGATGTTTTAAATTTATCTTTCTGGCAAAAGCGTGTGTTTGTGATAACAAGATTATGCTCTGCACATTTAGTCAGAAGTAGAATTCTATTCAGGTTGCTATTGCTAACTCCTTCTTTCCCAATGGTTTCTGGCCATAAATCAAAATCACGCCCAACTCTTGCATTGAAATCGCCCAGGAGGATAATTTTATCCTCCTTAGGTATCTCTGATAAGATGATGTCCAGCTGGGTATAAAAAATTTCCTTGATGTCTTCATCAGCATCTAATGTTGGTGCATAAGCACTTACAATAGTTGCCTGCTGGTTTTTGGCGAGTTTTAATCGGAGAGTTGTTCATTAATGCCAGTAGGAACTTCTGACAAGAGCTTCACAAGATCGTTTTTAATAGCAAAGCCTACTCCATGTATTCATTGTTCTTGGTCAGGCAGTCCTTTCCAGAAGAAGGTGTAACCTCCTTTTTCTTCCTTCAGTTGTCCCTCTCCTGCTCTTCAAGTTTCCTGGAGTGCTGCTATGTCACTATTAAAACATCTCAACTCCCTCGCAATGATGGCAGTCCAGAGTTCAGGATGTTCACTATCTATATTGTCCAGCAATGTCCATATATTCCACGTTCCAATGTTCATTTCTCTTTTGTGACCGCTAAGTGGTGACCCCACTGGACACGGTGATCCAGTCAGGGAGGTGAGCAGTGCCATGTTGCAGCTCTCTGTCCACTCAAGGGAGACTGACCGTGCACATGTTACCAATAAAGGCCTAACTTTGCTGCAAGCTTGTTCTTCAATTTTCTCAAGGACCCCCGGTCCAGTGGACCCCAAACTTCCCCATCATTTCTGGTGTCAGAAATGGGATGTGACCAGGACACCAGTTGAACGCCGAGACCGGGTTGGAGCAAGGGAGACCGAACAGCCAAGGCCTCATCAGTTTGGTAACAAATCCTATTGAAAATCTCATTCCCTGCAGTTCGTTTTCTCCCTGGTCTTCCGAGCTCCTGTTTCACTGGTGGTAACAGTCCATCCCTATGTTATATTAATACAGACTTGTAGCAAACTGTTTTTGGGGAAGGGAATTGTTGTGTATTTGTAGTTGCCGTTCATTACTGTGGTGTTGATATTGCTGGTATTGCTTGAGCTCTGGAATAACGCAGACCTGAGTACTGTGTGTGTGTTGCTGAATGACTGAAAGGGGGAAGACAACCCACCCCACTGGCTAGGGGAAACCTGTTGACCTGGTGAAAGTTGAGGCACGCCCTCCTTGAAAGAGGCTTATCCGGGGAATAGTTCCCCATGCAAACATACTCCCAAACAGGCAGGGTGGTTGAATGTGAATAACCGGTCCCGCCCTACGTCTTGGAGAGGCTAGGGATAGGTATTGGTGGCTGTTAAAAGCCCCAGTTCAGCCTTGGTTAGACTGAACTTGAATTGATATTGGCAGCCCCAGTTCACTCTTGGACAGACTGAACTTGTACATTGATATTGGTGGCTGTTAAAAGCCCCAGTTCAGCCTAAGATAGACTGAACCTAGAAACTGGTCCAGTTCAGCCTTGGATAGACTGAACCTAGAAGCTTGTAGAGGTGACAGGGAATTTTGTAGTTTGTTGGACTGGGGGTCCTTGAGTAAAATCGAAGAAACAGGCTTGCAGCAAAAAGGTATACCTTTATTGGATGACAAGTGTACGCTTGGTCAGTCTCCCCTTAGTGAGTGGAGAACTGCCTCATGGCACTGGTTGCCTGGGGTTTTTATACATTTCAGGACAAAGACTTTAGCATCTACCAATCAGGATTTAACACATCAGTACAACACAGTTTGACATAGGCATTGCAGTATTGCACAGGTATATGCATAGGTACTGTACTTTCTGCATCATGTTCTTAGTGAATTTGGCAATGTTCAGTACTTCACATAAAAGTACATTTTCACAGTGAGCTAAGCACTCCAGCTAAGCATTTTAGTGACTGCAGTTCTTTCTACGTCTTAGGGATACCAAGATGTTCAGCACAGTGTTATCAATTGTTTTGAGTACAAGTAGTTCCAAACAAACCTGCACAGTCAGGGAAGACAGCTGAAAGTAGAAAAAGGGTTCTGGTTGGCTACTAAAATTATTAAATGTTAAACTAAACTATTAAATGGTTATAAACCTTTATAGCTTTATAAAAGAATATATTTTGCTTATTGTTTGTATATAATAATTTCCCCATCAGTGGTGGCTGTTAAAAGCCCTGGTTCAGCCTTGGAGACTGAACCAGACAAACAAAAAGAGTAAAACAAAAAAGACAAACAAAAAGAGAAAAATGAGAAACAAGGGATCTAAGGTGGATCCTTCACCAGGAACACCACTGCAAAAAATGATAAACATTTATAGTCAACCTGGAAAATTGCCAGCTGGTTTGAAGTTGAAAAGAATGATTTACTTGGTACGTGTGTGGAATGGATACATATGAGGAGAAAGTGCTTGAAGTTCTCCGGGGCCCTCTCCTTGTCATTATTCAATGGACACTATACGGTGGGGGGAAGACCTGAGGGTAAGAAAAGAGAAAACAGAAGCAACTCGGCCTCATTCCGAAGAGAGAGGAGAGGGATTAAAGTCACCAGACCGCGGAAAGACTAGGGAGGACCTTGTCCTCCCACTGATAAAAGATAACTATAGATAAAGGCTTGCCGTATTCCAAGTAGCCTCTTCTTCCTCACCCTGACACACCCCTCATTGAGCTCTGGTTGAGGGTCTCGGGACCACCACCACTATCATGGTATTTACAAGGAAGAGGTGTAAAGAACTAGGTATAACACCTCAAATTGAAGAGGCTCCTTTAAATGACTCTCAGGCAAAGATTACGCAATTCTTCTGGCCCAAGCAGGGCGAGACCCAGCCCCAGGAGGTGTCGCAGGACTTTCTATCGCCAGCGGGACCCATTCTCGACTGGTCCCTAGACACTAAAAGCGACATCTATGGGCTAAGAGAAGATTCCCCCCCCCTTCGAATTTAGCAAAAGAACTAGCGGATGCAGATTACGAGGCTTCCATACAGTCCAAGGAGATTGTACAGCCAGAAGTCTTGGAATCAATTATCTCTGCACCTAAAAGGAGAAATTTGAATATCGAAACCACAAAAAAAACACCGGATTCTCCTTCGCCTTGCACAAATAACATCTCCCTAGCAGGCTGGTCCTTTCTGATCCTTTCTGATACATATGAGGACAGTGCATTTTAATTCCTTCAGAAGGTACCTTTGAATTGGACAGACTAAAATATTTGAGAGGGTTCCTGGAAGATCCACACCCTACCCAGATGGACTATTTTCTTCCTCTGGGATGATTAGGCTGCTAACTTAAGAGCTAAAAACATAATGGCTAGCCAAGGGACTCTCTTGAGAAACTGCAGAAACAAATGGCTGAGATGAAAACGCAGTTAAAAAATAATGAGATGAATCGCACTGGTGCAGCTCCCTCAGCCCCTTCCTCAACCCCTTCCCTTCCCAACAATCCCTGCTCCCCTCCTTCCTACCAGACTAGCCTATACCCTCCTTGTGTGAATGTAGTATATAAGTTGCATCCTTTAAGTGTGAATTGAGTGAGTGAGCCCTGTGCTCTTGCATGCATTGAGTGCTCTCCTAATGAACGAAGGCTTAACAGGGATAAATGCAAAGTTCTACACAGGAAAAAGAAACCAAATGCACAGTTATAAGATGGGGGATACTTGGCTGAGCAATACGGCATGTGAGAAGGAACTTGGACTTGTCATTGATCACAAGCTGAATATGAGCCAACAGTGCAATGTGGCTGCAAAAAAGGCAAATGCTATATTAGGCTGCATTAACAGAAGTATAGTTTCCAAATCGCGTGAAGCATTAGTTCCCCTCTATTCAGCACTAATAAGGCCTCATCTTGAATACTGCATCCAGTTCTGGTCTACGCACTTCAAGAAGGATGCAGACAAACTGGAACAGGTTCAGAGGAGGGCAACAAGGATGATCAGGGGACTGGAAACCAAGCCCTATGAGGAGAGACTGAAAGAACTTGGCATGTTTAGCCTGGAGAAGAGAAGACTGAGGGGAGATATGAGAGCACTCTTCAAGTACATGAAAGGTTGTCACATAGAGGAGGGCCGGGATCTCTTCTCAATCGTCCCAGAGTGCAGGACATGGAATAATGGGCTCAAGTTGCAGGAAGCCAGATTTTGACTGGACATTAGGAAAAACTTCCTGTTAGAGCCATAAGACAATGGAATCAATTACCTAGAGAGGTAGTGGGCTCTCCAACACTGGAGACATTCAAGAGGCAGCTGGACAGCCATCTGTCAGGAATGCTTGGATTCCTGCATTGTGCAGGGGGTTGGAGTTGATGGCCTTATAGGCCCCTTCCAACTCTACTATTCTATTATTTATTTATTTATTTATTTAGACTATTTCTATACCGCTTAATATATAAAAATATCTCTAAGCGGTATACAAGAAAAAAAAGAACACAAGAAGTATTATAAAAAATACACAATGAAGCCATAATACACATAAACTCATACTTAATACAAATTATTAACAAATAAATATACCAACACAGCAAATTCCATCACACTTCCCCACTTATTCCCTGCCCACTCTGTCCCAACAACTTGGAAGAGAGTCCTGTCATAAGCCATGGTGCATTCAATGAGGCTACCCTTCCACCTCTGTTGTTTCAGTCTCCAAGACGACTTCGCAATACTCCACCTCCTTGAGAAAGAGGCCATCTGGTGGCACAGTGATGTTCTGGGGGTAAGCCATCAGGACTCTGGTCTCCAGGGGCTCCTCTATATGGCAAGGTTGCAGCCGGTTCTGGCCAACAGCCACCAAAACGCCGGCCATGCACTGCACCAAGGGTCTCCCCACCAATATGGCCATACTTGTGCTGGGGTCTGCGAGTGCAATGAGGCTCCAGCTACTACTACTCCACCTCCTGCACCGCCGCTCCCACCATGCAGGCAGTTCGAACTCGACAAGCAGCAGGGGCTGGGTTGAGACTGCTCTGGAAGTAGAAGATCACCAGGAGCAGAGAGCTCAGACAAGTAGCCAGGACCATCCGGTGCACCCTACTTTTTCTCATCCTCTCTTCTACAAGGCATCCCCCAGGGGCACCGCAGCACAGGAGTTGGGAGAAGTCACCGGACAGCCCTGCTGCTCCTCATGGCCCGGCTTAGGTCTGGCAGTGGCAAGAATCCAAGCTCAACTCCTTCAGCCCACTCCAGCTTGGCTGAATGAGTCTACCTCACCTTTCCCCAGTGTGTACACTGGTTTTTTTAGGAGCCAGATCTAACTGTGGGAAAATGCTCTCTGTGCTGCTGTCTCATAGTTTTGCCTCTGTGCAATAGGTGTGCCGTGACAGGCCCCACAACCAGAACGGGACTTCCAAAATAAGCCTTTCCTGTGTGAGTGAAAACAAACCTGAATGAGCCTTTCCTGTGTGAAAGACCTGTGAGAAACGAGAAAGAAAAACGGAGGGGGTGAAGGACCCTGCCAAAAATAAGGAACACCACCTTTTAAGTATGAGGGCCATCAAAGTTGCAGATTTTAAATGAATGGAATTATTATATTAGTCTGGACTTATAGTTTATAGTTTCCTCTGGTGGGGACTTTTGATTTAGATAAAATTGTTCACCTCCATGGAGTCTTTTGATTTTAGAACCAGCAAAATACCTCAGACTCAATGGAATGCCTATTTTTGATTGGTATGAGGAAACTAGTAAGAGAGTACATGAATCCCAGGTAAGGAGACTTAAGGACTCCTAAGGAAAGTTTTTGAAGCTCAAGGAATTTAAAGAAGAGAACCCAGACGATGTTATAGATTCTTTCACTGAAATTGAAATGAAGTGTTGTCTAAATAATGCTGTGAGAAAGTTTTCCTTCAGTCTGACTCATGAACAAAACACAGGTTTGCCCCCCTCCCCCCCAAAAAAGGATAGAGTTAGAGACCAGGGAACTGTGTTAAAACATTCCCTATAAAGAATAAAAGGCAAAGGCATCAGTTGATGCAAAAGCTAGGTATGTTCTAAATAAAGTCCCATGTGCCCATTACAGGGAAAGGGAAGTTAAGGCTACAAATGGTTGGGATACAGTATGTCATGAAGAAGGTGTGTGGAGAAGGCTGGAGAGCTAAGCTGAAGGATCAGGAAATGTAACTATTGTTCTGCTTATCTTACTTTGCAGATAACAAAAGTTTGGAAGGGCTAAAAATGTTTTATTGTCAAACATTAACTAAAAAGGGAAATGGCAAGGGAATGGGTGAATGCCAACAGTTCAACCCCTCCTCTTCCTCTGCTCTCTGAAAGTAGGCTTGAGATCAGTAAATAACTGCAAGTTCAAGGCTGGCAGAAGAGAGGAGCATCTTTCCACCAGTAACCCCTCCTTTCCCCAGTCCGTTTTAAAACAATATGGTTGTGGGTTTATTTTTAATTGGTTCTGAAGAACATTGGGTATATAAATTGAAAAATGTTTTTTGCATTGAGCTAGTCTTTGACTGAAAGTGAGCCAGATGCTGGGAAATCCAGGGCAACTTTTCATGTGCAACACTTTGTGCATGGTCAGAAGCTGTAGGCTCCCCAAAACCCAGAAAATTAGAATTTGTCATGGGGGGGTGATATCTGTATATATTTGTATATTGGAAGTCTGTACTTATACTTTTATCCACACTTGGTATTTAATTACAGGACGGGAAAACAGAATGTAGTAACTCCAGTTCTCTGATGTAAAGGTATTTAACAACACAATGTCTAAATGGGTCTGTTTAGGAAAAGCCAAATTTACATTTTCAGAAAATAATGCAATCTTCATAAACTGTGCTAATTCTTTTCAGCCAACTCATGACCAATGAAGAAGTCTTTTGGGGGTTTGTAAATGCCTTATTAATTTTTATGTTTGTCTGTTATGTAGCCACTGACTCCTCCCTTTCTTCTACAGATCCTTCTACAGATGGATTTTTTTCTCTCTCATTCCCATGCAGACAGAAGGTTTGAGATAAGTAGAAAACAGTTAAAAGGAAAAAGAGTCAGTGATTATTGTTGGTGGTTAAGGAATGTCTTGGGGCAAATTAATTGATTAAGGTATTGAGAAAAGGAGAGTGTAAAGTCATCATATAGGCCAGAGATCAAAACAAAGGGGAACATGAGGGTTTCACACACACCCTTCCTTCTTTGCTAGTCAGGGAACACTCAAAAGCACAGTCTAAAAGCACTGTGAGAAATTTAGCTTTCAACTTGTGGGAAGGGAGTGCTATCTTCACTGTGACTGAAACACTGAAGGCCGCACTGTACTGCATAGCAAGCTTGAAAAAGTAACACCACCCCTCTTCCTTTGTCCCACTCTGGAAAGCAATGTTATAAGAAAAGAAAAAAGGGGAAAAACATGGTAAACAGACTTTTTGAATTTGTTCTTTGAAGACCTCATAGCCAAATTCTAACTTAGAGCACCTGGTATCTGGTGGACTTTGATGTCCACGGGGAATCACGGGGAATCACTTGTCCATGGGGGACTAGTTTCTGATGGCAATTAAAGTCAGAGAATTCCATGACTACTTTCCATGTGCGACATTCTGCCCATGGCTGAGGGCTATGGAATCTCAAAAAGTTTAGAATGTGTGACATTGTTGTGCGTTTGTCTTTCTAAAACCATTTAATTCTATTTTTCACCAATAATGGGGAATCCCCTTTAATGGGAATACTCAGCCCCAAGTGCAAAGCAGCCAAATTGTTAGTTGCTATTTTTTTTAATTAGTCCACTTCAAAAGTCTCACCTATGGCCATGAAAATATTTTATTGTTATGTTTTCTTTCCTGCAGTAAATATTTTATTTTTATGTTTTTCTAAGGACACACTTTTTTTCTCAAAGAAATGTTTTGTTTTTAGTTTTTCTTTTTTGTGTTTATCACAGAAGATTTTTATTAAATGTATTTTGACTGGATCCTGACAGATCACTGGTATGAAGCCAGCACCAAAGCTTTGGTTAACATGAATTGCTCCAGAACCAGGACCCAGATATGGAGCTGGCATGCCGTTTTCCTCTTGCTACAATAGCAGCGAAGAGGTCTGCTTCATTCTCTTCCAACTACAGAAGGTGACAAGTCTACTTTGATCATCATCCTGCAGTGGACATCAGTATGTCTTTTGGCAAGATGTCTTAAGGCAATGATACGGAACAAGCTTGCAACCTTTTACCACAGGGGGCTGATTCTTCTCATTATTCAAGTTTTTCTGGCTAGCATCAATAAACCATATAGACAGTTCAGTTAAGCTTCCACTGAACACAACCATCTGGTCTTCTGAGGATGAACTTTGTACAAGCCACCCTGCAGTATGTTTCAAGATCACAAAAATTGTTTAATTCCACAATTGGTAGGCATTCATTGTATCACTGAATGTAATTGATACTCATGCATTGTGCTTTAAGGATTTGATTATATAACCATTGCTATCTTTCATTACATAATCCAAGTGTTATAGAATGGGATTTTGTTTTTCAAATCCCAAGAAAAGTAATGTTCTTGGGTTTTATTAACAAAGGCTTAAAGAATGGCATTGGTCTATGTGGGTAAAAAAATGTTTGTATATGGCGACCAGTTGTCAGTATAAGTTTGTCAAAATAAGCTCATCAATATGGGCATGTGCTTCTCAATAGGAGTGAATGGCATGATCACTTTTCCTAACTGAGGCTTTTGCAATGTTTTAGCTATTTGTTTTAAGATGTGATATTTATATTGTATGAAATCTTGAACCTGTTGCATTGCCATATAGGCTGTCTGATCTTTCTCACCCTAGATTTCAGAAACACTCAGAAATAGTTAAGCAAATGGGAGAATAAGCCACATTATAGGTAAAGCATAAACACCACAATATCAGCAATATTGCAGCTAAGATTAGAAATATAGAAACACATAAATTGTGGGACCTCTGCTCAGTTGGAGTGAAAATGCCATGGGAGTTCTCTCAACTATAACCCATCCCATTGTGATGGTTCTGATATTTCACATTGGCTGTTATCATTATGATTGCCATGGTAAGATGGATGGATAAAGTCCCAAATGGCAAAGTTACACAAGATGGAAGTAAGCATGAGAGTCAGTGGTGGAACAGAGGAGTCTAAGTTGTGAAAAGACATCTGTATAAGTATATTCAGATGTTTTTCAATGGGGGTAGTTGTTACGAGTGCTCGGGCTAACCCCATTTGGTTCATACAGAATCAAGGGGGTGCAAGGCCCTAGAGTCTTCTGAACTATAATTCCCACCCCATACCCCCTGTTTTATGGCTCATTGTGCATTCCTGAGGTTCTGTGAAAGAGGACAACAGAATGACTCTTTGGAATCCCTGGCAAGTTTTCTGGGCTGTGAGTTTCCCCTTGGCTCAGAGTAGTTAACCAGTATAAGGGGCAGTGGCAGACTGCAGGGCTGTTGTGAGAGTGCACAGCCTTAGCAGGGAAGGATATTTTGCCAGGATCAATTGCCCTGGGTGGGGGATTGGCTCCTGGGACAGTGAAGGTTTCACTCACCAGTGGGAAGTCTTCATTCCCAAAGACAGCGATGTAGGCTATCGCCTCCTGCTTTCCTTTCTCCTGGACTTCCAAAGCCAAAGGGATCTCAACTGTGGCATGAGGCTGAATAATACCACACGGCAGTGGACTGGTATGCAAGACTGCAAGGGACTTCTCATACACCTGGATGGAGATAAAAGCACCACACCAGACCTTCAGAAAGAGCTGCCCAATTCTTTCTCCTTGCAAAGCTGTCAACATTTTCTCCAGTGAAGAAATCTGTTTGGCCCCTTTTTAAAAAAACGTTTTAAAAGACTTGATGACAGAACACAGAACTGCAAAACACTCTGTTTCAGAACACTCAACTTCATGCCAGGACTCTGTATAAGATGTTGATAGCTTAAGAGCTCCAACAAAAAAGATTCTTCAGATATTCTAAAATCAAATAGGGAAGGATATACTTCAAACAAGTGTGATAATTGGACTTTCTCCCTGCAATGCAGCTATAAAGCTGAGATCACAGATCCCGTTTGCTAGAAAGGTGTTCAAAAGTTCCAGAGCACTAAATAATCTGCTTGAGCAGAAGTCTGCCACCAACATGGGGACCCAGTCTGGCCCCCGATGAGTTTGGAGTGGAGGGAGACCCTCTCGTGCAATCCTCAGGGGCCTCAAAATATAACAGAAACAACTGAACTAACCTGGGGAAGGACACCATAGCACCCCGGAAGATCACTGTCATTAACAAGTTTCACCATCATCTGATATGCGAACTTCAGGAAACAACGTCCAAAATCCAGGATGGGATTAGCCACATGCAACGGAGGTGTGCTGCATCTAAATAAACAGAGAAAAAAGCTTGTTTATATCTGACACATAGGAAGACAAAAAATAACATACCTATTATTATAAAGCAGAGGTTCATCAGACATCTGGCACTAGAAATCACAAAGGCCAGATTTCTAAGACACCAAAGTGAAGATGTGAGATACAGACTCTCACTAGGCACTAACAGTACTCAAGGAATGGAGAGATCTCTTACTCTGCAAATTTTGCTAGTAGCCTGGCTTTCCCAAGCTTTTAAGTGCCAAGAAAACCCTGCCGCAAGAGCTCTGCTGCACGAAGGTCAGACTTGTACCTGTTACTAGTGCCATAGATGCTCAAAAAGTCCAAATGGACCTCGGACAAGTCACTTTCACTTAGTCTCAGCTCCTTAGCAGTACAATGGTAATCCTGTTGTTATTGAAGCCTAAGGAAAAAGGTCAGCTGTTTTAGTCAGTCCAGAATCTATCTCTGTGCACCTCAGATCCTGGTTTCAAAGGCCCTCTCAAACTGCCTCTGGTAAGCCAGCTCTGGCTGTGTACAGTAATGGCAGTGCTAAGGATTCCAACAAGCTCTTGAGAACACAACCAGGCCTTGCTTCAGCAGAACAGAAAAAAGTCAAAAAGATCCCTACTAGGGCAACTCCTCCAAGGCTGGTGTGCCTGGGTAAGTCAGCTGCACTGCAAGACGTCACCCATATCTGAGCCTCCTGTGCCCTTGCAAGCCTTTAAAAGTTCTTCATAAATCAAGATAAGCTGCCATTCAAGTGCATCCTCAGCCTGCAGCCAAATGTGTTTAGGATGGCAGCCTTGCTGTATTTGATGTGCAGGAAAGTCACAACCAGCTGGGCTGTAAAATGTGTGCAGAGACAAGTGGGCCTCTTTCTTCTTTGAGTGCTACCTTATCCTGACTTGCTCTAGTTTATAACCTTGTCGAATTTGGCTACAACCAGGTTGAATCTCACCAAACAGGAGTGAATTAACTTCACTGATTACTTCATGTGATACTTCTTCATATATATGAGCTTTGTTCACCATCAATGTGGTGTTTGTATAGTGATGAAAAGGCTTATGATAATTGACATTTGAGTAAAATATCAAATGATTATAACTGCAGTTGTATTGCTATATACAGATTGCACAATCAGCTCATTTGCCCTAAAGTTACTTACATGCAAATAATTGGGCTAGGGATCAGGTTACTAGGCTCACAGTTTTACCATGAAAATTCCCCTTCCACATTGGCTTGCTCACTGACACTTTAATCCTAAATGTCTGTGCCAGCAGAAGGCCACTATAGGGGCAGCATAATGGTCTGTTTTAGGCTGCTGAGGTGGCATATATTTATTTATTTATTGCATTTGTATACTGTCCTATAGCCGAAGCTCTCTGGGCAGGTTTACAACAATTAAAAACATTAAAAACAAATATATTGGCCCCATCCTAAGCTACTGGCTGAAATAAGTCCTTTGCTGGCTGACCTTTGCCCCTCTCTGCCAGGTTTGCTTAAAATGTGGAATAATCCAGAATTAGACAAGAGAGCAGTCCAGGCAGACAGATGTTCAGATGGAAACGAGTGTGTGGTGCCTCTGCCAGCACAGAGGAGGTTTGCAAGGCAGAAAGTGCCACACCAGATTTGGACTCAAGAACCCAATGGCTTTCCCAGCAGGCAAGAGAGTGCGAGTGAGTTAAGCCTCTCGCAGCACACCTGCACATACTGCTGCTACTGCTGTATAAACTTCAGGGGCTCCTGGAGGGCCATTGGAGGAAGAGGAGCAGTTGCAGTTGCTTCTAAACAGACTTGTCTTTCCAGTTTTATTGCAACATGTTTTGTTAATCCAGTGGTGGTGTAGTGATTAGAGCAGCCTTTCCCAACCAGTGTGCTGCCAGATGTTGTTGGACCACAACTCCCATCAGCCTCAGCCAGCATTGCCAATGGTCAGGAAAGATGGGAATTGTGGTACAACAACATCTGGATTAGAGTGTCAGACTAGGACCTGGGAGACCAGGGTTCAAATCCCCACTTGGTCATGAAGCTCACTGGGTGACCTTGGGCCAGTCACTGTCTCTCAGCATAACCTACCTTACAAGGTTACTGTGAGGATAAAATAGAGAGGGGAAGGAGCATGTACATCACTTCAAGCTCTTTGGAGGAAAGGTGGGATATAAATGTAATAATGATGATGATGATGAGAGGTTCGCCTGAAAAATGGTATATAAATATATTAAATAAATTTTTAAAAAATTAAAACTGGTGTGCCTTGAGGAAGGGATGAGGTCAGCCTGAGGGCTCTCCCTGACAGGTAAGCCAAAGTACTGCAGGCTAACGAAGAAAGGGTTTTTTGCTGCAGTAGCTAAGGAGACAAGGAAGCAAGCTAGCCAGACTCTAGGCCCTCCCAGCTGCTGGGGTAGCCATCCATTTAATGGTTTGGTGGGATGGACAGTGAGAGCACCTTCAATGACAACAGGCAGGGTAGACATCATTGGGGAAAGGATTACACCTATCCCAGAAGTAGAGGAGGGAAGCAGAGACATGAAGCAAGATATATGAGTGTGTGTGTCCCCTCCACCCTTTCCTTAGAATTACTAAAAGAACAAAGACAGCCAGGAGTCCACAACAGATCTTGTGTTTTCCTGGGTCCTCTCATTGGAGCAGCCACAAGCTCCCTCTTCTGCTGTGTCCTTTTGCATCCAGATATTCAAACAGTGGACATTATGAAGCTACAATGCCCTTCTAGTGCAGAACTGGGGCAAAGGATGGAGCCAGCACAACACACTGCATTCCAGCAGGGAGAGTAGTAAATACCTCGCTGTAATTGGCAGTGCTAGTACATCTTCTCCACTCCCCTTCACATCTACTACCAGTGCTGTTTCATATGTCTTCACAGTGTTGGAACATAAAGTCACCTGCCATTGGAAAGGGAAACAAACATTCTCATTACAAGAGCAAGATCCACAACAACAGCACAGAGTCTGACCAGCCCAAATTCCAGCCCCTGAAAGGCAGGCATGCGCAGGAGATATATGAAGTCCTGGGATGCTGGGGCACAGAGAAAGTTAAATGGAAGTTAGAGAAAAAAGAGTAAGGATTGCAACGAAGTGCTACTGGTGACAACATCCCTTAACAATCTTTATAGCACTGTGGGCCAGCTCTTATTCAGCTTGACCCACGCAAGATGTCTCACTTGCTAATTCTAATGTGTGAATTTCCATCCACAGAGTTTCCAAATATGAAGCCTATATCTGTTACCCTAAAAGAAGCCCCAGGATGAGTAGTTTCTTGTATGGCTCAACATTGCCTTGGTTTTGCAAATTAATGAAGGTGTCTGGCAATGCAAAGCAGGCAGTAAGGCCCACAGCAGTCACATGGATTGTGAAGTGGAAGGAGGGAAGCTTATACAACAGTATAAGCTTATGACTACCAAGAGGTTTTGGGTGGCCCACAGAGACCTCCCACAACAATTCTGTCACAAGTTGGTGGTATTTTTTTAAAATGAATGGGGGCAGTTTCCCACACATGCATACACCCACTTTCCCCCACTTTTTCTACAGATAATTACTTTCATTGGGGTTCCTTAAGTGCCTTCTGTTAATTTTTGTTGCTCTTAAGTCAATTGGGGCTTCTAAAAAACCCCAAACATCTGATTATTTCCTGTTGCTTCTTCAAGGTATACTCTTACTAGCACTACTTGTTAGCAGTCTATTCACTTCTATTCACTAACAGCTGCATTGTTTCTTTGATGTCTTTAGCAGCCAATGCTTAACAATCATCAAAGCGGGAGAAACAATGCTGCCAGCAGTGAATAAAAGTAAGGAACTCAGCATTATCCATTGATCACATATTGAGCAAATTAAATGTATTTGGGGAAATTTTGCTGGGGGAAGAGGGACTTTGAAAGGCTGGTATTAAGGAAAAATCAATTAAAAGTAACGAAAAGAAAAACAGTAAAGAAAGTAGAATGAGTTTGTGAGGGATTAGGAATTGTACAGAGTAATTTGGTAGAAGATGATGATGATGTCCCCTTTTCTGTCTCAGCCATGTGCACTGTACCATGTGAGTTTCAGACACTTGACCATGAATCAATATGCCCCGTGGCCCAAAAAAGGTTAGTTTCCCTATTATACAAGGTAGCATATAAAGCAAGTTTAGCCCAGTTTTCAGTTGGGGAATTTCCCTTTTGGCACATTCCACCTGTAAAGTGATGTTCTCTTGGAACCCTCCAAATCCCACAGAATTTCCCCTAGAATTTTTAGGGGTTGATTTGTCTTCCAAATTCTAGGGGCTGATTTTGCCCATTAGAAGGCCAGTGCTGATGCAAACTGTGAGAAGGGAAGAGTGTTAAGGATTTGGAGCAGGGTTGCCAACGTTTTGGGGCCTGCGGGCACATTTGCAAACTGGAGAAACTGCCAAGTACACTACACACACCCTGCAACTAAGCACACAATGCAGCCTATGTTATTTATTTGTTTATTTAACGCATTTATATACTGCTTCTCAGCTGGACCTCACAAAGCAGTTTAATGTTTATAAAAATATTTATATACCGCTTTTTTATTAAAAAAGCAGTTTACTATATAAACACATAATAAAACCATACAACTTACAATCAGAAATCAATTAACTAATTATTGTAGAAAGATATTGTCTCAATTGCCTGCATAAGCCTGGTGACACAGAGAAGTTTTCAGAATCAGAATAGACAATGCCTACTGAATATCTATTGGAAGAACATTCCACAGGACTGGGCTGATGACACTAAAAGCTTGAGTTCTTGTTGTTGTCAGATGAGCCTTGCCAACTCAGGGGTTGTCCAATGATGTTCTGGCAGGTGATCTCAGTAATCGAGCTAGGATATAAGGGTTCAGGTGGTCCCTCAGGTATCCTGGACCTAAGTTGCTGTAAATAAATCCAAGGACCTTGAACCTGGCTCAGTAAAGGATGAGTAGCCAATGCAGATGTTTTAACAATGGTGTCACATGTTGTCAGCCATGTGCCCCCATCAGCAGTCTGGCCACTGCATTCTGCACCGGCTGGAATGTTTAAGCCAATAGAATGGTTCTTTCAAGCCTAATTTCAGTGAGGAGGGAGGGGATCCTGTGGGCACCAGGGAAGATCTCTCTGGGTACATCTGTGCACACAGATGCCATGTTGGCAACCCGATTGGTGTGTAGCAGAAAAAATCTGTATCTTTAAAAGTTTGGTCAACTAAATGTCAACTGGATACCTATCATTTTCTTTAGAAGGAGCTTGTCTGCTCCAACCTACATGTGAAAGCACATATTTCCCTAGGATGAATGGGAATCTGTCATTCTATGACATGTGTGCTGTTAACTAGTGTACTTAATAAGATATAGTGGGGGAAAGGTCTGGCATTCTGACTTACTGTCTATATGGAGTGTGAATATTGTGTCCTCCAATGACCCCCAGATGTGATGGCTGAACACCTCACAAAAACTCATCCAATTTCTCCTCTATGAACTGTCATTTCTGATTGAGTGATTCATGTCCAAAACTGAACCAATCCCTTTCCTTCCAAGCTACATTGGGGCTGGCAGTTCTCAGTGCTATATAGATAGGGAGATGTGGAGTTTGGTTGGAGATACACGACTTTGGCCTTGGAGGGCTAGAGTGCCCAGAAAGCCAGCACAGAAAAACCTTCTCTGTTCTTCTCACAGGGGCAACAGGAGCTGCCTTGGAATCATTTCCCTTTTCCTTTTCAAGAAGCAGCTCACATTGCCATTCTTTCTGTCTGTCTTTTCCCATATTTTCTTCTAAACACCTGTGCACTTTGATTTCCTTAAATGAAAGCTGTTTTATTTCATGTTTAAAATTCTGTGCCTGGGTTGGGGATAAATTCACACTCAACCCTACTCCCATCACAACTAGCAGATGCTGCTAAGGGATTTGCACCTTCCCCAGTTAAAAGCGGTCCTTTTGAAAGGAGATTTGGACACACACACACCAAATGTCAGGGGCCTATTTTGTGCAATTGTTATGAACAGCTGGGTAGTTACAGCTTTCTGAGGTAATGTTTAAGATGTCTGGGAATCCCAGCTTTTGCTCCCAAGCCGCCATCAGGGGGTGAGGCAACCCTAATGTGGTGATGGGAAAGAAAAAGGGGTTAACAAATGGCCTTAACTGATAGTAGCAAGGAGAGAAGGCAGGAGGGGTATTCCGCAAGGACCAGTAGCCTAGGACAGCATGGAGCAGAGCTTGGACAAGAATTATTGCAGGAAAGGGAAGGTCTTTAAGATGCTGAAAAAGAAGCCGGAGTTACCCGTCATTTGGATCCAGGAGGTGAGCACTCCCTCTGTTTATTCTAGCCAGCTTGTCCAGGTCCTTCCAATGTGAATAGCACTAACATTACTGTAACTGTCAATTGCAACTCAATCATTGCTTCATAGCTTAGTGAGCATTTCTATTACAATCTAACTTCAGCACAACTCCTGTCATCAATTTGCTCCAATTCAGGTTCCATCTGCTGCACCTGAGGACAGACAGTGGTGTAAGTGGCACTCTACCTGTATGTCCATGAGTCCTTGTGAACGGATGGTACCTCGGCTGGGAGTGATGGTAAATTCCTTGGGCTTTGCGCCTCCACAGTGTGCCTTCCTCCATGTTGGCCTTGAGATGTCAGAGGCTTGATTTTGACTCATGACACTTGGGCCTCCAGTGCCATCTCCTGGGACACGAAGGCTAAAGGTCATGGGCACCAAAGAGGTGTTGCTGAGGCAGCAGGACAGGGTGTGAGGAAAACCTGCAACAGAGTGTTGTCACCCACATATGATGAATGAGTTTCATGAAGGACAACCAAGGACCCCCGATCCAACCCTTTTTCACAGTCAAAATTTTCTTTTAGGAAAAGGGGGATGTGACTATGGCATGCCTCCATAGGACTATGCTATTGTTTAAATAGCAATAGTCACTCAGTGTGTAGAATCAACTCTCCATCTAGATGTATGTGTCCTGAAGAAATAATCAGATGTGGTTTGCAAGGAGGGCAAGGTTTCTAGCCATACACAACATGGGAAGGCAACCTCCTCACTCCTCAGTTTCCAATCTGCACTAGACAAAAATATCTCTCAAGCCCAAATAGAGTGATGAGTCAAGATCTGCTCAGGAGAAGTTCCATAAATTCCTTAGCAAGGAGTTCCAGAACCCGGGAACAGCTGGTGATGAGGCTCACTCTTGCGTTCCTGCTAAATGTGCTTCAGAGAGAATGGCCTCTCCTGAGGATCTTAAAATCCAGACAGGCCTATACGGGAGAATATAACATCACCTGGTCTCAAGTCTTGGAAGGCTTTGTAAGTCATAACCAGCACGTTGAATTGTTCCTGGAAACAGTCTGTTAGCAAGTGAAGCTATAGTAATATGGGAGTCACATGCTCTTGATTTCCATCCCTGGTTAATATATTTTTATTTAATTAAAATATTTCTAGACTGCCCTTCCTCTAATAGGATTTCAGCAAAGTGTACAATGGGCAAAAAAAAAAATCATAAATACAAAATACAATACACGAATAACAAGTTAACAAAATGTTAAAGTAAGACACAGCAGTGGAACTAAAAAACTACGAGACAAACTGAAACTATACTAGTTACATGACTGAGTAAATACAAACATCCCACCCCCAAGATTGAACTTTTGGCACCAGTTACAAAAGACAGCCCCTGATTTTGGAATGCCCTTTCCATTCAGGGCCAATCTCTCTCATGAGGATTAAAAAAAAGTCACAAATTGCTGCAGAAATATGGAGATCTAAATTTAAAATTAGAAAGAGAGAACCGAAATGGACAGATCCTGTCATCCTTCCAGATCCTGTCCCACTGACGACAAGATGTAACTCTGCAGGACTCCATAGCGTAAATGCATAAATGGAGCATCTCTTAATTAATCCATACGTTTGGAAAACTTTGGCTGGAGGCTGACCAAGACTGGAGCGTTCTTTTTTGTTGCTATGTGGAACATCTTAATTTCGGCTGGATCTAAGTGCCCAAGCTTATGCTTGCATGTTATCTGTGTATGCATCAATTTTAAATATATCAACAAATGTTTAAATTGTAATGTTTCAGACTAGATGAAAGGAAGGGAAACTTGCAATTCCTTAACTCAAGCATTTGTTTTGTGCCTATTTATTTTTGTCAATGATAGCTGTTGGACTTTTCTTTTTAATTTGCTCATTAGAAACAAAGAGGTGAGGGACAAAATGAAATAGCGTGGAATGTTGGAAAAGGCACAGTAAGTAATGAGTTCTCTTAAACGGCATGAATATGGGGCAGAGCACGGCTGGACATGGTGATGTCAAGCACAAATATGCCTTCAGTCACGCCACTATCAATTTCACATTTAAACTTCAGATCATCTTTAGTGAGGGTGGGACACAGGAACCAGGATCAACGCTGAAATGGAAACTATCTGAAATAATGCACCAGGAGTATATTGGGAAAGATGGGTTTGCAGCTAAGAAAGAGGGAAAGGAATCTGAGTCTGCAGGGATAGCAGGGAAGTTGAACAGCTACACTGAAAACAGGAACACATCAAAAGCTCCACTGGACCAGACCAACAGCTCATCTATTCCAGCAACAGTGGCAATGACATGCCTTTGGGAAGTCCATAAGGGATATGAAGGCAACTGTCCTTTCCCTATAGGGTGACCCCTCATGGGTGATAGTAATGTGACAAGAGCAACTCCCATTTAGTCCTCTTTGCATGGACAGAGAGATAGAAAGATAGTCTTCCTAGCTGCCTAGGCTGCCACTGACCTGCACTCGTCTTTTCTGTCTGTCTTCCTTCCGTGTAAATTGATATATCTCAGGGAGCTATTCACACCTTTGACTCACCTTCCTGTTTTTTCTATTCTCTGCAGACCACCAGGAAGAAGGAGCCATGCTCTCTTTGTCTCCTCTCCTCTAGCATGAGGGGCAATGTCCAGTCATGGCCATTACAGCCTCCAACTTACTTAACTAGATACCACCTTTTCTATCCAGTATGTATTTCTATTAGTAAAATAGTCTTTTCTTATTTTTGAAACCAAGTCTAAGTCTGAGTGATTTAAAGCAAGGTAAAAGCTCGTGTTCTCTCAGGTAAAATCACACCCACGCAGCACAGAGCACTGAGCAAGCTACACTAAGCTAAACTCTGCTAATTTACCAAAAACTCTAATTGGTCTAATAGCTATTGGACAGCCATCAATGGGATGGTATCAGAGATGGCAGGTTCAGAGGCAGTCTGTTTAGCTATCATAGCTAACAGCTGTTGAAAGATATCAGTTGGTCCAATTTTTAAAGAAAAAACTTTAAAAGTCAGTTACCATTATTTCTTCTTATGATCATGAATTACATAAGTAAATTATGCATTGTATGAAGGACTTTCTTTTGTCTGTCCTGCAACTAATCCCAGACAACCCTAAACTTTCCCAATACGACACCCAATATTATCTTATTTTTCTTTTTTTTAAAAGTTGAACTTTAAGAAATTATACATAAAATACATGATACTAAGCAGTCCCATAAGCATAAATCAATAAAATTGATTACATAGGAGAGTTTGTTTAAATTGTCATCTTCCCAGTGTAGATCTCCACATTTAACCATGAGAAGCTGGAGGATTATGTATGTGGTCTAAAGAGTTAACAAACTGAATAAAGGGATACCATGTGGTATCAAATCTATTTTTGTGGGCTCTACCTATTGCTACCCGTATTTGTGATGTTAAGTTCTCAGCCAAAACTATCTCCCACACCCTATTATACCATGTGTCTACAGAGTGCCCTTTGAGTGTTTGCCATTTGTGTGCAATCTCGCATCTGGCTGCAACCAACAGTAGTTCTTTGAATAATATATCTTGATTTGAATTAATGAAAAGATTTAATAATGTTAGTGCTGGGCATAAGGTCACAGATTGTTTCATAATTAGAGCAATCTCTGAGAAAATCATTACCCAAAAAGTCTGGACCCAGGGACAATCCCACCACATATGTATGTACGATCCACGTGTGCCACATTGCCTCTAACAGTCAGGACTGGCAGAATTGGTGATGTGAGACAACTTGAGTGGAGTCATATACCATTTATGTACAATCTTTAAAGAATTTTCTTGGATTTGAGCAGATATAGATTTGAAGGGACATTTGGTCCATATAGCATTCTATTGCTCCACTTCTGTTACAATGTTAAGTTCCTGGCCCCACATCAGCTTGGTGCCTATGAGTGAGCCCATTGATTCTGATAGTAGCACTCTGTAAATCCTAGAAATTAGTTTTGTGGATCTTTCTATGCTAGTAGGATTAAATTTTCAAAGGCAGGAAGAGGTCTTGATGCCTGTTCCATTACTATAGGGTTAAGGAGGAAGTGGGTTAGTTGATTACAATGGAACCAGTTTAAGTTAACTCCTGGGATGCGATTTTTCACTACATTTCCTGACAGTGCCAAGTTGTTCTCATATAGGTCTTTCAGCCTATATAGGCCCCTCACTTCCAACACTGACCGTTTAAATATTTCTCCTGCCTGAGAAAACAAGGGATGGAAGGCAAATGGTGTTAGCGGGGAAATTGGTGGTGCAAGCTTCCTGCTCCAAGACTTCCAGACCTTAAGAGTTAATTTTAAGAATGGGTTATCTATGTTAATCATTTTCTGTTCCTTGGGGAGAAATGGCAAGGCCCTGTAGAGTGGATTGGTTATCAGTCCATAGTTTGTTTGTTTCATTGTGCACCAAGGAACACATCTGTCACAACTGAAAGGCATCAAAGTAATACTGTAGGTGCAATATCCCGAGGCATCCCCTGCATCCCATGTTATACTGTATCTTGTTGCTGATTCTAGGTTTTTTTGCCTCCATGTATAAATCTGCTAAGCAGTAATTGCCACATGTGCATTTTTTTTGTTAGGAATAGCCACCAGGAGAGTCTGGAAAAGGAATGAGAATTTGGGTAGAATAGATATTTTTACTGCCCCTATTTGACCCAACCATGACATATTCAGTTTGACCCATCTCCTGAGTTCCGGACAGATTTGGAGTAACGGGGGTAAAATTCTCTGTTCCTAAATGCGCTAGATTTTTGGTTAAGAAGACCCCTAGGTATTTAAGTCTTTAAGGGCACTCCTTGAAACCAGACAGCCTCCTAATCTGCCCCCTCACGTCTAGTGGTACTCCTAGATACATAATCTCAAATTTGAATATATTAATTTTGAATCCTGATACGCTACCGTAATTAGATAAGACCTTTAATATTTCACCAATTGCTTCTTGTGGGTTTGACAACATCAAGGGTATACCATCTGCAAATAAACTGATGACATGCTGAGATCCATTGATGAAAGGGCCAACAACATGTGGATTAGAACAAATGGCAATGGCAAGTGGTTCTATACATATTGCAAATAGGAGTGGGGACAATGGGCATCCCTGTTTCACCTCACGTCATATTGCAAACCCCATTGAATCAGGGCCGGTTTACATTGCTATTTAATGTGAAATGGGTTCTGCTTGCATGCCCGTTTAATTTGCAGCGATCACATGACGTAGGAGGCAAACAGAAGGCATTCTGCTGCTTTTAGCTTTTAATCCACAACAAATAGATCCAATTTTAATCCGAAAAGAGAAGGAAAAACCGTCTGTGCTTCGCATCTCTAGGGGCTTGTAGAAGCTTAGCTCCAATGCTTTTGTGAGTCCACGCCCACTCCTTCCTCCTCCCTTTGTTATGTCATTTTCCTGCTGGCTCCCGTTCTGCAAGCCTGCTGCAAACAGTGTTTTTTTCCTTCCCCCCCTAACTTGTGCAAAAAAGCATAACATTGTTCAAACAAATATTTGTATTTCTGCTGGATTCTGAAAATACAAATAATCAAACTTGAGGATTTTTTCTTTTTTAAAAATGAAACTTACTCTGGAATAAACTAAGCATGCTTGGTTGCCAAGGTAACCAGAGGAAGTGATAGTCTGACCTTAAGAGGGTGTGGTCATTAGGAAGCTGCGTGATTACCCTTTCCCTTCAGTATGAACGGAAAACAGCGATTGGAAGGTAGGAAGTGTGATATTTAAACTCCCATCGCAATGGAAAACGCTTCATCTTTAAAACGGACTTCCACTCCTGTGTGAATGAGCCCTCAGTGCCATTGACCCAAACAGTTGCTGTTGATTTGTTATAAAGTTACATATGGCATCTATAAAAGATTGTCCCATGTTGAGTTTAGACATTAGTGCTCAAAGATAATTCCAGTTCAATCTGTCAAAGGCCTTGAAAGTGTCTAAAGACAAAAGAGCTAAGGGGGAGCCCAATGTTTTACTGTGATGCAATACATTTAAGAGCCTTCGAATTGGGTCAGAAATTTGCCTGCCTGGCATAAAGCCAGTTTGATCTGGGGAGATGTATTGAGCAATAAAAGTGTTTAGTCAAGAAGCTAGAATAGATGTGAATAATTTTTCGTCTTGATTTAGCAAGTTAATGGGTCTATAGGACTCTGCCAATGTCTGGTCCTTTCCTTGTTTTGGAAGGGCTATGATCCTAGATTGATGCCAGGAGGGTGGGATTTGCCCTCCATCCAGGATATCAGAAAAAAGAGAGGCTAGGTGAAGTCCTAAAAGTTTTATAAAAAACTTTTTATAAAAGTTTATTCCAAAACCATCTTTTCCTAGTGCTTTATACTTTTTGAGGGTTTTTTTATTGCAGCCAGTAGGTCCTCTGCGGTGATGGACTGATTTAACAAATACAGTAGGGCCCCGCTTTACAACGCTTCGCTTTACTGCATTCCGCTAATGCAGCGGTTGTCAATTGCAGAAAGGCCCCGCTTTTACAGCACTTGTTCCGCTTTTACGGCGTTTTTTTGCCGTCGGGCTCCATTTTGGTCAATGTTAGTCAATGGGTTCCGCTTTACAGCGGTTTTTGCTTTACAGCGGTGGTCCGGAACGTAACCCGCTGTATGAGTGGGGTCCTACTATACCTGTGGTCATCTGTGAAGGGGTCATGGGTATCTCTTGTAAAAAGTTATTAATGGCTTGCACTGATGTTTCAGAGTAGAGATCAGAGTAAAATTCAGCAAAAACATTACTGATACTTTTGGAGTCAGTGATTAAACCCCCATCCTTGGAATGGATGGAGTGAATGTTCCTTTCCTCCTGTCATTTTCGAATATAACTAGCAAGCAATTTAGAGTTTTTATCCCCGAATTTGAAGTATTTTTGTTTGGTATACATCAGTTGCACTGAAATTTTTGTTAATTCTGTTCTTCAAGCCTTGCCCTTTTTTGGAGGAGTGATTGATGGTTCCTGGACCCCCCCCTTGCTTTTGTGATCTAACTCTAGATCTTTAATTTCCTTTAGAAGCCTATCTCTTTCTAATTGGTTTAATTTCTTGTGTGCCTTAAGTTCGCTGATACAACCCCCCCAGATGACAGATTTCATTGCGTCCCATACAATTGAGGGAAACAAATAGCATGGGAGTTCATATCAAAATATTCTGTAATAGATTTTTCTAAATTATCCTGAGACATTTTGTTTTGTAACAAGGAAGGAGAGAGTCACCAGATGGGATTATGATGGTGTGTAGAGAGGCAATGCAGCTGGGCCCAGATGGCAGCATGGTCAGACACTTCCATACAGCTAATTCCCGCATCAATCAGTTTATCCCACCAGTTGCTAGAGGTAAGAATATAATCTAATCTTGCATAATTTTGAAATTTTAGGGCAAAGCAAGTGTAATCATGGTCAGTGGGGTGAAGAGTTCTCCAGACAGCAATCATTTGAAATCGGGACAATTATTTTGAAAATGAGCGGTGGGGTTAACTATCTGAGCCTCTCGGTCTTTGCCTGTCCAGTTTTGGTTGCTTTACCATATTTAAATCTCCCCCAAGAAGCAGTTCTCCCTCCCTTAACAGACTCAGATCCGTAAGGGTCTGCTCAAGGAAGGAGAATTGATTTGCATTTGGACTATGAACTGATGCAAAAGTGATTAACTTACCATCTAAGGTGCCTTTAACAAATATATACCGGCCTTTGTCATCTTTTTGAGAAAATATTAACTTAAAGTTAAGTGTATGAGCCAAGAGTAGTGCAACCCCCCTAGACTTAGATGTGCTGGGGAGGTAAATTGCTGGGGATATTGCTTATGTTTCACTAGGGAGTTTGTGAGATGTTTGTGATGTGTCTCCTGCAGAAATACCACATCAGGCGAATCTCTACAGAGAGCATTCAACACCCTGCGCCTCTTAACTGGGTTGCCTAGTACCCAAACATTAAGAGTCAAACCTTTTAAAGTATCCAAACCCGGAATGCGTTCTACCAACTTCGGTTGGTGGCCCAGCTACGTCCCTATCTGGACAGAGAAGATCTCACCTCAGTTGTTCATGCTCTGGTAACCTCTCGATTGGACTACTGCAATGCGCTCTACGTAGGGCTGCCTTTGAAGACGGTTCGGAAGCTACAGCTGGTGCAAAATGCGGTGGCCAGACTAATAACGAGGACCAGGCGGTCTGAACACATAACACCTGTTCTGGCCCGCTTGCACTGGCTACCTATATGCTTCCGGGCCAGATTCAAAGTGTTGGTTTTAACGTATAAAGCCTTATACGGCCCGGGACCACAATACCTTTTGGAACGCCTCTCCCGATATGAACCTGCTCGTACACTACGCTCAACATCAAAGGCCCTCCTCCGAGTTCCGACTCATAGAGAAGCTCGGAGGATGGTAACAAGAACTAGGGCCTTCTCAGTGGTGGCCCCCAAACTGTGGAATAGTCTTCCCGAAGAAGTGTGCTTGGCGCCGACATTGCTATCCTTTCGACACCAAGTCAAAACCTTCCTATTTTATCAGGCATTTTAGTTTTTCTTAAATATGTTTTAATTGGTTTTAGATTATGGATTTGCATTTATATTTTTTGTATTGTTCTATGTGATTCTATTGTATTTATTATATTTGTTGTACACCGCCCAGAGAGCTATGCTAGTGGGGCGGTATAAAAATTCAATAAATAATAATAAAATAAAAAAATAATAGCGGTATCTTATGTGGAGATCTTGGATTCTGCTTAGTATTTTCACAATAGAACTTAAAACTAATGAAGAACGTTAAACAGTTAAACCTTATAAGAGAACATTTCTTCAACAAGTGTGCCAGATGAGAGCACCAACCAAAGATACTCCCATAATGAAGGGAAAAAATCCAACGTTCAGACAAGTGGAGATCCAATAAGGAGCTCCTGCAAGGGTTAAGACTCATCCCTAATGGAAGCTCCCCCCTGCACTACTAGTAACAAGAGTAGTAGATTCTTTGCCAGAATACCTCAGATAATTAGTATAAAATATAGGCTAACTATGTTTTTTGAGAAATGGAAGAGGTTTCTTTGAGCAGGTCAGCATTGTTTGAGGTATTGATGTAACGCGTAGCTCCTGCTGTGGAGAAAGTCTCAGTCCATTTAAATCTTCTTTTCTTTTGTGCCTTCTGAGGTCTGGGTTTTCCATGCCAATTCAAGTTGCTGTCTGCGTCTGAGCTGTCATCATTGGCTCCCCGCATAGGAGAAACCGATCCCAGAAGACAGAGAATGTTTCTCATGCTTTTATGGGTGGAGACTCGGTGCATTACGCCATCTATAGTGGTGTGCAAGTGGAAAGGAAAACCCCATCTGTATTTGATTCCTGCCTTCTGCAGCTTTCCCATGTAGGGGCGAAAATCACACCTGCGCTGAAGGGTTTCAGGGCTTAGGTCATGAAGAAGCTGAATAGACAGGTGTTCTAGATTTTGAGCTTGCTTCAAAATGTCATCTTTAGTGAGCTGTTTTTGAAAGCAGAGAATAATATCTCTTGGGCGCTTTCTATTTGGGGGTTTTTCAGAGCTGTTTCGGAAGACAGTCACTATATCAGTTTCCACTAATCCTTCTGTCTTTAATGTCTCCCTTAACCATTGGAGTATAAAAGATTGTGGATCTTGTTGTTCAGGGCTTTCAATAAGTCCACGGATTTTCAGGTTTAAGTGACGTCTGTCATTCTCTGCCTTCGATGGCTTCCAGTCGAAGATGTAGACTGAGATTGGCTTGAGATGGAGATTTTATTGCTAAGTCCAGGATCTTTCCTGCCATAGTTGCAACTTCAGAAGGGGTATTCTCTACCTTTGTTATTCTGTCGTCCAAGGGTTTAATAGCTGCTTTCCATTCTGTTGTAAGATCATTTTGAAGTTTATCAAATTTGGCTGATATTTCTGCTAAGAGAAATGTCACCATTGCCTCGTCTTTTTTTGATAGTTTCGCTTGCTTGGCGGCCATGTTGGGCCCGTCTTCATCACTGTCAGAAACCTCCGACGCAGCTACTTGCTCCCTTGACTCAAAGTAGGTCTTCAAACTTTTTCTCGCTGTGATTGCAGTCTCTGTTGCATATTTTAGCAGATGGTGATAAAGTTGCAAAGATTTCACAAGATTAACGGGTGATCTGGTCAGTAGGTTAATGGTAGAGGGTAAGAGCTCACAGATTAAGCCTCCATCTTCTCCGGGTGACACCAGTACTCCCCTTGTTATTTTTCTTTATTTGCTATTCTTCCCCAACTTTTGATTCTTCTCTGCCCCTCCATCTCACCTACCTTTGTTAGGCTCCCTTGAAACACCTTTCTTTTGAACCACACCTTAAAACCCAGTTGGCAATCACAATTTTCTGGAGAAGAACCAATACCTCGCCTGGACAACACTCTCTGCTACCCGTACCTAGTCCTGTATGTATGATTCAATGGTCTGTTGACTGTAATAAAATTTTATTTGATACCTAGTCCTCCCCATTCTGTTCTTTCTACTCCTGCCAAATGCATGCTCTAAACCAGCCTTTCCCAACCTGTCACCCTCCAGGTGGCCATGCTGTATGGGAGTTCCAAAACATCTGGAAGGCTGCTCTAAGCCATCTGGACATGAACAGAGGAAATCCCTTCTCAGAGTGTTGGTAGCATACAAATCCATCATGATCTTCATGTCCTGCTGCATGTGAGCACCTGGGAGGTGGTATTCTCTTGATTTTGTTGGAAAAAGAATGCTAGACTATTAGATGGACCTTGGCCTGATTTGAACAAGGCATCTCTTATGTCCTTTAAAGTTGGGGCTTATCTACATGGCCGCATTACTTCATACTAAAGATAGCACCATTTGCTATTTGCACTGTCCACAGCTGCAAACACAGTGTTTTCTATTCACACTGAGGGAAAGGATCAATCACACAGTTTCCTAATGACCACACCCTCTAATTTAACATTTCCACTCCCTCTGGTTACCTGGCAACTGAACATGCCAGGATGGTCTACCAGTTAGTTTCATTTAAAAACGAGAACAACCCAGAAGTGTGATTATTTGTATTTTCACTGATACAATATAGCTGAAATACCAAATCTTTGTTTGAGCAGTGTTATGCTTTTGCACACAAGTTAAGGGAAAAAGAAAAGAAAGGCACCATTTGCAGAAAAAAAATGCTAGCAGAACAGGAGAGAGCAGCTGTAAGTTGCTCTTCAGCCCACAGGAAATGAAATGAAAGGAGGAAGGAGGAAGGAGTGGGCATGGAGAGAGGAACAATTGACACATTCACCTAAAAGCATTGGAGCAAGCACTAGAGATATGGAGTGAAGCCTTTTTTCCTTCCCTTTTCACATTATCAGAGGATTGGGTTAGTATGGATTTACAGGAGGAAACCTGTGTGATAGCTTCTGTTTGCCAGTAACATTATGTGAACCATGCGAATTAAAAGGGGGTGCAGGTAGCAACAAACACACAGTAAACCACCATGTAGATGAACCCTCAGTCTAGCCCACAACTAATATTCACAACTACCGTATATTCCGGCGTATAAGACGACTTTTTAACCCAGGAAAATCTTCTCAAAAGTTGGGGGTCGTCTTATACGCCCAGTCGTCTTATACGCCGGAATATACAGTATTTCTCCTGCTCGCAGCCTGGCCCGGCGTCCCCTCCCCTGAGGGGAATCCCCATTGCTCCTCCGTCCCGCCATCTCCGCCTCTTCCACCGCGGCGAAGGTGGCACCCTGCGCGGCCTCCTCCGCCGCAAAATGGCGGCCGGGGGGGGAGCAGCAGCAGCAGCAGCCTCCCCACGTCCTTCTCCTCCGTGGCGGCCTCGCCTGCGCCACCTCCCGCCGCTGCTGCTGCTCCTCCGCCCGCGGCTCCTCCTTGGGCGGCCAACGGCGGGCTGCTTTTGCTGCTCTCGCCGCCGCAGGCCGCGCCGGCGCCTCCACTGACGCACAACCACCGGGCGGCGGCAGCAGCAGCAGCGGGAGGCGGCGGAGGCGGGAACCCGCTGCTGACAGCTGCCCCTGCGGACTCCTCCTCGGCACCCTCCGCCGCCGCCTCTGCCTCCGGCCCGCTGGCGCAGTGGGAGCCGGCCTACAACTGGCAGGCGACGAAGCCGACGGTGCAGGAGCGCTTCGCCTTCCTCTTCAACAACGAGGTGCTCAGCGACGTCCACTTCTTGGTGGGCAAAGGCCGCGCCGGGGCGCAGCGCATCCCCGCCCACAGGTCGGTGCGGGCTATGGGGCGAGGGGGCGCTGGCCATGCAGGGAAGAAAGGGGAGAGGGACGCTGGCTTTTTAAACGGGGATCAGGGTCAAAAGTTGGGGGGTCGTCTTATACGCCCAGTTGTCTTATACGCCGGAATATACGGTAGTCTTGTTTTTAAAAAGGTACCTAAGAAACCTTAATAATAACAACTAAAATTCACAAATAGCACAATCTTACCAAAAGAGACGTCCCCAAAATTGAGGGATGGGACATTGAAATGAAATGTCGGTCCAATGACGCAGCCCCTGAGAGAGAAAACACAGAGAATAAGGTAGCAAAATGGGTCAAAAGCCAATGCTGCTTTCATAACAGGGCTCCTGCTGGGAGGAAGGGTGGGATATAAATCAAATAATAAATAAATAAACAACATGACAGAGAAAAATGGACTTTGGTTTAAATAGTTAGCAGAACTTCTAGGGCCTAAGCCTCCTACACTGTCTTTGTAACTCTCAAGCCTGGATGCCAGAGGAAAGGGAGGGAGTTATGCTTGAATTGTTACAGAATACAAAATCTAACGTCAGACTCACTCAAATGTAAAGTTTTTCTGTCCCTGAGGGATACATGGATACACCCTCATCTGTGTCACAGACTGTAGCCCAAGACAGCAGCAAAGACCTAAGACCATCCTTATCTGCATAGCCCCTTCTTGAACTGTGTTCCTTGATCATACTCAAATGTGATGGAACTCAGGAAGTGTTTGTCAGTATAGCTTTCTGTGCTCTTATCTCTGTGAAAAATGTTTTCTTTTTAAATGTCAGTTTTAATGCCAAACTTCACTAAGGATAAGCATGAAGCTCATTGACATAGTTTCTCTAGCTTACCTAATCACTAAGCTCACAGGCTGGGGAGATCCATTCACATTGAATCTGAACTCTTCATAGAAATGTCCCAGGATGGTAGAGCTGAAGGTGATCTGAATGGCTTGATGACCACCTGGCTCAATGATTCCTTCACTGGGCTGAAATGTAAAGCAGGAGCCCAGGGCTGTGGATGGCCACATCAGGTTGAAGAGGGCATCGATAGCTCCTTTGTTAGAGAGGATGGCCTGCAGCAGAGAAGGGAAGAAGATGAGGACAGGGAGGAACAATGCTTATCTCAAAGCAGCAACTGATTGGTGCTCCTGCTTGGAGCTGAAGAAAACACTTTATTTCACAGAAGCAAAAACCACATGTACTGTATCAGCAGTGGACACTTTTGTAATATTGGAAATTATTTATGAATATACAGATCGAGCATAAGTGGAGGCACAGCTTAAGTGCTCCAACAGGCAGCTGGTCCCACGTCAGATTAGTCAGCACCCCAAAATGCTGTTACTTGTCAGTGCCCCAACTCAGCTCTTTAACTCTCTTACTCTGTCTTAGGACCTAACTACACATCACACTGATGACATAATTAGTAACCACACTGTGCATTTTAAAAAAATTAAATTCTAGGCACATGGGGGGTGATTACAATGGGCCCCACAGCATACAATGAAAGGATGTTTAAGCCTTCCTCCCCAATCTGGATAAAAATTGCTTTCCCCACCACATAGGGGAGGACTTCCACTGGCACCATTGGGAGGGTTTCCCCAATGGCAATTGCCTTGCTTGACCTCCTTTCCTTGTGTACTGTAGTGCTGATCAGAATCCCAACCTGGTACATGATATTTAAACAAACAAATAAAATATTAAAACTCTTGAAATGGTTGCTAATCACTGCATCAATATAACATGCAGTTAGGGGCTTAGCCTTTCTTGAAAACTGCTGTTTCTGACTGCCATTTCCATTGTTACCCTTCATCACAGATGTCTAGATTACATCATCCTTGGCTAGGAATGGAGGAGGTTGGCTTCTATGAGCCAACAGTAGATAAAGAGTGCTGGACTTTAGAGCTAGGAGCTGAGTTCAAATCTATACTCAGCAACGCTGCTGACTGGATGGCCTTGGATAGCCAGTTTCTCTTAGCCTAAGCAACCTTCAGAGGATAAAATGATATAATTTCCCTGAGCTCATAGGAGGAAGGCACTGCACAGCTCTGACTAATAACAGGACTCACCTCATAACTGTGGGCTGATCCAACAAAAATTTTCCCAACATCCAGCTGGTCATAGTTGAAAAGCAGCTTGGGGGCCATGGCTTCCCCTTTGATGCGCAGAGGCAGCCTGGTCTCACGGCCTAAGGAGATGATAACCCACCTTTAGGATATGAACTTAATATACTAATTGGAAAGGCACGCTAAAACACAAAAAGGGAAACTGGCCTGACAGAAACAGAAGAGACAACATCTAAGAACGTAAGAACGCAAGAAGAGCCTGCTGGATCAGGCCACTGGCCCATCTAGTCCAGCATCCTGTTCTCACAGTGGCCAACCAGACGCCCATGGGAAGCCCACAAGCAGGACTTGAGGGCAAGAGCAGCACCCTCCCCTCCTGCAGTTACTCCTCCTGTGGCAACTGATTTTCAGAAGCACACTGCATCTGACTAGGGTGGCAGAGCACAGCCATCATGGCTAGTAGCAACTGATGGCCTTTCCCTCCATGAATTTGTCTAATCCTCATTTAAAGCCATCCAAGTTGGTGGCCGTCACTGCCTCTTGTGGGAGCGAATTCCACAGTTTAACGATGCGCTGAGTGAAGAATTTCTTTTGTCTGTCCTGAATCTTCCAACATTCAGTTTCATTGAATACCCATGAGCTCTAGTATTATGAGGGGGAGAAAAACTTTTATCTATCTACTTTCTCAATGCTATTCATAATTTTATACATTTCTATCATGTCACCTCTAACTCGCCTTTTCTCTAAACTTCAAACGCCCCAAATGCTGCAACCTTTCCTCATAGGGGAGTCACTCCATCCCCTTGATCATTCTGGTGGCCCTTTTTTGAAACTTTTCCAACTGCACAATATTCATTTTGAGGTGACACATCAAAAACTATACACAGTATTCCAAAAGCTGTAAACCACCCAGATAGCTTCGGCTATGGGGCAGTATATAAATGTAATAAATAAATAAATAAATAAAAGCAGCTGCACCGTAGACGTATACAACTGCATTATAATATCAACAGTTTTATTTTCAATACCTTTCCTAATGATCCTTAACATGGAATCTTCCTTTTTCACAGCTGCCGCACACTCAGTCAACATCTTTATTGCACTATCCAGTGAGGCCCCAAGATCTCATTCCTGGTCAGTCACTGCCATTTCACTCCCCATGACCATATATGTGAAATTAAGATATTTTGTTCCAGTATGCATAACTTTACACTTGTTTACATTGAACTGCATTTGCCATTTTACCACCCATTCACTTAGTTTAGGGAGGTCCTTTTGGAGCTCTTCACAATCACTTTTTGTTTAACAATCCTGAACAATTTAGTATCATCAGCAAACTTGGCCACCTCAGTCCTCACCCCTAACTCTAGATCCTTTGTGAACAAGTTAAAAAGCCAAGGTCCGAATACAGATCCTTGGAAGACTCCACTTTCTACAGCCCTCCATTGGGAGAACTGTCCATTTATTTCTACTTAATTCCTGATCCACAACAGGGCCTCTCCTCTTATTCCATGACTGCTAAGCTTACTCGGGAGTCTTTGGTGAGGTACCTTATTGAAATCTTTTTGAAAGTCCAAGTACTCTATGTCCACTGGATTACCTCTATCAATATGCTTGTTGACACTCTCAAAGAATTCTAATAGGTTAGTGAGACAGGACTTTCCCTTGCAGAAGCCATGCTGACTCTGTTTCAGCAGGGCTTGTTCTTCCATATGCTTGGTTAATTTGTCTTTAATAGTACTTCCTACCACTTTTCCCAGGACAGAAGTTAAGCTAACCGGCCTGCAATTTCTGGGATCTCTGTTTAAAGACTGGAATTGCATTGGCCACTTTCTAGCGTTCAGGTACAGAGGTGATCTGAGAGATAAGTTACATATTTTAGTTAGAAGATCAGGAATTTCACATTTTAATTGAGGTGTCACGTTAAAATGATGAAACTGAGGTTATCATACTTTGGACACATAATGAGAAGATATGATTCACTAGAAAAGACAATAATGCTGGGGAAAACAGAAAGGAGTAGAAAAAGAGGAAGACCAAACAAGAGATGGCTGGATTCTATAAAGGAAGCCACAGACCTGAACTTACAAGATCTGAACTGAGTGGTTGATAACAGATGCTATTGGAGGTCGCTGATTCATAGGGTCGCCATAAGTCAAAATCGACTTGAAGGCACATAACAACAAGCCCATATTGGAACCTTCAGTTGGTACAGAATTCTGTAAACCACTTCTCAGATCACTGGGAGCACATTAAACTAGAACTGACATTTATCTTCAACAGCTTGCACCCTGAATAATTTAGTGCAGTCTTCCCCAGCCTGGTGCCCTCCAGATGTTTTCAACAACTCTCACCAGCCCTATCACCTGCATCATCATACAGCCATTCTGATGGGAGTTGTAGTCCAAAACCATCTGGTGGGCACCAGCTTGGAGAAAGGAAGAGGTTACCTGCTCTTATGTCTTGTCATAACCCCTTTGCTTGGATCTACTAAGAATGTCCTCATAGGAAAGGGTACATGGAGAGGCATCCCTGAAGATTCACTCTTTGAGAAGCATCAGATCTTTGTATTGGCCTATATTTTAGCTAAGGCCAGGGTTACGACTTTAATTTAGTGGTTTAATGCTGGCATTGTCCTTTGAGCCCCTGCTGAATGACACTGAAATGCTTTTCTCCCTCTTATTGAACATTGCCAGTTTTCATGTCTGATTCATGCCCTTTGTAAACAGCAAAAGGGGATTATCTCTTGGTCACTTAGGAGCAGAGCTTGGAAAAGTTACTTTTTTGAACTACAACTCCCATCAGCCCAATCCAGTGGCCATGCTGGCTGGGGCTGATGGGAGTTGTAGTTCAAAAAAGTAACTTTTCCAAGTTCTGCTTAGGAGAAAGTTCCCTTGGTAGGTATGGCTGCTGCTATTTAGGCCCATAATACTAGTCTTTCCTGGGTAGCTATGTGGTTTGTGGGAGGGCTCAGTTGCTTTGTGAAAGAGAATCAACATGCACTGCAGACAGAAAAAGATTAAAAATGGTAACAGTCAGAAACCAGAGGGCAGTGATGGCTTAGTGGGGGAGCAAACATCCCATGTCCCCACACTTTAGGGACTCCAAAAACTTGTACAAAATCCTGCCTGCCTCCTTTATAGTCAGTCAGTCAGTAGCAGCCTGCCTTGTTTTTAACTTAGCAGCATTTCAGGCAGGCAAGTCCCTCCCTACAAAAACACAGGCCCTGAAGCCAGGCCCATCACAACAGGAGTCTGCTAGCTCCTTGACCAGGAGCTGTCCTTATGCCTTTTTTCTGCCTATGCCCAACTACCCAGTTCACTCAGGGTATCAGGAGGAGGCAGCAGCCATTCTGTTTTAGAAAGAGGAGAAAGGAGATGAGACTCACAACGTCACAGATACTGATTCATAATGCAACCTTAGCAGAGTGGAGAAAAATATTGTCCTTCAGCCTTTTCCACTGGCTCTAACTAGAAGCTGGAGAAGCAGTGCCAGGTGCAGCACTGGAAGGTAACTCAGTTGTTGCACAGAGTATCTGCTTAAGGCAGAGAAAATGCTGGGGCTCCTCCCCCATCCCAAATTCCTTGTGCAAAGAATACTTCAGGCTGCAACTTCCTTAACAGCAAATCCTACTGAATATATATAGTAAGACATTTCTAACTAAACATGCATAGGACCATTTTACCTCTCTTTTCCTCTGATTAGTATGTGGAGCAGTGGGTTTTAGGTAAGGGGGCATGAGGCAGAATTCATAGAATCATAGAATAGTAGAGTTGGAAGGGGCCTATAAGGCCATCAATCCAACCCACTGCTCAATGCAATAATCCAAATCAAAGCATTCCCGACAAAATTGTTACAACAGCATGTAGGATTTTATTTTGTTGCAGTAATTGTCCTGGCCGAACTCGAGGAACTCAGACATAGTTGCAGCTGTAGCTGTTCTTTTATTGAAGTAATAGAAAGTTTCCGTTCAGAAAGCTTCATGTATCTACCTACGGCTTACTTAGAACTCAGCATCCCTCTCTAACTAACTAGGCACAACTTGGCAGCATAAAGACATTGACTCAGCCACTAATCCTCCCCCTTCACCCAGCGTAAGTACAGCTGGGTTCCCCCCCACTTGCATGTACCCAGAGTCACAGTTGGAGGTGGGTGCGTAATCACGAACTCCTCCTGAGCTGGGTTTGTTGAATTTCCCACTGCATCCGCCTCCTGGAAGGAGATCAGTCCTGTCCTCTCCCTCTATGGGGGGAGAACTGTCTGGCGGCGGCAGCAGCAGAGGAGGAGTAAAGGGCTGGTCCAGGGGTCCCTCTTGGGGGTGTCTGGGACAGCTGGAGATGGCCTGTCAATGCCTGGAGTGGGGGCAACGCCTGGAGCGGGGGCAGCAACTGGAGCAGAGGCTGCTTTGACGTCCCACCCTTCACTGGGTCCTTTCCCAGCTGAGACATCCCACTCCAAGTCTTCCTTCCCCCTCCTGTGCATGGGTCCACCCCCACCTAGCATGGCTCACAACATTATTTATTAATTTTATTTATTTGTTTATTATTTGATTTATATCCCCCCTTCCTCACAGCAGGAGCCCAGGGCGGCAAACAGAAACGCTAAAAACTCTTTAAAACATCATAAAAAGACCTTAAAATACATTAAAACAAACCAATGTTAAAAATATTTTTTAAAGCTTTAAAAACATATTTTTTTAAAAAAAGAGTTAAAAACATATTATTAAAGAAAACGTATTAAAAGCAATTCTAACATTATCCCCCCTCTATGCTGCATCCCTCGCCACCCAGGTGGCCTCGGCTTGTCAGGGTATTCGTCATGGAATTTTCTCACCAAGCCTGGTGCATGGACATTGGACGCTTTCTCCCAGAATCATTCCTCCAGTCCATAGTCTTTCCAGTGGATGAAATGCTATAAATTCCCTCCACGTTGGCAGGAGTCCAGGATCTGTTCCACTTTGTATTCTTCCTCTTCATTGACAATGATCAACAGTGGAGTGGGTGTCAGATGCCTGGTAGGGGCTTGGAGTTTCCTCTAAAGTTAGCAAGGACCAGTGGAATACCGGGTGTATCTTCATGGAAGCAGGCAAGCGAAGCTGGAACACAACAGGATTGATCTGAGCCTCTACTTCGAAGGGTCTCACTCTCCTAGCTTCCAGCCTATGGAAAGATGCCCTCACGGACAGATGACTCAACAGCCATACCCTATCCCCCACCTGTATTTGAGGGCTGGCCTGTTGGTGTTGGTCAGCTACTCTCTTGTAAGTGGCCTTAGCTTTTGCCAGCTGCTCTTGTAGCAGCTGGGGAAATGCCTGCACCTCTTGAACAAACTCTGCTGCCGCTAGTACTACCAGGGAGGAGGTAGGTGTGGGGGAAGGCTCGAAGGTTGTAGCCAAAGTTTGCAAAAAAGGGAGTTTGCTGGGTAGAGGCATGAATCGAGTTATTGTAAAACTCAGCCACACAGACATCTAATTGTCCTGCTGGTAGTTCACATAGCAGCAGAGGTATTGCTCCAGGGTGGCATTCACTTTCTCAGTTTACCCATCTGTCTCGGGGTGGTATGATGACGACAGTTATAGTTCGCTCTGCAAGAGCTGCCACAAGGTATGCCAGAACTGGGTCGTGAACTGGGGCCCCTGGTCCGAGACGAGTCTGGTTGGGAGCCCATGTAGCGGGAACATGAAAAATTGTTGAATGAATAATCGTGCTGCATCTCAGGCGGTTGGAATGCTGGCACAAGGAACAAAATGGGCCATCTTGCTAAAGGCATCCATCACCACCAGGACAGTGGTTTCCCCTGAGAGGGGTAAGTTCATAATGAAGTCCAGGATGACCATCTGCCAAGGACCCTCAGGCATGGGGAGTGGCTGGGCACCCCATGGCATGCTTGGCTCTCAGGCAAGTAGAGCAGGAGTGGATGTATTTCTTGATGTCATGCTTCATTCTTGGCCACCAGAAATCTTGTGCCACTGCCTGCAAGGTTTTGAACACCCCAAAATGGTGTGCTGTTGGAACGTCATGGCATTGGCGTAGGACTTTGGCCCATAAATCTCCTGGAGGAACGTAAATGGCTTCTAAGTGATGGACCAGCCCTCCCCTCTGGGTGAAGCCCAGGGGGCAGTCTTGTGGGGGCTGCTGTAGCTCTTGCGCTCACACCTGGGCAAATGGGTCTTGCTCCTGTGTTGTACACAATTCCTCAACCCATGGATCGGGACAGGCCACTGCTACCATCTTGTCTAGGGGGGTGATGTGGCGAAAGGAGGGTTCAGGCTGGGTATCCTGATATTTGGGCTTGTGAGACAGGGCATCAGCCCTGCAGTTTTGTGTCTGGGGAATGCAGTTGATGTGGAAATGAAATCTTGCAAAGAATTGCGCCCAGTGCACTTGCCATTGCTATCTCTGCAACACTGCTCGCACATGAGCTTCATGCTGTGTGGAAGAGTCTTGAGTAGATAAAGATGTCATCTAAATAGACTATCAGGAAACAATCTAAGTAGTCCCGAAAGATGTCGATCATAAAATTTTGGAAGATAGCTGAGGCATTCAATAGACCAAATGGCATGACCAGATACTCGAAGTAGCCATATCGGGTCTTAAAAGCAGTTTTCCACTCATCCACTTCCCAGCTGCGGGCTAGGTTGTAGGCGCCTCACAAGTCCAACTTAGTGTAGATCTTGGTTGTGCACAGTTGTTCCAGCATCTCATTGATAAGGGGGAGTGGGTACCTGTTGGGGATGGTGATCTTATTCAACTCACAGTAATCATGACGGGGGTGGAGCTCCCCACATTTTTTCTTGACAAATAGTAAAGGAGCCCCAGCAGGAGACTTCAAGGGCCGAATAAAGCCCTGCTGCAGGTTGGCATCCATGAAGTCTTGTAATGGAGCCAGCTCTGGCTCTGACAAGGAGTATATACATCCGGAGGGGACTCGGGGGCCCGGGAGCAAGTCTATGGCACAGTCGTAAGGCCTATGAGGGGGCAGCTGGTCAGCCTCCTTCTTGTCAAAGACATCTCAATAGTCCAGGTATTTGGTAGTCAGCACAACCCCCTCAGACTGGGGTGAAGCGGCCACCACTGATATGGGGACCTCCTTAGGCTGCCAGTGTTGTTGGCAATAGTCTGACTGGAATGTGTCAGTGGCTTTGCGACAAATGTAAAGTGATGCATGCCGGGGTAAAAGAATCTTAATTTCACATATACATTCATGGGTCTGAACTGGCGGTGACTGACCAAGAACAAGACCCTGGGACTGTAGTGGATACCTGAATGAAGCTGTTGAACCAGTGTGCTATGGCTGTGAAGAATGAAAATTTCATGTTTTCTAAAGATATTAGAACAGATAATAAAAGAGTCCATTGGCAACTATCTAGATGACAATGCTGTGATTAGTAGGAGCCAGCATGGGTTTGTCAAGAAAAAATCCTGTCAAACTAATCTCATCTCTTTTTTTGATTGGGTCACTAGCTTAGTAGATGGTGGAAATGCTAGATTTCAGCAAAGCGTTTGACAAAGTCCCCCATGACCTTTTGATTAGCAAACTGGTCAAATGCGGACTACATGGAAATACTGTCAGGTGGATTCACAACTGGTTGGAAAACCGTACTCAAAGAGTGGTCGTCGGTGGCTCTGCTTCGGACTGGAAGGAGGTTTCGAGTGGAGTGCCACAGGGTTCTGTCCTGGGGCCGATACTCTTCAACATTTTTATCAATGACTTAGATGACGGGGTGAAGGGAAGCCTTATGAAGTTTGCAGATGATACAAAACTGGGAGGGATAGCTAACACAATGGAAGACAGGAATAAAATCCAAAGGGACCTGGATAGACTAGAAAATTGGCCTGAAATTAATAAAATGAAATTCAATAAAGACAAATGCAAGATTCTGCATTTAGGCCACAAAAACAAAATGTACGGGTACAGGATGGGAAATATCCGGCTTAGCAGTAGTGCATGTGAGAAGGACCTTGGAATTGTAGTGGATCGCAAGTTGAACATGACCCAGCAGTGTGATGCTGCGGCAAAAAAGGCAAACGCGGGTTTGGGCTGCATAAACAGAGCTATAGTTTCCAGGTCGAGGGAAGTAATAGTCCCACTATATTCTGCATTAGTCAGGCCTCATCTGGAATACTGCGTTCAGTTCTGGGCGCCTCATTTTAAGAAAGATATAGACAAGTTGGAGCGGGTTCAGAAGAGGGTGACGAGGATGATAGCTGGTATGGAGAACAAGTCTTATGAGGAAAGGTTGAAGGAACTTGGCATGTTCAGTCTGGTGAAGAGAAGGCTGAGGGGTGACATGATTACACTCTTTAAGTACCTGAAGGGCTGTTACACAGAGGAGGGTACAGATTTGTTCTCTGCTGCCCCAAAGGGTAGGACTAGGTCTAATGGTTTTAAGTTGCAGGAGCGTAGATTCAGATTGGACATTAGAAGGAACTTCTTGACAGTAAGGGCAGTTTGGCAATGGAACCGACTGCCTAGGGAGGTGGTGGGATCCCCTTCACTGGATGTCTTCAAGCAGAGGCTGGACAGCTATCTGCGGGAGATGCTCTAGCTGTGGATTTCCTGCTGTGAGCAGGACTCGATGGCCTACAAGGCCCCTTCCAACTCTATGATTCTATGATTCTATGGATCACTAGGAAAACTGAAAATAAAACTGCCAAAACCATAATGCAGATGTACAAACTGATCACACATGGAATACTGTGTACAGTTCTGGTTGCCTCTGCTCAAAAAAAATATTGTACAGCTGGAAAAGGTTCAGAAAAGGGGAACCAAAATGATGAAGGGGATGAAATGGCTCCCCTGTGAGGACAGGATGCAGCATTTGGGGCTTTTTAGTTTAGAGAAAAGGTGAGTAAGATGACATAATAGAAGTGTACAAAATTATGCATGACATGGAGAGAGTGGCTCAAGAAAAGTCATTCTCCTTCTCTCATAACACTAGAGCTCATGGACATCCAATGAAGCTGAATATTGGAAGATTCAGGGCAGACAAAAGAAAGTCCTTCACACAGCGCATAGTTCAGCTGTGGAATTTGCTCCCCATAAGAGGCAGTGATGGCCACCAATTTGGATGGCTTTAAATGAGGATTAGACATCATTTAATTAGGCTATCAATGGCTGCTAGCCATGACAGCTATGCTCTGCCTCAATGGTTCGGAGGCAGTATGCTTCTGAATGCATTGCTGGAAACTGGGGGGGGGTGCCCTTGTGCTCAGGTCCTGCCTGCAGGCTTCCCATGGGCATCTGGTTGGCCACTGTGAGAACAGGTTATTGGACCAGGTGGGCTATTGGCTTGACCCAGCAGGCTATTCTTATGTGCTCATGACTTTGCTTCCACAAAGGCTCATAAAAGTTCATTTCATTATAAATACGTACTAGAGAATTGACTCTTAAATGATTAATCACTATGCTATTATTTATCAGTGAACGGTTTATCATATGTCCCTTCCTATTCATATCATACAACATGCTTTTTAATGTTTTTGTTTGTTTCCTATTTATTTTTTTCACACTTTATTGAAATTAAAATCATACAAATGAGGGAAAATACACAAAAATACACAATCATTCATATACTTAAAACCAAAAATTGGATGGGTGTTCATCTCCATTTGTACCAGGTTAATTAATACAAATACAATATATCCTTTACAACTCCATTATTTTTAATCAATTACCATTTATTTATTATTCCAAACAGAATAATATTTTTCTGGAAGGTGGCAAGACATCATTTGTCTATCCATATATGTTACAACAAGCCACCACACCACAGTGATGTCCTCTAGTGCTGCCTCTCCCCTCATTAAAGTTTGTGAGTCAGCTTCTCCAATGTGGCTGTATACTGTATATGGCCTTTGACCACACATCCACTGTATAATTTGCAACAAAGTTCCATCCCTCAGAAATAGTTAAGCAAGTTGTGATCAACCAAAAAAACCACCAAAGGTTTAAACAAAATATCAGAATTATCCTCACAGAACACGGATAACAAACACAACTTGGGATCCCAAATCAGCCTCTTGCCAATGATAGCCCTGATCTGTGCTAGCACTTCATCCCCAAACACAGCCACCCACCCACTTCCAAAACATATGCCAATATGTGGCTTTGCCTGGGCACTTCTGCCAACATCAGGAGGACCCAGAACCCATTAAGTGAGCTAGCTATGCTGGGGTGTAAAACCATTGATGAATCACTTTTAAAGAGTTCTGTATATAAGCTGATCCAGAGGAGAAGAGAATGGTTGGCCAAATTATGACTCCTGCAGCTGGGTCAAGTTCATCTTCTTGACGGAAACCAGCCACGATTACACTTGCAGCAAGTGCAGATTGGTGGCGCTCCTAGAAGAAAAGGTCAGGGAGCTGCAGCAATGCATAGACACCCTGCAACTTATCAGAGAAGATGAGGACTTCCTCGATAGAACACAAGAGGAATTAAGGGAACGACACAAAGTACAGGAAGAAAGCGACAAGGAATAACAGGACTGCAACAGCAACAAATCCCCGTGGAGGACTGTCACTGTAAGGGCAAGGAAAAACAGGAGGGATTCAGAACTGCTGCAACTAACAAATCGCTTTCAGCGTCTCTCGGCAGACAGCACCCCTGAAGAGCCTCGACAAACTCACCTGCATCAAGAGCCGCTGGCTGCAAAGGAAGACTCCACACCCCAGAAAAAGGAAGCTGATGCAACCACCGCTCGCAGCAAAAAGAGGAGGGTGCTGGTGGTTGGAGACTCGTTGCTCAGGGGGGTAGAGGCACTGGTATGCCAGCCGGACAAAATGAATCGGGAAGTCTGTTGTCTCCCTGGGGCATGCATCCGGGATGTCGCTGACAACCTGCCGAGGCTCATTGGGAAACAAGATAGGTACCCCTTTCTCCTCATCCATGTGGGCACAAACGACACGGCCAGAAACACCTTGGAACAGATCACCTCAGACTATGAGGCTCTGGGTAGGAAGGTCAAGCATTTGGGGGCACAGGTGGTCTTCTCCTCAATTCTTCCCATGAAGGATAGAGGACTACAAAGGGAAAGGAAGATACTGCAGGTCAACGACTGGTTACGCAGATGGTGTCGACGGGAGAGGTTTGGATTCTGGGACCATGGTCTAAGCTTCTTGGAGGGGGGACTGTTGGCAAGAGATGGGCTGCACCTCACGAGGACTGGGAAGAATCTCTTTGGCAGAAGTATGGCAAAACTCATCAAGAGGGCTTTAAACTAAAGCCTCAGGGGGATGGAGATGATAGCTTAAATACCGATCCAAAGACAGTGGGTTGTAAACACAAGGATTTGAAGGGTACAGGAGACACTGGGAGAGAGAAAGGGATGCACGGCAAAGCTCACGGTATATTAACGGAGGAATCCAATCAGGACAGAACAGACTTCTGGTGTCTATATACCAACGCGCGGAGCTTGGGAAACAAGCAAGACGAGCTTGAAGTCTTAGTGCATCAAGGCAAATATGACTTCATAGGGATAACAGAGACTTGGTGGGATGACTCCCATGATTGGAATATAGCCATTCAAGGATATAAACTCTACAGAAAGAATAGAAGCAACAGAAAAGGAGGGGGAGTAGCGTTATACATCAAAGGCAAATACACCTCTATGGAAATCCAAGAGAGCGAACAAAGGGGTCCGGTAGAGACCATTTGGGTAAAAATAAATGGAGAAACAAATAAAACCGACATGGTAGTAGGTGTCTACTACAGACCCCCTGGCCAGGAAGAGGTGGTAGATGAGGCCTTTCTCAAACAAATCTCTGAAATCTCAAGGAGGCAAGAAGTAGTAGTGATGGGGGACTTCAACTACCCGGATATCTGCTGGGAGACAAACTCTGCGAAGCACAAAGCCTCCAACAAATTCCTGATGGGCCTTGCTGATAATTTCCTCTTTCAAAAAGTAGAAGAAGGAACAAGGGGATTGGCAATCCTGGACCTGATCTTAACTAACAGGGACGAATTGGTCACGGGAATTAAAGCGGTCGGTACCTTGGGGGAAAGTGACCACGTAATGCTGGAATTCGTGATTCTGGGGAAAGCCAAAGAAGAATATAGTCAAATATGGACCTTGGATTTCAGGAAAGCCGATTTTAGCAAGCTCAGGGAAAGGATGGGTAGGATCCCGTGGCTAGATAGACTAAAGAAAAAAGGAGCCCAAGAAGCGTGGGAGTTCATGAAGAAGGTATTACAAAAAGAGCAATCGCAAACAATTCCAAAGAGGAAGAAAAACGGAAGACATCGCAAAAAGCCAATGTGGCTACACGGAAGACTGGTGGAGGAGGTCAAAATAAAAAAGAACCTGTATAAAGAATGGAAGGAAGGATGCATCACCAAGGAAGAGTACCGATGAGCGGCTCGGGCTTGCAGGAATAGCGTAAGGAAAGCTAAAACCCAGAATGAGCTGAGGCTGGCGAGGGAAGCAAGGAACAACAAAAAGGGGGTTTTCAGATATGTTTGAAGCAAGAGAAAGACCAAGGAAACAGTGGGACTGCTGCTCAATGGGGATGGCAAAATGTTGACAGATAACAAGGAAAAGGCAGAACTGCTCAATGCCTATTTTGCCTCCGTTTTCTCCCAAAAAGGGAACGCTGTGCAACCTTGCATCTGTAGCAATCTCAGTAAGGGGTCGGGATTGCAGTTCAAGATTGATAAGGAGATAGTCAGGAAACACCTAGTTAACCTAAATGCGTTCAAATCTCCAGGGCCTGATGACCTGCATCCCAGAGTATTGAAGGAACTTGCTGATGTACTCTCGGAACCTCTTGCCATCATCTTTGAGAAATCCTGGAGAACGGGAGAGGTGCAGGAGGATTGGAGAAGGGCAAACGTCGTCCCGCTCTTTAAAAAGGGTAAAAAAGAAGATCTGGGGAATTACAGACCAGTCAGTCTGACTTCAATACCAGGAAAGATATTAGAACAGATAATAAGAGTCCATTGGCAACTATCTAGATGGCAATGCTGTGATTAGTAGGAGCCAGCATGGGTTTGTCAAGAAAAAATCCTGTCAAACTAATCTCATCTCTTTTTTTGATCGGGTCACTAGCTTAGTAGATGGTGGAAATGCTGTAGATGTCATCTATCTAGATTTCAGCAAAGCGTTTGACAAAGTCCCCCATGACCATTTGATTAGCAAACTGGTCAAATGCGGACTACATGGAAGTACTGTCAGGTGGATTCACAACTGGTTGGAAAACCGTACTCAAAGACTGGTTGTCGATGGCTCTGCTTCAGACTGGAAGGAGGTTTCGAGTGGAGTGCCACAGGGTTCTGTCCTGGGGCCGATACTCTTCAACATTTTTATCAATGACTTAGATGATGGGGTGGAGGGAAGCCTTATGAAGTTTGCGGATGATACGAAACTGGGAGGGATAGCTAACACAATGGAAGACAGGAATAAAATCCAAAGGGACCTGGATAGATTAGAAAATAGAGCTGAAATTAATAAAATGAAATTCAATAAAGACAAATGCAAGATTCTGCATTTAGGCCACAAAAACAAAATGCACAGGTACAGGATGGGAAATACCCGGCTTAGCAGTAGTGCGTGTGAGAAGGACCTTGGAATTGTAGTGGATCGCAAGTTGAACATGACCCAGCAGTGTGATGCTGCGGCAAAAAAGGCAAACACGGTTTTGGGATGCATAAACAGAACTATAGTTTCCAGGTCGAGGGAAGTAATAGTCCCACTATATTCTGCATTAGTCAGGCCTCATCTGGAATACTGCGTTCAGTTCTGGGCGCCTCATTTTAAGAAAGATATAGACAAGTTAGAGCGGGTTCAGAAGAGGGCGACGAGGATGATAGCCGGTATGGAGAACAAGTCTTATGAGGAAAGGTTGAAGGAACTTGGCATGTTCAGTCTGGTGAAGAGAAGGCTGAGGGGTGACATGATTGCACTCTTTAAGTACCTGAAGGGCTGTCACATAGAGGAGGGTACAGATTTGTTCTCTGCTGCCCCAAAGGGTAGGACTAGGTCTAATGGTTTTAAGTTGCAGGAGCGTAGATTCAGATTGGACATTAGAAGGAACTTCTTGACAGTAAGGGCAGTTTGGCAATGGAACCGACTGCCTAGGGAGGTGGTGGGATCCCCTTCGCTGGATGTCTTCAAGCAGAGGCTGGACAGCTATTTGCGGGAAATGCTCTAGCTGTGGATTTCCTGCTATGAGCAGGGGGTTGGACTCGATGGCCTACAAGGCCCCTTCCAACTCTATGATTCTATGATTCTAAGTTGGTCTCCCAAGCCCCCCTCCCACACCGCCTTCAGGCTATCAAAGGAAGGAAACTGACTTCTCACCAGCAAATGGTACAAGTCAGAAACCAAACCCTTAGCCCCCAAACCTCATTCATTTACCAGGCACTAAAAAACTGAAAGTGGGTTATTGACCTATGTCACAACAGACCTTTCCTTAATAAATTGTGCTATCTGTCTAATTCAAAGCCAACCCACTCCTGCATCTTAAATCATATCAGTTTACTGATAATGCTGCCCTGGGCTCCTACTGGGAGGAAAGGCAGGATATAAATCAAATATATAAATAAATGAACTGGTTTTCTGGCATAGCACATCCTTGTGGGGGGAAATCTCATAACCTTACCATCCCTGATCTCTTTAGGGCAGCATATAACACCTCCCTATCCAAAGAAATCAGTTGAGAGTGGTGAGACGAAGTAATGCAGAGGGGCGAGGGAGAAGCTTAGCATGCCATCTGTACCAAACTAAAAATATACCACTTGTAAAAGGATTAGGTAGTGGTTTCCACTGCCTTCTTTTGGACACCACTAATAGAAGCACCTCTAATGAAACAAAAGGGTTCTCCATAACCAAGGTTTACTTTGATCATTAATCATTAACAGTAAGGGTTGTCGAAGTTGAAAAGCATCAAAATATAGTTGTAGCCAGGGAAAAACCTCCCCTCCCCCAAAGCTAGATCTAGTGGAAAGGAGATTAGAGGAAAGTCTGCGCCATTTCTTCTGTAAAGCATATTTATTAAACAAATTTTGCCACTTCTGAATATACTTCTCCTGCACCATTATAGGGAGAACTTGGCATGAGAATGAAAGCGTTAGCAAGCCCATCATTTTAAAGGCGGCCAGGCTGTCATGGGTGCCAAGGAGAACCTTTGGCAAGACTGGGAGGAAGAAGAGTGGGTTAATGTCGCCCATCGCCTCACCCCATCTCTGACAACTGACAAGGTTCTCTCTCTCGCACCCAGCCCAGACCTAGCCTTGGAATAGATAGACTGTAGTGAGCTAGAGGAAACAATGATGAGAATCATTTTTCTAAGCCTGCGTTTATCCTTTTGTCAAGGCCACATAGACTAGAGAAGAAAATGCCCTCTGCTTCTAGGAGAAGACTTTGCCTTGCAGCAAAAGCTGGAAAGTACTAGAAAATACTTGGATAAGTCATGTGCCCGCCCACCTCTCTGCATTCCTGTACTGACTTCTAGGGATGGGGTTCGGTAGCTGGTTCTTATCCATTTTAATTCCAACAGTCTGCTTTTCAGTACCAATCCACAATTTTTTGTTCCCAATTGTTTTCACAATTGCCAGTTCATGGGTTTTTTTCCAGCAAAAAAAAAAAAAAGTAATTGCTAACAAAAAATGCTAATGTAAATGCTTATGCTGCAGGCACTTGTTCCACCTTTTTTTTCTATTTAAAGATCAATTAGACAGCTAATCGCCCATCAATTCTGTCTTGTGCCTCATGCTAACTGTTGTGCTTCTTAAGAAGGACTCCCCCCCCATTTTACAATACTTGTTGTTTAGCAGGACCTTTGATTATTAATGGCAATTGTTATCACCTGGACAGAAGATAAGAATGCATAATCTTAGAGGAAAGCTGATTATGAAGACAACAACGTAACATTTTTTGGGGGGGGGGAATTTAAAGCACATGCCAATGACACCCATGACCCACTGCAAGATATCAATGCTGGTCTGAAAACAATGCGGATTATCAGATTATGTCAAAATCCAGTAATCAATTTAGCCAATATTCTCCCCCATCCCTATTGATTTCTGGAATAAAGTTTTGTGTAAAACCCAGGCACCAAGTTCTGAGTCTGCTTCTCTGATTGGGAGCCAGGACACAGCCTACCTAGTATTGAAAGATTAAGAGCTTTTCAAGAATGTATTTCTGATGCTATGGACCGGATCACTGGCAGATAATAACACTGATACCATCTCCCCAAATTACAAGGAATTTGCACTTCTAAGTATTGGAGGCTCGTTAAACAAATCCTTATATTAGAATTCCTTCTAGAAAAAATTACATCTTGAGGGTGAACATTCTAAAACATGGGCTCTGATTTAAAATAATTGATCCCCAACCCCAAAAGGGTTCATTTGGTCTGAGCTCAACTCACACGGAGGAAGAACTTCTGCTAAAACTGCAAGCCTTCTGCGTAATACGAACTTAATCCTTCTCTAGCGGGAGTGGAAGGTGAGGAACAAAATCTGGTGGGCTTTCCAGGGAAGTATCAACCCCTCTGAGAGCAAAGCTATATGCTTCATAGAAGAAAAGCTCCCACTGTGTAAATGGATGCTTTAATTTATAGTCTGTGTGGCACATCCATTTGTTGAACCCTGTGCTTTAGCCCTGTACGAAGTTATTGTTCTCTCTCCGTCTCTCTCTCTTTTACTTAACACTGCATGGGGTTTGCTTGGCAACAGCCACACATGATAATTAGCACAAATTTGTACTAACACACTGCATGTATGTCTGGCAGCTAAAATAGCTGACCCTGTTGTGCTCCCAGACAAGGGAGTTATTTTAACACTGTCCTCCCAATGATTCCACATCATGGGACTGTCATAGCCTTGCAGGGGTGAACACATAGTAATGTCAGGAAGAAGTCAAAGCCCAGAGCAGCAGGGACAAGAGCAGCTAAGGACAAGCACATAACCAAGGTTGAGCAGGTGGGCAAATTCAAAAAGGCAGCAGCCTAGAAGAGTGAGGCACAGCAAGGCATGGGAGTTTCTAGAGCAGTTGCTCCCTCTGATGAGTTGCTCAGACTGTGGAGCCAAGCAGTTATATAAGCCTGGCAGCCAGGCCTCTGTTGGTTCCCAGGATCACTTGGTTCAGCTAGGCAAGTTCAGACTTAGGGCATGTACACACATAGCCTTTGAAACACATGTGGGTCATTTTTTCCTAGAGCACTTTTGTACATAGCTCTTTGCAATTATACACACCTTCGCCCCATAAAGTTTGTTAAAACAGCAGTTGCTATCTGTGCTATGTGTAGGCACTGCTTTACCAACTAAAACACATAAGCCTTCTCCCCTCCCCTCAATTACAGGCATACCCCGCTTATCGTTGCCCCGCTTAACGTTGCCTCGCTATAACGTACATGCTCCATTTGTCCCCATACCCCGCTTAACGTTTGCGCGCTTCGCAATAACGTATACTTTATTGGCATGACGCCGCTGCCATCTAGCGGTGATTGCATGCACTACAAGTGAAGACAATTGCTTCACTTAACGTTTATTTTCGCTTTAAGTGTACTCTTCAGTCCCATTGCGAACGTTAAAGCGGGGTATGCCTGTAGTATTTCCACGCCACCTGAGTGCTGCTGGAAATGATGTAATGCCCTGCTGCAGCTGCACATGCACAGTTCCATGCACAGGCACAGGCCCCAGCTGACAAAGCGTCAAGGCCCCAGCTGACAAAGCATCAAGGCCCCAGCTGACAAAGCGTCAAGGCGAGTTAAGCAGCAGAGGGAGTTCGGCAGCAGGGCGAGGAGGCCAGGGCCCCCCACTCTGCCCGTCTGTTCCCTGACCTCAACTAAACCGCATTCCCCAAGCCATTGACGTAATAAACCTTAAACAAAACTATGCAGGTAAGAAGCCAGCAGGGGTGTGGGGGCTTTCCATTTTTTTGCACTGCCTACAGCATGTACAACTATCTGCCTGTTGGACAGAAGTCGTGGGTGTGCTCTCGGTGCAATCTCCTGGCTCTCCGGGAACAACTTCATTTCCTTGAGGCCAAGGTGGCTGACCTGGAAAAGCTGAGAGAGGCAGAGAGGTGTGTGGAGGAGGCCTTCAGGGACGCTATAGCTGTGTCCCACTACAAGGATTATAGCTCTTCTGCTATCATGGAGAACGATGGTCTCAGGAAAGGAGAGCATCCAGCCGAGGAAGAGGGAAACGATCCCTTAGAAGGGACCCATTCCTTGGGGGATGAGCAGCTATCCTCTCATGCCGAGGATATATCTCCAGGGGGTGGAGGGATCCTTGTAGTGGGTGATTCGATCATTAGGAACATAGACAGTGGGGTGTGTGATGGGCGTGTAGACCGCAAGGTGTTTTGCCTGCCTGGTGCGAAGGTTGCGGATATCGCCCGTCGTTTAGATAGTTTGGTAGACAGTGCTGGGGAGGAGTCAGTGGTCGTGGTGCACGTTGGCACCAGTGACATGGGGAAATGCAGCCGTGAGGTCCTGGAAGCAAAATTTAGGTTGCTAGGTAGGATGCTGAAAGCCAGGACCTCCAAGGTGGCTTTCTCTGAAATGCTACTGGTTCCATGCACAGGACCAGCCAGACAGGCCCAGCTTTGCAGTCTCAATGCGTGGATGAGACGATGGTGTCGGGTGGAAGGGTTTGGATTTGTTAGGCACTGGAGAACAACTGTGATGTTCAATTGAAAATACCCCCCATGCCATTCTGATGCTTCCCGTAAGCTCATTTCAAAACAAAACCTTATAAAACCTAAAGTCCTGAACTCAGAAACACTTGCGTAACAACCCTCTAAATTTTCCTGGCAATACACAAATCAGCCAGAGAGAATCGAGAGTTCAAAGTGTAAAATGAGAGAAAGAGAAAACAGACTCCTCTTGGACTTTTTTCTATCAGTGTTCTCACAATTAGTTCAAATTGATTAAAAATCAGCCATGTTCACAGAGTACCTGTAATCCTATGATTGACCTTGCCCCATACTCTGACCTTCATCTTCTGCAGATGAAAAGTTTAAAAAATGCCTAGCTGATTTTTAATTAATTTAAGAAATTTAGCATTGAATTCAATGATAAGGCCGGGCATGCTCAATAAGAACCAACTGTCAAGTGTTCTAAAAGCCAGACTCACAGTTGCTGGGCTTGCCTAATCAGGGGGCCACACCCACACCAGACCTTGATTTCACTTTAGACAGTCATGGCTTCCCCCAAAGAATCCTGGGAAGTGTAGTTTGTGAAGAGTGCTGAGAGGAGACTCCTATTCCCCTGACAGAGCTCCAGCGGCTAGAGTGGTTTAACAATCAGTCACTCTGATTGAAACTCTGTGAGGGGAACACGGCATCTCCTAGAAACTCTCAGCACCCTTCACAAACTACACTTTCCAGGATTCTTTGGGAGAAGCCATGACAAAGAGAATAAAGGTCTGGTGTGGATGTGGCCAGGGCAGCTTTGGTTTAAATTTGGATGAGAGACTACATGTGCCTGCTGTAGAATAAAAAAGTGGGAGAAACCCTGAAAAAGAATGATACTGTTCACAATGTTTTCCTTTTGGAAAGGAAAGGGGCTTCCCTTCTGCCCAGTGCCTACCCATCCAATCTCCTCCCCTCCCCTTCCCCTTCCTCCCTCTTCCTCCTCCCCTCCCCCAGATCAGTTTCACCTATCCTAGGCATGATTGCAGGGGAGTAAATCCCACTGAGCTCAGTAAGCATGTAAATGATCAATCCGTTCTCAGCAAACTTGCACAGGATTCCATTTCTTACCTCCTGGATTAAAATGCAGAGAAATTCACTAAGAACGTACCAATAGCCAACAGATATTTCTACCATACTTTAAAAAGCAGGGAAATTGGGCAGCTACAGTGAATGCACCAGGGGAGCAGGAGACCTGACCTCCTCGCTGACATGTTTTTTGTTGTTATGTGCCTTCAAGTCAATTATGACTTATGGCGACCCTATGATCCTATGACCCTATGACCATTGACCTCCAAGAGCATCTGTCATGAACCACCCTGTTCAGATCTTGTAAGTTCAGGTCTGTGGCATCCTTTATGGAATCCAGCCATCTCTTGTTTGGTCTTCCTCTTTTTCTACTCCCTCCTGTTTTTCCCAGCATTATTGTCTTTTCTAGTAAACCATGGCTTCTCATTATGTGTCCAAAGTATGATAACCTCAGTTTCATCATTTTAACTTCTAGTGACAGTTCTGGTTTAATTTGTTCTGACACCCAATTATTTGTCTTTTTTGCAGTCCATGGTATGCGCAAAGCTCTCCTCCAACACCACATTTCAAATGAGCTGATTTTTCTTTTCCACTTTTTTCACTCTCCAACTTTCACATCCATACATAGAGATCGGGAATACCATGGTCTGAATGATCCTGACTTTAGTGTTCAGTGATATATCTTTGCATTTGAGGACCTTTTCTAGTTCTCTCATAGCTGCCCTCCCCAATCCTAGCCTTCTTCTGATTTCTTGACTATTCTCTCCATTTTGGTAAATGACTGTACCGAGGTATTGATAATCCTTGACAAGTTCCATGTCCTCATTGTCAACTTTAAAGTTACATAAATCTTCTGTTGTCATTACTATAGTCTTCTTGACGTTCAGCTGTAGTCCTGCTTTTGTGCATTCCTCTTTAACTTTCATCAGCATTTGTTTCAAATCATTACTGGTTTCTGCTAGTAGTATGATATCATCTGCATATCTAAAATTATTGATATTTCTCCCTCCAATTTTCACACCTCCTTCATCTTGGTCCAATCCTGCTTTCCGTATGATATGTTCTGCGTATGGATTAAACAAATAGGGTGATAAAATACACCCCTGTCTCACACCCTTTCCAATGGGGAACCAATTGGTTTCTCCATATTCTGTCCTTACAGTAGCCTCTTGTCCAGAGTATAGATTGTGCATCAGGACAATCAGATGTAGTGGCACCCCCGTTTCTTTTAAAGCATTCCATAGCTTTTCATGATCTACACAATCAAAGGCTTTGCTGTAATCTATAACATTCGTTCCCAACCTTTATGAGTACGGGACCCCCTTTATAAGCTTAAAATGTTTTGTGACCCCCTCCCCCCAGGGAGGCAGGCTTGCTGCCAGGAAGAAAGGGGGAACACAGCCTTTCCTTGCAGCCTTGCTTCTTTTTTGCTTCAAAAAAAGCCTCTCATTCTAGGTAAGGGCGTTGTCAGCAGCAGCTGTGCGAGGAAATGGGAATCAGGGATAGTAATCCCCTCTTCTTCCTGGTAGCTCCACTCTCAGCCTTCTTTGGCATCTGCCATGTATTTTATAGGCAGATGCCTGCCCTTGGTGCACCTGAAAGATGCTCTGGCGCTTCAGCAAAAGTCCTTCCCTCTCATTTGAAGGAAGGGGGAAGTGTCATCTGCAGCAGCAGTGGAAAGCAGACAGTGTCCAAGGAATGAAGACTTTTTAAAAATAATAATAAATAATTCATTTATTTACTGTTCACGGCCCCCTCTGGATTACTTCGTGGCCCCCCTGGGGGTCCTGGCCGCCAGGTTGGGAACCACTGATCTATAAAGCACAGGGTGATTTTCTTCTGAAATTCCTTGGTCCATTCCATTATCCAACGTATGTTTGCGATATGATCTCTGGTGCCTCTTCACTTTCTAAATCCAGCTTGGACATCTGGCATTTCTCGCTCCATATACAGTAAGAGCCTTTGTTGTAGAATCTTGAGCATTACGTTACGTGTATGGGATATTAAGGCAATAGTTCAATAATTACTGCGTTCCCTGAGATCCCCTTTCTTTGGAATTGGGACATTGGGACTTCCGGGAAGGGTGACTTAGCCTGTGCCTGCTTTTGAGACGGGCTCCTGCCTCAAAAGAAGCTTATTCAGATATATCAGTCAGTTTTTTCTTTTTTTTTTGACTGATTAAACTTCTCCCGGGTAGGGAGAAACGAAGAGATTAACCTCAAAGCCTATTTTTGTTGGGACGACCAGATCTCATTAATTTATGGGACGAGGTCCAGCCGACGAAGGTGGGACGGATTTTTAACAGCAAGCTCTATCTGATAAAGCGAACGTTCACCTTATCTTCTAAGAGAGAACGCACTAACAGGCAAGCACCCTTCTTTCTATATTTTTCTTTTACTTGACTTAAATTGTTGCTGTTTAAAAGAGATTTGCCAGATTGATCAGTTTTTGACATCTCACTGGGGAGCCATAACTTCTCTCTGCTACGCACTAATTAATAGCTTATCTCTGTTTTTGTTGCAAAAAGCTGTCCTGGATTTGCATTCTAAAGATATACACAGAAGAGGGATTTCTATTCCAGATTTTTATTTTGAAAAATATTATACTGTTTTGAGACTACTCTCTTTTTGGTCTATTTTATTTTGACGAATCTGTTTCTTGACGATTGCCATTAATTGTTTCGATCCTGGGAACTGCATTTTGTTTACTTAACTATTGGAGAGATAAGGCTGTCTGCTCTGTTTATACTGTGATGTCACCAAGTTTGGAGAATTAACCCAATTGTTGCTGAAATAAGAAGTGGTTTTCCTATATTTTTCTTTTAAAATGGCAATTAAGAAAGTGGCTGAAAATCTGGAAATAACTATGTTTCAGAAAATAATGGATGAGATTGAGATAATGAAAATTGAATTGAGTAAAATGAAGCAGGAGATTAAAGATATAAGGGTCCCTGTGAGAGAGGTGACCCTGGAAGGGGTCCCTGTGAGAGAGGAGACCCCGGAGATTGGAACAGGGGTCCCTGTGAGAGAGGTGACCCTGGAGACTGGAATAGGGGTCCCTGTGAGAGAGGAGATCCCGGAGATTGGAACCAACGTGGAACAGGAACAAGATTTGGAGTCTATGGACTTTAGAAATAAAATCTATTGTTTGGAACTCAATGTTGTCTCTGAAGAAATGAATGAAGATTCTAGAGATAAAGTTATCAATGGCATGGATAATCTTCTGGACTGGAATGATGTGATGGAGCCCAATATAGAGAAAATCTATGGAATTAACTGCAGCCATGTGACAATGGAAAAACTTTTAAGAGATGACCCAGTGTATTTTGAAAAAAAGAACAGAGATATGATTTTACAGCAGTATTTCAGCAACCTATTCAGAATGGATGGCAAGAAAATATTTGGGATAGAGGTAATCCCCATCAGACTCTTACTATATGACTATGGCTTTGACAGCAAGATTATTATGGAATACTGATAATGGAAGATTGGATATTGAAATTACTGGACTTAACAAGACTACTGAAGATGGAAGATGGAAAATGGAACTAATAGAGATAATAGAACAATGGCTACTGAAATTATTGAACCTAACAGATTCTGATGTGATGGATTAATTGAAATGTTTATTTTGACTATGGTTATGACAATAAGATTATCATAATTAGTAATGAGATGGATTAATCGATATGCTTATCTGGAAAAAAAAATTGATAGATATATTTCTTAAAGAATTGAAACCTCTCTTTGACTTTTTGTGGAAAGAATAAAGTAATGTTTATGAGATTTGATGATTAAGTAAGATAACTACTGGAGGAAAGTGATTTTATAATATGACTTAAGAGACAGGATTGTTATATATTATAGACTTATAACTGATTTGATCTTTGACAAATGGGAAGTCAATATTTTACTCTTTATTTTTTATTTTTGTTTTTTTTTTTCTTTTTTTCTTTTTGTTTAACTATTTTTGATTTTGTTTTTTGTCTTTGAATGTTTTATGATTTTGTCTTGTATGTTTTATGAAAATCTGAATAAAAATTATTGAAAAAAAAAAAAAAAAAAAAAAAGGAATTGGGACATTGGGAATGCTTCCAGTCTTTGGGCCATTGTTTAGTTTTCCATATTTGTTGACAAGTTTTTGTCAAAATTTGGACAGATTTGGTCTCAGTAGCTTGTAGCAACTCTACTGATATGCCATCTGTTCCTGGTGATTTGTTTCTTCCAAATATTTTAAGAGCAGCTTTCACTTCGCAGTCTAAAATTTCTGGTTCTTCATCATACAGTTCTTCCATGAATGAATCTGTCATCCTGACATCTCTTTCACAGAGTTCTTCAGTGTGTTGCTTCCATCTTCCTTTTATTTCATCTCGGTCAGTCACTGTGTTCCCCTGTTGATTATTCAACATCCCTACTCTTGGTTTAAATTTCCCTTTCATTTCTCTAATCTTTTGGAATAGGGCTCTTGTTCTTCCCATTTTGTTGTCCTTTTCTATTTCTATACAATAACTATTGTAATAGTTCTCTTTATCCCTACGTACTAGTTGCTGTATTGTTGCATTTAGGGTTCTGACCATATTTCTATCTCCTTTTGCTTTTGCTTTCCTTCTCTCTTTAACCATTTTAAGAGTTTCTTCAGTCATCCATTGAGGTCTTTCTCTCTTTTTAACTAGAGGTATTGTCTTTTTGCATTCTTCCCTGATAATGTCTCTGACTTCACTCCATAGTTCTTCTGGTTCTCTGTCAACTAAGTTTAAAGCCTCATTGGATCTTATTGGATCTTTATATTCTTCTGGGATGTTATTTAAATTGTATTTTGGCAATTTGATTGCTTTGTTGTTTTTCTTTAGCTTTACTCTGATTTTCAATATGACCAGTTCATGATCTGTACCACAGTCTACTCCTGGTATTGTTTTCGCAGATATAATCAATTTGATTCCTGTATTGACCATTTGGTGATGTCCATGTGTACAGTCTCTTCGGTTGCTCAAAAAATGTGTTTGCAAGAAACAAATTATTGGCTCCACAGAATTCAATAAGCCTTTCTCCTGCTTCATTTCTATCTCCTAAGCCCCATTTCCCCACAATTCCTAGTTCTTCTCTGTTCCCTATTATTGCATTCCAGTCCCCCATGATTATCAGCACATCTTGTTTTGGTTTGTGATCAATTTATTCCTGTACTTCTGCATAAAATCTCTCCAATTCCTCTTCTTCTGCATTTGCTGTTGGAGCATAGACTTGGATGATGGTTATGTTAATAGGTTTCCCGTTTAATCTCACTTATATCACTCGCTCAGACCTTGCGTTGTAGCTCCTAATTGCTTTTGCTACATCACTTCTCACTATTAAAGCAACCCTATTTCTTTTTAATTTCTCATTTCCTGCATAAAATATTTTGTAGTTGCCTGATTGAAAATGTCTCATTCCCCTCCATTTTAATTCACTCACACCAAGTATTGTAATGTTGATACATTCCATTTCTTGCTTGACAATTTCTAACTTTCCCTGGTTTGTACTTCTCACATTCCATGTTCCTATAGTGTACATCGTACATCTCTGGGCTCTCCTTTCGCATCTGTGTGCATCAGCCTCTGGGCTTCCTTTTGGCTTTGACCCAGCTGCATCATTAGTCACAGTGCTACTCGTACTTGTCCTTTATTCTTCCCCAGTAGCTCGGTGAGTGCCTTCTGACCTGGGGGTCTCATCTTCCAGCACTATCTCATGTTGCATTTTGGATACTCTGTTCATAGTGTTTTCATGGTAAGAGGTATTCAGAGGTGGTTTACCATTGCCTTCCTCTGAGTTTGGATGCATCTTAGTCTGGTGTCTCAGCTTTGACCATTCCGCCTTGGGTGCCCCTGCAAGTTCAAACTCTTGGTCTAGACTTGTGACGGCATTGCTCTCAGCTTCTTAAACGCTCTCAAAGATATTTAATATCTGAGATATTGTACTGTCCTACAAATTTGTAAAAATGCAAACACAATATGGGTTGGTCTTTCACAGTCCAATCCACTTCCTGTGTAGCTTGGAAGAATTTGGTAACATATGAATTAGTGAATCTTATATTTGGTTCTTCACATTCCTGCAGCAATTTGTGATTTTTTAAAGAAAAAATCTCATGGAAATTTTTTAGCATTTTAGTGCAAACTTCTAATAAATACATTTTTGTACGCATTTCTGACTAATGTATACATTTCTTGCAAGCAATTTATTCTAATATAATGCATTTTTGTATGTTATTTTCATCAATATATTCATTTTGGGCACCTTCCCTCTAATACAGCCTTTGGGTCCCCAGAGGCTGCTGGACTACAGTTCCCATAATTCCTGACCATTGGTCATACTGCCAGGGGCTGATGGGAATTGTAGTCCATCAACATCTGGGGATCCAAAGGTTGGGAAAGATTACCCTAATATATAAATTTTTGTAAACATTGCTTAGAGAACAATGTTTGGATAAGTGTGAATTTTGAAGGATAGCTGAATTTCGGTTCTCATAGTGTTTGAGGAAGTGCACATTCGGCTTTAAATGAACTAAATCAAATTTCTTTTCCATCTCTAGTGTACACTAAATTCTACCTGAGAGCTGCCCTGCTGGCACAAAAGGCATGGTGCTACCAGACCCCCTGGCTGAACACAGGACCATTGTGAAACAGAAACAAAGAATGATGAAGGTAACCCTTTTTTCCTTATAGAAGCAACATTAATTCTCTAACTCCTGCTTATCCTTCCACAGATTTATTTCTGTTTTCCTCTCCAGTCTTTTAGTACTTTGCTGCATGTTAAATCTCATCTCTCTTCCCTGTTTTGTATCTTTGTGCTTTTTCTCTAATCACTCCTTATACATGGAGCACTTTACTAGCAATAGTGATTCAATTGATTCTCTTCCTCTGTTAATAACAGAATTTTGAGATTCATGTATTTTGGCTAGCCTATTTCCAATGGCATTTGGCTTTCTCCCTCTCCAGTACTTAGTTTTGTTTCTAACATTTTATTGTCTAAATTAGATGGTGCACCATTTTGCCTACCTATTCTGATGCATGTTATATAGGACCTAGAGTTTGTTCAGATACCTCATAAATTATTTTCATACTATTGTTATTATAAAGACTGGGGGCAATTATTTTCAATTTGCTTCCCTCTTTGAACTTCTGCTGTTCTCGTATTAAGAGTTCCATCCATCCTTCCAAATGTTTTTATCACTGAAGCTAAGCAGTCTGGGTCTGGAGGAGGCTGCCTAGGAACCACCCCCTACCCCAGCATATGCTGCCTTGAGTTCCAAGATGCAAGAATGGCAGAATAGAAATGTCCTAAAAATGAATAAATAAAATGTTAGATCTTCCCAGCCTCATACTGGGGATCAATAGTCAAGTTCTACACTGAATTACTAGCAAATTGTCAACAAATATATAATTCTTGTTCCCTTTCAACAGAATCCTGGTGGATCAATGTGCCTTCTTACGTGGTTGATCTCATACCATGTTTATGCATGCTTGCAAAGACCATGAGGATTTGGTTGTTTTTTAAAAAGATTACAGGGTATCATAGAAGTGAAACTAAATCCCTTCCCTACCTACTTCTATTCCACTCTAAATTGCCCACACACATACCAGTTTCCCATCCTGTAGGATCTCAGATGTGTATTGGGGCTTCAAAATGTTTGCAGTGGCAACATTTGGAACACTGTGGAGAGAAAACCAGCGGAGCAGAAGAATGCCTGGTGGAGAAAGAGTGAAGCACCCCTTCCCTCCCCCAACCCCTTCTCCAATCAAAATTTCCAGCTCCCAAAGTTGCTTTTCGCTAAAAGGCAAAACAAAACCCAGCTTCCCAGGCTTCATTACATGTATCTGTGCATAATGTTCAGCTCTCAATTTTTATTGGCATTCTGTTCAATGACTCTGAAATGACTTTGAACTTTCAGGATTATGTCTTCCAATGGGAACCTTTGGAGACACACGAAGCATACTTTGTGTTTTTATTAATATATTATAATTATGATTTTGTATACCATCTTAAGACTGTTGTGGGAGTTGGTATAAACATCTCTTAATAAATAGAATCCAACTCCCTGCTCAACGCTGGAATCCAAATTAAAGCATTCCCGACAGGTGGCTGTCCAGCTAATGGAGAACTTTTATATATCTACATAAACATAGATATTAGAAGGTATATGCTTAACACTATAAGACAATCACAAGGAATAAAGCAATAGGCCCACAGGTCTGTAAGACCCTTAAAGATTCAGTGTTCACCATCTTCAGAGGGACAAGTGAAGTTCAGCCTGAACTTCTGAACTCCTGAAATGAAGCAAGCAGGCCTGTGTGTGATTAACTTTTGATTAATCAGTATATTGTTTGTGAGCAAGTAAGCATGTAGTAAAGATTTTAACAAGGGCTAGATGTGACGGCTAGGCTTGTTAAATCAATGATAAAGATGGAAGGTTATGGTTAGCATATGGGGAATTCATATATATTCCTATTCTCAAATATTTCCAATATAGATATATATAAGAAGAGGTATTCTAAGAATTATAGGAATTACAAAAATCATAAAGAAGCAACATGTTCTCCCTTGAACTTTCAGCAACCCTGACTTGAGCAATCGCAGGTCCTTATATGATTAACATTTGATGGTCATATTGCTTAAGGGAGTAGCTATGTAGAAGATGTTTCTATAACAACAAATGGACTGGGCAAGCCTGACCAATCAGGAGCAATGATAACGTTATGGGCTGGGTATGCATGGCAAAGCAATTTCAATGTTATAAGATTATATTTAGGAGTAACAGGCACCAAAACATTAGTCCGGGGGGACAGCAGAATAGTAGTAACATTAGTCAAGTAGACAGAACAAAGGTACAAAGAAGATGTTTGCTTATGATGCATAGTGACCTGTACACATGTTCTTGTAACCAGAGACTGGAATTACCTAATATATCATCTGATTGGGCTGGATAATAATGTAAGCAGCAGCATCTCTATGTAAACGGCTTGGGTCCAGGCTATTTGTCAGATCGCATCACCCTCTATGTGCCTGCCCGGACCCTGAGATCTTCAGGAGAGGCCCTTCTTTCAATACCTACATCCGCACAAGTACAACTAGTGGGAATACGAGATAGGGCCTTCTCGGTGGTGGCCCCTAGGCTTTGGAATTCCCTCCCTAGGGAGATAAGAATGACCCCTTCCCTGCAGTCCTTTCGCCGACAGTTAAAAACTTTCTTATTTCAGCAAGCCTTTGATTTCGAAGGCAGCCAAGGATAGGCCCAAAAGGATGTTATATTGTTCTTGCCAGTTTATTTTTTAATTATTCTGATTTTATGATTATGGTTTTTAATTATTAGGAACAGTTTAATGCTATTTTAAACTAGAGTTCATTTTTTAATTATATCTGTTTATACTTATTCATTTATGTATTATATGCTTTTATTTTTGATAGGTTTTAATTATATGTGTCTTTTATCTGGAAGCCGCCGTGAGTTCCAATTTGGAAAAACGGCGGGGTATAAATATAGTTAATAATAATAATAATAATAATGCTTAGCTGTAGCCTCATGATTGGGAAATCCTAATTTCTTTGTCCCAGAACTGTATAAAAGATCCATGCAGACAGTGCCACGTTGCAGTCCTCACCAGGCACTCTGGAGGGACTGACCCTGCATGTTCTTGTAAAGAATAAAGGCCTACCTTTTTGATGCAAACCTGTGTCTTCAATTTCTTCAAGGACCCCCAGTCCAAGAACCCAAAATTCCCCATCACAGGTACCTCTTGAATGCCTCCATATAAGGTATAGATAAGATATCTATAAAATAATCCATCTCTATCCCCACTGCTGAACAATTCAGGACAATAAACAGCTGGTTTGCAATTGCATTTGTCAAAAAACAGGTTAGTTAAACCTTTCCTAGTAGAGATCTCATTCATGGTGGGCCCCTGTAGTTTGTGCCCCTCCCTACTGCCATCTTGATCACAGGTATGAAGCAGGCAGAGAAACTTCATCATGTGACTGTCACATATATCAGTCCAGGGCCCACAACAGTTTGCTTCTCTGCAAAGGCAAACAAACATGCTTAGGGCTGGTTTCTTTCATCCTGTCAATCACAGCAGACTTGGATGTGTGCTTCAGACTCCACTGGGCACCTCCGAATAAAGCTGGCAGTCATCTGTTGTAACTGAGAACCTACATGTGCTTGGGCTCACCAGACTGGGAGACCAGACTTTAAGAAGTCTGAAACAGAACATAATGACAGTGGGAGGTGTGAATGTCATACCTGAGATATCGCAGTATACAGTTCGATTGTAAACCCCAGCTTCTTGTGGCCTGAAGATCACACTGATTTCAGTTGTGGAATTGGGCCAAACATCTCCTTCCTAAAGATAAAAGGGAAATGGTACGTGAGGGCTTTCAAAAATGCTTTAAGCACTGCTCTTTCAGCCCTGCCTTTTCAAAATGAAACATTTGGGGCTGTGTTGCTTCAGCGTGCCTCCACACACGTGACCCTAGTAAAACTCTGCCCCTTTTTAGGCTTGGAAGTTGCAGCTCCAGCATGGTTTAACTTGAAGGTAGTTTCACACAGACTTCAAAACTGTTTGGCCATCATCCCCATTACCACTCCTGGTATTTCCAACCTTTTATCTTCTATGGCCAAAAATTCCAACAAGGAACTTCCCAGTTTATCAAAATCTAGGGTCTCTGAAAAGTAGGGGTGCTATGTGTCCCCCTCATCCTGCTAAGCCTCTCCCACACCATCCTTTCTTAGTTCAATGCACTCAAGGCTCCTCCTACCTGATCCAGTCTGTGCATGGAGCCTTAATAGCTTAATGGGATCTCCTTGTTCAGAGCCAGCATCTGTCCAAGTGGCAGGTGCCAGGGACAAATGCAAGGAAGAATGGCCTGGGTGCCAGCATGAGCACCCCCAACTACTGTCAAAGAGGGGTTATATGGGGAGATATTCGGTATTATAAAAAATACACACAGAAATAGGAACTAATTTGGTTGGTCCTATTTCTTAGCAAAGTTGTAAAAATACAAGCAGCAGAATGAGAATATAAACCAGCCCCACCTTTCTCTATATAAATAACAACAGACACAATCCTTTAGGTAAAAGAAAAGAATGTTTACTCACGAATTCTGCATATGTTCAGAAACATAGGTTCTAGCTTAGATGAAAGAAAAATGGTCTCAGTCCATTTTCAGTTTGGTATGGATGGTCGCAGAGAGAGCATCTGTGCCATGCAGCCTCTCTCAATGGTGGATAGATCAGCAAAGGAGAATATTCAAAAATCCCCCAGGACAAAGGAGGAGGAGGAAGTCAAGTAACTAAACCCCACCCATTAGGAAGTTACATCATGGTTAACAGGTACATGGGATATTTCCCAAATATCCCTTATAGTGACCATGCAATATTTGTTTACTCTAACAGAGATGACGTGGCCTGCTCCACGAGCTAGAGGGAGCCCCAGCTGACAAAGCGTCAAGGCGAGTTAAGCAGCAGAGCGAGTTCGGCAGCAGGGCGAGGAGGCCAGGGCCCCCCACTCTGCCCGTCTGTTCCCTGACCTCAACTAAACCGCAGTCTCCAACCCATTGACGTAATAAACCTTAAACAAAACTATGCAGGTAAGAAGCCAGCAGGGGTGTGGGGGCTTTCCAGTGTTTTGCACCACCTGCAGCATGTACGACTATCTGCCTGTTGGACAGAAGTCGTGGGTGTGCTCTCGGTGCAATGAGCTCCTGGCTCTCCGGGAACGACTTCATTTCCTTGAGGCCAAGGTGGTGGTGGACCTGGAAAAGCTGAGAGAGGCAGAGAGGTGTGTGGAGGAGGCCTTCAGGGACGTTATAGCTGTGTCCCACTCCAACAATGATAGCTGTCCTGCTATCATGGACAACGACGGTCTCGGGGAAGGAGAGCATCCAGCTGAGGAAGAGGGAAACGATCCCTTAGAAGGGACCCATTCCTTGGGGGATGAGCAGCTATCCTCTCGTGCCGAGGATTTATCTCCACGGGCTGGAGGGATCCTTGTAGTGGGTGATTCGATCATTAGGAACATAGACAGTGGGGTGTGTGATGGGCGTGTAGACCGCAAGGTGTTTTGCCTGCCTGGTGCGAAGGTTGTGGATATCGCCCGTCGTTTAGATAGTTTGGTAGACAGTGCTGGGAAGGAGTCAGTGGTCGTGGTGCACGTTGGCACCAACGACATGGGGAAATGCAGCCGTGAGGTCCTGGAAGCAAAATTTAGGTTGCTAGGTAGGATGCTGAAAGCCAGGACCTCCAAGATGGCTTTCTCTGAAATGCTACCGGTTCCACGCGCAGGACCAGCCAGACAGGCCCAGCTTCGCAGTCTCAATGAGTGGATGAGACGATGGTGTCGGGTGGAAGGGTTTGGATTTGTTAGGCACTGGGGAACTTTTTGGGACAAGCCGGGCCTGTACAAAAGGGACGGGCTTCACTTGAACCAGAATGGAACCAGACTGCTGGCACTTAAAATTAAAAAGGTGGCAGAGCAGCTTTTAAACTGACTGAGGGGGGAAACCCGACAGGAGCTGAGAAAGGTCCGGTTCGGAATAAACCTCCCCCCTGGGATAAAAACCAAAGAAATGATGAAATTTTAAAAGGGGTAGGCCTAGAAGTAGGCATTGTGAGAGCAGGGGCACAGGATATCAATTCAGAAGAGCAAAATTACCACAGGCCTAACCACAAGTGCCAAAGACACTTGAAGAGAGACACTGCTTACAAGTGCCTGTACGCTAATGCTAGGAGCCTGCGAACCAAGATGGGAGAACTGGAGTGCTTGGTCTTAGAGGAGAGCATTGATATAGTGAGCATAACGGAGACCTGGTGGAATGGAGAAAACCAGTGGGATACCGTTATCCCTGGATATAAACTATATCGGAAGGACAGGGAAGGACGTATTAGTGGCGGAGTCGCTCTATATGTGAAAGAAGGCATTGAATCCAGCAAGCTCGAAACCCCAAAAGAGGCAGACTCCTCCACAGAATCGTTGTGGGTGGTGATACCAGGAGGGACTTAATACTGGGAACGATCTATCGTCCCCCTGATCAAAATGCTCAGGGAGACCTGGAGATGAGATATGAAATTGAGGAAGCATCCAAAGTAGGAAATGTGGTAGTAATGGGTGACTTCAACTACCCGGACATAGACTGGCTGCATATGTGTTCCAGTCATGACAAAGAAGCAAAGTTTCTAGATATTCTAAATGACTATTCCCTAGACCAGTTGGTCATGGAACCGACCAGAGGGACGGCAACCCTGGACTTAATCCTCAGTGGGGACCAGGACCTGGTGCGAGATGTAAGTGTTGTTGAACCGATTGGGAGCAGTGACCACAGTGCTATTAAATTAAACATACATGTAACTGGCCAATTGCCAAGAAAATCCAACACGGTCACATTTGACTTCAAAAGAGGAAACTTCACAAAAATGAGGGGATTGGTAAAAAGAAAGCTGAAAAACAAACTCCAGAGGGTCACATCACTCGAAAATGCTTGGAAGTTGTTTAAAAACACTATATTAGAAGCTCAACTGGAGTGCATACCGCAGACCAGAAAAGGTACCGCCAGGGCCAAGAAGATGCCAGCATGGTTAACGAGCAAAGTCAAGGAAGCTCTTAGAGGCAAAAAGTCTTCCTTCAAAAAATGGAAGTCTTGTCCAAATGAAGAAAATAAAAAAGAACACAAACTCTGGCAAAAGAAATGCAAGAAGACAATAAGGGATGCTAAAAAAGAATTTGAGCACATTGCTAAGAACATAAAAACCAACAACAAAAAATTCTATAAATACATTCAAAGCAGGAGACCATCTAGGGAGACAATTGGACCCTTGGATGATAAGGGAGTCAAAGGTGTACTAAAGAACGATAAGGAGATTGCAGAGAAGCTAAATGAATTCTTTGCATCTGTCTTCACAGTGGAAGATATAGGGCAGATCCCTGAACCTGAACTAACATTTGCAGGAAGGGATTCTGAGGAACTGAGACAAATAGTGGTAACGAGAGAGGAAGTTCTAAGCTTAATGGACAATATAAAAACTGAAAAATCATCGGGCCCGGATGGCATCCGCCCGAGAGTTCTCAAAGAACTCAAAGGTGAAATTGCTGATCTGCTAACTAAAATATGTAACTTGTCCCTTGGGTCCTCCTCCGTGCCTGAGGACTGGAAAGTGGCAAATGTAACGCCAATCTTCAAAAAGGGATCCAGAGGGGATCCCAGAAATTACAGGCCAGTTAGCTTAACTTCTGTCCCTGGAAAACTGGTAGAAAGTATTATTAAAGCTAGATTAACTAAGCACATAGAAGAACAAGCCTTGCTGAAGCAGAGCCAGCATGGCTTCTGCAAGGGAAAGTTCTGTCTCAGTAACCTATTGGAATTCTTTGAGAGTGTCAACAAGCATATAGATAGAGGTGATCCAGTGGACATAGTGTACTTAGACTTTCAAAAAGCGTTTGACAAGGTACCTCACCAAAGGCTTCTGAGGAAGCTTAGCAGTCATGGAATAAGAGGAGAGGTCCTCTTGTGGATAAGGAATTGGTTAAGAAGCAGAAAGCAGAGAGTATGAATAAACGGACAGTTCTCCCAATGGTGGGCTGTAGAAAGTGGAGTCCCTCAAGGATCGGTATTGGGACCTGTACTTTTCAACTTGTTCATTAATGACCTAGAATTAGGAGTGAGCAGTGAAGTGGCCAAGTTTGCTGATGACACTAAATTGTTCAGGGTTGTTAAAACAAAAAGGGATTGCGAAGAGCTCCAAAAAGACCTCTCCAAACTGAGTGAATGGGCAGAAAAATGGCAAATGCAATTCAATATAAACAAGTGTAAAATTGTGCATATTGGAGCAAAAAATCTTAATTTCACATATACGCTCATGGGGTCTGAACTGGCGGTGACTGACCAGGAGAGAGACCTCGGGGTTGTAGTGGACAGCACGATGAAAATGTCGACCCAGTGTGCGGCAGCTGTGAAAAAGGCAAATTCCATGCTAGCGATAATTAGGAAAGGTATTGAAAATAAAACAGCCGATATCATAATGCCATTGTATAAATCTATGGTGCGGCCGCATTTGGAATACTGTGTACAGTTCTGGTCGCCTCATCTCAAAAAGGATATTCTAGAGTTGGAAAAGGTTCAGAAGAGGGCAACCAGAATGATCAAGGGGATGGAGCGACTCCCTTACGAGGAAAGGTTGCAGCATTTAGTTTAGAGAAAAGGCGGGTCAGAGGAGACATGATAGAAGTGTATAAAATTATGCATGGCATTGAGAAAGTGGATAGAGAAAAGTTCTTCTCCCTCTCTCATAATACTAGAACTCATGGACATTCAAAGAAGCTGAATGTTGGAAGATTCAGGACAGACAAAAGGAAGTACTTCTTTACTCAGCGCATAGTTAAACTATGGAATTTGCTCCCACAAGATGCAGTAATGGCCACCAGCTTGGACGGCTTTAAAAGAAGATTAGACAAATTCATGGAGGACAGGGCTATCAATGGCTACTAGCCATGATGGCTGTGCTCTGCCACCCTAGTCAGAGGCAGCATGCTTCTGAAAACCAGTTGCCGGAAGCCTCAGGAGGGGAGAGTGTTCTTGCACTCGGGTCCTGCTTGCGGGCTTCCCCCAGGCACCTGGTTGGCCACTGTGAGAAGAGGATGCTGGACTAGATGGGCCACTGGCCTGATCCAGCAGGCTCTTCTTATGTTCTTATGACAGTTGGCTTCATGCATTTCCTCTTAAAGGGGAGGTTGTGCATGTTTGCTGGAACTCTCTATAAGGAGTTGCAACTGACCAAAATATAGAATTACCAGTTGGACAGGATCCAGTGTAGCACCTCATCTTTTGCTCAAAGACATCTAAAGCATTCCTGAAAGACCAACCCTTTCTTAAAGGCCTTCAAGGAAGAAGATCCCAGATCCTCCCCAGGCAGCTTATTTTATTGCTATCTTGGCTTACCAGCGCTCGGCAAAGCAGTGCTATAATTTTCCAAGACTTGGATATGACACTCGGCACTGGCCTTTGAGCCTCTGCAACTACATTGTTGACTCAAGCTCAGAGCCTCCACTAAATCTTTTTCTACAATGATCCTTGGCTGCCCTGCTCCTTTTTTATACTTGTGACTTTCTTCTTTCCTGTATGTAACACTTTATATGGAATGTAGGGACCTGCCTCACAGTCAGCCCATTGGCCCATCTAGCTCAATACTATCTAGTCTACACTGACTGGCAGTGGCTCCCCAGGGTCTCAGGCAGGGGATATATTGTATTGTCCTCAGACCTGAAGGTAATACTGTCTACTCCTACATCAGCTCATTGGCCAAGGCACCAGGACAGTAGCACTGCACTCTGCAGAGTATCACAGAACACTACATTCCAATATTGGTCTAGTTATTATTTTTACCTTACTTTCTTTCAAATCATATACTGATAGAAGCGTTGCTGAAGTCAAGATATATACTGGTTGGATCAAGAAAGACCTTTGTCCACTAAATCCATTATTAAGTTATATCAAGAAGGAGACCAGGTTGGCCTGGTATGATTTGTTATTTATAAAACCATGTTGATTACCAGCACTCATGCCATTTTCCTCTCGCTGCTTACAAACTGCATACATGAGCTGGTTCAACTGCACCTGGGCTAGGAAGTGCAGATTATGTGCCAGATGGTCACTTACATACAGGTGAGTGGACATCTCATGCGCCGGGGTCTCGCACCCCTTACCAGGAGCCAACACAATATCAGACCACATTGATGTGGTCAGAGTTTAGGAAGCATCCAGATAGGCTGGCTACACAGTCCTCGTTTTGTGCCACAATCAGCATCCCCATGGGTGCCCTTACAGATGGAGCTGACCTGCCCAGCTCCTTCCTATTGCCTCCCACAGCTCAGGATGCAGCCTAATAAGAAGGTCAGAATTGTTTCACAAAGATGTATGGCCTCCCCTGTTGTTTGTTCCCAGCATCCTGTACTCAAGAGGCATTCTACGCTATGACTTCCCCAGGAAACTAGGGAGTTAAATACACCCAGGTGAGACCACCCAGTTAAGTATGAAGTCTCCGGAATAACTCATCACCTTTGTGTTGCCTCCTTAGTACACATTTCCAGCTACTTTCCCCCCTATTGGTTGGAATCACCAGCATATTGATTCTTGCAGCCCACCCTCATAATGCTCTAGGGCTAGGCTAGACTCACTCATCAGTGAATTGACCAATGCAAGACATATCCAGTTAATTAAAAGAAGCTCAACCTAGTGAATATGTACTTGCTAAGTGTGACTTTTTGATAAGAGTTTAGCTGACTTTGGGACTTTAGGAACTCCAAGCCCACATTTTGAGACAGAATTATGAAAGATATTATGGTCTGACCTCACTGCCTAGACAAGTAGGAAGTGCCATACATCACAGGAGCACTGACAGGGAAACAGACAGGGCTGGAAACAGATCTTGGCAAGGGGTATGAGGCCAAGAGGTAAGAAGAAATGCCACTAATGGTCCCCATTAGAGCATATAAATTGCTGACTAAAATATTTATTCCTCTTTAGAAAATACCAAAAGGCCACCTTCACATGTTATTAAGCTTAACTTGAAAGTTAATAACCTGAAATTAATATTTTTCAATCACCTGAAGATTGCTGATCAGCACCGTTTATATAAGCATGAGGGTTGTCCCTGGCCATGTTTTGACAGGCTGGACCAGCTGCCTAATGTTCATGCCAGCTACTGCCTTGGTCTGGGCACTGTAGAAGACTCTTTTTGCACAGCATTCTACCCGGAAGCAGGAGGAAGGAGATCACCAGAGCCTCCAGGTGGTTGTGAATTCTATCCAGAACAAACCTGACACTCACTCAGAGATACGTCTCCTAGCAAGCACACATGGTTATCTTAATAACATCAGGATCCTTAAAGTAGGGAAGGGTGTTAGGGCATTACAGGCACATTAGCAGACATTTACTATCAGACCTGGATATGGGACAGAGCCTTAGTTGCTCTGGTGGATGATATGAGGAGGGCGTTGAACAGAGGCGAATGTACCCTCCTCGTCCTCCTTGATCTCTCAGCAGCTTTTGACACTGTTGACCACGGTATCCTTCTGGATCGCCAGGAGAGGTTAGGTATAGGAGGCACTGTATTACAATGGTTCTGCTCCTTCCTCTCTGAGAGATACCAGAGAGTGGCGTTGGGAGATGAGGTTTCGGATCCTTGGCCTCTCACTTGTGGGGTGCCTCAGGGTTCCATCCTCTCCCCGATGCTGTTTAACATCTATATAAAGCCACTGGGAGATATCATCAGGAGATCCAGCCTGCAATGTCACCAATATGCGGATGACATGCAGATCTATCTCTCATTTAAATCTTCACCGCTGCTGGCTGTAGAAACCCTATCCAAGTGCCTGGAGTTGGTGTGTGACTGGATGGGAAGGAATAAGCTAAGCTAAACCCTGATAAAACTGAGGTACTGTTGGTGGGAGACAAGGGAAGATTGGGGGATACCGACCTGGTGCTCAGTGGGATACAATTGCCCCTGAAATACCAGATCCGCAGTCTGGGGGTCATTCTCGACTTCCAGCTGTCAATGGAGGCTCAGGTTTCTGCTATGAGCCGGGTGGCACTATATCAACTACATCTGATACGGAGGATACACCCCTACCTTCCCAACCATCTGCTCCCTTCAGTGGTACATGCCCTGGTCTCTTCTCGCCTAGACTATTGTAACGCACTTTACATGGGGCTACCCTCTAAAACGGTCCGGAAACTGCAACTGGTACAGAATGCGGTGGCTCGTCTTATTAAAGGCAGCCCCCGCTGAGATCATATCACTCCAGTGCTGAAGGAGTTGCACTGGCTACCGGTAGTTTTCTGGGCCCAATTCAAGGTATTAACTTTAACCTTTAAGACCCTATATGGTGCCAGCCCAGCTTACTTAAAGGAACGCCTTCAGCAGCAGCATGGGTGCCGCTCAACAAGATTGGCCTCGAAAGGCCTACTCTTTATCCCACCAGTCAAAGCAGCTAGACTGGTGAGGACTAGGGTGAGAGCCTTTTCAATTGTAGCCCCCACCTTATGGAATTCTTTACCAAATGACCTCCGCCAGGCCCCCTCTATGATGAGTTTCCACCAGGCCTTGAAGACCTGACTGTTCAAACAGGCTTTTGAGGTGGGCTAGGTTCTGTAGGTTCTGTAGCTATTGGTTGTGATTTTAATGTGCTAATGTTTTTACGCTTATTGTCTAATGTAATTTATATTTTTGGCTGTACATCACCCAGAGTGGCTGGACAACCTCCCAGATGGGCGACTAATAAATCCAATAAATCATCATCATCATCATCATCATCATCAATAATAATAATACTGTTCCTTCAGAGTCATTAATGCACCATCAGGTGTCTCTTCTCCTCTGAGACCTAAAAGGGGGGAGGGGAGTTAGAGGATACACAAATCTGGGAGCTGATGCACAGAGGTTGTTTCAGCTTTTTATGTTTAGAACCTTTTAAGGCTTTTAAACCTCAGTCTTTAGAGCCCCACCAAGAGCACAGCTGCAGGCCATCCGTGTAAGGGGTGGCTTGCTTACAACTATCACTTTGCTCATGCAGAGTTCCTATTCTGCAAAAAAAAAACACCCTCCTTGGATTGCTTTAAAGTACATTAGAGTTTGTTCTTTCTTCAGTTATTGGTAGGCTAGGTGGAGAGAGAGTTCTTAAGGGGTAGTGTGCATAAAGCAGCCTCCCCCAATCTGGCACTGTCCAGATGTTTGGACTACAACTCCCATCAACCCTGGCCAGTACAGCCTTATGATGCTGAGGCTGATGGGAGCTGTAGTTCAAAACATCTGGAGAATGCCAGGCTGTGGGAGCATGGCATAAAAGAACACAACCCCTCTCCTCAGGGCAAGAGCATTTTGGTGTGTTCCAAGACACATACCCAACCCCACACTATTTATTATGGGATTTAGATTCCATCCATCCATCCATCAAAAAATAATCTCAGGATAAAAACAGCATGTAAACTATTTCAGGAGTAGCACTATTAAAAGACCTAGAAACATTTTTTTAAAAAAGGTTTCAAGGCCCTTTCTCATGTTGCTTTCCTTCCCAGAGTTGTGACTCTATGAAGATCATAACATATGGACAGGTTATTATGGAGACAGGTGATCCTTCAGGTATAGTCCAGACTCCAGTCCCAATCCATATAGGGTTTTGAAGATAAGTAGTATCCACACCTTGAATTGTGTCCAGGAGCTAGCAGAGCTATTTAAGCACTAGTAGGATGTGATGTCAACACCAAAAACCAGTTAGCAACCTAGAGCGCAATCCAACTGCTATTTACACCGGGCTTGGGGGAGTTGGCTCAGCCAGGTTATGCTGGGCTATACCAGCAGAAGCCCCTGATCCCGGCTCAGCCAGGGGTCTGCTGGGGAAGCCAAGCCTGGTGGAAGGGGAGCCAGTGGAAGCCAGTAGAAGGCTTGGAAAAGGGGCATTCTAGGGGCGTACTGGAGGAGGGATTGCACGGGTGGAGAGTTGGGCTACATCCAATTCATGTTTGGAGCACTCGTGCAGGTCCAGATCCTGGTAAAAGTTACACTGAGAAAAGGTTGGTTTAAGAAAATAATTACAATGGAAGTCCATGGAGAGTGCTTACTCCTGGTAGGGGTATTTGTGAGAGCCAGATTTTACTTTCCAGTCCCTGTGCGCAGCTCCCGGCTGAGCCAGCATTCAGCTGGCCCTGAGGCTTCCAAATGTCAGTTGGATGCTGCAGACCTTCCTGCCAGCTCCTCTTACACCAGCACCCCTTCTGCCAGCTTCCCCTGAGTTGAATTATTCTGCCCGTCACTGTATTTGAACAGAGGGCAGTTTCTAAACAGTCATCAAAGGTATCCCTATGTACGTTCCTATATACAATAAACAGCAGCAGGAGATATTCAGTAGCTGGAACACCTGCAGAGCAAATTTCTTCCCACCTACAACTGCTCTGCATTTTGCTAATAGTCTCTCTGAAAGGAGAGCAGAGCTGTCTGCCCACCCCAGAGAAAGACCCACTCCCCCACTGATGGCAGCAGCTGGCTTCGAGGCCAAGACTCCTAGGTGGGGGGAGTGGGAAATTCCCAGAACAACACATCTGACTTTGGGCTGGGGGGGTGTTTATTTTATTTTTTTATCTGCTGGAGGACGGGTGAGGAATTTTTATTTATTTTGCATTGGCAGCCAAGATTAGTGTGCTGCCAAAGCTTTCTGTGGCTGCAGGGAAGTGGTTATTGTTTTGTTTTATGTCTATTATTTTGATTATGTTGTAAGTCAGGTAGCAAACAACTAATAAATAGAATTAATAAAGGGTAACAAATAAACGATCATTACAGTCATCCAATCTGGACATCACTAGAGCATGATTCACTCTGGTCAGGCTACCTTTGTCCAGGAAGGGTCATAGCTGGTGCACCAGCCTCAGCTGATGAAAGGCACTCTAGGCCTCAGAAGTCATTTGGACCTCCAATAACAAACTTGAATTTAGGAGCACCCCCTCTTGCATTAATTTTGCTTCAATTTATAGGCCTTTGAATCCATTACCAAGTTGAGATACCAGTTCAACACTCCCATTGCCTCACCTCACAAATTGCAGTTCAATGTAGATCAGGTGTGGGGAATGTCTGGCCCTCCAGATGTTGAACTACAACTCCCAGACTCCATAAATGCTAATGAGTAGCCAAACAGTAGTCCCCTGTCAACTGTCCAGGTAGGCACCGAATGGCCATGACATGATGACCCCAATCCCTAATCCAGGCAACCTATCCAGAAAGGTGCCATGGCCAATGACAGTGAAAGCTGCTACTAAGTCCAAGAGAATAAAATCAATAAGGTCGCATTCCCTTTGTTTCCCAGCACAGGGTGATCAAGGCAGTTTCTGTGCCCAAACTAGGCTGAAATCTGCTTGAAATGGATCTAGATAATCAGTCTTACCCAAGAGTTCCTGGAGTTGCAGAGCAAGTCTAAAGCAACTACATCTATGATACCCACAATTTTGCTCACTTCAACTTTTCCTTACCAGCTGCAACAATCTAGCAAAAGGGTATTAAAAAGTTGTGCTGATAGATCAGCATAATTAAAGGAAAGAGTAATGAACAATGACAGGGCAGTGATGTTCTGTCAAGGACAGTGCAATAGTAGTGCACACCTTCCTTTCCTTTGCTTCTGGTTTCCATTTCCAAGGAGTCAGCTTGCACATGTTCACAATGTGACTTGTTGTAAATGGCATCAAAGCTATTCAGCAGTCAGAAGCAAGAACCACCTGAGCTTCCCCCACAGCTTTTTGCTGAAATATCATTCCTTCTTTGCAAAACTAAAGCTAAATTTGAGATGTACTCAGAAAGTCAGAGTTGCATAACCATTTGTTTCCCAGGGGCTTGGAAAGCTGCTCAGATTGTTTGCATTTTTATTTTCCACAAACATGTTCTGTTTTTCTTTTCAGATGGGTTCCTTTATTCTTCCTGAACCCTTTAGTATTAGAATCTGTCATTTTTTAAAAAAAGTATTAGAATCTGTCAACTAGTTACTTCTTCCATACAACAAGAAGATCAGACCAGATCACAAAGAACTTAGATTTACCATTTACTCTTTACTAACACTTCACCTGTGGGAGCCCACAGGGTCACTGAAGTAGCAGCTGCAGAGACGACTGAAAAGGATGTTGCCTAGTTAGTTTTCCTGGTTTACTTGTCCCTTCACTGAAGGATTTCACACAGAGGCTGGACAGTTATCTGTTGCAGGACATTCTTTAGCACTGGATTTCCCACACTGAGCAGCAAGCTGGACTAGATGGCCTACAAGGCCCCCTTCCCAATTCTAGGATCCTATGAAGACATTGCCCAAGGCATACGGCTTTGGAAAGTCCACAGACATCAGCAATAATTATAAGCTTTTCTGCTTGCAAGCCATACCTTAATTGGTGCCCACAGAACAGCAGTTGAAGGAGCTGTGTATGTTTAACCTGGAAAAAAGAAGCTTAATGGGAGACATGATAGTGGTCTGCAAATATCTGAAGGGCTTCCATGCAGAAGACAGAGCAGATTTGTCCATTGCTCCAGAGGGCAGAACAGGAACCAGAGGGTGAAAATTGCAAGAAAGCAATGGTAAGAGCTGTTCGACAACAGAACATACTCTGATTATCCTTGTATACCTACCTTTCTAACTAGTGAAAGTAGACTTGGATACTGCTGTGACAGTGATATAAGCCTTTGGGCTGTTCCCTTCTTCCCTCCCTAATTTTCCCAACCCCCCTCAACCAACTCCCCAACATCCCTAAACCTAAACAAGTTAACCAGATTAACAACCATGAACCCAACACATCCATTCAGTCATAACTGGCTTTAGGTCTATAACCCAGCCAGCGCCTGTGCTTCATAGCACACACTTTAAAATTGAATCTTACACCCATCTTGGTATGCAAATTATAAGGGGGAAAGTTCCTTGTGCAAAGAAAACTGATAAATGCTATATAGAAACAATAGTCCCCCAAACCCCCTTCCCTCCTCCAGATAAACAATATTACATCTGATTAAATCAGTGCATGAAAGGGGAATCCCTTCGCACTGTTTTTTCCAGTTCCCATTTCAACAATATGAAGTCTAAAATATGTTAAAAGAAACAAGCAGGGAAAAAGAAACATCTTTATCACCTCTTATTATGATCCTGATTCGGTAATCTCTGCCTGGTAGTGAGTATAAAATGGTCTGTGTCCTATTGTGGATGAACAAAAGTTAAATATTTGGTGAGTGATGATGGTGCCATCATCCTGTCGAACTGGCAGTCACGAAGTATTCTTTGTGAATGTGTTTCGCAACTTGGATGCTATCTTTGAGTGTTTGGTTTTCCAGGCTTGATTTTTATTGTGCCCATTGTTTTCCGTCTCCGCGCCTTCTTCATTCTCCATTGCTAGAGTCTCTGGCCGTTCCAAACCGCAAGCAGTGAGTAAAGGTACGGCGTTTTTAGACAATGTTGTGGTAAGTTGTTGACTGTTACGAATAACTATTAATCTAAAAGGGAATCCCCATCTATATTTTATACCAGCCTTTTGTAGCACCATTGTGATGGAGCAGAGCTCTCTTCATTGTTGCAGGGTCTTGGGGCAAAAATAATGTAAAGTCAGCACAGTTTGTCCATTATATGTTAATTCCTTCATATTTTGCACTCGTGACATAAGCTCTTCCTTTTCAGTATATGGTGCAAAACATACTATAATGTCCCTCGGAGGAGCTCCGTCCTTAGGTTTTGCTGCCAGTGCCCGATATGCCCGTTCTAAATCTGCGGCACGAAGTTCAAACTCTGGGATCACAGTTGCAAGCCACGCCACAATAAAAGCAGTCATGGATGCTGAGTGCTCTTCAGATCCTTCTTTAATGCCACGAAAGCATACGTTTGAGCGACGGGCCCAATCCTGCATTTCTTCAAGTTTGTTTTTTATCATTTTCTTCTCATGTTTGAATGAAAGAATTTCTTTCATGTTAGCCAGCCCCAAATCCAAGGCTTCTGATGCTGAGGCTGCTATATCCCCCAGTCTGTTGCCAAAAGACTCAATTTGATCCTCTAAGGCAGCCTTTCCCAACCAGTGTGCCTCCAGATGTTGTTGGACCACAACTCCCATCTTTCCTGACCATTGGCAATGTTGGCTGAGGCTGATGGGAGTTGTGGTCCAACAACATCTGGAGGCACACTGGTTGGGAAAGGGTGCTCTAGAGGTTTTAATTTTGCTTCCCAACAGCTTTCCATTTCTCCTTTTAAAAGTCTAAATTGTAAATGTAAATGTAAATTTTACATTTGCATAGCTAATTCCTCACGAAAGTTAAGAGGTGCAGTTCCAGGTTCTTGGGTAGCTGCGTGGGAGTTTTTTGCCTGGCCAGGCACCATGTTGTCTACCACTAATCTCTTTGTCGCTATCAGACAGTCTGTTTCGAAGGGCTGAAAATAGCCATTAAGCCCCTTTCTTTTGCTTTAGAAATGGTCGGTAGCATATCCTGGAGGGGGGTAGCTTATAAAGAGAAGTAAAATTTTAGAAATTATGGTGTTTAATTTGGGAACATTATCTAGAGGAGAGCAGAGCTGGGAAACTAGGCAGCCATCTTGTAGCCTTGCTGGCCACGCCCCCTCTGCTCTCCTTTTCTGGAGGCATTTAAGCAACCATTGGATGGCCATCTGTCAGGGATGCGGTAGTTTCATCCTGCATTGCAGAGGTGACCTTCAAGGTCCCTTCCAACTCTTCAATTCAATGGATTCAAGATGGGTGTACTGTTCCACTGCTGACAGAGGTGTGGTCATGGTCTTAAGGAATCTATGATATGGTTTCTTCCCAGTGCTATGCCCATCCTATCCAGGACTCTGCACTGTTTTAACCATTTTCTGCTAACTTATCTTTGGTGATAAAATGGCTGCACTGGCAGAGCATTCTGCTGGCATAGCTGGGGTGCTTCACTGGCCTTATCCATCACAGTGGCAGCAAGTCTTGCACTTTGCCAAATCCATGACCAGTAGCATAGTGGCAAATTCAAAAGTGCAGAGTCCCTTCATGTTAGTTACAGCCACACACCCTCCCCCCTTTTCGCTGCTGGGTTAAGAATGAGATCCTGGTTAATGTCTTCTCCCACAACAACAGACATCTCTAGGAACCAATAAGCATGAAAGAGGAGAATGTTCGCTGCTGAGAAGACTCTTCTCAGTGGCTGACTCACTTCCTTTCATTCTGATTGGCTCCAATCAGCAGGAAAGGACGAGGAAGCATGTTAGAAGACTTTTTTCAGTGGCTAACATACTCCCCTTTCATGCTGATCGGCTCATAGGATGCTGGAGACATAGGGACCCTGCTGGGACCCTGTTCCCCAAAATATAAGGGGTCTAAGATCCTCCACGACCCTGGACAAGTACACCCCTGCATGAGCCCCTCAATCAGCTTAACTCAAGTAGAATCATAGAATCATAGAGTTGGAAGGGGCCTTGTAGGCCATCGAGTCCAACCCCCTGCTCACAGCAGGAATTCCACAGCTAGAGCATCTCCCGCAGACAGCCGTCCAGCCTCTGCTTGAAGACATCCAGCGAAGGGGATCCCACCACCTCCCTAGGCAGTCGGTTCCATTGCCAAACTGCCCTTACTGTCAAGAAGTTCCTTCTAATGTCCAATCTGAATCTACGCTCCTGTAACTTAAAACCATTAGACCTAGTCCTACCCTCTGGGGCAGCAGAGAACAAATCTGTACCCTCCTCTATGTGACAGCCCTTCAGGTACTTAAAGAGTGCAATCATGTCACCCCTCAGCCTTCTCTTCACCAGACTGAACATGCCAAGTTCCTTCAACCTTTCCTCATAAGACTTGTTCTCCATACCGGCTATCATCCTCGTCGCCCTCTTCTGAACCCGCTTTACCAAAGTAAAGGGTTTCTTGGTCTGCCTTCCATCTTTAGTAAGAGGAGAATAATTGTTAAATACAATTTTACACTGTTCTGAATACCTTAATAGAATGAAAGTAAGAAAACCTCCCTTACAGATTTTGCATGGGGATTACAAAGATAATACCTAAAAGCTGCTTTGGAACACACAGCATACAATTAAGCTGTAAATACACCTGTTGCCAGATCAAAGCATTTCCATTAGAGGAGGGGTAACGGGTTGATCAGCTGATTAGTTGTAAAATCTTTGAAACTGAATTTTAAAAAAACTTTTTAAAGCTGCGCCCACCAGGATTTACACTAAAAGGGGGCAGAGACTGAATAGCATTGTGTGCCCCCATTTTCAGAAGAGAGAGTTGGAGACGTACAGTGAGTGTGTTTCTACCCTTAGTATTAGCATTCCTATGCTTGTCATTATTTTCAGGCACAGTTTCTTACCACAGGTTCAATGGTAAAGGTGTTATTGTTGAAGAGCATGGAATCTTCATGTACTGTGGCCTGGCGGTTCTGAAAGGTACGGGTGACAATGGAGAGATGCTCACGAAGCGCAGGATTCATATTGCACTCGGCCAGAAGCTGATCAAGCACACATTCTTCTTCAGCCTGCAGTGTATGGCACAGCCTGGAGCCACAGGGGGGAGAAAAAAGAGGAAATAGATCATGTTGGTTGCAAACTGGAACCTCAGCAGACGGGGGAAAGCAAGGATGGCTGGAACTCTCAGGCTAGAACTGGCATTTGCTTGCAGGACAAAAAACAGGTTTTCAAGGGCCTCCCAGGAGGGAATGCTGAGCCCTGTCCCCTAAGCTCTGACAGCCAACACATCAAGTTGCAGCCACAGGATCTTTTATAACTGTTGAATTCAGGTCAGCCTCCCGCACCTGGCACCCACCAGATATTTTGGACTTCAGTACACATCAGCCCGAGCCAGCATAGCCAAGGGCCAAAAATGATGGGAGCCATAGTCCAAAACATTGAGAGGGAACTATGTTGAGGAAGGCTGCTTTAGGCCATGCCCCTCTTCTCTCTTCCCTTAGCTGTTCTCTTATTCTGGCCATGTTGACAGTGCATGATAATGAAATGAAGGGTTGCAACAACTAATTCAAGTACATTTGCTACTCCATGCTCCGAAGCAGGGAGATACCCATCTTGGACATTAAGGATTGCCAAACCAATGGAGAAGGTCAAGAAAAATCAGTCCCAGGTGAAATGCAGGGTCCTCTTTTTCCCCTTCAGCAACAAAGAATGCCTTACTAAAGCAAAGCCTGGTTTAGCATCCTCATGGGAAAATGTGCAGGGAGACTGAATCCACTTCAACAATGAAGAAACTTTTCATCTATAAAGCAGCCATGGCTAACTTTCATCAGGTGAAAATGTGAAATACAGTGATGCCTTGGTGGTGCCTATCCTGAAAGTTCTCCTTGGCAAGGCAGTGAAGCAAGAAAGTGAGGAAGATAAAGACCAACGGATGCTCTCAGGCCATTTTGCATAGTAACTGAACTGTTAGAAGGTTCCACATACCTTCCTGTTGCCAAGGACCCTTCACTCCTTACCCAGCCACAAGCCTTCCAAGTGTATATCTAAAGCTGTGTAAATTTAATAGCCTCACTGCACTGCTTTTGGAAAGTTTCTCTGAATTATTTTCCTCCTTAATGCCTCCAGAATGAGAAACGATTCCCTGGTGACTTCACAGGAAGTCAAGAGCAGAAGAGGCCTGCCTCTTTTGCCAGGTAGACCAGACTTTTGACACACTTTAGATGTGGAGGTTCTTCAGCCATTATCAATTCTCATGACAAGGTAAAAGTGTCCATAAAGGAAGAAAGGGGTTTCACCAAGCCCTTAAATCCACCTTTCCACGAAGCGCTTGGATAAGACCAGCACAACTTGAGACCCAAGCAAGCAAGTAAGCTACAAAAACAGGTTCTAATGAGTAGTGGTGGGCAGGTGCCTTTGGCTTAGTGGGCCTCACACAAGTTGTACAGAACTGGCTGGGTCCCTCCTAAAGATGTCCCAGCACCACAGAAGGCTCTAAGGTGGTGGCCTGTATGTTTTCAAAGCTTAACATGCAGGGCCAACCCAATACATTTTGCTGCCTGAAGCAAAGGACAAGATAGCAACTCCCTCCTCCAAGAGCCAACCAAACTGGCAGATGAATCTTATTTTAGCACTACTGATGAGATAACATCTTCCACTGTACCCAAGGATGGCAAGCTAGCTTAGGGTGTGCTGCATGAAGGCACACATACTTCTCTCTGCTCCTCGCCCCTCAACTTCTGCCATGAGAGATGGCTGTGTCACTCTGCTTAATAGTAGGGCTAACCCTGTTTACAAGTCATATCCCAATATCTGGGCAACTAATAATTCAGGACAATTAAAATATTATTTATTTATTTATTTATTAAATTTATACCCCATCTTTCTTTCATCATAGAACCCAAGATGGCATATGTGTGGTTCCCAGTCGGCCTCCCATCCAGGCACTGACCAGACTCAGACCTGCTTAGCTTCAGCAAAATGGTGGCCTTAGATGCCTTCAGACCATAGCCTTGGACCAAATACTATCCTAAATTCTAGAATCTCAGGGCCTCTTCTTCACACACTTCATTTTTAGGTGCAAACCATCAATTTTAAAAAACCTCTGTGTAAATTTAATTAATACAAAACTTCCCATAGCTAACATAAAATTAGAAAGAATACCAAGATATATATCATTTCAAGATCCTAAAAAAAGATGAAAACCAAGGGAAAGGATAGAAAGAATAAAGAAGGGACAAACAAAATGGTTTAAATATACAGCTGACCCCCCCCCAAAAAAAGGTTAGAATGGCTTGCTTTTACATATATATTCATTGGCAAACTGAGGTCTCCTGCCAAGCAATGTGTGAAGATAGCCCACAGTTTTCATGCTTGATTGAATCAGTACAAGTGTAGCAACACACTGAAGGTAACAGTTTGATATTCAGAATCCAGCCTGTAACGTGCGGATAGAGAAGATATTGCAATGGAACAATAGCAGAACTCTAAAAAGGGGTGGCTGCCACGCTACTGGGAAATGGCGAAGGGACCTCATGGATGTGGGCAGAAGGTACTGGGCAGAGCCAGCCTTTGGAAGCCCTAGCAAACACTTCAAATGGTATACAATCCAAGCCTTTACCCTGCCCCAAATCCTGGAAATCTTTGGGGCTTGTGGATCCTGTAGTGACAGTCCACTCCTCTCACTCCAAAATTCCATTACCAGTCAGATCAGGTTTCTCACAGGACCAAGGATTCCCCCCTCAATTCCTCAGAGAGGCTTGCTGTGCAGTTATGGAGATCCATGCCAGCCACAGGGAAGCAAGGAGAGGAAGAGGAATAACTTATCCTGTCTTCAGCCCCAATGGAGGAGAGGAGGACAGCAAGCATCAAAAGCTCCCTCTGGGCAACAGCATCAATGTAGCCAGTGATGGCAATAATAGCAGGGAGACTGGAGCCAAAGGCAGCCGTCAGAATCTGGGTGCTTCCTCCTCTCCCTCTCTGAACACCCTGCACCCAACCTTCAGCACAATGAGCTGGGAATGGCCCCTCTCCCTTTCAGCAAGCCCTACGGAACATAAGAGCCTGCTGGATCAGGCCAGCGGCCCATCTCATTTTCAGGGGCCTCTCAGGAGCAGCCTATTGCATCCAACCATGGAGGAATTGCACAGCCATCCTTGCTAGTAACCACTGATAGCCTTTTCCTCCATGAATTTGTCTAATCCTCATTTATAGCCATCCGAGTTGGTGGCCATCACTGCCTCTTCTGGGAGTAAATTTCATAGTTCAATAATACCCTGCATGAAGTACTTTGTTTTGTCTGTCCTGAATCTTCCAACATTCAGCTTCATTGTCCACTCATTCTAGTATTATGAGAGGGAGAAAAACGTTTCTCTATCCACTTTCTCCATACCATGCATAATTTCATACAGTTCTATAACGTCACCTCTTACTCAACTTTTCTCTAAACTAAAAAGCCCCTTTCCTCATAGGGGAGTTGCTCCATCCCCTTGATAATTTTAGTCACACTTTTCTGAACATTATTTATTTATTTATTAACTGTATATCCCCACCCCTCCTCCCAGAAGGAGTCCAGGCTGGCAAACAACAGACAAAACACTAAGAACATCCATAAAATATCTTAAAAACACAACCTCTTAAAACTCTTTTTTCCCCCAAAAAAATCCTTAAAAACATCTTTAAAAATAATTGTAACATAGATGCAGACTGGGATATCTACTTAAAATGCTTGTTGAATGAGGAAGGTTTTTAGTAGGCACCAAAAATACAACCAAGCAGCTTTTCACCAAGTTGGGTCAGAATGATACCATGGTCAATGGTATCAAAAGCCACTGAGAGATCAAGTAAGAATAACAGGGTCGCACTCCCCCTGCCTTTCTTCTGATAAATGTCATCCATCAGGGTGACCAAGGCCAATTCAGTCCCATAACCAGGCCTGAACCCAGATTGGAATGGGTCAAGATAATCTGTTTCATCCAACAGTACTTGCAATTGTTGCACCACTACCTGCTTGATCACCTTCCCTAAAAAGGGGGTATTTCCAACCAAGCAGTAGTCTTGCCAAAAGCCCAGTAAGGACCCAGATCTAGTGAGATCCTAATGTGGATGCTAAGCTTCGTTCTACAACTACAGAAAGAAGACTCAATTATTTTGAAGGCAGCTACATTTCACCTTACCAAACCAGGTTTATCCCAAAAAGACTATCAGAAGAATTCTTAATGTAGTTCATAAAGTGAATAAGACAGGCTTGCCTGCTGCCCCTTGACATCTTCAAGGCATTCATATCGAATGGGGGTTCCTGAAGGCCCTCCTAGCTAAGATGAATTTTGGCAATAGGTTTCTTCATTTACTATGGCAGCTTTACGCAACTTTCACAGTGCTTATGTGGTTAATGGGTCAGTCTCCTTGGAAGAGGTTCTGGGGAGAGGGACAAAGCGTTTGTGGTTTGCCATCATTGAAATGTTATCCATATCCAAGCTGATTTGGGTATCAAGGGGGTAAAGCATATCCAGCATCTCTGTAGTCTCATGGTGGCTAAGGAAGTCAAACAAGAGGCGAACGAGAGGGGCAGAGCGTGGCGGAGGAGGGCACTGCACAACGGGCTCGCCAGGATGCCTCGTGGCTTCAGCAGCAAAGACGTGTTTGTGTTTTGAGGTGAATCTTGCCAAAGTTCATTGTACTCTGGCTTGCACGAGAGCTCATCAGCTCTGCAGTTTGGGGCATGGGGGGCATAGGTGATATGTAAGTGGAACCTGGCAAAGAATTGGAACCCATGCACTCAACACTGGTTCAGTTTGTGAGTCATTTAGAGGCTCTCAAGGTTCCGGTGATCAGTGTGGATGTCCACTATGCGTCACGTCCCTTCTAGGAGGTGCTGACAGGTTTTGAACACATCACGGAGGGCCAGTAGCTCCTTCTTCCATACAGTACAGTTTTGCTCAGAGTCAGTCAGCTTTTGGGAGAAGTACACACAAGAATGTACATCTCCGCCCCTTCTTGGAGGGCTGGAACAATGCCACTCTGGTGGCTATGTCTGAGACATCCATTTCAACAACAAAAGGCTGGTGGGGGTTGGCATGTTGTAGTATTGGTTCTGAAGACAGCAACATTTTAAGATTCTCAAAAGCCTGTTGGCAGTCAATTAATGGGGCAGCCATGTTGGAGAAGACAGCAATGAACTGTCTATATTAATTGGTGAATCCCAGGAATCATTGTAGGTCCTTTTTAATTTTGGGGGGTGCCAGGAGCACACAACACACCTTCCCCCAGTCCATCTCCATCCCTGTTGGAATAATATGATAGCCTAAAAAGTCCAGAGTGGTTAAATCACACCCACACTTCTCCAGCTTGGCATACAGGTGATGCTCTCTCAGTCTCTGTGGCACAGCCCTCACATGCATCTCATCACTCATGCTGCTCTGGGGAGTCAAAATAAATAAGGATGTCATCTAAAGAAACAATCATAAACCAATCTAGGGCGTCTCGAAATATGTCATTCATAAAATGGTGGACAACTGCTGGGGCATTCAATAGTCCGAAGGGGATAACCAGGTATTCAACATGGCCATATTGCATCTTGAAAGCAGTTTTCCGCTCACCCCCTTCCTGGATCCTGGCAAGGTTATAAGCCCCAGGCAGGTCCAGCTTGGTATAGATTTTTGCCATTCACAGCCGCTCCAGCATCTCGTTGGGATAGCTGCTACCAGTGGATAGTGATTGGGAATGGTAATTTTATTCAGCTCCCTGTGTCCAACCCAGAGACGTTTTTCTTTTTTCAGCTTGTCCTCCCTGCTGATATAGACAATCTCCTGGAAGGGATGAGACCCACCACGTGTTTATTGGATCCATGCCCCTCATGGATTATAAAACAGTCCAGGAAGGGACTTGCAAATCAGATCTGCGAGGTGATTAATGCTTCCCTCCAGCAAGGCCGCCTCCCAGGAAGCCTAAAGGAAGCAATTATCATTCCCTTATTTAAAAAGTCTTCTTTGAACCCTTATTACTTGGACAATTTTCGCCCTGTGTCCAACTTACCTTTTTAAAGTAAGATTATTGAGAGAGTTGTGGCCTCTCAGCTCCAGAGTTTTCTGGATCTGACAGATTACTATGACTCATCTCAATCTGGATTTAGGCCGGGTCATGGAACTGAGACCGTATTGGTGGCCTTAGTGGATGATCTTCGGAGGGAAATGGACAGGGGGAGAATGTCTCTGTTAGTCCTTCTTGATCTTTCCGCAGCGTTTGACACGATTGACCATGATATTCTCTTGGGACGTCTCTCTGAGATGGGTTTACGAGGCGCTGTTTTTCAGTGGCTCGCCTCTTTCTTGGAGGGCAGATCACAGAAAGTACTGTTTGGGGACTTTAGCTCTAACCCCTGGCCGTTGTCATGCGGAGTACCACAAGGCTCGGTGCTTTCACCGATGCTGTTTAATATTTACATGAAGCTGCTGGGTGGGATTATCCGGAGTTTTGGAATTCGATTTCACCAATATGCTGATGACACCCAGCTTTACTTTTCCTTCCCTCCGGATATGAGAGATGCCATTCTCCCTTTAAATAAATATCTAACAGCAGTTAAGATCTGGATGACGCAGAACAAACTGAAACTGAACCCAGATAAAACAGAGGTACTGGTGATTGGGGACCGAACCAAATTGGAAATAGGGAATGTACCATTATTAGATGGAACTTTACTCCCTTTAAAGACCCAGGTCCGTAGTCTGGGTGTCCTCCTGGATTCGGCTTTGACTTTGGAGGCCCATGTCTTAGCAACGTCCAGAAGCGCCTTGGCCCGTCTAAAACTTGTCCGCCAATTGCGACCTTTTCTGGAGCTTTCTGACCTAACCACGGTTACCCATGCCTTGGTTACGTCTAAGCTGGACTATTGTAATTCGCTTTACACAGGACTTCCTTTCAAAACACTCCGTCAATTAAAATTAGTCCAAAGAGCAGCCGCCAGGATGCTAACAGGAGCAGGTTGGCGAGTCCACACCACTCCGCTTCTAAAACAGCTACACTGGCTCCCAATCCCTTATCGAGTCCAGTTTAAGATTTTGATGTTAACGTTTAGAGCGTTATCTGGTTTAGGCCCTATCTATCTATCTAATTGTATTTCGTTTTATGAGCCTACTCGTCCTCTAAGATCTTCATTAGACCCCGGCCTTAATATTCCTCCTTTCTCACAAATTCATCGGATTGGCATTAGGAACAAATCTTTTTCAGTGGTAGCTCCAACCCTTTGGAATTCTCTTCCGCAGGAAATTCATTTTTCCCCTTCTCTGACTAGTTTTCGCCGCCAAGTTAAGACCTTTTTATTTCGGTTAGCGTTTAATTTATAATGTGAGAGATAATTGGTTTTATATATTGTACATTGTATAAGGTGCTTATATCATGTTATTGTTTTTGCCGCTTAGAATTCTTTGGAACTGAAGCGGGATATAAACTTTTTAAATAAATAAACCAGCCTGAGATGAGATGTCTTTGTCACATTTTATTAGCGTTAATAAAGAGCAGTGAGCTTCATATACCTGTCTACCCTGACTCACTACTTTTCCTAACTATGCTAGCTAAGCAGTCTCTGCAGTGTGTGGGAAGAGTTGACTCAGAGTCTTGGGAGGTACCTGCTTAAGTAGGGAAGGTCTTCGCACGTAAATGACGGCTCTGACGGAGTTCCACCCTCTAAAAGTCTCTTTTCTCGTGCCTCCTCACACAGGGCAAGGGGGGCGAGCCTCAGATAGCCCATCTGACAGCAGGTCTTCGTTAGGTGTTAGCGCGGGCTCTGAAAGTGGGATACTGATTGGCTGGGAAGTGTTTGAAGTACATGCCAGGGATTCCTGCACAGGGGTCGATGGCACGAGCGAAGGGTTGCTTCCCAACAGTCCAGACAGGGTACTCGCAGGCCGGGTTGGAACTGTCTCAATGGGGGTGCCAGCCATGGGAGTCTGTGGGCTGCCAGAACCCTCTCCGCTTGTCTCCCTTCCTCCAATGCCCCAAGGACCCCTGTCATCTTCTGACTCCTCTCCCTGGGGTGCAACATCATCCCCCCTCTCCATGCTCCATCTCCCCCCACCCCCAAGGCTTGGGCTTGTCCAGGTAGGCGTCATGGAACTCTCTCACCAGATCCGGCGTGTGAACATCATCAGCTGACTCCCAAGAGCGTTCAGCCTGATCGTATCCCTTCCAGTGCATCAAGTATTGAAGTCGCCCTTGGCGCTTTTGCAAGTCCAAAATCTGTTCCACCTCATATTCCTCTTGCCCATTCACAGCTATGGGTGGCAGAGGCACCTCGGGTATCCTGTGGGGATCGGGGGGCTGCTCCAGAGTAAGCAAGGAGCAATGAAACTCCAGCTGTATCTTGAGGGAGGGAGGCAACCTCAGATGAAAAGCCACTGGATTGATCTGGGCTTCAACTTCAAAGGGTCCCACCATCCTGTCCTCCAATTTATGACATCGTGCCCAAGTATGCAAATAGTGTGTGGATAGCCACACCTTATCTCCCACACGAATTTCAGGCCCCTCCTGTCGATGATGATCCGCTACTTTCTTGTGGTCAGTCTTTGCCTTCTCTAACTGTTCCCTCAGCAGCTGCTGCATGGCCCGAAGCTCTTGCACAAAGTCCTCAGCTGCTGAAAAAACAGGACTGACATGAGGGGTACCAAAGGCTCAAGGGTGATATTCCAGGTTGGCAAAGAACGGAGACTGCTGAGTAGTAGCATGCACCTCATTGTTGTAAGCAAATTCCACGAGTGGCAGAAAGGACACCCAGTTGTCTTGCTGGTAGTTGACATAACAACCGAGATACTGCTCTAACATAGCATTAACTCTCTCAGTCTGACCATCCGTTTGCAAGTGATGAGACGACAACAGTCTCAGTTCAGTCTGCAGGAGTTGCCACATAGTGCACCAAAAACGAGCTGTAAATTGTGGAGGCTGATCTGAAACAAAACTGTCTGGAAGTCCGTGCAGACAGTAAATGTGCTGAACATAGCTGAGCCATCTCATGTGTGTTTGGTGGTGCCTATCCTGATGCATAAAAGCATCCACGACCACCAAAACTGACATTTTTCCCTGGGAGAAGGGGAGGTCAGTGATGAAATCCATAGTCACCATTTGCTAAAGTCCCTCAGGCGTAGGGAGCAGTCCTGCTGGCCATCCTGTAGTGTGTTTGGCTCTGGCACAGGTGGGGCAAGACTGGATGTAGTGCTCCACCTCACGCTTCATCCGCAGCCACCAAAACTCCCTGGCAATTGTTTGCATGGTTTTAAAAACTCCAAACAGCCCAGCGGTAGAGGAATCATTACACTGGTGCAGGACCTTTGCTCTCACATCCCCGGGGGGCACATTTATAGCGGCATAATGGTACAGCACCCCCCAGCACGAAACCCTCAGCGCTTCCAGAAAGCTGCCCCTGTAGTTCCGAATGCTTCTCCTTGGCAAAAGGATCTAATTCCTGCACAGAGTGCAGTTCCTCCACCCAGGAATCCTGGCATGCCCCTGCCACCATCTTCTCAAGGGGTATAATGAGTTGCGGCGGTCTCGGGGTCGGGTTCTCCAGATATTCCAGCTTACAGACAGAGCATGTGCCCGCTTATTCTGCGCCTGAAGAATGTAATGGATTTTGAAATAAAAGTGAGCAAATTGAGCCCAATGCACTTGTCTCTGGTTCAGTTTACAGGCAGTATGGAGACTCTCCAGGTTCCAATGATCTGTGCACCCCTCTATCTCATGCTGCGCCCCTTCCAAGTGATGTCACCAAGTTTCAAAAGCATTCCTGATTGCTAGCAACTCCTTTTCCCACACGGTATAGTTTTGCTCAAAGCTCATCAGCTTCTGTGAGAAGTATGCACACGGCCTCAGAGCCCTCCCCCGGGCTGGTTACAAAAGCACTGCTCCTATGGCCGCATCCAACGCTTCCGTTTCCACCACAAAGGGGTGTGCTGCAGTATGGGCTCAGAGGCGAACTGAACCTTCAACTCCTCAAAGGCTCTTTGCGCAGCGTCAGTCCAATGAAAGGGACCTGAACCCTTCAGGCAGTCCATGAGGGGCACGGTTTTGTCATAGTTGGCAATAAACCGATGGTAGTAGTTAGCGAACCCCAGGAACCAATGGAGATCCTTTTTCATTTTGGGGGGCTGCCACGTGAGAACGCTGTGGACCTTGCCCGGGTCCATCTCCACTCCTGTAGGCAAAATGCAGTACCCCAAAAAGTCCAAAGTGGTTAGATCAAAACCACACTTCTCCAGCTTGTCGTAGAGGCAATGTACTCTGAGGCATAACACCGCCCACACATGCTGTTCATGCTGAGCTGGAAGGTCCGAACAGAGGAGGATATAATCCAAATACATTATCACGAAGCGGTCCAAATAGTCCCAAAAAATGTCATTCATAAAACTTTGGAAGACCCCAGAACTATTAAATAGACCAAATGGCATGACCAAGTACTCAGACTGTCCATATTGGGTCTTGAAAGCAGTCTTCCACTCATCCCCCTCCTTGATTCACACCAGGTTGTAAGCCCCCCTCAAATCGAACTTGGTATAGATTTTGGCCAACCGCAGTCACTCCAGCATCTCCATGATGAGCGGCAGGGGGTAACTGTTGGGAATCATGATCTTGTTCAATTTGTGGTAGTCATTACACGGATGTAACTCCCTGCTCTTCTTCTTAACAAACAGCAAAGGGGCCCCAGCTGGAGACTGAGATGGATGAATGAAACCCCTCTGGACATTGGTCTCCAGGAATTCCCTTAGCACTGCCAACTCTGGTTCTGACAAGGAATAGGTCCACCCTGAAGGGATGTGTGCCCCTGGCATCAGATTTATGGCACAGTCATAAGATCGGAGGGGGGCAATTGATCGGCTTCCTTTTTGTCAAAGCTGTCCCGATACTACTCATACTTTTCAGGCAAAATGACCCCCTCCTGCAGTGCGGTTCCAGCCAAGGCAGTGGGGAAAATCTCCTTCCATGGTTGGCAGTGCTGGTGACAATAAGCAGAGGTAAACACCACCACCACTTCATCCCAGAATATTGTGGGGTTGTGCTGAACCAACCAGGACATTCCAAACACTACTGGGAAATGGGGCAGGGAAGCCATATAGAATGACAGACTTTCCACATGCCCTGGAATTTCCATTCTCAGTGTCTGTGTAGCCTTGGTAACAGTTCCTGACTTTAAGGACCGCCCATCAATGGTCTTGATGGACAAGGGCTTCTCTAGCATCTGAGTGGGCACTCCACGCTCCTTGGCAAAACTCCAGTCCATAAAACTCAAAGAAGCCCCCAAATCTATCATGGCACTGACCTGGAGACTTGGCCCCGAAGGTAGAATCAACCGGATCGGCAGGTGGCAGGCAGGCTGCGATGAAAGAGACTGGTGGTGAGGCCACGGTGTCTGCTTTGCTCCCAACTCTTTGGCCTCTACAAGAGCTGGGATTTGCAGTTTTCCTGCACTGGAGCTCTTCTGCCTTTGGAGGGGCACCCTTGGGCTAAATGCCCCCCTTTCCCGCAGTACAGACACAACCCCTCCCTCCTGCACTTCTCCTTCTCCTCCTCCAACAGGTGTGGTCTCACACCTCCAATTTGCACGGGCTCCACCCCCAACAGAATAAGGTTCCCATGCTAGGGGTGAAACAGGCACAGGGGGACGGTATGCGAGCCTGGGAACGTGGGGCTTGCTCCAAGTGACAACCTTCACGCCGGCTGTCTATCTGCAGGCATAACTGGATCAGCTTTGCAAGGCTGCCTGGTGGGGAGGTATGCACCAGTTCGTCCAGCACCTCTGCGCTAAATCCATTCCGGTACAAGTACATCAAAGCAGAATCATTGTAATTCACCTCCTGAACTAGGACATGAAACGTGCTCGTATACACTCCCACGGAACTTTTCCCCACTTCAGGATTCCCAACTGCTGGGACACAGTCTCCTTTTGCTGAGGGTCACAGAACATCTCAGTCATACTGTCAATGAACGTGGTATACTGGGTCAGGACAGGATCGTTTCTCACCAAAAACAGGGTAGCCAACTGGGCTGCTTCCCCTTCCAAGAGGCTGATTATAAGCGCCACCTTCACACCATCACTTGGAAACTCAGCTTAGTGCACTCGCATGTACAGTTCACACTGAGCAAGGAATGTGGTGAACTGGTCACTCTGACCACCATAGTGAGGGGGCAATCCATTGGGTGCCTTTACACAGGCGGGTGGTGCGGCCACTTGAGTTGTGCCCCCTTGGGCAGCTTGGTTAAACATGGCTTGAAGGTTTTGATTTTCAAGTCAGAGATTCTGGGTTTCTGCATGGAGATTCTGGACTTCTGCATACAAGGCTTTGACGGTTCTCTGAAGTCCCCCTTCTGCACCGCTGCTGGCCTCCATGGGTTCGGTCATGGGAGCGTAGGAGAAGGAAGGTGATGACTGAGCCAAGCTGTCCGACCCAGAGACAAAGGAACCAGCTTGAGATAACTTTGTCACGTTTTATTAGCATTATGGTTACATCCAGAGCGGTGTGCTTCATACCTGTCTACCCTGACTAACTACTTTCCCTAACTATGCTAGCTAAGCAGACTCTGCAGCATGTGGGGAGAGCTGACTCAGCACTAGAGTCTTGGGAGGCACCTGCTTAAGTAGGAAAGGTCTTCGCATGTAAACAATTGCTCCGACGGAGTTCCACCCATCTGCCAGCGAGGCTTCACTTCCTCTGAAAGTGGGATACTGATTGGCTGGGAAGCATTTGAAGTGCCTGGCAGGGATTTCTGCATGGGGGTTGATGGCGCGAGCGAAAGGTCAATTCCCAACAGTCCAGACAGGGAACTCGCAGGCGGGGCTGGAACTGTCTCGATGGGGATGCCAGCCATGGGAATCTGTGGGCTGCCACAACCCTCCCCACTTGTCTCCCTTCCTCCAACACCCCAAGGATCTTCATCCTCTTCTGACTCCTCTCCCTGATCTAACTCTCCCTGCGCCTGGGGCACAATACCCTGTAATCATGGCAGGAGTGGGGTTTTCCACTCTTTTTCTTGACAAACAGCAAGGGGTCCTAGATGGGGATTTTGATGGTCAAATGAAGTCCTGCTTCAGCTTGACATTGCGGAAGTCCCTTAGAGTGGTCAACTCTGGCTTGGAGAGGTGTAGACATGGCCAGATGAAATCTGAGCCCCCAGGAGCAAGTCACAGTCATAAGGCCTATGGGGGGGGGAAGTGGTCCACCTCCTTCTTGTCAAACACGTCACAGTAGTCCTGGTACTTCACAGGTATGGGAACCAATGCAGAAGGAGTTGGGGTGGTTGCTGCTGCCACTGCTGTAGCCTAGGCAGGCTGGCAATGTCATTTGCAGTAGTCTGACTAGAACACTACAGATGCTTCCCCCCAGGAGAGCATAGGATCATATTGTGTCAGTCAGGCCATCCCCAGAACCACTGGGAAGCATGGTAAGGTGGCAAGGTAGAAAGACAACTGTTCAATATGCCCAGGCAGCTCCATTTCTAGTCCTATGGTCACCTGCTTGACCACCCCAGAAGCTAGAGGCCGTCCATCGATGGTCTGCATGGCTGGAGGTGCTTCAGGTGTAGTGATGGGAATGTTATCTTGCTTTGCAAAGTCCACAAAGTTGCTGGACACCCCTGAACCCACCACAGCAGGTACTAGGATGCTCTGTTCCGTAGGTAGAACCAGGCAGATTGGCAAGTGTAAAGCAAGTCTTGGTGGGGTGGGAACATTGTCAGGTCCTTGGCTTACAGTTGATCCCAGCTCAGGGACCTCTACAACAGCTGAGATTTGTAGTTTTCCTGCACTGGGGCTTTCTCTGATTTGAAGGAGTAGGCTTTCGTGAAGTGCCCCACCTTTCCACAGTATAGGCACAGCCCCTCCCAGCAACACTTCTCTTTCTCCTCCTCTGTCGGGCATGTCTGTGCCCCTCTGATCTGCATGGGCTCCTCCTCCAACTGAGCAGAGGTTCCCACGCTGAGAGAGAAGTGCATGGGGGAAAAGGTATGGGACATAACAGCCGAGCCGAGGAAGCCCTGCACCCCAGGTGACAACCTTTAACTCTGCTGTCAATCTGCAGACACAGCTGGATGAGCTCCAGTAAGGTGTTGGGAGACGGAATTCACACCAATTAGTCCAGTATCTCATCATTTAGGTCCTTGTGGTATTGGTACATCTGAAATGACTCATTCCTGTTGCGCTCCAGGCGCAAGGGGAGTTAGATCAGGGAGAGGAGTCAGATGAGGATGAGGTCCCTGGGGGCACTGAAGGAGGGGGGACTCTGCCAGCCCACAGACTTCCTCAGCCAGCATCCCCATCGAGGCAGGTCATGCCCTGTCTGCGAGTTCCCCGCCTGAACCATTGGGAAGCGACCCTTCACAGGCACCAACTCCATCCACGCAGGAATCCCCGCCCGGCACTTCAAACGCTTCCCTGCCAACCAGCTTCCCGCTCCCTGAGGTCGCGCCAACACCTAGCGAAGCCCCACTGTCAGATGGGTTGTCAGAGGCTCCCCCCCTCACCCCACACGAGAAGGCACGAGGAGAGACTTTCAGAGGGTAGAACTTTGGAGGAGGAGTCATTTACGTGCGAAGACCTTCCCTACTTAAGCAGGTGCCCACCCAGGCTCTAGTGCTGAGCCAACTCTCCCCACACGCTGCAGAGACTGGTGAGGTAGGCTAGTTAGGGAATGTAGTGAGTCAGAGTAGGCAGGTTTATGAAGCGCACCACTTTGGATGTAACCATCACACTAATAAAATGAGAATTAGACCAAACCTCACCTCCGTTGCATGTCTCGGACTCTAGACAGGACAAGTCCAACCCACTTCCTGCACCAAAATTTGAAAAGTTAGTATAAATCCCAGCTGAGTTCTTGCCCTGACAGGTTTCCCAGCTGGCAGGCTACAGTGGCCTTCTGCTGCGGGTCTCGAAAGATTTCTGACATGTCAGCAATAAAATTATCATACTGTCCCAATACAGGGTTGTTCTGAAGCAGAGGAGGGGTAGACCACTGGGCCACATCCCCTTCCAGTAGACTGATCATAAAGGCCACTTTCAAAGAGTCGTTGGGGAAGTCCAACTACCACACTCAAAGTCCTCCTCCCCCTTCTTGTTCTTGCCGCTCCATGCCCTTTCTGCAAGGCTCATGACAGGCACTTCGGAATAATACTTACTAAAGATTTATGGCAGTTGTGCAAAAAAAATCTAGGACATGTGTCTGCTTCAGTTATGCAGCAGCTCAAGGGATTGCAGCATTTGAATCTGTCATGGTTGGGCCAGATTGCAGCAATCAAAATGTCCATCCTTCCCAAATTCCTATTTCTGGTCCATGTTCTGCCAATTCAGATGCCAGACATATGGTTCATGAGATTCCAGAGAATGCTGAACAGGTTTATGGCCAAGGGAAAATGCACCAGGGTTACCAGCAATGCACTATATAGACCATGGGACAGAGGGGGGTTGGATATGTTAATATTAAACAGTATTATGAAGCATCCCAGTTAAAACAACTAACGCAGGTAATCAGAAACAACATCCACATACCAAGGGTGCAGATTGAGCTCACCTCCTCTGTCCCCTTGCAATCAGCTATTCCCCTTCCTGTGCCCCTCCTGGGCTGTAATGTAGAAGTTATCAAACCCATTCTTTAAAACCACATTGATAGTCTGGAAGCGCTACAGTTAAACATTGTCTCCTCCTTGGTCTCCGTTGATTCCTTTCTTAGATCATTCTAGCTTTTGCAATAGGGACAATTACCAATTTGCAGGGTGGAGCTGAAAGGGAGTTTACCATCTGAAGGACCTGATGGAGCAAGATTGCCCCATTTCAGAGACAACACTCCACCATAAGCTTAGGGGCGTCAGCTATAATTGGTTCCAGCTGGTGCAAGTCAGATCATTTATTTCTAGACTGTTGCAGCAAGAAGGGGGAATTTGCTCACAGACTACTTTTGAGCATTTATGTTCCACAGTGAACTCGAGCCTGAAGGGGCTAGGCTCTTCCTTTTATAAACCATTAATTGAATATGTGATGGGCTCTTCTGAAGGTTTAATGCTAACATGGGAGGGAGACTTGGGGACACAGTTTGATGAAGAGGAGTGGCAGAAAATAAGAGAGCAGACCCCCCCCTCACTACATTCAACATCCTCTAGAACAGCGTTCTTCAGCCATGGGTCCCCAGATATTGCTGGACTACAATTCCCATAATCCTTGATAGTTGGTTAAGATGACTGGGGGTTATGGGAGCTGTAGTCCATCAACATCTGGGGACACAAGGTTGAAGAACACTACGGTAGAATTCAGAAGGCTTCCCTTAAGACTATACTAAGATGGGTTTGGACACCTCTTTGACTGTCTCACATTAACAGGAAAATTTCTACCAATTGCTAGAGGGGAGGCAGGGTTAAGGGCAAATTAGTCCACCATTGGTAGGAGTGTAACAAGTTTGCTCCCTTTTGCAGAAATGTCTCGTATAATAGGGAGTTCATTGAAGCCTGATCCTGCCTTGGCACTGCTGTCCCCTCCAAGGGGGGTTCACTTATATTTAACGAATTGGTCTATATATTGCTGGCAGCAGTTCATGCTGAAGTGGCTCAGCACTGGAAGGGTGAAGGAGGTTCCAGGAGAAGCGATTAGTTTGAGAAAATATAGGGCATTGCCCTTTCAGAACACAAGGGTGGTGAAAGTGCTCACAAAACGTGTCATGTTTGACAGAGATTGGTATCTGTTCATTAGCTGATGTGAATGGGAACAGTGACCTTCCTTGCCTCCGAGGGCACAAATGTCGTTCTGGAGAGGGTATGCAATGGCGACTAGATATATGTTTGAAGCATATGGTGGAGTGAAGTTTCCAATGAGTTCACTGTGATGTACTCCACATGCTGTATGGTTATTTTCTTTTGACATGCTATATTTTAAAAAAATAATTAAAATATTTTCAATAAAAAAACAAGACAAACAATGCAACAGACCTGCTGGCTTTCTACCTGCATAACTATGTTTGTAATTCATTGAATTACTTTATTGGGGAGCTTAGGTATTGTTTAGGTCAAATAGAGTAAGTGCAGAGTAGTGTGCCCTGGCCTCCTCGTCCTGCTGCCAAACTCGCTCCTTGACACTTTGGCAGCTTGGGTTCCCTGTTGTTGAGCCTCAGCTAACCCAGAATGGACAGGGAGGGGGGAGGCATGAGTTTCAGGCGCATCCACTACCAGAGGAAGCAGAGTTGGGAATTGTTGAGTCTGAGCAGGACCTTGCGGGAGGGGGTCAGCCTGCACACCAGCCCGTTCCCACGGGTACCGCACTCTCCGAAGAACAGAGCACGCTGCCCCCAGCTGATGCAAAAGACTTGTTGGGGGAAGCTCCAGAGGCAGTGCCGGCTTCTCCCTTGCCAAGCAGTTCCCAGGAGGATACCAGTGTGGCACAGCCCCGATCTTGAGCCTGTTGCTCAGGAGCAGGTGTCTTCCGATGAGCCGTTGGAAACACGCCCCTTGTCCCCTCGATCCCACCGCCACGAGAAACGGACAGGGCAAAGACAGGAATTACGAAGGGGTCAGAGATTATGCTCGAAAACGTTCCCTTCTTAAGCTTGCCGCTTACAGTGGGGAGTCGTTGAGTCAACTTCCTTCACACGCTGCAGAGCATGTCTAGAGTGTAGTTAGGGATTCTAGTGAGTTAGCGCAGGGTTTTCTATGAAGCGCAATGCCTTTGATGTATCCATTACTCTAATAAAATGAGATTTACTTGCACCCACGCTTCAGCCTCGTCCTTCCGGCTCTGGACGGGACAGTTTGACTCAACCAACATCCCTACTCGAATCTGTTCCCATGGCAGATGACATGGACCAGAACGGAGCAAGAGGAGGAGTACCCATAACCATGGAAACCTTGTATGCCGAGATCCAGAACCTCCGAGTGACTACACAAGCCCTATAAACAGAGAACCAGAACCTCAGAGCCGCCACGCAAGCCTTGCAAGTGGATAACCAGAATCTCCGTGCCTTGATTGCCCAAGTCCAGGCTGTGCCCCCCGGGGCGGCAGCCCCTGTGAAGTCTCCAGTGGGGCTCCCCATGCGATACGGGGGCCAGAGTGAACAGTTTGCCACGTTTCTAGCCCAATGTGAGTTGTACATTCAGGTGCGCAGAGCTGAGTTCCCAACTGATGATGTGAAGGTCGCGTTCATCATCAGTTTATTGGAAGGGGAAGCGGCAAAATGGGCCACCCCGTATTTGATTCGCAACGACCAGATATTGCGCCAATTTGATGCATTTAAGAATGCGATGGGGGATATGTTCCAAGACCCCCAGAGGAAGGAGACGGTTGCCTGCCAACTAGGGAACCTGAGACAGGGAAAGGGGTCCGTGGGACTGTACACCAATGCTTTTTGTGTTTTGTCTCAAGAGACAGAGTACAATGATCCAGCCTTGATGTACTTTTACAGAAATGGACTGAGTCCAGAAGTTTTGGATGAACTGGTGCGCTCCACACACCCCGAAGCACTGAGGGGTTTGATTCAAGTGAGTCTGCAGATAGACAGCCACCTAAAAGGAAGGAAGTTGGAGCGGAGAATGGAACCTTCCCGGAGCCAGGTTGCTGCTCCGCTGCCCCGTGCACACCCAGTGCCCAATCCTGGCATCCCTACTGTCTCGAGAGAGGAGCCCATGCAGATTGGGGGGGGGCTAGACCGCGATTGACAGAGGAGGAGAGGGAAAGGCGCCGGAGAGAAGAACTGTGTCTCTACTGCGGAAAGCCGGGTCACCTCGCCCGAAACTGTGCAGCCAAAACCGGAAGACCCCAGCCGCCGGAAAACTTCACATCCCAGCTCTCGTAGAGGCTAGAGTTGGGGGCTGCCACAGACACTGAGCCTCCGCCATGACCCCTTCCATCCCAAGGGGCCCTCCTGTTGCCCATTCGCATCACCCTACCCTCACGCGAGAGGTTCTCAGCCAAGGCTATGATTGACAGCAGAGCATCTTCTTGTTTCATAGACCGAGAGTTGGCGCTACACCACGCTATTCCCACACGAGAACTGAGTCAGCCGTTGGCAGTGGAAACTATAGATGGCCGGCCTCTGAAGTCTGGGGGGGTGACCCGGGTGACTGAGGCCGTGGAAGTGATGGTCCCTGGACATCGGGAAGACCTGTCGTTCTATGTGGCATCCTTGCCATGCTTCCCGGTGGTGTTGGGTATGCCTTGGTTGGTTAGGCACAACCCCACAATCTTTTGGGATGAAGTTGTGGTGGTTTTTACCTCCAAGTACTGCCATCAACATTGCCAGCCTGAAGAGGAGCCAGAGGTGTTGGCAGGGGCGCCTCCCCCAAGAGAGATAACTTTGCCCACCAAGTATGGGAGCTTTCGGGACATCTTCGGCAAAAAGGAAGCGGAGCAACTCCCTCCTCACCGGCCCTATGATTGTGCCATTGACTTGGTGCCTGGGGCACACAACCCCGCCAGGCGGATCTACTCTCTATCTGAACCAGAGTTGGCAGCGCTAACAGAGTTTCTGGATGCCAATTTGAAGAAAGGCTTCATTCGCCCTTCACAGTCCCCAGCTGGTGCACCCCTGCTGTTTGTTAAGAAAAAAAGGGGGGAGCTCCGTCCATGTAATGATTATAGAGCCCTAAACCAGCTCACAATCCCCAACAGTTACCCGCTGCCGCTCATCAGGGAAATGTTGGAGCGGTTGCGTTCTGCCAAAATTTTCATGAAACTGGACTTGAGAGGAGCTTACAACTTGGTGAGGATTAAGGAGGGGGATGAGTGGAAGACTGTGTTTAAGACTCATTATGGTCAGTTTGAATATTTAGTAATGCCATATGGGTTGTCGGGAGCACCGGGAGTCTTCCAAAATTTCATGAATGACATCTTCCGGGACTTTGTGGACCGCTTTATGATCATGTATCAGGATGATATCTTGATTTATTCAAATACTCCAGAAGAACACGACTCACATGTGCGTGCAGTGCTGCAGAAGTTACGGAAACACTGTCTTTACGCGAAGCTGGAAAAGTGTGGGTTTGACCTAACCACATTGGACTTTCTGGGGTATCGGGTCTCTCTGGCAGGAGTAGAGATGGACCCAGAAAAGGTTCATTGTGTACTCACGTGGCAACCCCCCAAGACCAAGAAGGATTTGCAACGCTTCTTGGGGTTTGCCAATTACTACAATTACAGAGGAGACATGATAGAAGTATATAAAATTATGCATGGCATTGAGAAAGTGGATAGAGAAAAGTTCTCCCTCTCTCATAATACTAGAACTCGTGGACATTCAAAGAAGCTGAATGTTGGAAGATTCAGGACAGACAAAAGGAAGTACTTCTTTACTCAGCGCATAGTTAAACTATGGAATTTGCTCCCACAAGATGCAGTAATGGCCACCAGCTTGGATGGCTTTAAAAGAAGATTAGACAAATTCATGGAGGACAGGGCTATCAATGGCTACTAGCTGTGATGGCTGTGCTCTGCCACCCTAGTCAGAGGCAGCATGCTTCTGGAAACCAGTTGCCGGAAGCCTCAGGAGGGGAGAGTGTTCTTGCACTCGGTCCTGCTTGCGGGCTTCCCCCAGGCACCTGGTTGGCCACTGTGAGAACAGGATGCTGGACTAGATGGGCCACTGGCCTGATCCAGCAGGCTCTTCTTATGTTCTTATGTTCTTACTACCATCGGTTCATAGCCAATTACTCCAATCAGACTGCACCGCTCACGGATTGCCTGAAGGGCTCAGGACCTTTCCAATGGACAAAAGCTGCACAAGAGGCCTTCGAGAGCCTGAAGTGGTTTGCTACTGAACCCATCCTACAGCATGCCGATCCGGTGCTCCCTTTTGTGGTAGAGTCCGATGCGTTAGACATAACGATCGGAGGCGTTCTTTTGCAACCTGCCCAGAAAGGGGGATGACTGAAACCTTGTGTCTACTTTTCCAGAAAGTTAACCGACTCTGAACAAAATTACACTGTGTGGGAAAAGGAGCTATTAGCCATTAGAGATGCCTTTGAAGCCTGGAGACACCATCTGGAAGGGGCGCAGCATGAAATTGAGGTTCGCACTGACCATCGTAATCTAGACAGTCTTCATACCACCCGTAAACTCAATCAGAGGCAAGTGCGCTGGGCTCAGTTCTTCGCATGGTTCCATTTCAAAATTCATTATATCTCCCAATTGCAGAATAAGCGGGCTGACACCCTCTCAAGGAAACCTGAATATCTGGGGGATCCCACCCCAAGACCATTACAGTACATTATCCCTCCTGAGAGGGGAGTGGTAGGGGCCTGCCAAGATTCTTGGGAAGCTGAAGTGCATGAGGCGCAACAACAGGACCCTTTCGTGCAGGAGCAGCGGGTCGAAGAGGACGCGCCACCCAAGGCAGATCAGAAGGACCTTATATGGAAGGATGGCATACTGCACCATCAGGAAGCTATTTATGTGCCCCCCGGGGAACTGCGAGCAAGAGTACTACGTCAGTGCCATGACGCCCCCACAGCAGGCCACTTTGGAGTCTTTAAGACCATTCAAGCTGTCACCTGGGAGTTCTGGTGGCCCAAGGTGAAGAAGGACGTAGAGCATTACATTCGCTCTTGCCCCACTTGCATGAGGGCTAAACATTACACTGGGAAGCCACCGGGGCTGTTGGAAACCCTTCCTACTCCCTCAGGACCTTGGCGAATGACTACTATGGACTTTATAACAGACCTTCCCCCTTCGCAGGGGAAAACCACAGTTTTGGTGGTAGTCGATGCCTTCTCGAAAATGGCTCACTTCATTCCGTGCGCAGGGCTCCCAAGCGCTCAAGACACTGCCAAGTTGTACGTGCAAAATGTGTATCGTCTGCACGGACTGCCAGACAGCCTGGTTTCCAATCGGGGCACACAATTCACCGCACGTTTTTGGCAAGTGTAGTGGAAGTTGCTGCAAAGTGAGCTAAGACTGTCGTCTGCCCATCATCCCCAAACGGATGGACAGTCCGAGAGGGTAAACGCAATTTTGGAACAATATTTACATTGTTTTGTGGGGTATCAGCAGGACAACTGGATGTCCTACCTGCATTTAGCAGAATTTGCTTATAATAATGCTGTGCATTCACACACACAACAGACTCCTTTCTTCGCCAATTTTGGCTACCACTGTCATGAACCTGTAATGGTCATGAGTTATTAAAAATCTAATAGCAATACTTTGGCTCCAGTAAGGGACTCTGGGAGACGGTTACAGTTGGAAAAGACAAGCCTTTGCCAATTTGCAAATCTGAGTTTCACTTCCCAGCTGAAGATGGTTAGAGAAGCCTTAACAAGCTGCACCTGTTTATCTTTGCTGATTAGCAAGTGCCTGGTACCCAAGGTCATCCTTGGCCTGTACAGCTGGAAAACACAGTTGGGAGGGGGGCCTGAAGGCGCGAAAATGTGAGAAACATCGAGAAGAAAGTTACATCAGCCAATTCCTGATTGGTCAATTAATTTTGGACCGTTAGGATCCTTTTCCCTTAAGTATAGGGCTAGAGACCCATAGCCTTTGTTCTCTGTTCTCTGTTCTCTGCCTATGCTGACTGGCACCAGAGTTCCAAACCTTTCTGCCTTATGGTTCCAGGGGTTGTTTATGGGAAGGCAACCTATGTCTGGTTCCATTGCTTTATGTTGAACATCCATCTCTCTTAGGAGAGGTGCCACGCAACCAACTACCTCGTGTGTAAGTAGTTAGGTGAGTTAGTTTGTTATTTTCTTGTTGTGTGTATGAATTCTCTTGTAAGAACCTAAACCCCTGTTGGGTGAATGGTCTTAAAGAATTACTTGCTGCTATATGTTATGTGCACTTATATATCTTAATAAAGCTACTTCTATTTAACCTGGTGTGTTCAATTGAGAGAAGGGGTGGTTCTGGATTCAGTACCTTGACCAATCTCAGTCACTAACTACCAAAGAGGGTTAAGAAGTTAAAGGCTTGGATTTTAAGTGTTAAACCAGAGGTGCCTGGCAAGGAGTGTAACTGTGACTCTTGCCTTTTAGGACCTTGGTTTTATATATCTTCTGGGCTCAGAGATCCCCTGGCTCTGAGTGGACCAGTATACAGGGGTGGTGGCAGCCTACCTTCTACCTTGCAGGGTTGTTGTGAGCGTACACAGCCTTGGCAAGGGTGAAGTAATAGCTTTTTGGTTCCAGTCTCATTTCCCTAAGGGTGGGGGTCTGAGTCTGATGCATGAACCCAGTACCTTGAGGGTCTGGGGGTCATGACAACCACCCCCGAGCCTTCCCTGCCCCAAAGGACAGTCTCTCAGTCCCAGCCGCTGAGGATTTCTTGCAGGAACTTCACGCTATGCAATAGCTACTCCAAGAACAACTGGAACGGGCCAAGTCAGATTACAAACGCGCAGCTGACCAGCATCGGTGAGAGGGAGACCTCATTCAAGCGGGAGACAAGGTCTGGCTCTCTGCACATTTTTTATCTATGCCTGGCCGGTGTCGTAAGCTGCAGGATCGGTGTGTAGGGCCCTTTGAGGTGGAGGCACAGATTAACCCTGTGGCTTACAGACTAAAATTGCCATCCGCTTTCAAGATGCACCCAGTCTTTCACAGGGCGTTGTTGACCAAGGACGCTCCCCCCGACCCTCACCAGCCGCAAGTGGAGCCCGCACCGCCGTTGTGGGTGGACGGGGAGGAGGAATATGAAGTAGAACAGATTTTGGACTCGAGAAAACGCTGAGGGCGTCTTCAGTACCTGATTCATTGGAAGGGTTACGATCCAACTGAACGTTCCTGGGAAACAGAGGAGAATGTGCACGCTCCGACTTTGGTGAGAGAATTCCATGAGGCTTATCCAACAAAACCTAGACCTCGGGGGTGGGAAGGGTTAATGCATGGAGGGGTGGATGATGTTGAGCCTCAGCTAACCCAGAATGGACAGGGAGGGGGGAGGCATGAGTTTCAGGTGCCTCCGCTGCCAGAGGAAGCAGAGTTGGGAATTGTTGAGTCTGAGCAGGACCTTGCGGGAGGGGGTCAGCCTGCACACCAGCCCGTTCCCACGGGTACCGCACTCTCCGAAGAACAGAGCACGCTGCCCCCAGCTGATGCAAAAGACTTGTTGGGGGAAGCTCCAGAGGCAGTGCCGGCTTCTCCCTTGCCAAGCAGTTCCCAGGAGGATACCAGTGTGGCACAGCCCCGATCTTGAGCCTGTTGCTCAGGAGCAGGTGTCTTCCGATGAGCCGTTGGAAACACGCCCCTTGTCCCCTCGATCCCACCGCCACGAGAAACGGACAGGGCAAAGACAGGAATTACGAAGGGGTCAGAGATTACGTTCAAAAACGTTCCCTTCTTAAGCTTGCCGCTTACAGTGGGGAGTCGTTGAGTCAACTTCCTTCACATGCTGCAGAGCATGTCTAGAGTGTAGTTAGGGATTCTAGTAAGTTAGCGCAGGGTTTTCTATGAAGCGCAATGCCTTTGATGTATCCATTACTCTAATAAAACAAGATTTACTTGCACCCACGCTTCAGCCTCATCCTTCCGGCTCTGGACGGGACACCTGCAGCTTGTGGAGCTGGCTCCTTGCTAGGCTGTTCTAAATTTATAGGCCTGGCTAGTTCCTCCCAGCTGCTACTGCCCATGGTAAGGATGCTTATTAACCAGCCAGCCCAAACCCACCCCCCAAGTTCAGTCCACGTTGAAAATTGGGATCTGGTAGTCTGGACACATGAGGTGAAGGAGCAGGCATGGGCATGTTGTGCTGGGGGATGGTGTAAAGCTCTCACACAGCAGTTGTGGACTCATGTGCAGCCACAAAAAACCAGCCCATGAATTGGTGCCTGTTAAGATCCATCTCTGGTCCACCCTGAAAGCAGTACCAGAGCCATAAACACCAGTGGAATCAACAGAGCCATCAAACTTACCTTTGTTTTTTCTGTTCTTCCTCTTCTTGTGTTGCAAAGACCTTCCACTGGAAATGTGCAATGATATCACTCCGATTATGAATAATCACAGACCTCTGATTTGCTAAAGTGATATATGTTTTCTCAACTGTCAAGGAGTTCTTGTCCAGTCGCACATTGACATCTGTAGCTGCTCCATATAACCTTACATGAATATCCTCTCCTAGGTGAGACAGAAAAGGAGAGAAAGGGAGATGGATCAGTGGAGCTGAGGCTGGTCTACCTTTTTCTAAGAAGTGCTTTCTTTCACAAAACCTTCACAAAATATGGGTGCTTGTGTGATTCCAGCAAAATATCTGTATACGTGAAAGAAGGCATTGAATCCAGCAAGCTGGAAACCCCAAAAGAGGCGGACTCCTCCACAGAATCATTGTGGGTAGTGATACCATGCTCCAGGAGGGATTTAATACTGGGAACGATCTATCGTCCCCCTGATCAAAATGCTCAGGGAGACCTGGAGATGAGATATGAAATTGAGGATGCATCCAAACTAGTAAACGTGGTAGTAATGGGTGACTTCAACTACCCAGACATAGACTGGCCGCATATGTGTTCCAGTAATGACAAAGAAGCAACATTTCTAGATATTCTAAATGACTATTCCCTAGACCAGTTGGTCATGGAACCGACCAGAGGGACGGCAACCCTGGACTTAATCCTCAGTGGGGACCGGGACCTGGTGCGAGATGTAAGTGTTGTTGAACCGATGGGGAGCAGTGACCATAGTGCTATTAAATTAAACATACATGTAAATGGCCAATTGCCAAGAAAATCCAACACGGTCACATTTGACTTCAAGAGAGGAAACTTCTCAAAAATGAGGGCAGTGGTAAAAAGAAAGCTGAAAAACAAAGTCCAGAGGGTCACATCACTCGAAAATGCTTGGAAATTGTTTAAAAACACTATATTAGAAGCTCAACTGGAGTGCATACCGCAGATCAGAAAAGGTACCGCCAGGGCCAAGAAGATGCCAGCATGGTTAACGAGCAAAGTCAAGGAAGCTCTTAGAGGCAAAAAGTCTTCCTTCAGAAAATGAAAGTCTTGTCCGAATGAAGAAAATAAAAAAGAACACAAACTCTGGCAAAAGAAATGCAAGAAGACAATAAGGGATGCTAAAAAAGAATTTGAGGAGCACATTGCTAAGAACATAAAAACCAACAACAAAAAATTCTATAAATACATTCAAAGCAGGAGACCATCTAGGGAGGCGACTGGACCCTTGGATGATAAGGGAGTCAAAGGTGTACTAAAGAACGATAAGGAGATTGCACAGAAGCTAAATGAATTCTTTGCATCTGTCTTCACAGTGGAAGATATAGGGCAGATCCCTGAACCTGAACTAACATTTGCAGGAAGGGATTCTGAGGAACTGAGACAAATAGTGGTAACAAGAGAGGAAGTTCTAGGCTTAATGGACAATATGAAAACTGACAAATCACCAGGCCCGGATGGCATCCACCCAAGAGTTCTCAAAGAACTCAAATGTGAAATTGCTGATCTGCTAACTAAAATATGTAACTTGTCCCTCGGGTCCCCCTCCGTGCCTGAGGCCTGGAAAGTGGCAAATGTAACGCCAATCTTTAAAAAGGGATCCAGGGGGGATCCCGGAAATTACAGGCCAGTTAGCTTAACCTCTGTCCCTGGGAAACTGGTAGAAAGTATGATTAAAGCCAGATTAACTAAGCACATAGAAGAACAAGTCTTGCTGAAGCAGAGCCAGCATGGCTTCTGCAAGGGGAAGTCCTGTCTCAGTAACCTACTAGAATTCTTTGAGAGTGTCAACAAGCATATAGATAGAGGTGATCCAGTGGACATAGTGTACTTAGACTTTCAAAAAGCGTTTGACAAGGTACCTCACCAAAGACTTCTGAGGAAGTTTAGCAGTCATGGAATAAGAGGGGAGGTCCTCTTGTGGATAAGGAATTGGGTAAGAAGCAGAAAGCAGAGAGTAGGAATAAATGGACAGTTCTCCCAATGGGAGTGGAGTCCCTCAAGGATCGGTATTAGGACCTGTACTTTTCAACTTGTTCATTAATGACCTAGAATTAGGAGTGAGCAGTGAAGTGGCCAAGTTTGCTGACGACACTAAATTGTTCAGGGTTGTTAAAACAAAAAGGGATGCGAACAGCTTCAAAAAGACCTCTCCAAACTGAGTGAATGGGCAGAAAAATGGCAAAAGCAATTCAATATAAACAAGTGTAAAATTATGCATATTGGAGCAAAAAATCTGAATTTCACATATACACTCATGGGGTCTGAACTGGCGGTGACCGACCAGGAGAGAGACCTCGGGGTTGTAGTGGACAGCACAATGAAAATGTCGACCCAGTGTGCGGCAGCTGTGAAAAAGGCAAATTCCATGCTAGCGATAATTAGGAAAGGTATTGAAAATAAAACAGCCGATATCATAATGCCATTGTATAAATCTATGGTGCGGCCGCATTTGGAATACTGTGTACAGTTCTGGTTGCCTCATCTCAAAAAGGATATTATGGAGTTGGAAAAGGTTCAGAAGAGGGCAACCAGAATGATCAAGGGGATGGAGCGCCTCCCTTATGAGGAAAGGTTGCAGCATTTGGGGCTTTTTAGTTTAGAGAAAAGGCGGGTCAGAGGAGACATGATAGAAGTCTATAAAATTATGCATGGCATTGAGAAAGTGGATAGAGAAAAGTTCTTCTCCCTCTCTCATAATACAAGAACTCGTGGACATTCAAAGAAGCTGAATGTTGGACGATTCAGGACAGACAAAAGGAAGTACTTCTTTACTCAGCACATAGTTAAACTATGGAATTTGCTCCCACAAGATGCAGTAATGCCACCAGCTTGGATGGCTTTAAAAGAAGATTAGACAAATTCATGGAGGACAGGGCTATCAATGGCTACTAGCCATGATGGCTGTGCTCTGCCACCCTAGTCAGAGGCAGCATGCTTCTGAAAACCAGTTGCCAGAATCCTCAGGAGGGGAGAGTGTTCTTGCACTCGGGTCCTACTTGCGGGCTTCCCCCAGGCACCTGGTTGGCCACTGTGAGAACAGGATCCTGGACTAGATGGGCCACTGGCCTGATCCAGCAGGCTCTTCTTATGTTCTTATGTTCTTATCTTCCTCTGCAAAACATCTCATGGGCCAGAGAGAAACGGTCAGTTTTTATGGGGAAACTGTCCATTTGGATAAAGCGAGTGGAAAAGAGTAATTTTGCAAACTTTCCTACGCTTGATGACATTGTTTCCAGAGCTGAGGGAATCACAATTGCATCCGATATAATAATTCATTTGCAACAATTGAGAGAGTCTTGCGCAGGGTATTTTTCTGCGGACGCAGGCATCAAAACAAATCAGAAATGGATATTGGATCCGTTTCTTTTTGACCTTGACTCTATAGATGGCACAAATTTAATGAAAGATGACATAATTGAAATGAAAGCCAGCTCTCACACTCATATGCAGTTTTAAAAAATGACATTAGAACAGTTCTGGTGTTCTCAACTGAAAACATTTCCACGTTTGGAGAAGGCAGCACTTCAGTTTCTTATGTCATTTGCCAACACCTACCTATGTGAGGTGGGCTTTTCATCACTTCTTCATATAAAAACAAAGGCCAGAAACAGCTTAAATGTGACTGACGATGGTCGTGTGTCCCTTTCAAAAAAGAGCCGCGTATAATGAAAATAATTGAAAATAAGCAAGAGCAAAAGAGCCATTAAAAGAAGTTTTTTTATTGTATGAGAATTGAGAAGTTGTTCTGTTTTTTGAGTCTGTGATTATAGTATGTAATTTAATAAATTAAATCTAAGTATGTTATTTATCTAATTTTTTTCTTGTAATCCCTAACCTTGTACCCAAGTATTTTAACATTGATGGATGGGCTTAGGCGAATTTTCTTTCTTGATCGTTCAAGTGTAGCTAAATTATGCTAAAACACACATTAAAATAAAAAATGAATGGTATTTTTTCAGGTGGGGGGGCGAGAGCATATTTTGGAAATCCAAGGGGTGCTGGCAGTGGAAAAAGTTAAGAACCACTGCTCAAGCAGGATGATAGCAAACTTCTAATGCTGCAGTTGCATCAGAGACTTGGGTGAGGATCTTCTCTTGATCTGAAGCCAAGGCCAGGGTGCCAAATAAGATGTGACATACCATTTAAGTACCTCTTGTCATGACTGAAGCTACTTGCTCACCCAGAATATTTATTGTTCTAGAAGTTCCAAGAACTTCATCTGACAGGAGAGATTTCTGCCTGTGGAAATGTCACACCCATGTGTTTGGCAGAGTCAAGGCTGTATGGCTTCTCTTTACTGATATAATTATTACAACAGCTGGCAGACAAAATAAAAAGTTACAGAGCACTGTTTCTTCAGAAACTGTACTGACCTGAGGGGAACTCAGGCGTGAACAAAGCAGAGTGAGGTGGAGTGTGTTGCTCCAGAGAGGAAAGCATGGAAACCTTGCTGTTAGGCAGCCACCATTCATTTCAGTGGAGCTTCTGGGTTACTCTCATACCACACCCCTGGAAGTGACTTCCGACTACATAGCAGCTCGTCATGGAAGCAGCAAGGCACACTCCACAGTCTCCTAATCTCTGGGTTGCATTGGATGACCTTCCTGCCCTTTTATTCCACAACAGAAGAAAAGCTAAAAGAAAATGATACATTCTTTTATTTGCACTCACCTGTGTCATAATGCACTATAAGGTCCTCACGGTGACTGCCACTCTTTTGGGGATGGAAGTCAACAGTGAATTGTGTGGTCTCCTTTATTGCAAGGGTCCCAATGGAGGGTTCAACAGAGAAAGGTCTGAAATGCAAAGAAGAAATCTGAGCACGCTTTGGTTTGGCCCCGATTTGGCCTGCTTAGTTGTAGGCAAGTCAGTAATGATGACACTGCCTAATGGGGAATGCATCAAGGTCCTTCCTCGACTCTCTAGATTTCTTGCATAAATGTCCTTTTCCCAAATGTAAATTATCTAAAAATGTACATGTCACCTCCTTTTCTTTTGCCACCTTCCTAGCCAAGCCTTTTTCTACCCTCTTACACACATCACCACACACACCAGCAGCAACATGCCTACCTCCACCTCACACAAGTACACCAGTAGCACCTCTTTCACACACATGCAACAATGCCCCCCCTGTCTCTTCTGTAACACAGGGAACAACTAACAGCACTCCTCCAGATGATCTTAGTGATCAAGCTGGGATATAAGGGCTTAGGTGGGCAGTTGAGCGGTTAATGTGCAAAATAACTGGCCATTGTGTGCATTCCCCAGGCCTCATGGAGAATGTGCACATTAACCTTCCATGAAGAAGGAATTGTGCACATTTCCCATACATAATCTTCAACAGGCCTTGGGAAATATGCATAAATGTAAATGTAAATGTACTGCCTTCAATTCGATTCTGACTTATGGCGACCCTATGAATAGGGTTTTCATGAGGCTGAGAGGCAGTGACTGGCCCAAGGTCACCCAGTGCGCTTCATGGCTATGTGGGGATTCGAACCCTGGTCTCCCAGGTCGTAGTCCAACACCTCAACCACTACACTACACTGGCCCATATCTCACCTGAATTTTGTACATTTTCCAGCCATTACGCATAATCTCCAACAGGCCTTGGGGAATCTTACATGTTCCATAACATACCTCCACCACCGATCAGCAGAGCAGCAAGGGGGGGGGGCTCCAGATAAAAATTAACATTTTTCTGCAGTCCAGCTCCCTTTTCCCCATTCTCAGTCAGCTGAGAAGCACAAGGAGGGGTGCAGGGAGAGGAAAGCTTTAAAACTTCCCTTCTGGTTGCAATTGACCTCCACACAGGGGAAGGAAGATTTAACCAGCTGAGGAAGGGTTACCCAGCAGGGAAAACAGGAGTGGGAGAGGACTTAATTGAATATAATCCAATGTCTCCAAAGAGATGTCAGAAAATGTGAAGGCATCTTCTAGGCAATATAGGCACATTTCTAAAATCCCACAAACATCTGCTTCAAATCAGGAAATTCAAAATGGACAAGCTTGGTTGTTTCCATTTGTAGTTTTCTTATGTGGTGGTATTTATAGCGTGTGCTCAGGATTTTCACTAGAGCAACATTTGTACTTCCTGGCAGCTCTGCAGGCCCTGGCGCAGGTCTTCTACTGTCCGATTCCCCTCAGGCTGCTACTTGCTACCCAACTCATGCTACATTCCTGGATGCCAAAGGCAAGTCACATCTGTCGTCCTTTTCCGAGTCTTTCCTGCCAGGGGAAAGCGCACTGGGGAGCTACTGATGCTGTACTGCTACTGTCAATACAGCTGTGGACTGCATGTGCCCTACATAAATTCAGCCAATTCTTTCTGTTCAAACAAGATAGCTTTGTTAGTAGCTGCTGGTTCCCAAGGGTTAGCTTGCTAGTGCCGTTACCTTTGCTATCCAGAAGATCACCTTAAATGGGGAACATTTGCTCTGCCTCATTTTCTTTTGATTTCCATCTTAAAAAGGCCACCAGTGCCAATCAAACACGTATGCGAGCCAACATATGCCTGAAGACCTCTATCACACTGTCCATTTGAAAACACCTTTACATTCCAATCTTATACAGACTACTCAATAAGTCCTGTTGAATGCAATGACCCTTACGGTCAGATAAGTCGGGTTGGGACTGTAGCCTGAAGCTTCTAACTTGTGAATCATTGTTTGATCTATCTGCCTCTCTCCCTGTTCCTGTGGTCTTTGTGCAATGATCAGAAATCATTATTTCACCAGACTTGACCAATAATAAACCCCTTTTACACTCCGAGTGACATATCTGCTGTTCTGCAAGCTTACTAGAAGGCTCAGGACGCAGTCAGTAGAGGCAATCTCACCACACCTTTTGTCCAAGGATTCTCAAAAGCACTTTGGAATGATATTGAGTGGATTCAGACTAGGTTAGTTGAACTTACGTCCCGAGGGCTGGTAGGCGGGGAGGGGGACTGGCAGTCATCTATCGAGGTCCTTGGTCTTTGCCAGACCCCCCCTCCATGAGACCAAGTTTGTTGACTGGATGTACTGGAGGTTGGGCCCTAAGGGCAGTTTAGGGATTCTACTTGTGTACCGCCCACCCCGCAGCACAGCAGACTCCCTGACCGAGGTGCTCGAGGTGGTCTCGGGTGTACGAATGCTCTCCCCCAACCTATTGCTTTTGGGGGACTTCAACGTGCACGCCGAGACCGTCCTCACTGGAGCCCCTCGGGATTTCATGGAAACCATGACTTCCTGGGAACTGCACCTTAGTAATATAGGGCCCACCCATGTAGCCGGTCATGCTCTTGACCTTGTGTTTGTCTCGCGAGGGGAGGGAAGTGCTCTGAAAATGGGGACTGTTTCTTCTAACCCCATGTCATGGTCAGATCACTACCTGGTGAATATGGACCTCTCAATGCCACACACCCTCCACAGGGGACGAGGACCTATTCAGATGGTCCGCCCCAGACGCCTGATGGATCCTAAAGGATTCCTGAATGCGCTGGGAGATTTGGAGCCGGCTGAAGGCCGCCCGGTCGAAACCCTGGTGATGGAGTGGAATAAGGAGATCACTAGGGCAATAGACCGGGTGGCTCCGAAACGTCCTCTCCCCCTGAATAGAGCTCAGATAGCACCCTGGTATACACCACGGCTCCGGGGTCTGAGACAGGAGGTGAGACGACTAGAGCGCCGGTGGCAGAAATCTTGCTCTGAAGACGATCAGACACTGGTTAGAGCAGCAATAGCTGCCTACCAGGTGGCAACAATGGCAACAAAGAAGGAATTCTTTGCTGCCTCTATTGCGTCCGCAGAGTGTTGTCCCAGGAGGTTGTTCCAAGTGGTCCGAAATCTGGTCGGTCCAGTTGTTCAGGAACCCATGGAGTATTCTAAAGCCTCCTGTGACACATTTGCTAAACACTTTGCCGATAAAATCGAGCGCCTGAAGAGCATGATTCCGTGCGCCGTGGATACAGGAAGTGAGCCAGAGCCGGCCAGTTGCACTCCGGTACGGTGGGATCGGTTTCAGCCTCTTCCCTCTGTGGACAAGGTGCTCTCTACTGTGAAGCCAACCACCTGTCTGTTGGATCCTTGCCCCTCGTGGCTCATTATGAGCTGCAAAGAGAGACTGAGCGAAGGGATCAAGGCAATAGTAAATGCATCCTTGGAAGAGGGTGCAATGCCATTAGCCTTCAAGGAGGCAGTTATAAAGCCCATCCTGAAAAAGTCCTCCTTGGATCCCCAAGAGTTGAATAACTTTCGCCCAGTCTCTAATTTACCATTTCTGGGCAAGGTGATTGAGCGAGTGGTGGCTAAACAGTTACAGACACACTTGGATGAAGCAGATTACTTAGATCCATTCCAATCGGGTTTCAGGACTGGACATGGAACGGAAACAGCCTTGGTCGCCCTGGTGGATGATATGAGGAGGGCGTTGGATAAGGGAGAATTCACCTTCCTCATCCTCCTGGATCTCTCAGCGGCTTTCGATACCGTTGACCATGGTATCCTTTTAGATCGCCTGGAGGGATTAGGAATGGGGGCACTGTTTTACGGTGGCTCCATTCCTATCTCTCAGACAGGCACCAACGGGTGGCATTGGGGGATGAGGTTTCAGACCCTTGGCCTCTCAATTGTGGAGTGCCACAGGGCTCTATCCTCTCCCCCTTGCTATTCAACATCTATGTAAAGCCGCTGGGGGCCATCATCAGGAGATTTGGGCTGCGGTGCCACCAATATGCGGATGACACTCAGCTCTATCTCTCGTTTAAGTCCTTACCAGAGTTGGCAGTGGACACCATTTCCAAGTGCCTGGAATCCGTAAGTGGATGGATGGGAAGAAATAGGCTGAAGCTAAATCCCGACAAGACCGAGGTGTTGCTCGTGGGAAACAGGGGCAGGTTGGGGGATATAGACCTGGTGTTCAATGGGGTAAAATTGCCCCTAAAAGACCAGGTCTGCAGCCTCGGGGTCATTCTTGACTCCCGGCTGTCCATGGAGGCTCGGGTCTCGGCAGTGAGCCGGGCAGCTTGGTATCAGTTACATCTGATAAGGAGACTGCAACCCTACCTTCCTGCCCATCTGCTCCCACGGGTGATACACGCCCTGGTCTTCTCTCGCTTAGACTACTGTAATGCGCTCTACGTGGGGTTACCCCTGAAAACGGTCCGGAAATTACAACTGATACAGAATGCGGCGGCACGTTTGATTAAGAACAGCCGTCGCCGTGATCATATCACTCCGGTGTTAGTAGATCTACACTGGCTACCAGTTGCTTACCGGGCCCAATTCAAGGTGTTGGTGTTGACCTTCAAAGCCCTATACGGTTTCGGCCCAGTTTATCTGAAGGAGCGCCTCCAGCAGCACCAATTATGCCGCCTGATGAGATCAGCCACACAAGACCTTCTCTTGGTCCCACCAGTTAAGATAGCGAGGCTGGTGCGGACCAGAGAGAGGGCATTTTCGATCGTGGCCCCCACCCTCTGGAATTCCCTTCCTTTTGATCTTTGCCATGACCCTTCCTTGATAGGTTTCCGCCGGGCCTTGAAGACCTGGCTGTTCAGGCAGGCCTATGGGATCTCTGGGGTAGGTTGTTTTTAATACTGGTACATTAATTACTGTTTTGGTTTTTATTGGTTTTTATTGTATTTTAATATGTAAATGTACGTCGCCTAGAGTGACCGTTAATTTGGCCAGATAGGCGACTCATAAATAAAATTTTATTATTATTATTATTATTATTATTATTATTATTATTATTATTATTATTATTATAATGGAACAGATTGGTCAGAAGTCAGTTGATTTCAATGGGAACTAACTGCAACTAATTTAGTCTGGATCAAACTCATTTTCTTACGAGGGCCACATAGACTAGGGATGGGATCCACTAGCTGGGGCCCCTTCAAAAGCACTCTGTCAACCTAACAGGTGCTATCCATTTCAGTTTGTGCTTTGTCTGCTATCTGCTGCTTTCACCGGTCCAATTTTTTTCTCCCCAAAAATATTGATATTAATATTGCTATTTTGAAAGGAAATATCAATATTTTGAAAGGAAATAAAGGAAAGTGGCTTCGCCACCTTCTCCTTCTCCTCTGCTGTGACTGAGGCTGGTCAGTGTTCAATTAGCAGAGACTGGCTGTTTTCCTTTTAGAAGGGTCAAGTTCAAGGTTTTAGTTTTGGTGTACAAGGCCCTATACAGCTTGGGACCAGGATACCTGAAAGACCGTCTTGTCCCTTATACGCCCAGTCGATCACTGCGCTCTGCAGGTGAGGGCCTCCTGCAGATACCATCTTATCAGGAGGTCTATTCCGCACAACATAGGAAATGGACCTTTAGTGTGGCGGCACCTACCCTGTGGAATTCCCTACCCTTAAACATTAGACAGGCGCCATCTCTGTTATCTTTTCGGTGCCTATTGAAGACCTTCCTCTTTCAACAAGCCTTTCAAGTTGAGACCTTATCCCAGTCTGCGTCTGCTGGAATTGCTTTTTAATATGTTTTAAACCTTTTTTTAAAAAAATATGTTTTTAACCTTTTTTATTTTTTTTAAAGATTTCTTGAAAGCTTTTTAAAAACAATGTTTTTAAAGTTGTTTTGTTTTACTGTATTTTAAAGTCTGTTTTTAGGATGTTTTAAAGCATTTTTAGTGCTTTTGTTTGCCGTCCTGGACTCCTGCTGGGAGGAAGGGTGGGATATAAATCAAATAATAGATTAGATAGATAGGAAAAGGAAAGCAGCTTTCACTCCCCACCATCCCCCACCTCCTCCTCAGCAAGCCTAGAGTCCTTAATGTGGGCAATACGTTCTAGTCTTGCCTTTTAATCATTTAACGAGTTAATACTACGGAGGTTAGAAGGCTAAGTTTTTCTTTTAATCTCTATTATTGGTTTAGCTTGCTTCCTCCCACTTGGAGCTTGGGTCATTCCAGTGGGGGGAGCGAGAGAGGGAGAGAAACCTGTACTGCTGTGCTGTGAGTAAAATCAATAAAAGAACAATATATTCAAGGGAATATTTTAGGGGGGGATCCAGTGTTGGGGGAAAACCACTTGAGGAATGATTTATAACTCATCAAATCAAGAAGGTTTATCAGGCCCAACAGGACTCAGAGTCCAGTGTTATAGCAGATGAATCAAGCGAGGTATGCAGAGCACAGCCTTGTCCCGATTTCTTGGATGAGTTTCAGTTGGTGCAGCTTGAGGACATTGACAAGGTGCTTGGACAGGTTCGTGCAACCACTTCTGTGCTGGATCCTTGCCCTTCTTGGCTAATAAAATCTAGCAGGGATGGAACAGCCGGCTGGGCCAGGGGAGTGATTAATGACTCTTTGCGAGAGGGGATGGTCCCTGGCTGCCTGAAAGAGGCAGTAGTGAGTCCACTCCTGAAGAGATCCTTCCTGGACCCAGAAAATCTTAATAACTATAGGCCGGTAGCAAATGTTCCATTCCTGGGCAAGGTCCTGGAACGAGTGGTTGCAGGCCAGCTCCAGACACTCTTGGATGAGACCGATTATCTGGATCCATTTCAGTCGGGTTTCAGGCCTGGTTTTGGCACAGAAACAGCCTTGGTCCTGTATGATGACCTTTGTCAGGAGAGAGACAGGGGGAGTGTGACTCTGTTGATTCTCCTTGATCTCTCAGCAGCTTTCAATACCATTGACCATGGTATCCTTCTGGGGAGACTGGCTGAGTTGGGAGTGGGAGGGAATGCATTGCGGTGGTTCCGCTCCTACTTGGCAGGTCGCCTCCAGAAGATGGTGCTTGGGGAACATTGCTCGGCACCCTGGACTCTCCAGTATGGGGTTCCGCAGGGGTCAATTCTGTCCCCCATGCTGTTCAACATCTACATGAAACCGTTGGGTGCAGTCATCCGGAGCTTTGGAGTGTGTTGCCATCAATATGCTGATGACACGCAGCTCTATTTCTCCTTTTCATCTTATTCAGGTGAGGCTGTCAATGTGCTGAACCAGTGCCTGGCTGTGACAATGGACTGGATGAGGGCTAATAAACTGAGGCTCAATCCAGACAAGACTGAGATGCTGCTGGTGGGTGGTTCTTCTGACCATGTCCTGTTCAGAGTGGGATCCACGAGGCTGAGACACAGGTGTAATTAATTCTTGTTTTATTAGAGTAATGGATACATCAAAAGCAGTACGTTTCATAGAGAGCACTAAACTAATTCACTAGAATTCCCTAGCTGCACTCTAGACATGCTCTGCAATGTATAAAGAAAGTTGACTCAGCAGCTCCTACCCTGGAGCCGCAGGTTTACGTAGGGAAAGTCCTTGATCTTAATCTCTGACTCCTTCTCAAGTCCTGCCTCTGACCCGTCCATTTCTCGTGACTACGAGCGCAGGGTGACAGGGGGCGGGCGTCCAATGGCTCGTCCGAAAGGGCCTCGGCAACATGCCCGATGTCAGGGGGAGATTGCTCTCCTGGCGCCTCCCGAGAACCGCTAGGCAGAGGGAGAGGGAGCGCGCCCTCCAGAGCAACTTCCAACGGCTCCTGGTCTTGGTCTGGGGACGGGGCACACCCTTCTTCAGAGAGAGCGCCATCCATGGGAACTGACCCTGGCTCCAACTCACTCCCACATCCCCTATCCTGCGGAGACTCAACAACTCCTGGATCTACCGCTCCTTCTGACAGCTGGGGACCCTGAAACTCATGCCTTCCCCCTTCCTGGCCCTCGTGGAGGAGCTGAGGCCCAACAGACCAGATGGTGGATGTCCAACCCGTCCTGGATGGGGTTGCATGTCCCCTGAAGGAGCAGGTTCATAGCTTGGGGGTTCTCCCAGAACCATCTCTGTCACTTGAGGCTCAGGTAGCCTCGGTGGCACGGAGTGCCTTCTACCAACTTTGGTTGGTGGCCCAACTACGTCCCTATCTGGACAGGGATAACCTGGCTTCAGTTGCCCATGCTCTGGTAACCTCCAAATTAGATTACTGCAATGCGCTCTACGTGGGGCTGCCTTTGAAGATGGCTCGGAAACTGCAGCTTGTGCAAAATGCAGTGGCCAGATTGGTAACAGGAACCAGATGGTCCGAACATATAAAACCGATTCTGGCTCACTTGCATTGGCTGCCTGTGTTTCTGAGCTTGATTCAAGGTGCTGGTTTTGACCTATAAAGTCTTACACGGCTTGGGACCACAATACCTGATGGAACGCCTCTCCCAATACGAACCCACCCATACAATACGTTTAAGATCAAAGGCCCTCCTCCAGTTGCCTACTCCGAGGGAAGCTGGGAGTCTGGCAACAAGGGAGAGGGCCTTCTCAGTGGTAGCCCCCAAATTATGAAATGATTTCGTTGACAAGGTGCACCTGGCGCCAACACTGTTATCTTTTCAGCGCCAGGTCAAGACTTTCCTCTTCTCCCAGGCATTTCAGCATGTGTTTTCAAATTGTTTTAAATTTTTAAATTGTGTTTTAAATTGTTTTTAAAAGATGTGTTTTTAAATTTCTATATTTGTTTGAATGTTTTTAGTTACTGAAAACTGCCCAGAGAGCTTCAGCTATGGGGTGGTATATAAGTACAATAAATAAATAAAATAAATAAATAAAAGCCTCTGCTTGTGCTTCTACTATAAATCAGAAACCTGAAATATTAAGATGTAGCATAGCTCTGCCTAAAAGTGAAAGTAATCTGGAGATGCCTTGAGAAAAGGGAAGTTGTGGTCGAGAGAATGATTTCACAGATGTTAGTTTAAACTGCAAGCCGTAAACAACCCTTCTGGGGGAGGCTTGACAGTGATATGGTTGAAAAACTGGACTGTACAATTTGGAAATAGGGGAAGGTATCAACTTGGCACATGGTGAGGCAGGGCAACAACGTGTAAAGTGACCACCCCAGAGTGTAAGATACTGCTATATATGGTTATAAGATACGCTTTTTGACTATGACACATGTATGACATGTAACCCCTTTATAAAGCTCAGCTTGGCATATTTTGGGTAGAGAAGGTCTTGATGACCCCTCTCCCAATGATCATTGGTCTTTGTATTTTCAATAAACTCTGTCCTTTGGAGCACCTCAAATGTCTGAGGAGGTTTCCTTCCACACACTGAAGTGCGGAGCAAACAGGATTGCTCTGCAAAGATGGAGAATCTGTGGACCAGTGAAAAATCCAGTGCTAAATCTGAATTCAGTGGAATTCTCACCCATTCCTACTCAAGACTGCTTTACATGGATTAGTGATCTTGTAACACTTTTCAACTACCTTTTGTACTCCCAACCAGAAAGCTAAAACATACTAAAGGATGGTTTTATGCTTCTTTTTCTATCCATGTCTATGAGCAGCACTGACAGTTGTAAACCATATTAGATCAGAGGCAGCATACCTCTGACAACCACTTGCTGGGGAGCACAGGTGGGAAACTGCTGTTGCACTCAGGTTCTGCTTGCAGGCTTCTCACTGAGACATCTTTTTAACCACTTTGAGGATGCTGGCCTAGTCTAGCAGCCAGGCTCTTCTTAGACTGCAAGTACAAAACTGGGAGTGGATATTCTAGATTCACTAATGTATGGAGTACAAGAGTGTACATGAGTTTTTAGCATAAGAGGGGCTCTTTTTTAATACAGAGCTCACCTAAATGAGACAAAGTGAAAAGTTAGGAACCACTTAATTCCATAGGTAGCCACTGATGCTTAAGGTTGAATCTAAGCGACACACCAGCACTCCAACCATGGTGGCTCAAAGTGCAGAGATCCACTGGAACCAAGTCATGTCAGTGGGTCAGTTCCTAGAGATGCAGCTGCCGCAAATTTCCCAAAGATGAAGCACAAAAAAAAAAGATTTCCTGCAGCTGTGATAACCTGCACCATTCTACTAGTCTGTAACTTTAAATCTGATTGACTTAAGCCATTGCCTGATATTGGATTCCATAATCATAAACTTTCTGGCCTGGACAGAAATCTCAAGGTTTTACCTTTCTGTGGTTATTTGGTAGCGGGCCTCCCGGTTGCCAATGTTGCGAACAAGCAGTGTTTTCTGTGTGTTGTACTTGACAGGGCAGGTGGAGAAATTCAGCTGGTCTGGGAAGTCCAGAATGCCTCTGGCACCAATTGCTCGGATAGGAACAATAAATTTTTCCCTTTCAGTAATGCAGGTTACTTCATGGAAATAATCCTGGGGAGAAAGAAGAATGTGCACATTGAGAAGGCTCACACCTACCCAGTATCAGCTCCACAACCGCAGATGTCAGGAAGGATCTTCAGGGTACACAGAATGATATAGAATCTTCTTATGCACCCTGTTGCCCTGGAAAAAACCAGCTTCTAACCTCACTACAACCTCTGATTAGGGCCTCACTGTAATGAATCCCCAGTGGTCATTTTTTAAAAGGAGCTGGTTTGTCTTTCCAGACAAACTACGAGTTGTAACTGTGAAGGAATTGCACAGTTTGGAGTTATAATTTGACTGGTTTGTATTATATGAACACGTAGACTCGTGCTTGTTTGTTTGGGGATTATAGTGTTAACTTGCTATACCTGACCTACTCTGGGGCTCACTTGGAAGGGGGAAATTCATTGAGGATATGGTTGACACATAGCCTATCTGGAATTGGAAATGAAAATCCCCCAACTTCCTGGAGCCTCTGACTTGCAGACTACATAGGCAGAAGCTAGATATGACCAGAGTTTGTTGTTTCAAGGTAGATTCAAGGTGGAATCTCACATGGCCAAGCTGGAGACGTTACGAATGTGTGAAGCCTGACATACGTGCATACCTTTAGAGAGTGTTTATAGATAGGAGAAGAGGGTCATGTTTTTCTCCTATTTTATTTGTTCCTTTGCTCCATGGTGGAAGATGCTGGATAGTCCTGTGCAATACTATTTTTCTAAGAGCAACCCGTCTTGTCTTAAGTAAACTTCTGTCCCTGTTTCATTAATAATCTTGTGGTCTCCAATTGACCACACTTATAACCAAGTCCACACTACTTCAGCTAATCTTGGTGAGACACAAGAGGGAAGGTTTGGGGCTGCTTGGTGGAAGGCAGCCTGCGTAATTAATACTTCCATCTAGTGGCAGCAGTAAAGACCAAGAAGGTAGGATAGGTGAACAGAGGGGTATGCATTTGTTTTATACCCCCTCAGATGGCACAGGACTCAGGGTGTGGCTGCAGTGCTATCACAATAACCAAAGTTTGTTCTTAGTTCACAGTTCATGGTTTGTCTGGAGGGGACACAAACGTGAGTTCAGATGACGTGCTAAGGCAAACCATGCACACAGCAGCTGCAAAACCAGAGGAGGAGCACAGCGGCTGCAATCTGCTCTGTGGGAGCCCATGTATTTGCACTAAGTCATAGTTTGGCTTAGTGTTATCTGGAAACAGACCCACTATATACAAGGAAAAAACAATAAAAGAAAGCAAATATTGGGTGTATTCACATTTGGAAATAATAATAATAATAATTATTATTATTATTATTATTATTTATTAAATTTATTACTCTGGGCGACGTACAAAATAAAAACATACAAATACATTACAACATTAAAAATCTCAACAATAATAATAAAACCTAATAATAATAATAATTAGCTTTATATCCCACCCTTCCTCCCAGCAGGAGCCCAGAGTGGCAAACAAAAGCACTAAAAACATTAAAACATCATAAAAACAAACTTTAAAATACATTAAAACAAAACATCTTCAAAAATGTTACTGAAAAAAAGCTATCAAAACATCTTCTAAGAATAAAAACATTTTAAAACATTTTAAAAAAGAAAGTGTAAGAACATAATAAAAAGCAATCTCAACACAGATGCAGACTGGGATAGGTCTCAACTTAAAAGGCTTGTTGAAAGAGGAAAGTCTTTGATAGGCGCTGAAAAGATAACAGAGATGGTGCCTGTCTAATATTTAAGGGGAGAGAATTCCACAGGGTAGGTGCCGCCACACTAAAGGTCCATTTCGTATATTGTGCAGAACGAACCTCCTGATAAGAAGGTATCTGCAGGAGGCCCTCACCTGCGGAGTGCAGTGAACGACTGGGTACATAAGGGGTAAGATGGTCTTTCAGATATCCTGGTCCCAAGCTGTATAGGGCTTTGTAAACCAAAACTAGAACTTTGAACTTGGCCCGGTAGCCAATGGGCAGCCAGTGCAATTCTTTCAGCAGCGGGGTGACATGTTGGCAACATCCTGCCCCAGTGAACAGTCTCGCCGCTGCATTTTGCACCAGCTGCAACGTCAGGACCAACCTCAAGGGCAGCCCCACCTAGAGTGCATTATAGTAATCCAGCCTGGAGGTTACCAGTGTGTGGACAACAGTGGTCAGGCTATCCTGGTCCAGAAATAGCTGCAGCTGTCTTACCAGCTGAAGCTGGTAAAAGGCACTCCTAGCCACTGAGGTCACCAGGGCCTCTAGCAACAAAGATGGATCCAGGAGCACCCCCAGACTACGGACCTGCTCTTTCAGAGGGAGTACGACCCCATCCAAAGCAGGCAACTGACCAATTATCCAAACTCAGGAACTACCAACCCACAGTGCATCCGTCTTGCTAGGATTCAGACTCAGTTTATTGGCCCTCATTCACCTCACCATCAAGTCCAGGCAGCAGTCCAGGGCTTGCACGGTCTCTCCTTATTCAAATGTTATGGAGAAATAGAGCTGGGTATCGTCAGCATACTGCTGACACCTTGTCCCAAATCTCCTGATGACTGCTCCCAAGGGCTTCATATAGATGTTAAACAGCATGGGGGACAAGATGGTACCCTGCTGCACCCCACAGCACAACTGCCAGGGGACCAAAAGACAGTCACCCAATGCTATTCTCTGAGAACGACCTTGGAGATAGGATCAGAACCACTGTAAAACAGTGCCTCCAATACCCCTCTCACCAAGTCATCCTAGAAGGATACTGTGGTCAATGGTATCAAAAGCCACTGAAAGATCAAGAAAGAATAACAGGGTTAACTCCCCCATCCTTCTCCCAATAAAGGTCATCCATCAGGGTGACCAAAGCTGATTCAGTCCCATAACCAGGCCTGAACCCAGACTGGGATGGGTCAAGACAATCTGTTTCATCCAAGAGTATCTGCAATTGCTGCGCCACAACCCTCTCAATTACCTTCCCTAAAAGGGGGGTATTTGCAACCGGTCGGTAGTTGTCATAAACCAATGCATCCAGGGTGGACTTTTTCAGGAGTGGTCGGATCACCGCCTCTTTCAAGGCGACTGGAACCACTCCTTCCAACAATGATGTGTTGACCACACCCTGGATCCACTCGGTCAAACCCCCTCGGCAAGCTTTAATAAACCAAGAAGGGCAAGGATTGAGAGGACACATTCCTGGCCACATTAACTCAAGCACCTTGTCAACGTCATCAGGCCGCATCAACTGAAACCATTCTCAAGAAGTTGCAGCAGACGTTGCACTGGACACCTCATTGGGGATTACAGTAGATGTGGATGGGGCATCAAGGTTGCTGCGGAGGCAAGCAACTTTACCCTGAATGTGCCTTGTAAACAATACACAGTGGGCCTTCGAAGGGTCTAAAACTCCATTTCCTGGAGTTGATATCAACAGATCCCTGGCAATACGAAAAAGCTCCACTGGATGGTTACTTGAGGATGCGATAGTGGCAGAGAAGTGAGCCTTCTTTGCCATCACCACCGCCACACAGTAGGCATGGTTATGATGTTTTACTCATGCCCGATCAGCCTCACGACTTTCGCCACTTGCACTCTAGCCATTGTCCACCTATTGACTTTTAGGAGGAACTGGACAACTTTCCTGTTTACCCAGGCATTTGATGGCTGAAGGAGACTGTTCCTGACAACCCAGAGACCACTAGGTGGAAGAATGATGAAAGAATGAATGTTTTTAGTATGTTTTAACTATTTTAGAATATTTTTAATTGTTTTTATAATGCTTTTTGTTAAAAGGGCATTGGATATTGGCTATTTCAACAGGCCTTTGAGATCTTTGGGATGGGTTAATCTCCATGATTTTGTCATCTATTATATGCTGTATATGTAAATGTTTTTATAAATGTACTGATGACTGTCCAGTATTTTATTTATTGAGATTAATGTGACTGCATTTGATACTATTGTATTTTATCCCATTTTAATGTACGTCGCCTAGAGTGGCTATCTGCCAGATAGGCGACACACAAATTTATTATTATTATTATTATTATTATTATTATTATTAAAATGTTCTGTTAATGGGTTTGCCGCCCTGGACTCCTTTAGGAGGAAGAGTAGGATATAAATTTAATAAATAATAATAACAAATAATTAATGCATTTCAGTTCCCAGTGCCCACAATACACTAGCATTTCCCCAGTGCCCACAATACACTAGGGGAACAGCTGCAGCACTAGGGGACTGAAGAAGACCTGCCCTGGGAGTGAGTATCTGAGCATCTGGGTGCTTGCTGCTCGCTCCTTTGGGTTGCTGTCCCTCGAGACAGCTGAAGTTCCTGGTAAGTGCTGCAAGGACTGGGACCCCCTGCCTGACCCTTGCTCCAGAGAGAGGCTGCAGTTAATCTTGCAGCCTCTTGCATCTGCTCCTGGCTGAGTCAGAAAGCATAAAAGCCCAGCTGCCCTTATTTTTCTGTTAAACCAATCTAGAAGAGATTGGTAGTGGGGAGGGTGTATGGCGCATGTGTAGTTCCTGCACAGGGTGAGAGTATGTGCAGTGAACTGAATGATAGGAGAAAGTCGCCAGATGCCTTCAGAGTGAGAGTCTGTAACTGGCAGAAGACTGGCCCTCCCTGGGTGTGAGAGAGGAGGGGGAGTAGATGAGCCCTGTGTGAAAGAGTTTGAATGGGTATGACTGTTCCCAATTCTTGTAGAGGCCTATTGGGATAATTGGCTCAGGCAGGTTTTGTTGGTGGGCTTGTGTTGGGTTCATATCAGGTGTTTAGGAGGAGTCTTTGTACAGAGAAACATGGGTGACGCCACCTCAATTTCAGTGATTACGAGTAGAGGGAAAGATAGCCACGGGGATGTGGTGAATGACCGTAGAAGAGGAGCGCAAGTCTATCTGCACCTTGTTCCTTGCTGCCACTCCTCTCATGGATGGGTTCCTCATTGCTCATCTGCTGTGCCCACTGGCCTGTGTGCGTTGTTGTTTAATGCCAGATCAGTAAACAATAAGACCACACTCATCCATGATTTGATTGTGGATGAAGGTACCGATTTATTTTATTTTTATTTTTATTTATTTATTTTATTTTATTTTATTTATATACCGCCCTAAGCCCGAAGGCTCTCTGGGCGGTGTACAAAAAGATAAAAAACAAGCAATATATAAATACAATAAATCAAGAAAACAAAACAAACAAACAATAAAAGAACCAAACAACATCCAAAAATACAAATAATGATGATTTGGTGTGCATTACCGACACCTCGGTGGGTGAGCTGGGAGGAGTTGATCTGACCCAGCTTTGCCCACCTGGATACTCGCTGCAACTCCAGCACAGGCTGCAGGGACGGGGGGGAGGAGTTGCTGCTGTCTACAGAACTTCCATCTCTGTCACCAGGAAACCACTCTGTCTTGGAGCTGGCTATGAGGGCCTGCACTTGGTGTTGGGCCGAGGAGACAGTAAACTAGGGTTGCTGCTGTTGTACCATCCACCCTCTGCCCTGCAGCTTCTCTGACTGAGCTGGCGGAGGCCATCTCGACTCTGGTGTTAGAGAAGCCCAGAGTGATAGTGCTGAGTGATAGAGCTCCGATCGTTTCCTGCAGTAGGGGGTGGACAGATTAAGATGGTCCCCTCCCGGAGACTAATGGAATCCACAGGATTCCTGAACGCCCTGGGGACTCTCCCCATAGATAGAGCAGGTGACTCTGTTGAAGCCCTTGTCATGCTGTGGAACAGTGAGGCACATTGGGCTCTTGACACAGTTGCCCCCGAGCGCCCTCTCCGGCATTGTGGAGCCCAGTTTGCACCTTGGTACACCAGAGAGCTATGGGCAATGAAACAGGCTAGACAACGGCTAGCGTGCAAGTGGCGAAAGACGTGCTGTGAGGCTGACTGGGCACAAGTAAAACATCATAACCGTGCCTACTGTGTGGCGGTGAGGGTGGCGAAGAATCTTGATCCACATCTACTGTAGTCCCCAGTGAGATGTCCAGTGCAACATCACCTGCAACTTCTTGGGATCATTTTAAGTTGATGTGACCTAATGACATGGACAAGGTGCTTGACACAATGCAGCCAGCAATGTGTTCTCTCAACTCTTGCCCTTTTTGGCTTATTAAAGCTTGCCAAGGTGTTATGATCGAGTGGATCCAGGGTGTGGTCAACACGTCTTTGTGAGAGGGAGTGATCCCAGCCACCCTGAAAGAGGTGGTGATCGACCGCTCTGGAAAAAGGATGAAACAGATAACCTTGACCCATTCCAAACTGGGTTCAGGCCTGGTTATGGGACTGAGTTGGCCTTGATCACCCTGATAGATTACCTTTATTGGCAGAAGGACAGGGGGAGTGCAACCATGTTATTCTTACTTGATCTCTCAGAAGGTTTGATACCATTCACCATGGTATCCTTCTTGGCTGACTTGGTGAGATGGGTATTGGCAGCGCAGTTTTACAGTGGTTCCAATCCTATCTCCAGGGTCATTTTCAGAGAATAGCAATGAGTGATTGTCTTTCGGCCCCCTGGCAGTTGTACCTTCTTGTCGCCAATGCAGTTTAACATCTATATGAACCCTTGGGAGAGGTCATCAGGAAATTTCGGGCAAGGTGTCAGCAATACGCTGATGATACCCAACTCTAATTCTCAGTAACATGTGAATTGGGAGAGGCCATGCAAGCCCTGGACTGCTGCCTGGACTCCGTGGTGGGCTGGATGAGGGTCAATAAACTGAATCCTAGCAAGTCGAAGGTGCTGTGGGTTGGTGGTTCCCAAGTTCAGATAACTGGTCAGTTGCTTGTTTTAGATGGGGTCATAATCCCTCTGAAAGAGCTGGTTCATAGTCTGGGGGTGTTCTTGAACCCATCTTTGTCACTAGAGGCCCGGGTGACTTCAGTGGCTAGGAGTGCCTTTTACCAGCTTCGGCTGGTAAGATAGCTACAGCTATTTCTGGACAGGGATAGTCTGACCACTGTTATCCATGCACTAGTTTACTGGATAACTGTAATGAGATCTATGCGGGGCTGTCCTTGAGGTCGGTCTGGAAGCTGCACCTGGTGCAAAATGCAGCGGTGACTGCTCACTGGGACAGGGTATCTCCAACATGTCACCCCACTGCTGAAAGAATTGCACTGGCTGCCCATTAACTACCGCGCCAAGTTCAGGGTTCTGGCTCTCAAGCCACACGCAGCTTGAGACCAGGATACCTGAAAGATTGTCTTACCTCTTATATACCCAGTTGATCATTGCACTCTGCAGGTGAGGGCCTCCTGCAGATCTTATTCAGGAGGTCTGTTCTGTACAACATAGGAAATGGACCTTTAGTGTTGTGGCACAAACACTTTGGAATTCCCTCCCCTTAAATATTAGACAGGCACCATCTCTGTTATCTTTTCAGTGCCTACTGAAGACCTTCCTCTTTCAACAAGCCTTTTAAATAGAGACCTTATCCCAGTCTGTGTCTGTGCTGGAATTGCTTTTTAAGATAATAACAGAGCTTGGAAGATTACTTTTAAAAAGTAATAAATTACAGTTACAGTTACATGACCCAAAAAAGTAGTAATTACTGTTACAATTACAATTGTTCTGAAAGTAACTGATTACTTTACTTTTCCTCCAAAGTAATCACTACAATTACATTTCAGTTACTTAAAAATGCCTACAAGGTGCTGGCCTTGGCTGCTGCACATCTAAGTAGCCTAAAACAACATTAAAAATAAACAAACACATACAGAGGTAGTAGAATAATTATTTTTATTCATAAGATAGCAATGGTGGTCTCTCCGCTGGTAAGGGTGGTGGGGAGGGAGGCTGAGGCCACCACTCAGATCTTTGCACGTCAAACCAAGTGCAACCCCCCCCCCTCAGCCAGCAAGCATAATCTCTCTCACTTAACCACCTCCCAGACCCTGCCCTGCCACCAACTAAGGGACACTCACTCAAGCAAACATTTTCCCCTGAGATGCAAAAAAGTTAAAATACTGCAAATGCAGCACAGTAGGGTGGTGGAGGCCACTTTGTGTGCCAAGTGCAAACACAGTATTCTCTCTCTCTCTCTCTCTCTCTCTCTCTCTCTCACTCACTCACTCACTCACACACACACACACACACACAGTCATCTTTCACCTCCACAGTTCTTTATCTTCACTCTGCTGCTGCCTCCTTCTCCTCCTTTATCCATGTTCTTGACCTCCGGATCCTTTTTCCCTCTGCTCCATTCTTCACCACCACTATCTGTTTTTTTTAAATAATTGTTTTCTCCACTCCACCCCGTCTCACTCTCTGCCTCCTCCCCCGTCGCCTCCTACCCATCCACAGAGCATGAGGAATGAGCAACACTGCACAGAAGCCCAGTTTGAGGCACATGATTTTCATCCACAAGTCAGAGGAGCAGAAAACTTCCCCTGCTCCGCCCCCCCAAGTAATGCCCAAAAGTAATTCTGGAAATGTTACAATTACTCCACAAAAGTAGTAAAATTACTCCTAGTTCTATTACAATCAAAATGTAAAGGAATTACCCACTCGTTACTCAAAAAATTAATGAATTACAAGTAATTCGTTATTTGTAACTAGTTACTTCCAAGCTCTGGATAATAATAATAATAAAATAATAATAATAAAATTTTATTTGTGAGTCGCCTATCTGGCCGAATTAACGGCCACTCCAGGCGACGTACAACTTCACAGTAAAATACAATAAAAGCCAATGAGGACCACAACAATAATTAATATTACCATATTAAAAAATTAACCCACCCCAGAGGTCCCGTAGGCCTGCCTGAACAGCCAGGTCTTTAAGGCCCAGCGGAAACCTATCAAGGAAGGGGCATGGCAGAGGTCAAAAGGAAGGGAATTCCAGAGGGTGGGGTCCACAATCGAAAATGCCCTCTCTCTGGTCCGCACCAGCCTCGCCATCTTAACTGGTGGGACCGAGAGAAGGTCTTGCGCGGCTGATCTCGTTAGGCGGCATAATTGGTGGTGCTGGAGGCGCTCCTTCAGATAAACTGGGCCGAAACCGTATAGGGCTTTGAAGGTCAATACCAACACCTTGAATTGGGCCCGGAAAACAACTGGCAGCCAGTGTAGATCTATTAACACCTTCAATGACGCTGGCACAGTTGCTTTCGCCCGACGTAATCCGTCAACTTAAACAGGCACTCTTAGAAGAGGTCCCACCACTTAATGTGATACCCCCCAGTGCCCCACAACACCCTCAGACTTCGAGTAGTCACCCCCCCCATGTAAGAGACCACGCCAGGTTCTCAGACAGTCCTCCCCCGACCTGACTTCCGTGGCTATGGGTAAGGGGTATTATGAGCAGGAGCACCAGGATCTCCTATCAGAGATTGTTTTTACAATTGTTTTTTAAAGATGTTTTAAGATGTTTTCTGTTAATATGTTTTTAAAGATGTTTTCTGTTAATATGTTTTTAAAGATGTTTTGTTTTAATATGTTTTAAAGTCTTTTGTTTTTAAGATGTTTTAAATTGCTTTTAGTGTTTCTGTTTGCCACTCTGGGCTCCTTCTGGGAGGAAGGGCAGGATATAAATTTAATAAATAAATAAATAATGATGGAAAGAGATGCACCTTACTGGGGAGGGCATTCCATAAATGGAGAGCCACCACTGAAAAGGTTGGTTGCTACCTGGGCAGCCAACATGGCCTCATTGAGGTGGCTGATTCTGGGGAAGGCACTCTTTTATGTACTTGGGTCCCAAGCCATGTAGGGTTTTATATGCTCACTGGCAGCCAGTGCAATCCTTTCAGGTATCACATGGTCCCATTGGGCTACTCCTCTTACCAATCTAGCAGCTGTGTTCTGCACTAGCTGCAGCCTCCAGATCATCCTCAAGGGCAGCCCCACATACAGCACATTACTGTGGTCCAGAAGGACAGGGACAACTGAGGCCAGACTATTCTGTTCCAGAACAGCCATAATTGGTGAATGAGCCTAAGCTGGGTATAAGCACTCCTAGCCACTGAAGCCACTTGGGACTCTAGTAACAAGGTTGAATCTAGGAGTAGGCCCAGACTATGAATCTGTTCCTTCAGGAGTACAACCCCCCCTCCCAAGAACAGGCCATACACCTAATTCTCAGACACATTCTGCAAACGTTTGCAAAACACTGCCCTCTTCAAAATTTAAACCTGTATGACTCCTACACACAAGAGAGAAAAAGACTGAAAGCTTACTTATTCAATCTGTGATATGTTCAGGAAAAAGCACATTTCTGAGCCTTGGGCCCGTCACTGCCTTTCAGCCTCAGAGGGAGGCAATGGTAAACCCCCTCTGAATATCGCTTACCATGAAAACGCTGTTCATGGAGTCGCCCTAAGTCGAAATCGACTTGAAGGCAGACAATTCAATTTGACTCTACATTTTTGGCTCTATAATTCCTTGTCAATCACAACCCTGATTTCTTATTGGCTAAAAACCTGAAAGGGCAGGGATTAGAGCAGAACTTAGAGCAACTAAGAAGTTGTGGTGGGGTAGCTGACGTTTTGGTGTATAACTCTGAAACCAGACCACTTCGAAACTTATTTTTTTTAAAAAATGAAAGCTGAAAGTCCGGAGATTAAGATGAGTCACCCAGAGACCCGGAAGGGCCCCCCAAAAACCAGAGTCTCTGGCTGAAAAATGGAGATCTGTAACCCTAATTCTGATGCTAGATTGACTGTGGAATCCATGGCTGTGGGCACACAAGTCGCTTGAAAAGCAGCTAGAATGGTTTTTCTGGCTGCGTTTTGAAGCTCCTCTGCTCTCTGATGGCCACACCTCCCCCACTGCTGCCTTCAGACTTTTCAGGACCACCCACAGGTAAGCATTGGGCCAATCACTGTCTCTGCCTGAGCCTGCAGCAAAGCTTTTCCTTTGGCCACATCTGGAAGATAAGGGGGTCAATCTACCAATCAGTTGAGAAAACCCCTTGAAGCTGAATTAAACAAACAAACAAACAAACAAACACTGGAGGTGATCTGAGAAGGTTTTAAGAGTAAAAAGGGACAAAGTTTGACTAGTGTTGTGTGCCCCCATTTTGAGAAAAGGGAGGTAGAGACACACTAGAACCGGCAGAACAAAAAGTGTGTCTCTACCCTATGAATATGCCTTGGACTCCTGCTTGTCCTGTTTATATTGAAACAGGTGAACTGCCTGCTCTAAATGGGATCATGCTTCCCCTGAAGGAGCAGGTCATTAGCTTGGCAGCACTCCTGGAACGATCACTGTCATTGGAAGTCCAAATGGCTTCAGTAGCAAGGAGTGCCTTTTCCAGATTTTCAAGATACTGAGATATGGGGATTTTTGCATCTGCTGCTATATCCATTATTGTTTCCACTCCTTTAAAATAATGTCCTAGAACCATCTCTGTCACTTGAGGCTCAGGTAGCCTCGGTGGCACGGAGTGCCTTCTACCAACTTTGGTTGGTGGCTCAGCTACGCCCCTACCTGGACAGGGATAACCTGGCTTCAATTGTCCATGCTCTGGTAACCTCCAAATGAGATTACTGTAATGCGCTCTACGTGGGGCTCCCTTTGAAGACAGTTTGGAAGATGCAACTTGTGCAAAATGCAGCGGCCAGATTGGTAACAGGGACCAGACGGTCCGAACATATAAAACCGATTCTGGCCCACTTGCGTTGGCTGCCTGTATGTTTCCGAGCTCGATTCAAGGTGCTGGTTTTAACCTATAAAGCCTTACACGGCTTGGGACCACAATACCTGATGGAACACCTCTCCCAATACAAACCCACCCGTACACTACGTTCAAGATCAAATGCCCTCCTCCGGGTGCCTATTCCAAGGGAAGCTGGGAGTCTGGCAACAAGGGAGAGGGCCTTCTCAGTGGTGGCCCCCAAATTATGGAATTACTTTGTTGACGAGGTGCGCCTGGCACCAACACTGTTATCTTTTCGGGGCCAGGTCAAGACTTTCCTCTTCTCCCAGGCATTTTAGCATGTGTTTTTAAATTGTTTTTAAATTTTTTAAAAATTGTGTTTTTACATTGTTTTTTGTGTTTTAAAATTTGTATATTTGTTTTTAATGTTTTTAATTGCTGTAAACCGCCCAGAGAGCTTCGGCTATGGGGTGGAATATAAATGTAATAAATAAATAAATAAAATATTGTTTGATGTTGATTTAATGTTTTGTTTTATTAATTGTTTGTAAACTGCCCTGGGATGCTTTTTGGATGAAGGGTGCTTTAGAAGTTTAATAAATTAATAAAATATTGAGATGTTTCTGTTTTGTCAGTCTAAGAATGTGGACTTGGGTGTCTGAGGTCAACCACTTGCATCCTGGATCCTTGCTAGTACTGGTTTTTTAAGGGAGCCAGAGATGGAATGAGCAAATGGATGGTAGATTGTAGCATTAGCATATTTATTTGATTGATTGACTGATTGATTGATATCCCACCCTTCCTCCAAGTAGGAGCCCAGGGCAGCAAACAAAACCACTAAAAACAATTTAAAACATCATAAAAACAGACTTTAAAATAAATTAAAAACAAAACATCCTTAAAAACATTTTAAAAAATGAAAAAAAGCACAGCTAATACCGTGGAAGATAGAAACAAAATTCAAAGGGACCTTGATAGGCTGGAGCATTGGGCTGAAAACAACAGAACGAAATTCAACAGGGATAAATGCAAAGTTCTACACTGAGGAAAAAGAAACCAAATGCACAGTTATAAGATGGGGCATACTTGGCTCAGCAATACGACATGTGAGAAGGATCTTGGAATTGTCATTGATCACAAGCTGAATATGAGCTAACAGCGTGATGTGGCTGCAAAAAAGGCAAATGCTATATTAGGCTGCATTAACAGAAGTATAGTTTCCAAATTGCGTGAAGTATTAGTTCCCCTCTATTCAGCACTGGTTAGGCCTCATCTTGAGTACTGTGTCTGGTTCTGGTCTCCGCACTTCAAGGATACAAACTGGAACAGGTTCAGAGGAGGGCAACAAGGATGATCAGAGGACTGGAAGCAAAGTCATATGAACAGAGACTGAAAGAACTGGGCATGTTTAGCCTGGAGAAGAGAAGACTGAGGGGAGATATGAAAGCACTCTTCAAGTACATGAAAGGTTGTCACACAGAGGAGGGACGGGATCTCTTCTCGATCATCCCAGAGTGCAGGACACGAAATAATGGACTCAAGTTGCAGGAAGCCAGATTTTGAATGAGCATCAGAAAAAACTTCCTAACTATTAGAGCCATACGACAATGGAACCAATTACCTAGAGAGGTAGTGGGCTCTCCAACACTGGAGGCACTGAAGAGGCAGCTGGACAGCCATCTGTGGGGAATGCTTTGATTTGGATTCCTGCATTGAGCAGGGGGTTGGACTTGATGGCCTTATAGGCCCCGTCCAACTCTAGTGTTCTATGATTCTAACTCCTTTACACTGTGCCCTCTTCATATGTCCTTTGAGCACACATTTGCCGTGACCTACGTCCTCCTTATCTGATTCAATCCTAATGTTTGAGAAGTCATTCTGCCAACTGTATACTCACTCAGCGTGGCAAAAGGAGGGGTGAAACTGCCTTAATGTCACTCCTGACAGAAGAAGAAAAGAAGAAACTGGTTTGAAGAGCTTTCACAGCAGGAAGTCCACAAATGGGGAATATACAGGGCTACATAAAAGCATAGATCAGTCTTGGACTAAGCTTGCCTTGGATTACCATTCCATTGCTTATGTCTGTGCAACACAACCTTAAATAGAAACAAGGACTTCCCAATAGAATAGGTGATGATCTTACCTTGTTCTCTTCAGGAGTGAAAAGGATACGGAATGTAGATTGCATGCCAGGTGCAACTTTGTTACACACATCATTGGGGCTTATGACTCTGAAGTAAGGTGAACTCTCCAGAACAACTTTCACCAGCCGGGGAATCTATATGAAATACAGAAAAATGGTTTCTTATGGTTCAGAGATTAATAAAAATAACCAGCTGTGGCATCTATCACAGGAATGACAGTGGGACACATTCTGTATTCTATGACCCAGCATTCTAGGCAGGCTGATCCGAGGGTCCAGCTATATCAGAGTAGTGGTAAGGTAACCCTCTTTTTAGCATTTACAGCAGTAAGAGCAATAGTACAAGGATTACTCTAGACACAAGTGCTAATCTAGCAGCCCTGAACACATCTCTGGTAACTCTCCTGCCCCTCATCAGTCGTGACATTGTGTACAATAGTGTCCACACGTTATCCATGCATGGAAGGCACGAACCAATGTGTGACAATGGCATAAGTACCAAAATGACATCACTCACCCTAGACCGCGCTCCTTTCACATACAGTTCACAGCCACGCTGTCAGGAGGCCCTTCCAACCCCACCCTTGCCAGAAGCCTCCTGCGACAGAGCGGTAAAGGGGGCAGCTACTGATATCTGCAGTCAGAAGTGGAATGCATCACCTACTTTCTGATGGATGCATTTCCTTACGTCAGCTATCAAGTGGCCATTTTTACTCTTTTATCTTTTAAAAACAGAAAGGAATCTAATCCTACTAGATGCCTGACTAAATTGTAGTTTTAAGACTTGCCTTAGAATCTGAACATTTTTATTAGTGTTGTAACTACTATTTGGCATTTTGAATCCACAATTTTATTTTTGTTTTATGAACTTTTGGATGTATGATGTGTTAACGCTTTTATTGGACGTGTGATGCTTTAATGTTCTTGTATATCTTGATTTGCTGTGTTATGACCTGTGGTTACAACACTAAACTTACTTACAGGTATCTGCAGTCACAAACATCAGGTCAGCTAAGAGTTCAGGCATCTTGAACCCTAAGCCAAACATAGCCAGCAACAGTCTCCAAACAGCAGGGAAAACACCCAGCCAGACAGGAAAGCAGAGACTACCATTTGAATTCAATGTTACAATATATGCAAAAGTGTTTTTATATGTATTTTGTTTATGAGCATTAACAAAATGGCATCATCATGCACCCATCTCACCACAAAATGGTGACAGATACTTGGATTTAGAATGATTTCATCCCACTGAAGTCACTGGGACTAAACAATTTCACACCCAAATATTTCACCTTAACTGATGTGTGGGCAAACGAAAATGTTGCAGCATTATCTCCCATAGGCTGGTACTGTGAGAAAACATCATAACAGCATTATTTCCAATATTCTAATATTACTAATATTCAGTGTTCTACCCTCTGAACATTGACACTGTATTTTCCTTTTGAGATTGCATTTTCCATTTTCTGCAAATCAAAACTCTGACATAATCAAATTACCCAAGAGGTCTCAGCTAAACCATGTTGCATCCCCTTTGGATTTCTGCATCAATGATCTCCCTATTAGCTATATTTCCTAGCTGGAAAAATAATTCATTTTTTTCTCTAATTCATTTGTTGTTCTTATGTGCCTTCAAGTCGAATATGACTAATGGCAACCCTATGAATCAGCAACTTCCAATAGCATCTGATAAACCATTCTGTTCAGATCTTGTAAGTTCAGGTCTGTGGCTTCCTTTATGGAATCAATCCATCTCTTGTTTGGTCTTCCTCTTTTTCTACTCCCTTCTGTTTTTCCCAGCATTATGGTCTTTTCTAGTGAATCGTGTCTTCTCATTATGTGTCCAAAGTATGATAACATCAGTTTCATCTTTTTAGCTTCTAGTGACAGTTCTGGTTTAATTTGTTCTAACACCCAATTATTTGTCTTTTTTGCGGTTCATGGTATCTGCAAAGCTCTCCTCCAGCACATTTCAAATAAGTTGATTTTTCTCTTATCCACTTTTTTCACTGTCCAACTTTTACATTAAAACATAGAGATCAGAAATACCATGGTCTGAATGATCCTGACTTTGGTGTTCAGTGATACGTCTTTGTATTTGAGGACCTTTTCTAGTTCTCTCACAGCTGCCCTCCTCAGTACTAGCCTTCTTCTGATTTCTTGACTATTGTCTCCATTTTGGTTAATGACTGTACTGAGGTAGTGATAATCCTTGACAAGTTCAGTGTCCTCATTGTCAACTTTAAAGTTACATAAATCTTCTGTTGTCATTGCTTTAGCCTTCTTGATGTTCAGCTGTAGTCCTGCTTTTGTGCTTTCCTCTTTAACTTTCAACAGCATTCGTTTCAAATCATTACTGGTTTCTGCTATTTCTCCCTCCAATTTTCACACCTCCTTCATCTTGGTCCAATCCTGCTTTCCATATGATATGTTCTCCATATAGATTAAACAAATACGGTGATAAAATACACCCAACTCACATGCATTCTGATTGGGAACCAGTTTGTTTCTCCATATTCTGTCCTTACAGTAGCCTCTTGTCCAGAGTATAGGTTGCACATCAGGACAATCAGATGCTGTGCCACCCCCATTTCTTTTAAAGCATTCCATAGCTTTACATGATCTACACAATCAAAGGCTTTCCGGTAATCTATAAAGGGTGATTTTCTTCTGAAATTCCTTGGTTCGTTCCATTATCCAACGTATATTTGTGATATGAACTCTAGTACCTCTTCCTTTTCTAAATCCAGCTTGAACATCTGGCATTTCTCATCTGGTAAGAGCCTTTATTGTAGAATCTTGAGCATTACATTACTTGCATGAGATATTAAGGCAATAGTTCGATAATTACTGCATTTCCTAGGATCCCCTTTCGTTGGAATTGGGATATATATATATTTTTTTTTAATAATTTTTATTCAAATTTTCATACAACATACAAAACTAAACATTCAAAGACAAAAAACAAAATCAAAAATAATTGAACAAAAAGAAAAAAAAAATAAGGAATAAAATATTGACTTCCCATTTGTCACATATCAAATCAGTTATAAGTCTATAATATATAACAATCCTGTCTCTTAAATCATATTATAAAATCACTTTCCTCCAATAGTTATCTTACTTAATCATCAGATCTCATAAACATTACTTTGTTCTTTCCACAAAAAGTCAAAGAGAGTTTTCAGTTCTTTAAGAAATATATCTATCAATTTTTTCCCAAATAAGCATATCAATTAATCCATCTCATTACTAATTATAATAATCTTATTGTCATAACCATAGTCAAAATAAACATTTCAAACAATCCGTCTCATCAGAATCTGTTAGGTTCAATAATTTCAATAGCCATTATTCTATTGTCCCTATTAGTTCCATCTTCCATCTTCCATCTTCGATAGTCCTGTTAAATCCAGTAATTTCAGTGTCCAATCTTCCGATAGTCCTGTTAAATCCAGTAATTTCAGTGTCCAATCTTCCATTATCAGTATTCCATAATAATCTTGCTGTCATAACCATAGTCATACAATAAGAGTCTGATGGGAATTACCTCTATCCCAAATATTATCTTGCCAACCATTCTGAATAGGTTGCTGAAATACTGCTGTAAGATCATATCTCTGTTCTTTTTTTCAAAATGCACTGGCTCATCTCTTGAAAGTTTTTCCATTGTCACATGGCTGCAGTTAATTCCATCCATCACATCATTCCAGTCCAGAAGATTATCCATGCCATTGATAACTTTCTCTCTAGAATCTTCCTTAGTTTCTTCAGAGATAACATTAAATTCCAAACAATAGATTTTATTTCTAAAATCCATAAGCTTCAAATCTTTTTCCTGTTCCACGTTTGTTCCAGTCTCCAGGGTCTCCTCTCTCACAGGGACCCCTATTTCTTTAAGCTCCTGTGACATTTTGCTCAATTCAATTATTCCAGTCTCCAGGGTCTCCTCTCTCACAGGGACCCCTATTTCTTTAAGCTCCTGTGACATTTTGCTCAATTCAATTATTCCAGTCTCCAGGGTCTCCTCTCTCACAGGGACCTCTATTTCTTTAAGCTCCTGTGTCATTTTACTCAATTCAATTTTCAGCTCCTTACAACCCTGTCGCAGGTCTTTTTCCTGTTCCACGTTTGTTCCAGTCTCCAGAGTCTCCTCTCTCACAGGGACCCCTATCATTTTGCTCATTTCAATTTTCAGCTCCTTACAACCCTGTCGCAGGGTTCGTTTCGTTATCTCAATTTCATCCATTATTTTCTGAAACATAGATACTTCCAGGTTCTCAGCCACTTTCTTAATTGCCATTTTAAAAGAAAAATATAAAAGAACCACTTCTTATTTCAGCAACAATTGGGTTAATACTCCAAACTTGGTGACATCACAGCGTAAACAGAACAGACAGCCTTATCTCTCCATGCTTAAGTAAACAAAATGCAGTTCCCAGGATCGAAACAATTAATGGCGTCGTCAGAAAACAGATTCGTCAAAATAAAATGAACTAGGAAAAAAGTAATCTCAGACAATATAATATTCTTCAGAATAAAAATCAGGAATAGAAATCCCTCTTCCGTGTATATCTTTAGGGTGCAAATCCAGGACAGCTTTTTGCAACAAAAACAGAGATAAGCTATTAATTAGTGAATAGCAGAGAGAAGTTATGGCTCCCCGGTGAGATGTCAAAAACTGATCAATCTGGCAAATCTCTTTTAAACAGCAACAATTTAAGTCAAGTAAAAGAAAAATATAGAAAGAAGGGTGCTTGCCTGTTAGTGCGTTCTCTCTTTGAAGAAAAGATGAACGTTCGCTTTATCAGATAGAGCTTGTTGTTGAAAATCCGTCCCACCTTCGTCGGCTGGACCTCGTCCCACAAATTAATGAGATCTGGTCGTCCCAACAAAAATAGGCTTTGAGGTTAATCTCTTCGTTTCTCCCTACCCGGGAGAAGTTTAATCAGTCAAAAAAAAAAAAAATCTGACTGATATATCTGAATAAGCTTCTTTTGAGGCAGGAGCCCGTCTCAAAAGCAGGCACAGGCTAAGTCACCCTTCCCGGAAGTCGGAATTGGGATATATATTGAATGATTCCAGTCTATGGGCCATTGTTTTCTTTTCCATATTTGTTGACAAATTTTTGTCAAAATTTGGACAGATTCAGTCTCAGTAGCTTGTAGCCACTCTATTGGTATGCCATCTGTTCCTAGTGATTTGTTTCTTTCAAATATTTTAAGAGCAGCTTTTCCCTCACAGTCTAAAATTTCTGGTTCTTCATCATACAGTTCCTGCATGAATGAATCTGTCATCCTTGCATCTCTTTTATGGAGTTCTTCAGTGTATTGCTTCCATCCTTTTATTTTATTTCAGTCAGTCAGTGTGCTCCCCTGTTGATTATTCAACATCCCTACTCTTGGTTTAAATGTCCCTTTAATTTCTCTAATCTCTTAGAATAGGGCTCTTGTTCTACCTTTTTTGTTGTCCTCTTCTATTTCTATACAATTACTATTATAATAGTTCTCTTTGTCCCTACTACAAGTTGCTGTATTGCATTTAGGTTTCTGACCGTGTTTCTATCTCCTTTTGCTTTTGCTTTCCTTCTTTGTTTAACCATTTTAAGAGTTTCTTCAGTCATCCATTGAGGTCTTTCTCTCTTTTTAACAAGAGGTATTGTCTTTTTGCATTCTTCCCTGATAATGTCTCTCACTTTAATCTCTAAGTTTAAAGCCTCAAATCTGTTCCTTATTTGATCTTTACATTCTTCTGAGATGTTATTTAAATTGTATTTTGGCATTATGATTGGTTCGTTGTTTTTCTTTAGCTTTACTCTGATTTTCAATATTACCAATTCATGATCTGTACCGCAGTCTGCTCCTTGTTTTTGCAGACAGTATGGAAGTTCTCCATCTTCTGCTACCAATTATATGATCAATTTGATTCTTATATTGATCATTTGGTGATGTCCACGTGTACAGTCGTCTTTTGGTTGCTAAAAAAATGTGTTTGCAAGAAACAAATTATTGGCTTCACAGGATTCAATAAGCCTTTCTCCTGCTTCATTTCTATCTCCTAAGCCCCATTTCTCCACAATTCCTAGTTCTTCTCTGTTCCCTACTTTTGCATTCTAGTCTCCCATGATTATCGGCACATCTTGTTTTGGTGTGTGATCAATTTCTTCCTGTACTTCTACATAAAATCTCTCCAGTTCCTCTTCTTTTGTGTTTGCCATTGGAGCATAGACTTGTATGATGGTTATGTTAAGAGGTTTCCCGTTTAATCTAATTGGTATCACTCACTGAAACCTTGCGTTATAGCTCCTAATTGCTTTTGCTACATCGCTTCTCACTATTAAAGCAACCCTGTTTCTTCTTAATTTCTCATTTCCTGCATAAAATATTTTGTAGTTGCCTGGTTGAAAATGTCCCATTCCTGTCCATTTTAATTCAGTCACACCAAGTATTGTAATGTTGTAATGCTGATGCATTCCATTTCTTGCTTGACAATGTTAGGTCCAAACCCAACACGCAAGCTGTCACTGTCTACTCAGCCCACATACACCCAGGAAGGTGCGGAGTTGAGAGCAATAATCTAATGCCAGAGACCAGGAAATAAACACACAAAATTACCTTTGCAAAGGGGTCCCAAGACCTGCTAGCGAGATGCTTTTCAGAAGTGGGAACCTCGTTTATTAACAAACAAGAGATTATATAGTTTTCCCCAATGGTTACAAATTGGGGAGCAGACGTCAGAAACAAGAGTGAAACATTGCTAGACAAAGTAATTTCTTAGATATGGAAAGAGGGGTACTCTGGATAACAAAAGCTAGGAACATCTTGCTTTGTATTAGACTTAGACTTGCATAGTTTATGCGGCCTTGAGATAAGCGCTCAGAGCCAGAGAAAAGAGGATAGATAATAACAGGGGAAGCATAGCTACAAGAAGGATCATTAAATCAAAGACGTACTTAAGTTACATTCCTGCATTTGCAAGGGCATGCGTGTCAAGGCCTATAGCTATGTAAAGGAAGTATAGTCATTTCTTTGTGATTACAGGTAGCAACATTATACAAAGTATTGAGTATAGATATGCGAAGAGGGACAGGGGAAGGAGGATATTTCCAGTTCAATCAGGCTTTTATTTGCACAGCCACTGGAATGTCGGGGTCAGGTCAGGGGGAAATAAACCGATATCAACCTTATATCAAACCAATATTTTCCCATACTCAACAACAATTTCTAACTTTCCCTGGTTTATGCTTCTCACATTCCATGTTCCTATTGTGTACGTTGTACAACTCTGGACTCTCCTTTCACATCTGTGCACATCACCCTCTGGGCTTCCTTTTGGCTTTGACCCGGTTGCGTCATTAGTCACAGCACTACTTGTGCTTGTCCATTGTTCTTACCCAGTAGCTCAATGAGTGCCATCTGACCTGGGGGTCTCATCTTCCAGCATTATCTCGTGTTGCATTTTGGATACTCTGTTCACAGGGTTTTCGTGGTAAGAGATATTCAGAGGTGGTTTACCATTGCCTTCCTCTGAGTTTGGATGCCTCTTAGTCTGGTGTCTCAGCTTTGACCATTCCGCCATGGGTGCCCCTGCTAGGAGTCTAGCCTCTTGGTCTAGACTCCTGACGGCATTGCTCTCAGCTTCTTCAACACTCTCAAACCCCCTTACCACGTTAAGACAATCACAGCTAGAGAGGGTACCGAAAATATACATCTCAAGTGTCAAATGCCAGAATAAAGAGGTGTGTTTTCAGCATTCGCCGAAAACTGTACAGTAAAGTTGCCAGGTGCACCTCTGTGTGGAAGGAGTTCCACATCTTATGGAATGCCCTCTCCTCGGCTACACATAACACCTCTGTCTTTTCAGGATTCAGCTTCAATTTAGTGGCCCACATTCAACCCAGCACTGCCTCCAAGCACTGGTCTAACACTCCAACCACCACTCCCAATTCAGATGGAACAGAGAGACAGAGCTGAGTATCATCTGCATATTGGTGACACTTCACTCCAAAACTCCTGATGACACACTTCTGGGTAGGCAAGGGCTGGAACCAAAATGCCGTCTCATGACTAGGTGAAATACCCCACTGGTTTGACTGCATTGGTTCCCATTTGGAACAGTTTCAGGACAGAGGCAAAGAGTTTATTTCAGATTGGGTGGATGTCTTCTTTGACCACTCCATAAACATACCACATGGCAGTATAATTATATGCCAGATAATCTCAACAAAAGACTCATTTGCTTAGGAGAGATAGAAATGATGGAAAATTTAACGACTGAACTGGAACAAATGTGCAAACCCTACATTTGCCAGTCTGGGGCAAACTCCACACAAAAAGCCCAGCTGTTCCTTTCAATAGCAGCTTAAACCCAGATGGTGGAGGAAAATAGACGCTGTCAGCTGAAGGGAAGGGAAGCCATTTCTGACTGTTCAAGGCAATCTATCACTTGATGGACAATGAATATAAGGGATGCAGAGTGCATGTAATCTGATCATGATTGCTCAGTTAAGCAAAGACTACACAAGCTGGAGGCAGCACAGGACTCTGGGTGAAAATGCAACCCTAAAGGAATGACTGATAATCATTGAGTCTGTTAGTCACAAAGGGAAAAATTACCAGTTGAGAAACCACCAGATAAGAAAGCTGTGGGCAGCCCTGGTCTCAGTCATAGAATCATAGAATCATAGAATCATAGAGTTGGAAGGGGCCTTGTAGGCCATCGAGTCCAACCCCCTGCTCACAGCAGGAAATCCACAGCTAGAGCATCTCCCGCAGATAGCCGTCCAGCCTCTGCTTGAAGACATCCAGTGAAGGGGATCCCACCACCTCCCTAGGCAGTCGGTTCCATTGCCGAACCGTCCTTACTGTCAAGAAGTTCCTTCTAATGTCCAGTCTGAATCTACGCTCTTGCAACTTAAAACCATTAGACCTAGTCCTACCCTTTGGGGCAGCAGAGAACAAATCTGTACCCTCCTCTATGTGACAGCCCTTCAGGTACTTAAAGAGTGCAATCATGTCACCCCTCAGCCTTCTCTTCACCAGACTGAACATGCCAAGTTCTTTCAACCTTTCCTCATAAGACTTGTTCTCCATACCGGCTATCATCCTCGTCGCCCTCTTCTGAACCTGCTCTAACTTGTCTATATCCTTCTTAAAATGAGGCGCCCAGAACTGAACGCAGTATTCCAGATGAGGCCTGACTAATGCAGAATATAGTGGGACTATTACTTCCCTCGACCTGGAAACTATAGCTCTGTTTATGCAGCCCAAAACCGCATTTGCCTTTTTTGCCGCAGCATCACACTGCTGGGTCATGTTCAACTTGCGATCCACTACAATTCCAAGGTCCTTCTCACACGCACTACTGCTAAGCCGGGTATTTCCCATCCTGTACCTGTGCATTTTGTTTTTGTGGCCTAAATGCAGAATCTTGCATTTGTCTTTATTGAATTTCATTTTATTAATTTCAGCCCAATTTTCTAGTCTATCCAGGTCCCTTTGGATTTTATTCCTGTCCTCCATTGTGTTAGCTATCCCTCCCAGTTTCGTGTCATCCGCAAACTTAATAAGGATTCCCTCCACTCCATCATCTAAGTCATTGATAAAAATGTTGAAGAGTATCGGCCCCAGGACAGAACCCTGTGGCACTCCACTCGAAACCTCCTTCCAGTCCGAACCAGAGCCACCGACGACCACTCTTTGAGTACCGTTTTCCAACCAGTTGTGAATCCACCTGACAGTATTTCCATGTAGTCCGCATTTGACCAGTTTGCTAAGCAAAAGGTCGTGGGGGACTTTATCAAACGCTTTGCTGAAATCTAGATAGATGACATCTACAGCATTTCCACCATCTACTAAGCTAGTGACCCAATCAAAAAAAGAGATGAGATTAGTTTGACAGGATTTTTTCTTGACAAACCCATGCTGGCTCCTACCAATCACAGCACTGTCATCTAGATAGTTGCCGATGGACTCTTTTATTATCTGTTCTAATATCTTTCCCGGTATTGAAGTCAGACTGACCGGCCTATAATTCCCCAGATCTTCTTTTTTACCCTTTTTAAAGAGCGGGATGATGTTTGCCCTTCTCCAATCCTCCGGCACCTCTCCCGTTCTCCAGGATTTCTCAAAGATGATGGCAAGAGGTTCCGAGAGTACACCAGCAAGTTCCTTCAATACTCTGGGATGCAGTTCATCAGGCCCTGGAGATTTGAACTCATTTAGGATAACTAGGTGTTTCCTGACTATCTCCTTATCAATCTTGAACTGCAATCCCGGGACCCCTTACTGAGATTGCTACCGATGCAAGGTTGCACAGCGTTCCCTTTTTGGGAGAAAACGGAGGCAAAATAGGCATTGAGCAGTTCTGCCTTTTCCTTGTTATCTGTCAACATTTTGCTATGCTCATTGAGCAGCAGTCCCACCATTTCCTTGGTCTTTCTCTTGCTTCAAACATATCTGAAAAACCCCTTTTTGTTGTTCCTCGCTTCCCTCGCCAGCCTCAGCTCATTCTGGGTTTTAGCTTTCCTTACACTATTCCTGCAAGCCTGAGCCGTTTGTCAGTACTCTTCCTTGGTGATGCGTCGTTCCTTCCATTCTTTATACATGCTCTTTTTTATTTTGACCTCCTCCACCAGTCTTCCGTGTAGCCACATTGGCTTTTTCTGCTGTCTTCCGTTTTTCTTCCTCTTTGGAATTGTTTCTTCATGAACTCCCACGCTTCTTGGGCTCCTTTTTTCTTTAGTCTATCTAGCCACGGAATCCTACCCATCCTTTCCCTGAGCTTGCTAAAATTGGCTTTCCTGAAATCCAAGGTCCATATTTGACTATATTCTTCTTTGGCTTTCCCCAGAATCACGAATTCCAGCATTACGTGGTCACTTTCCCCCAAGGTACCGACCGCTTTAATTCCCGTGACCAATTCGTCCCTGTTAGTTAAGATCAGGTCCAGGATTGCCGATCCCCTTGTTCCTTCTTCTACTTTTTGAAAGAGGAAATGATCAGCAAGGCCCATCAGGAATTTGTTGGAGGCTTTGTGCTTCGCAGAGTTTGTCTCCCAGCAGATATCCGGGTAGTTGAAGTCCCCCATCACTACTACTTCTTGCCTCCTTGAGATTTCAGAGATTTGTTTGAGAAAGGCCTCATCTACCACCTCTTCCTGGCCAGGGGGTCTGTAGTAGACACCTACTACCATGTCGGTTTTATTTGTTTCTCCATTTATTTTTACCCAAATGGTCTCTACCGGACCCCTTTGTTCGCTCTCTTGGATTTCCATAGAGGTGTATTTGCCTTTGACGTATGCTACTCCCCCTCCTTTTCTGTTGCTTCTATTCTTTCTGTAGAATTTATATCCTTGAATGGCTATATTCCAATCATGGGAGTCATCCCACCAAGTCTCTGTTATCCCTATGAAGTCATATTTGCCTTGATGCACTAAGACTTCAAGCTCCTCTTGCTTGTTTCCCAAGCTCCGCGCGTTGGTATATAGACACCAGAAGTCTGTTCTGTCCTGATTGGATTCCTCCGTTAATATACCGTGAGCTTTGCCGTGCATCCCTTTCTGTCTCCCAGTGTCTCCTGTACCCTTCAAATCCTTGCGTTTACAACCCGCTGTCTTTGGATCGGTATTTAAGCTATCATCTCCATCCCCCAGAGGCTTTAGTTTAAAGCCCTCTTGATGAGTTTTGCCATACTTCTGCCCAAGAGATGCTTGCCAGTCGTCGTGAGGTGCAGCCCATCTCTTGCCAACAGTCCCCCCTCCAAGAAGCTTAGACCATGGTCCCAGAATCCAAACCTCTCCCGTCGACACCATCTGCGTAACCAGTCGTTGACCTGCAGTATCTTCCTTTCCCTTTGTAGTCCTCTATCCTTCACGGGAAGAATTGACGAGAAGACCACCTGCGCCCCAAAATCCTTGACCTTCCTACCCAGAGGCTCATAGTCTGAGGTGATCTGTTCCAAGGTGTTTCTGGCCGTGTCATTTGTGCCCACATGGATGAGGAGAAAGGGGTACTGGTCTTCGTTCCTGATGAGCCTCGGCAGGTTGTCAGTGACGTCCCGGATGCATGCCCCAGGGAGACAACAGACTTCCCGATTCATTTTGTCTGGCTGGCATACCGGTGCCTCTATCCCCCTGAGCAACGAGTCTCCAACCACCAACACCCTCCTCTTTTTGCCGCGAGCGGTGGTTGCATCAGCTTCCTTCTTGTGGGGTGTGGAGTCTTCCTTTGCAGCCAGTGGCTCTTGATGCAGGCGAGTTTGTTGAGGCTCTTCAGAGGTGCTGTCCGCTGAGAGATGCTGAAAGCGGTTTGTTAGTTGCAGCAGTTCTGAATCCCTTCTCTTTTTCCTTGCCCTTACAGTGACAGTCCTCCATGGGGATTTGTTGGTGTTGCAGTCCTCTTCTTCCTTGTTGTTTTGTTTCTGTAGTTTGTGCTGTTTGATTAGTTCCTCCTGTGTTGATAGAAGTCCTCATCTTCTCTGATAAGTTGCAGGGTGTCGATGCGTTGCTGCAGCCCCCTGACCTTTTCTTCTAGGAGCGCCACCAATGTGCACTTGCTGCAAGTGTAATTGCAGATGTTTTCCGTCCAGATGATGAACATAGTGCACACCTTGCAGGTGACAATTGATTGATGCCCTTCCATTTTCTGTTTGTTGTTTACTATTCCTGTTGTCTTCAACAAGCTCCATTTATTTACCTCTTATCCAGCTTTTTTCTATGGTGGAACTCAAGGCAGAGTCCGTAGGAATTCCAGGCACTGACCAGATCCTCACCTGCTAAACTTCAGTAAGACTGCTTCATTACTATGCCATTTCAAGACGTTAATCAAGGATTAAGTCTCTTTGTGAGAGTGAGATCTGAACATATGGTGGCATTCAGAGGGAGCATGAAAACTTTATCTTCATCAAGCCTTCAGATTCCCCTTTTGGAAACAATCTATGTCATTTGATTTCACAACATTTACTAAAAATACAATCAACAAATACAGGTGTATCCTGCCCATAAATCCTTTGCATTTAAAGAAAAAGAAACTTTGTAGACAGAAGTATCATTTCCCCCGAGAGATATAAGAGACACACTTAGCGTTCTGCCAGTTCCAGTGGGCCTCCACCTTTCTCTTCTGAAAACAGGGGCACACAATGCTAGTCAAACCCTGCCCCTTTTTACTGGAAAACCTGGTGGGAGCAGCTTGAGTGAGTGTTTTATTTTTTTAATTCAGCTTCAGACAGATTTCGCAACTGATCGGCAGATGAACCTGTTCCCACTCCAAGTGTGGCTAATGGAAACACTTTACTCTCGCTACTAGTGTGTTTACAGCCTCCCTCCAATAACAAACTCAGGTGGGAAGTGCCCACAGGATTGGAACCAGCAACAAGAGGCTGATATCAGTATGCTACAGGGAACACCAAGGTTTGCAAAATGTACCATTGGTCTCACCTGAAAGGTGATTTTCATAGGAGTGGGCCATCACTACGGGTAATAGTTCCACCTATCGTGCGAAGGCAAGAATGTTTTTGAAGTCAAGACTAGGGGCGTCAGGCCCCTCCCACTCTCCAGTTCATTCGTAGCGAGTCTAAAAAGAGATATCTAAAAATACAAGAACAAGGCCAACAGACCCACCAGGAAAATAACACAGTAGTCACATGCATAATAACATGACTCTAACATCACAATATAACAGACTAAAAGTCTTGACTTCACTCTTACATTTAAATATAATAGCGTAACAATAATATGTAACCCATTAAAATTATCTAGTCATCCTGTAACTGGGAGGGTCGTGATGGCCCACTCCTATGAAAATCACCTTTCAGGTGAGACCAATGGTACATTTTCCATAGGAGGTGGGCCATCACTACGGGATGTACCAAAGCAGCCCATACAGGGAGGGACCACCCACGTGTTAATCCTCATTAAGAACCTGTTGCAACACTCGTCTGCCGAAAGATGCGTCAGCAGAGGCATAACGATCAATTTTATAATGCCTTATAAATGAGTGTGGGGTAGACCAGACTGCAGCTCTACAAATATCGGCAACAGGAGCATTAGTGGCAAAAGCAGCCGAAGTGGCAGCTGACCTGGTAGAATGAGCCGTTATACTAGCTGGAACTGACAGCTTCAGAGACTCATATGCTAAAGTAATACATGCCCTTAACCAACGGGATAAGGTAGGATTGGATACTTTATGCCCCATAGATCTTGGATGAAAGGATACAAACAGAGACTCCGTTCGTCGAATCTCTTGGGTCCTAGACAGGTAGGTCTTGAGAGCCCTCCGGACATCTAACGAATGGCAAGCCTTCTCGAGAGGATGGGTAGGATTCGGGCAAAAGGAAGGCAAAACAATGTCCTGGTTGCAATGAAAAACTGAATCGACCTTGGGACGGAAGGAAGGATCAGTCTTCAACACAACAGAGTCCTTATGGAAGACGCAGAGGTGTCGAGCAGAAGACAATGCGCCCAACTCCGAAACGCGTCTGGCAGATGTGACTGCGATCAGGAACAAGACCTTGAAGGACAGCATACGTAGGAACACAGTCCTGATGGGTTCAAACGGAGGGCGTTGCAAAGCCTGCAGAACTTTAGGCAAACTCCATGAGGGGAACCGATGGACAACAGCCGGAGAGCGTAGGGCGACTCCCCTCAAAAAAGGTCTGTTCTGACTGGAAGTGTCCAAGGATGCATCATTGACATTGCCAGAAGATCTGAGAACCACGGTCGGCGTGGCCAAAATGGTGCTATTAGAACCAGCTGTGCCCTCTCGGTTCGCGCCTTCCTCAAGGTTTTGGCTAACAATGGTATGGGAGGAAAGGCGTACAAGAGACCGTCTGGCCACGGTGTTGTCAGAGCATCCACTGCTTCTGCTGTTGAGTCCAGGTATCGGGCAAAGTACCTGGGAAGCTGGCAATTGCGACTGGAAGCAAACAGGTCGACTGAGAGGACGCCGAACCGACACGATGGAAAATGACCGGATGAAGTTTCCATTCTCCCGGAAAGACCTGTTGTCTGCTGAGCCAGTCTTCTGTCACATTCCAAATCCCTCTGAGATGTTCTGCTTTCAGGGATTGTAGATGTTGTTCTGCCCAGACAAAGATGAGGAAGCCTAAGTCCTGCAGAGAACGAGACCTGGTGCCCCCCTGTCTGTTCAAATGTGATTTTACACACGTGTTGTCTGTTCGAATGAGCACATGGTCCAAAGGGAACAGAGACTGAAAATGACATAGAGCTAAGTGGACAGCCTTTAGCTCCAGCCAGTTGATGCTTTGAGTTTGCTCTGCGGTGGACCAAACCCCCTGAACGTATTGGGAGTTGCAGTGGGCTCCCCAACCGATGAGGCTGGCATCTGTGGTTACAACGGTTCTGCGGGGTTCCCTGAACGACGTGCCCTTGGAGAGGTGTTGAACCTTGGTCCACCAGCGGAAGGAGAGACACAGTGCGGGGCTCAAATGAACTTTGCGATGGTTGGAGCTGGCAATGTCCTTTTGAAAGGGCAACAGAGTCCATTGAAGGTGCCGAGTGTGGGCTCGAGCCCATGGCACAATGTGGATTGTAGAGATGAACATTCCGAGCGCTCTGGCGAGAAGCATGACGTCTGCGGATGTTTGTTGCATCAGGGACCTTGTGATGCTTGTGACAGCAGTGATGCGATCTGGAGCCAAGAAAACCATTGCCTGCAGGGTGTCCAACATTGCCCCTAGATGTAGTAGGCGTTGGGTTGGTTGGAGATGGCTTTTGTCGAAGTTGACAAGCCAGCCGTAGGCCTGCAAAACATTGAGGGTGATCGTTAAATGATGATGAGCCAGCTCCTCAGACTTGGCCCGTATTAGCAGATCATCCAGATATGGGTAGAGATGAACCCCTTGGGTCCGGAGATAAGCCACTAGGATGAGTAGCACTTTGGTAAACACTCTTGGAGCAGAGGAGAGGCCGAATGGCATCGCTCTATATTGAAAGTGCTGGTGGCTAAAAGCAAACTGAAGAAACTTTCTGTGGGCTATGCAAATGGGCACATGGAGATACGCTTCCTTAAGGTCAATAGAAGCCAGGAAGTCTCCTTCATGCAGACTCTCCGTAATGGAGTGGAGTGATTCCATTTTGAACCTGCGATATGTTACCAAACGGTTGACAAACTTGAGGTCCAATACCACCCTCCATGATAAATCTCGTTTTGGCACAGCAAATAGGAGGGAGTACACCCCTTCCGACCTCTCAGTTGTGGGGACTGGCTCTATTGCCGCTATGTCCAAGAGGTGGTGTATAGCTGTCTGCATGATTCTGTGCCTGGCTGGTGCCGTTGGGCAAGGGGACGGATGGAATCTGTCTGATGGGGTTGCCTAAAACTCTATGGCATAGCCATAACTGAAAAGCTCCCTGATCCAGGAGACCGTAGTGAGGCGCAGCCAACGGTCTCCAAAATGAAGTAATCTGCCACCTATGGGAAGTGTGTTAATACTGCTTGCGTTGGCGAGGACCTCCCCTATCTGAGGACGATGAGTTGCCCCTGCGCCCTTGGTACTGACCTCTGCCCTGGAAGCGTCGGTTCCAGGAGCCCCTGAATGAAGTGGGGTCATAGGATCTGAAGTCGCGGCCTCGTCCTCCTGGCCGCGTTCCTCGAAAGGGCTGGTTAGTACGGAAGGGAGGAAATCGCCTGAAAGGCCTGCGGTCGATGTTCTTGACAGTGGCCAGAACCGTTTTGTGGGCGTCTTTGGGATCAACCAGCACTGCCTTTAGAGCTTCCTCGCCGAAGAGTAAAGATCCGGAGTAAGGAGCCCTGGACAGATTCATTCTGGCCGCTGAATCAGCTTGCCAGTGGCGAAGCCAGAGAGTCCGTCGAGCGACTATCTGAGCCGTCATGGCTCGCGCCCCCAATTGAGTGGCATCCAAGGTGGCATCGGCCACAAAAGCTGCTGTCTTACGCAACTTTATCAGTGACCTTCTGAGGGCGACAGGATCAGGGTTAGTGTCCTCTAGAAGATCATCCAGCCACATCATAGCTGCTCTGGAGAAAATGGAGGCTGAAGCGGAGGCACGCATGGAGAGGGCAGTGGCCTCGTGATTTTTGCGGAGGGCGAAGTCTATTCATCGCTCAGTAATGTCCTTTAGTTGGGATTCCCCTTCCCTGGGCAAAAGAGATCGTGAAACGAGGCGAGCGATTGGTTCGTCTGCCAGGGACGTCTAACTTGGTGGCAAAGTCCGGAGCTAGGGCGTAAAGCCTGTCAGCCAGGTTCTTGAAGCGTCGAGATTGGAATGGGTGAGCCCATTCTTCAGAGGCCAATTTGGCAATTGGGTCTGGCACCGGGATGTAGTGTTCAGTAGGTGCAGGGGATTTGAGGACCTTGGCCCCTTTGATAGCTGGGGCGGAAGAAGTTGAAGGCGCAGTCTGGAGTCCAAGGGTATTAACTACCCTGCGTGCCAGGGGCTGATAGTCTGAGGCATTAAACAAGCGATACGATGTATCCTCCTCATGATCTGAATAGTCGCTCCAGTCGTCTCCTTCAACATGGTCAGTGAAGGTTGACTCCTCCGCATATGAGGCTTCGTCAAAACATCTGCCTCTGGCTACATTGAAGCGATTTGGTGAACAGGAAGGATGAGCTTCATGACACGCACATTGGTCCATGTTGAGTTGAGGTATGGCAGGAACTTGTGGTAGTGACTGCATTTGGGTGAAAAATGCCAGCGTGGCTTGAAGTTGGGAGAGGAAATCAGGAGACAGCTGCAGCCCGGATGTGGCAGATGTTTGTGCCTGAGTAGCTATTGGAACAGATGTTTGGGGCGGTAGAACGGAGGGAGGCTGGTTAGGCGAAAGCTGAGTGGGAAAGCCAGCAAAATCTTCCTCGTCAGAAGAAGCGGCAGGGGAATGAAATATATCGCTTATGTGTGCCTGAGTTGCTGTGGTGGTGGTTGGCACAGAGTCATAGCGTGGGCGCTTTGGTTTGCTATGGCTGGAAAGATGTTTTGTCTTAGCCAGTGCTTTAACATGTCTGGTCTTAGTCGCCTTAGAATGTTGTGGCTTGGCTGTTTGTGACATGCCTGGCTGATCTGGCATCAAATTGGCTGATTGCGACATGCCTGGCTGTTCTGCCATCTTATATTAACTTGGGTGCAGTACACGGCCACAGAGGGGGCAGGATGTAAAGACCCGAACTGGCACAGCATACAACCACAGAGGGGGTAGGATACACTGGCAGATGGCTAAGTGCACTGCCACAGAGGGGGCAGGATGCACTATGGTATCAGCGTTTGTAATAATATAGGCTGTATTTTAGGCTTGGTACACTCAGATTAGTGCTGTAGGCTGGATTTCAGGCGTGATACACGGCCACAGAGGGGACAGGATGTACCGAATATAAATCAGTGCAAGTCAGCCACTAAAATTAAAGCTCCAGCCTTCAGAATACAAAACCAGCCACTAAGATTAAATTTCCAGCCTTGATAATACAATCACAGTAGATTTGTGTGAGGCAGCCACAGAAATTAAAGCTCCAGACTTGATGATACAGCCACAGTAAATTTGTAATACAATCACAGTAGATTTGTGTGAGGCAGCCACAGAAGTTAAAGCTCCAGACTTGATGATACAGCCACAGTAAATTTGTATGTAAGTAAGCCCTGTGTAAGCCTGTCTACAACACACATACAACACACATACAGATAGCTTGCAGGGAAGGTATCCGTTGGTTAATAAAGGGTAACAAAAAAGGCGGGAAATTTGAATCCAACCAAAAATGGCGCCCGGAAAAAAGAGCGGGAAAAATGATCCAAAAATGGCGGAGAGAGAAGGAGCAATGGCGGCCGTCTGGGGACGAACTGTGGGAACGGCTGCCCAGCACAGTCTCGCAGGAGGAGCCGCGGGGCCGATAGCTGCACTTGCGGCTCCAAAAAACCCCAAGAAAGAGAGTGCCGAGAGGAGCCTGTGACGGATGAGGCAGCAGGAGGCAAGCCGCTGCCGCCACCTGGAGCAGAGCTCTCTGCAGCGAAATTAAAGTCACGGAGAGAGGGGGAGAAAGAGAGCCGTATCAACAGGCTCCAGTGAGGCAGAACCCCGGCAGGCTGAAATTAGGTGGCTGGGAAAAGGCAGGGAGCCGCAGCCGCAAACTCCCGCCTGGGAGAGAACCGCAGCCGCGGTCTCTCCGAGGGCTCCACAGAGCGCGGCTTGAGGCAGGAAAAAACGCTACGGGAGAGACAGAGCCGTGATCTCCCGAAGCTCAAAATCGGCCAAAAAATGTAGAGAACCGCAGCCACGGTCTCTGTGGGGACCGACAGACAAGCAAGGGAATAAACTTAAATGACAAGTTAAATACAAAAGAGGGAGAACCACAGCCGCGGTCTCTGAGGGAACCCTCAGACAAGCAAGGGAAATAAACTTAAATAACAAGTTAAACACCAAGCAGGGAAAAAAGGACTGGGGAGACGCACAAGTAACACTGGGCTCGCACCCAGTCAAAACAAATAAACAAATACGAGAAAACTTAGCTAAATGCTACGCTATAGGATCTCAATCTTAGGATCTCAATCTTGTTCCTACGAAGGCAAGAATGAACTGGAGAGTGGGAGGGGCCTGACGCCCCTAGTCTTGACTTCAAAAACATTCTTGCCTTCGCACGATAGGTGGAACTATTACCCGTAGTGATGGCCCACCTCCTATGGAAAAGTACAACATTTGCAAAAACAGACTACAAGAGAAATGGCAAAGCTTAATTAAAGTGACAAGAGCAAATGATTCGGCAACTTTTTGGACAGTGGTCTCGAGGGGCTGCCCAAAAACAACAGGTAATATGGACAGCCATATTCCCATGAACTCTTGGGAAAGTTGTCACCAGACATCACAGGCAAATATAAACCGTTTTCTGCTGGTCGTCTCCTATGCAGTTAGACATTTCTAAATTAAAAGCTGGCAAAGCACTGGGGAGTGATGATATCCCACCAGAAGCACTTGCGGCAAATATAGAGCGCTGCGCTCCTATTCTACTGTTATTATTTACATGCCTTGATCACACAGCATGCATCCCAGAGGACTGGGGGCTGGCCATTATTATTCCAATATACAAAAAAGGGAAAAGTTCCAATTCTGCAAATTATAGAGTGAACAGCTTGCTGAGTATAAGCAGCCAGTTATATGCTTTTCATTTGCATGAGAAACTATTAAACTGACTACAGCAGGGAAATATACTTGAAGAAGAGCAGGCGGTTTTAGGACGAGACGCTCAACAGCTGACCAAAGGCTTGTTCTTCAACATCTTACTGAAACTTAGCTTGATCAACTAAGGAGGAGCTTCACACAGCTTTTATTGACTTTAGGTCGGTGTTTGATTCGATTTCAAGAGATACAATATTGGAAAAATTGGGGGGCACAAATATTGACAGGAGACTCCTTACATGAATGAGTAGTCTTTATGAAAACACACGCTTGAGGGTTAAATGTGATCGTGTTGGTCATTTAACAGGACCCATTCCCACTTTTAAGGGAGTTAAACAAGGATGTATTTTGGCTTCTATATTAACTCCTTGATCAAATCCTTAGCAAAGGAAAATTCACATCCTCACAAGCTGGCAAACAGATTCCTGTCAATCTTTCTCTATGCAGATGATGTGGTACTTTTATCTTTGTCAAGCATCGGTCTGAGGCATCTTTTAAGTAGTTTATTTATTTATTTATTTATTTATTTATTATTACTATTACTATAATTATTATATATCCTGCCCTTTCTCCCAGTAGGAGCCCAGGGCGGCCTCATATTGTAAAGCTTCATATTTAGCCTCATATTGTAAAGAACAGCTGACAATTAGCTATGATAAATCTAAGGTCCTAATTTTTAATAAGAGGAGGACTAGGCATCGATGGCAGATTAAGGACCATCAAATTGAGCAGGTTATAATCTATAGATATATAGGTGTAACCTTTCATTCAACAGGCTCGTGGAAAGTCCAGACAAAAAATGCCACTGCAAACACTCAGAGAAGAGCAAAGGCACTCCGATCTTTTTTTTACACCAAACGTGGTCAATATATTCCTGCAGCCATCCAGGTTTTTGTCGCCAAGGTTATAGCCCAGATGTTGTATTGCCAGCTATGTGTTTTAGATGATTTTGCCCCCTTCAAGGTCAAACAAACAAAATTTGTAAGAGCTATATTAGGAACGCCAACATGTGTACCTAATACAATTTTACAGTTTGAGGTGGGCCAAATCTCTGTAGAGGCATGAGCACTGAGATATAAGATAAACTTCTGGCTAAAGCTGATTTTTTCCCCAGTGGGAATAGCTCCTTGACACTCACTGAGCCTTTTCAATCTAGATGGAAAAGAACATTGTCTGTGAAATTGCTGAATTTGAGTTTTTCTACTGCTGCTATTGTGGCATTAGGTTATACTAAAGCTAAAATTGCTGTCTCCCAGCGAATTATGGACACTGATCTACAAAATCATTTAAGCTTGGCTGCACTTCGCTCTAACTATGGAGATTATGTACGAATGTTTACAACAACAAATTATATGACAAATTTGTCAATCCCCAAGTACAGAAAAACTTTCAGGCTCACTAGGTTCAGGGTTTTACCTTCTGCGCTTTTAGAAGGCAGATTTAACAAGGTTCCAATTCAAGAGTTTATGCCCCTGTGATGCAGGAAATGTGGAAACTGTTATGTGTTGCTGTATTGTCCTTTTTAGCAGGACTCCCAACTTGATCTTATCACCCCAATTCTTCAAAAAAATCCCAGGGAGGTCTGATGCATTTTATTTAGAGTATTTGCTCTCAGATCGGAACCCACAAGTCACATATAGTGTGGCAAGATTTTGTGCATCAGCTGTTACCTGTCAGAGTGATGATGGAAAAATAACAATAATAATAGCTAACCTTTTGGGGGCTTTTTGCCCACTGAGGTATTATTCAACACCATTAGAGTCATATTATCTCATGTTGCAGCTTTTTGTTTCCTTCTCTGTATAATGTTGATATGTTTTTATAGTTTTTTAAATATTTTATAGTGCTGGTCTTTGACCATAATGATTGATTGATTGATTGATTGATTGATTGATTGATTGATTGATTGATTGATTGATTGACTGACTGACTGACTGACTGTAAAACCTGGTGGGATCAGCTTGTATGTGTTTTCAAAATTTTGCTTCAAAGAATTTCTCACCTGATCAACTCATCCTCCCTCCAGCTGTGGCCAATGGAAACACTTTGCTGTAGGTGACTAGTGTGCTCACAGCCAAAGTTTGTTTGCTTTGGTTCTTGTTAAGATCCATACGGCATAGATGAGTAAGTTTCCATTTCCCTGATTCTGGTGTTTACAAGTGCAGTTGTTCATAGCAGGACTAAAGCAATCTGCAATGGTGCTTCCAGAGGGGAGGAAAGGTGGACCTAATATTGTAAATTCAGATATACAAACAGGTTGTTGCGAATATTTTTTTAAAAAACTTACTGGATTTCCCACAGAAAGAGGAAATACAGATTAAGGGGGTGGGAATGCAGTTTGGTATTTTAATGCCAATAACCTTGTATGGACCCTGCAAAAAATTTGCATGCATGAACCACACTGCTCTCACAATAAACATCCATCTGGAAGCACCCTGAAACAGCACCAAAACCTCCCTAGACCATCCTTTTGGCCTTTAGACCACCCAGGTGATCAACTACCATGCCTAAAGAGCAAGGGAAAGTGGGACCCTGGCATTTAAAAGTTTGTCAGGAGAGTTATTTCACTGTGATGAATGCTTCAGCCATCTTGTTTACTCTCCCTGCATTCCATCTCAAAGCTACTTTAAAGTTCTACTGGGATGGCATACCTTGTCATTGTTCCTCAGAATTAATGGGACTTCATAGACCTCACAAGGGGCGTAATTCTGGAAAATCACTTCTGATGGGAATGGCTGAAATAGAGTCTGGTCGAGATCAACGGAGGAGAACTGAAGACACAAAGAGATATGTGTAAATGCTGCTGACAGTCAATTCAATTCAATTCAATTTATTGTGCGGTCACAGACCCAATAAGGCAAATCATCAGATAAAAGAAAACAGTCTATAAAACATTTGAAATATACAATAAAATAAAAATATAAATATGACTTTAAAATAGAACATTACAGTTTGAAAAAGAGGACAATCTTACGTATTCTTTGAACTGAAAAAAGGAACTTAGCTACTAGCTCTATGGTCAACTTGTTGGTATCAGCCAAAAGATGTTTCAAATACCAGTCCAAAGACCTACCAGGAAAACTTTCCATAATAGGACCAAGGAATCTAGTATGTTCTTCCTTATAAAAATTACAAGCAAAAAAGTCATGAGCCAGGGATTCAACATCTGCATCACTACAGGAGCATAACCGATTTTCATAAGGCACACCTTGATAACGTCCTTCTAGTATTGCTGATGGGAGACAATTAAATCTGGCTCTGGAAAAAGCATGTCAATATTTTGGGATGGGTCAAATTATCCAAATATGTAGTGTGTTTAGGGAATTCAAAGCGCAGATCTAAATACAAAGGTGAACAGGTTTTATAAGCATTTGACATAGAGCATTGGAAAGCAATATCTTTAATCAGTTTTTCTATAACCAGTTTTACCGTCTTAAACTCTTGTGTGGAAAGAAAATCCATAGAGAAACCTAACAGATGCAGTTTAGCAAGAAACATTTTAGACCATGAGCTAATAAAAACATCCTTCCAAAGAAGGTTTAACTAACCTAGGGAAGGGCCATCATAAACCACTTTAAGCCAAAATCTAAAAGCTAGGGACCAAGCAGTACATTCAGTCAATGTGAGGCCGGCCTCAAGTCAGAGGGCTGCAGCAGAAACACACCTTGGCATTCCGAAAATAGATCTTAAAAATTTTGACAGGACATTTTCCACATTTGAATGAAAACCTTGAACCCAAATTGGAACTCCATACAGCAACAGAGACAGGATCTTGGACTTAAATACCTGGATAGCAGCGGGTATATATTGGCCTCCCTTAACATAAAAAACAACAACAAAGAATGGCCTTAGTGGTGTTCCGTGCTGTCTGGACTGCAGACCGTATATGGGTAGCCCAAGAAAGTGTGGAATAAAACATAACACCCAAATATCTGAACTGCTTGACTTGGTCTATACACTGTCCATTGACTATCCACTTTTTCACTGATGTACGCTGCGAGAAGACCATAATTTTTGTTTTACTAAAATTGATGGTAAGTAGGTTGTCTTTGCAAAAGGTCATAAAAACACGAAGTAGGTGTTTAAGGCCTATTTTTGACAAAGGCATGAGAACGGCATCATCAGCGTATAACAGTAATGGGCATTTGGTCTCAGCCACTTCAGGTGGATGAAAATCTGCAGCTAAACAACTTCTGCTCAAATCGTTTAAATAAAGATTGAATAATGAGGGCTAATATGCAGCCCTGCCGAACCCCTTTGGTGGCAGGAATAGATTTTGTCAGACTTCCATCTACTCCACATCTTACACAGAGTGTTGTACGCTGATAGACATTTAATAAGATAAAGCAGTCTCTTATCCATAGAAAAGCGGGATAGCTTAACCCATAATTTGTCTCTCGGGACAGAGTCAAAGGCAGATTTCAGATCTATAAAGGCAACAATCAGGCCATTTCGAAAAGAACTCGTATATTTCTCAGCTAGATGGTTTAGCACTATACAGTGGTCAATCGTAGATCTGCCCTTTCTGAAGCCTGCCTGTTCCTTGCCCAAAATGTTTTCACCCTCTAACCAGTAGACCAATCTTGTATTTAAATAGCTGGCATACAGCTTTCCCACTACTGACAATAAGCTAATAGGTCTATAGTTTGAGGGGTCTTCTCTGTCCCCTTTCTTAAAGACTGGTATCACAATGGCCTCAAGCCAAGCCAAAGGAAATTTGCCAGAATTATTAATCTGTGTAAATAGATTTGCCAATGGGGGGGGCACCAATTTATATGAACCTTCAACATTTCAGGGGGTATAGCATCAATTCCCGGTGCCTTACCAGACTTAAGACAACTAATCAGAGACTTTATCTCAGATTGTGTAACAGAAGGCCAAGGTGGAAGAACATTTAGATCTACAGTGGGTAGGCTGTTCGATGGATACTCTCTTATGTCCGTGAACAATTCAGAAAAGTGATGTTCCCAAATATCAGCAGAGATATTACAACAAACTGAGCTTGAGGAACCTAAAACATCAGTGGCTAGTGACGAAAAAAGTTTTAAATTACTATTTATAGAGGAATCTATCAGAGCCTTCCACCCGTTTTGAACTGCTTGTCTCTTTTTATTAACTAGAAGGTGTTTATACTTTTTTTTAATTGTTTAATATTCTTGGGGTAAAACATTGGAATTTTCCTTTCTATATTGATTATATACCGTTCTCAATTGCCTCTTGACTGCATAGCTTTCCTTATCAAACCATCTAGGAGCACTCTGTTTCATTGAAGGCCTTAAAATATGTGTTTTTGACTTTAGGACCGTATTCAGGGCTGAAATCAATTATGAATAATTGTTTAAAGCAGAGGTAACTTCAGTAGCTCCTGAACTGCAAATTTTGAAATCTTTCCCGAGAAGAACCAAGAAAACCGACAACCTCGTTCAAAACCTCTTCTGACCAGTAAATCCTTATGTCTAAGGCTAAGGGATTTAGCTTGATATTGAAATTTAGCATCCAAATGGGCTACAACAAATAATAACAGAGTAAAATTAAGAGGTAAATGGTCACTGTCAAGCCTATCACCTACTGTGCTGACAGTCACTGAACTGGGGAACTGGAGCAGGCCAGCTGCACTCAGAGCTTCTGTGCAGGGATCCTCCCCAAAAGGAAAGGTACAACTTCAGGCACTCATGGGATAGCAGCATGCCAGACCATTCGTGTCAGGATTCCAGCGTACCTGTTGCATGGATTACTTCTGCTTCCTCAGTTTATGCCTCAGTGCCATTATGTACCACCATTAAGAATATAAGAACATAAGAAGAGCCTGCTGGATCAGGCCAATGGCCCATCTAGTCCAGCATTCTGTTCTCACAGTGGCTGACCAAATGCCTGTGAGAAACCCACAAGCAGGATCTGAGCACAAGAGCACTCTCCCCTACTGAGGTTTCCAGCAACTGGTATTCAGAAGTATGCTGCCTCTGACTGTGAAGGCAGATCACAGCCATCATGGCTAGTAGTGTGTGATGGCCTTATCCTCCACGACTTCATCTAAACCTCTTCTTAAAAAGTCAAAGTTGGTGGCCATCACTGCCTCCTCTGGGAGCGAGTTCCATAACTTAACTATGCACTGTGTGAAGAAGTATTTTCTTTTGCCTGTCCTGAATCATCCAACATTCAGTTTCACTGGATGTCCACAAGCTGCAGCATTATGAGAGAGGAAGAAAAGCTTTTCTCTATCCACTTTCTCCATACAATGCATAATTTTATACATCCCCTTGATCATCTTGGTTGCCCTTTTTGAACCTCTTCCAACTCTACAAATATCTGTTTTCAGGTGAGGCGACAAGAACTGCATTGAGTATTCCAAATGCGGTCGCACCACAGATTTGCATAACAGCATTATGAAAGCGGCAGTTTTATTTTCAATATCTTTCCTAACGATCCCTAGCATGGAATTTGCCATCTTCACAGCTGCCGCACACAGGGTTGATATCTTCATTGAGCTATCCACTATGACCTCAAGGTCTTGTACCTGGTCAGTCACCGCCAGTTCAGACCCCCATGAGCGTATATATGAAGTTAATTTTTTTGTTCCAATATGCTTAACTTTACACTTGTTTCCATTGAATTGCATTTGCCATCTTACTGTCCATTCACTCAGTGTAGAGAGAGGTCCTTTTGGAGCTCTTTGCAATCCCTTTTTGTTTTAACCACCCTGAACAATTTAGTATCATCAGCAAACGTGGCCACCTCACATTCAGCAGAGCAGTTTTACTAAAATTACTAAAGTGTGCTACAAGAAAAACTCAACCACGCATTGTGTTGGGCATTTAGGAACTTATTTTCTGAATTCATTTTTCTCAGCTTAGTACTTTAGTGGGTTATATTAAAACATTTATCTGAAAAATATCTGAATTTTACACCAGTCTACACCAGAAGCTTTTTGCTGAATACATCTCCTTCACCTCTATGACATACTTACTCATGGAGTGGGAGTTCTTTTAAATCTACAGTCACATGTCCCCTCGTCTTGCAAATCTTAAGTAGAACAATACAGACGGACAAGATTCTCCTCCGCAAGTGGGAGGTAGACATGCTGTAAGTCACCTCCATCTTAACTTGCCTACTAAAAGCACACTCCATCCACCTTAGTCCTGCACCAGTTAAAGCAGCAGCTGAATGGAATTATCTGGTAGTCCAAGCACCCATAGGGCTTCATCAGCAACCTTTGCATGGGATATGCTCTACCAGCCAGTATCAGTAGAGGAATGGAACCCACTTATTGTGATTGTGGGGTTGCTTGTCCAAATCTTCTGTTATTTTTTACTACCAGCCAATTCAACACTCTCACACTCTTTAATCACAGTGCTTGGAGGGGGGGAGAGGGGGAAGTCTTAAAATGCAGAACTCTTTTGTAAATTCTGTCTATTAGAGAGGGTTTGCTGGGATTGGGTGGCATTTGTTCAACTTGTGTTTGTTTTCTAGTCTTTCCTAATCAATCCCAGTCCCATCCTTATTTTTTTTTAAGTTGGTGTCTGTTTTATTTTTCTAAATCTTATTTTCTTCTAATTTCTAAGAATTATTATTATTGTTGTTATTGTTTCAATTGCTATCCACAAACCATAAGAAGCAGCCAGCTTGTGTGGCTGCAAGGAGGGCACGTAATTGTATTATTTTATTATTACCCAGCCAGCAATTCTCAGCCTGATAATTGGCATGACTGAGCACTTGGTCTTTTTAAAAAATCTTTTTTGAAAATAGGAAACTTTAAAGGGGGCTATATAAAAACTCCTGGAGTTAACCACCTGGTATTTGGAAGGATTATGTCATGGGCCCTATGGAAAATGCTTGGCAGGATTGGGAGAATGGAGACGGATTTGTCGATGTTTACAGAGGGGGCTGGGAAAATCACAGGGGAAGTGCTTTCAGAAACCTCTGGCAGCTCTATGCCTAGTGAGTCTACTAACATCAGTAAACCCCCACTTGTGACAGAGTGAGAGGAATCCTCACTGGCACCCAGCCCAGACTTAGCCTTTGACCAAAAAGACTCTAATTAACCAACTGGACTCTTCCAGACGGATAAGAATGAGCCTGAAATAACAGTTTCTCCAAGGTAGCACTGACTGGAGAAAAGACAGTTTCAGTTAAAGGAATTCACATCTCTTTCCAGGAGAAGTCCCTGCCTCGCTTCTAAGATTGGAAAGTGCCTGCCACCTCTCTTTTATTTAGAGAGCATGATAATGTCATTGCAACAACTCTCCATTGCTGTTCCCATGCCTAGTTTGCGCCTGTTCTATATTCTGATATACCTCATATGTTTTGATGCTTCATCCCTATGCTTCTGGAATAAAGTTTTACGCAAAACCAAGTCTTTCAGTCCTGAGTCTGCTTCTTTGGACAGGAGTCAGGACAGGTTAATCCCCTCTGTGGGGGCTTCTATGTCCCCAAATTTAAAGTTCCTATGTGAAAAAAACAAAACTATTATGTCCATTTTAATTTTAAAATATTTTAAACTTTAAAGATGGCTAGCATGGAAACCCCTGGAGCTACGCACCTGAAATCTGGCAGAGTTAATTCCCTCTATAGGGACTGCCCCTCACAGGCAGAGTATGGCAGATCCCCTCAGGCAGCAGTTTGGGGAATACTGTTAAAGGGCAATAAATTGCCAACTATTTAGTTCATTATTTCTGTTTCCTAACTCCTAACTCAGCAGAGCAGAGGGAGCTGTGTCAGCCGGTCCACCGGAGAGGAAATACAAGCAAGCCAGCTTTCAGAGAGACAGCGAACAAAGCGAGTGAACAGGGAGAGCAAACAGGAGTTTGACAAAGGAGCTGTAGCGAGGAAAAGAAAAAGGCCAAGAGGGCTGTGAAGCTGTGTGCTCTGAAGAGCTCCATAGCCATTTGATTGGAAGGGGTGTGGCCTGATAGCTATTGGCTGAAGGGCGTGGCCTGAGAACCGCTGAGGGCAACAAGCAGCACCTGTGTGTGCTGGGACTTTCATTCTCTTTCCTGACTCCTAACTGAGCAGAGCAGAGAGAGCTGTCTCAGCTGGTCCACTGGAGAGGAGATACAAGCAAGCCAGCTTTCAGAGAGAGAGCAAACAGAGACAGCGAACAGGGAGAGCAAACAGGAATTTGACAAAGGAGTTCGACAGGGGAGGGCAAGGGGAAGGTCCCTAAAACAAATAAATAAATAAATAAAATTACTAATTCTTCTTGTGTGGCGCACCGCATACGAGTAGGACTCTCAAGTTTACCCTGAAGTAGGACAGGACAACACACAGGCCACTCCGAAATAAGTATGGCACACCACATACCAGTGGGGTTCTCCTATTTACCCTGAAGGAGGACAGGACAAAGCACAGGGCATTCCAATACAAGTAGGAAGAAAGAAACAAAAGGCAGCAGAGACTATGGACAGAAAGGACACTCCAGTGGTGGTGACCTGTAAAGTGTGTGCAATGTTTGTTTTCTTGCCTAAGAACAACATGGCGTACATGTGAAACAAGTGCAAGCTGGTGGCACTGCTGGAAGAAAAAGTGAGGGGCCTGGAATGGAGAGTGGCCACACTGAAGAATATAAGAGAAGATGAAGCATTCTTAGAACGCTGGAACAACAACAGCAAAGAGAAGTACAGAAGGTGGAAGAACAGCAGCATGTTGAAACAGAAGAGGAGACTGTTGTGGAGAGCAACAACATAGAGGAGCAAACTCCATGGAAAAGGGTGACAGTTAGGAGCAGATGAGCAAGAAGACATCCATCACCAGTGGAACTACTTCCAGGCACTTGAGGATGAGACTAGAGGACAGTCTGCAGGGGAAGAATTACAGGAGAACCCATGTGCCAGTGAGTGAGAGGCTGAAGCTCAGTCAAGCAGAGGCAATGAAGCCACACCCTACAACAAGAACAAGAGAAGAGTAGTAGTGGTGGGAGACTCTCTACTGCATGGGATTGAAACCCAAGTATGCCAAGAATGTATACTAATGCACAGAGTATGGGAAACAAGCAGGACGAACTGGAACTCTTAATACAGGAAGGTAATTACGACTTGATAGGTATAACTGAAACTTGGGGGGATGACTCCCATGACTGGAATACAGCAATAGAAGGATACAACTTGTTCAAAAAGAACAGAAGAAATAAAAAGGGAGGTGGAGTTGCGCTATATGTTAAAAATATATATCCCTGCACAGAAACGCAGGAAGATGAGCATGGTAGCTCCACCGAGAGTATCTCCTACAGAAAGTGGAGGAAGCAACCAGAGGATCAGCTATCCTGGACTTGATTCTAACCAATAGAGATGATTACCTAGAGAGGTAGTGGGCTCTCCAACACTGGAGGCATTCAAGAGGCAGCTGGACAGCCATCTGTCGGGAATGCTTTGATTTGGATTCTTGCATTGAGCAGGGGGTTGGACTTGATGGCCTTATAGGCCCCTTCCAACTCTACTATTCTATGATTCTATGAGAAGATCCATAGACTTGCCAGGTATGCTGCTTCCCTGAAGGACAGATTAGAGATGTGATGGAAGGGATTACCATCACTCATAAATGCCACTGACAGATATCCCTTTCTTTTAATCCATGTGGGAACAAATGATACTGACAAGTGGAACTATGAAGATATCACATCAGACTTTGAAGCTGTGGGAAGGAATCTGAAGGACTTCGGGGGCCAGATAGTTTTCTCATCCATCCTTCCAGGACTTAGAAGAGGAGTGGAAAGGGAAAGAAAAATACTCTGGGTGAATGACTGGCTATGAAGGTGGGGCTGACGCAAGAGATTTGGTTTCTGGGACCACGAGCTATGCTTCCTGGAAGATAGGTTGCTGGCAAGTGATGGGTTGTGCCTCACAAGGACTGGGAAGGCATGTTTAGCCTTGAGAAGAGAAGACTGAAAGGATATATGATAGCACTGTTCAACTACTTGAAAGGTTGTCACACAGAGGAGCGCCAGGATCTATTCTCAATTGTCCCAGAGTGCAGGACATAGAAAAATGAACTCACATTTCAGGAAGGCAGATTTCAACTGAACATCAGGAAAATTTCTAAGTGTTAGAGCAGTACAACCATGGAAACCAATTACCTAGTGAGGTGGTGGGCTCCCCAACACTGGAGGCATTCATGAGGCAGCTGTCAGATCTGCTCTAGATCCTTGTCCATCTTGGCTAGTGAAGGCTAGCAGGACTACTACCACCGGCTGGGCCAAGGAAGTGATAAATGCCTCCTTGAGTGAGGGAGTAGTCCCTAGTAGCCTCAAGGAGGCAGTAGTGAGACCTCTTTTAAAGAAACCTTCCTTAGACCCAGATAACTTGAACAATTATAGACCGGTGGCGAATGTCCCCTTTTTGGGCAAGGTTCTGGAGCGGGTGGTTGCCGGTCAGCTCCAGGTGCTCTTGGATGAGACCGATTATCTGGATCCGTTTCAATCCGGTTTTAGGCCTGGTTTTGGCACTGAAACAGCCTTGGTCGCCCTGTATGATGACCTTTGTCGGGAGAGGGACAGAGGGAGTGTGACTCTGTTGATTCTCCTTGATCTCTCAGCGGCGTTTGATACCATCGACCATGGTATCCTTCTGGGGAGACTCGCGGAGTTGGGAGTTGGAGGCACTGCTTGGCAGTGGTTCCGCTCCCACTTGGCGGATCGTCACCAGAAGGTAGTACTTGGGGAACATTGCTCAACTCCTTGGACTCTCCATTGTGGAGTCCCTCAGGGGTCGGTTTTGTCCCCCATGCTTTTTAACATCTACATGCAGCCTCTGGGTGCCGTCATCAGGAGTTTTGGAGTGCGTTGCCACCAGTACGCTGATGACACGCAGCTCTATTTCTCCTTTTCATCTTCTACAGGTGAGTCTGTGGATGTGCTGAATCACTGCCTGACCGCGATAATGGACTGGATGAGAGCTAATAAACTGAGACTCAATCCAGACAAGACTGAGACACTGTTGGTGAATGCCTTCCCTGTTCAGATGGTGGATGTTTACCCTGTTCTAGATGGGGTTACACTCCCCTTGAAGGAACAGGTTCGTAGTCTTGGGGTTCTTTTCGATCCTTCCTTGTCTCTGGAGGCGCAAGTGGCCACGGTGGCAAGGAATGCATTCTACCACCTTCGGTTGGTAGCCCAGCTACGCCCCTATCTGGACAGGGATGACCTCGCCTCAGTTGTTCATGCTCTGGTAACTTCTAGGTTGGATTACTGTAATGCGCTCTACGTAGGGCTGCCCTTGAAGACAGTTCGGAAGCTTCAGCTAGTGCAAAACGCAGCAGCCAGACTGCTGACGAGGACCAGCCGGTCAGCGCATATAACACCTGTTCTGGCCCGTTTGCACTGGCTACCTATTTGCTTCCAAGCCAGATTCAAGGTGCTGGTTTTGACCTATAAAGCCTTACACGGCGTGGGACCGCAGTATCTTGTGGAACGCCTCTCCCGCTATGAACCGACCCGGTCACTTCGCTCAGCGTCTAAGGCCCTCCTCCGGGTACCAACCCATCGGGAAGCCCGGAGGACAGTTACTCGATCTAGGGCCTTTTCTGTAGTGGCCCCCGAATTGTGGAATAGCCTCCCCGAAGAAATACGCCTGGCGCCGACGCTTCTATCTTTTCGGCGCCAGGTTAAGACCTGGCTATGCTCCCAGGCATTTTAAAGCGTTTAATGTTACAATTTTAAATCTCTTTGTTTCAGTTTATTTATTGTGATATTTTGTATTTCTGTACTTTTAATCTTTTGTACACCGCCCAGAGAGCTATTCGCTATGGGCGGCTTAAAAATGAAATAAAATAAATAAAATAAATAAATGCTTTAATTTGGATTCTTGCATTGAGCAGAGGATTGGACTTGATGGCCTCATAGACCCCTTCCAACTCTACTATTCTATGATTCTGTGAGATAGCAAGACAGCAGACAAGATCTTGTTCTCTTACTTCACATATTCACACCAGATGTTTGACATTGCAACTCCCATCAGCCCCAACCTGCAAGAGTATAATTGTCTATCTATGTCATGGTTAATGTGTTTTATTGTTAATATAGAATCATAGAATTGGAAGGGGCCTATAAGGCTATCGAGTCCACCCCCCCTGCGTTTTGCTCATCAGTGGCTACTAGCCATGATGGCTATGCTCTGCCTCCATAGTCGAAGGCAATATTCTTCAAAATACCAATTACTGGAAACCACAGAAGGGGAGAGTGCTCTTGCACCCAGGTGCTGTTTGTGGACTTCCCATGGGCAACTGGTTGGCCACTGTGAGAACAGGATACTGGACTAGGTGGGCCATTGGTCTAATCTAGCAAGCTCTTCTTATGTTCTTAACGTTTTTATGTTTGTTAAAAATAAATAGGGGTGGGGAAGAAAGAAGAGCTACCTTCTGGTGTGAGGTTTCACTCATGTCCAAAAGCTGCACAATTCGAGGCAGATGCACCTCATGGATGCTTGCCAGCTTTTGCTCCATTGTCAGAGACATCTCTTTCAGGAACTCAGATGGAGTCAACTGTAATTGAGAAACAAGACCACAAAAATGTCTGCATTAAGAAAGGCTTACCTTATTAAGCACTTCTGAATAATATGTGCTCTCTGATGCCAAGAGAATTCCAGACCTCCATTAATTTCCCTGATGAGACATTTGAAATTCATATATATGGGTAGGGATGGGGGAGAATATCTGCTAAATCGGACTTAGTGCTGGATTTCAACCAAATTCGACACTCCGCTATCTTTTTGAACTGGCACATTTCTTGCGGCAGGCCGAAGCTATAATCAGCACTGAGTTTTTGAGGCTGCGGCTGCAATTGGCACAGATCTTTTGAAAAAATTCCCCTATCTTACGTAATTATTTTCATGATTTCTTCTAAGTTTTTGCATTCATAACACTGTTTTTTAAATAAAGCTTAAATTTTAGCAGGAAAAAAGACACTAAAATAGTACTGCTAACAAACAAGAATAGCGAATAGCGAAAGGGAGGGGAATCATTAAGCAGCACATCAGTTAGCCCAAGGCAAGAGACAGACTCAAAGGTGATTATCTGACTCACTGATGTGTAAAGGGGGGGGACCATGTGGGACACTGTGATCATTTACATAAGTATTTATGTTAAAAATTATGCATTTTTTGCCACCAAAAAAAACCCCGTGGCTTGAATCACTGAAGAAAATCCCACAGTGCATTGAATGGGCAAGTGCCAAAGCAAGGGGGAACAAAAAAAGGACAGCTTAGGATTGAATGACAGGCTACAAGCAGATCAGAACTAGGCATCAAACCCCACCCCAATATAGAGTACAGGCCTTCCATCCTACCTATCTTAACTGAACTTTTATTGGAAATGGCATCTGCATGCAACCTTTTCAGACGTTTGAGTATTTTTTCTTCTAGCGTTGAACCAAGTCAAATAGTTAAGGTGCAAAGTGATTAAATTCCATTACTATTTTAGACACGTGGGATTTTGGTAGGGATAATTTCTCTGTTGTGGAGAAATACAATAGGAGGGGGAAAATCTTATTCTGTTCATGCACAGAACTACAAACATGCTGGTTGAGAGTGTCAGCCAGTGAGTGGGGGGGGCATGTTTCAAAGGTATAAACCCATTTGCCACTTTGGGCCTCATGAACAGATAAGGAAAGTGGGTCAGAAATATTTATAACTAATAACTTAATTTATCAAACTGTGTGCATCTATGCCTCAGTGGAACTCCCTTCTTATTGGCTTCTGCCATGCCCCTTCGCTACAGGCATTTTGACAAGTGTTCAAGACCTTCCTCTTCAGTGCTGACTTAACCAAGATTGTAATTAACGTGCATGTTACAGAGCAGCTCCTTAATAATTCTGTATGCTTGCTAATGTGGTTGTTATACCTTTATATTCACAAAAAACCTTGAGGTTTAAGAATGTACCTATAGCCAACAAATATTTCCACCAAACTTTAAAGAGCAGGGGAATTGGGAAGCTATAGTGAATGCACCAGGGGAGCAGGAGACCTGACCTCCTCTCTGAGATATTGTACTGCCCTACAAATTTGTCAAAATGCAAATGGTCTTTCACAGTTCAATCCACCTGGACTGTGACTATCTTAACTATATCAACTGTATTAATATTGTTGCTTCCTCCCTGTTAAAACAAGACCAGCACAGCACATGTCTTGTTTCTGTTATTTGGGCTGATTGCAGATGTTGCCATCACTCACCATATGTTCAGAAGCACATTACCAAATTCTTCCAAGCCACACAGGAAGTGGATTGGACTGTGAAAGGCCAACCCAAATTGTGTTTGCATTTTTACAAAAAAATCTGAGCCCAGACATTTGTTTTGAATACCAGAAGTGAACTGAGCTCACAGTTGTTCTGCATAGAAATCCAGTCCTGGTTATCCTAAGCTTTCCTTATTTCTGCAGTCAGTCTTATTTGGGAGGGAGAAGTAATTTTGTTGCTGCTATTGCCAAACAACTGTGAGTCAGCAGCCCTCTATGCCAATCTACTGCAAATCACCCAGACATCTACCAAGATATACTGATTTACCCTCTGCCCACTCCTGGTCTAAAATGACCATTATATTGAAAATGTACTCTCTTCTGCTTACTGTCTCTCATCAAGACATGCCAAACTAAAAGGCATTCCAGAGTCATTATCACAAACGCCCTGAGGCTATTTCCTGACTTGGCTGGGCATTTGATCAGTTTAGTGCAAAGATACATACTGGGGCATCCTTCTTCTTTTCTTCTTTGACCAGCTTTGTATAGCGAGGTGCCACCACTTTGCTTTGAAATCCTTCTGGTAACTTGTAGGGATCCAACGATTTCTGGACTCTGTCTGTCAGCATCTTCGATTAATCTGTCAGAGACTCTGGAATAAGAACAGCAAACTTGGTTTAAACAGCTCGAAAAAAGTACCCTGGAATTCATAATTGTGCCTGAGCTCGATTCATCAATGTTTTAGGATTGAGAATGGCTTCCAATTACTTCCTTTCGAACACATATTGATATGAAACCCCATGTAGAAGTCAGTAGAAAAGCTGGCTCAAGATCTGATAAGAGATTATTTGATGTACATGGATTTTTGTTTCTCTGCATTCTGGCAACAAGAGAAAAGTCAGCCTTTCCTCTGACCTTTACCCAGGTATCACACCCTTTTGTGTGTGATAGAAGCATTGAAGAGTTTTTCTCCTTATCCAGGGTAAGCCCCCCTTTGCCAGGGATGTTTGTTTGGGTTAGGAAATGTTGTAGTAATGGGTAACTGCAACTATCCTGACACAGACTGGCTACATATGGAAAAAATTCTAGATACCCTAAATGACTGTGCCCTAGAATCGTTGGTCATGGAACTGACCAGAGGGGTGGCAATTCTGTCTTAATCTTAAGTGGTGCCCAGGATTTGAGAGATGTAAATATTTTCAAACCAATTAATAGCACTATGGTCACTGCTGCCAAATACATGTAAATGGCCAATTGCCAAGAAAATCCAACAGGGTCACATTTGACTTCAAAAGAGGACTCTTCCTTAAAATGATGGAATTAGTCAAAAGAAAGTTGAAAGGCAAAGTCCAGAGAGTCAAATCACTCCAAATTGCTTGGGAGTTGTTTAAAAACACAATATTGGAATCTCAACTGGAGTGTATACCACAGATCAGGAAAGGTACCACCAGGGCCAAGAGGATGCCATCATGGGTAACAAGCAGAGTCAAAGAAGCTATTTGAGGCAAGAAGGCTCCCTTCAAAAAATGGAAGTCTTGCCTGAATAAGGAGAATAAAAAGGAACACAAACTCGGGCAAAGGAAATGCAAGCAGACAATAAGGGATGCTAAAAAAGAATTTGAGGAGCGCATTGCTAAAAACATATAAACAAGCAACAACAAAAACTTTAAATACGTTCAGAGCAGGAGACTGTCTATGGAGGTGGTTGCACCCTTGGATGCCAAGGGAGTCAAAGGTGTGCTAAAGCAGGATAAGGAGACTAAATTAACTCTTTGCATCTGCCTTCACAATGGAGGATATAGGGCAGATCTCTGTGCCTAACTTTTGCAGGATGGGAGTCTGTGGGATTGAGGCAAATGGTTGTGGTGAGAGATAAAGTTATAGGCTTAATAGACAAAATAAAAACTGACAAATTGCTGGGTCCAGTTGGCATCCACCCAAGAGTTCTCAAAGAACTCAAATGTGAGATTGCTGATCATCTAACAAAAATATATAACTTATCCCTCAGATCTGCCTCCATACCTGAGGACTAGAAAGTGGCCAATGGAACACCAATCTTTAAAATGGGATCCAGGGGGATCCTGGAAATTACAGGCCGGTTAGCCTAATATCTGTCCTGGGAAAACTGGTAGAAAGTATTGGTAAAGATAAAATAACCAAGCATATAGAAGAGTGAGCCTTCCTGAAGCAGAACCAGCATGGCTTCTGCAAGCTTCTGCCACCCTGGGCTCCTGCTGGGAGGCAGGGAGGGATATAAATCAAATAATTAATAAACAAATAAGGTTAAGTCCTGTCTTACTAACCTATTAGAGTTCTTTGAGAGTGTCAACAAGCATATAGATATAGATAGAAGTCATCCAGTGGACATAGTGTACTTGGACTTTCAAACAGCTTTGAACAAGATACCTCATCAAAGACTCACAAGAAAGCTTAGCAGTCATGGAATAAGAGGAGCAGGAATTGGTTAAGTAGCAGGAAGCAGAGAGTAGGAATAAACAGACAGTTCTCCCAATAGAGTGCTGGAGAAAGTGGAGTTCCACAAAGACCAGTATTGGGTTCTGGGCTTTTTAACTTGTTCATTAAAGACCTAGAATTAGGGGTGAGCTGCAAGGTGGCCAAGTTTGCTGATGATACTTAATTGTTCAGGGTGATTAAAACAAAAAGGGATTGTGAAGAGCTCCAAAGGGATCTCTCCAAACTGAATGAATGGGCAGTAAAATGGCAAATGCAATTCAATATAAACAAGTTGCAAGATATGCATATTTGAGCAAAAAATCTTAATTTCACATATACACTCTGAACTGGCAGTGACTAACATAAGAACATAATGGCCCTTAACAAAAAAAAAATAACGGTATCCTGTTCTCACACTGGCCAACCAGTTGCCCATGGGAAGCCGAAAAGCAGGACCTGAGTGCAAGAGCACTCTCTGCTTCTGTGGTTTCCAGCAACTGCTATTTGGAAGCATACTGTCTCTGGCTATAGAGGCAGAGCATAGCCATCATGGCTAGTAGCCATTGATAGCCTTCTCCTCCATGAATTTGTGTAATCCTCATTTAAAGCCATCTAAGTTGGTGACCATCACTGCCTCTTGTGGAAGGGAATTCCATAGTTTAATTATGCGCTATGTGAAGTATTTTGTTTTGTCAGTCCAGAATCTTCCAACATTTAGCTTTACTGGATGCCCACAAGTTCTAGTGTTATGAGAATGAAAAACTTTTCTCTATCCACTCTCTCCATGCCACGCATAATCATGTCACCTCTTACTTGCTTTTTCTCTAAACTAAATAGCCCCACATACTGCAACCTTTCCTCTTAGGGGAGTAGCTCCATCCCCTTGATCATTCTGGCAGCTCTTTTTTGAACCTATTCCAGTTCTACAACTTCCTTTTTGAGGTGAGGCGACCAGAAATGTACTGGGGCTGATGGGAGTTGTAGTTCAAAAAAAGTAACTTGTCCAAGCTCTGAGTATTCCAGATGTGGCCACACCTTTATATAATGGCATTATGATATCAGCAGCACAGCCGGCTCTTTGGGCATCAGCTTGCCCTGGCCCCTGGCGTGTGTGTGTGTGCATGCTACACGCGCGCATCTCTGCCATCAACTAAGATGGAGGCAGGGGCTTCAGTACCTTAGGGAAACCGCAGCCACCATCTTCGTTAAGGGCAATGGTAAAAGACAGCAGACAGGTAGGTGGGGTGTGGGGGGCGTGGGGGGGCTGCGGATTGCGGAAGGGGAGCGGAGGGGCGACTGAGGGGCCCCCTGTAGCTCCAGGGGCCGTCGGGCCAGTGCCCAACCTGGCCACCCTTTAGAACCGGCCCTGATCAGCAGTTTTCTTTTCAGTACTTTTCTTTTATAATGAAGAATGGGCTATAAGTAAACAGTAAAAACGCATAAGAAAAGAGATGCTATATCTACTGAATAGGCTCACTTGGGAGGAAGGCAAGTGGTATCTATAGCAGCTGGCAAATTAAAAGACAAACAGCAAGCTTCTTAGCTGCCTGGTTTTGAAACAGTCTCTGTCTTGCCAGTAATAACTGAAACATTGTGATCTACCTGTGGGTTCTATAGGTGAGGTAGGTGTGGATGAACTTCCTACCTAGAGGTGCTTGTAAGAAGACCTGCCTCCATCTTGGGCTGAGTAACGTCCAGCTGCTCAGCCCAGCTCCTTTGCCTCAGAGCTGCTGCCTGGTAGAAAGTGGCCAGAGGGCAGCACAAGGAGGGCAGGAAATGCCGCCTGAATAATCCTGGCAGCAGAGGCATACCGTGTTATTTCTGTACCTGATGTTACACTTGAATGGGACTTTATTGTGAGAATCTTCTGTAAGCTGCTTTGAGCATCTCTAATAATAATAATAATAATAATAATAATAATAATAATAATAATGCTTTATTTCAAATGTGTTAATCCAGAATATCTCCCACTAACAATCTGTCTGGATTCAAAAGTGCTCTGGCACTTTAATGACTGATTGGTCACATTGGTCCATTTACATCAGCACTGCCTACACTGACTGGCAGTGGCTCCCAGGGTTTTAGGCAGGAGATGTTCCCAGCCCTATCTGGAGATGCCAAGGACTGAGCCTGGATCTACTGTATGCAAAGCAAATATTCCTATGACAGCCCAGTCTTTCTGAGGCGGCTGCTTCCTCCCAATATAGACCAGTCGGCCGACTCTTGGTGTGGCCTACCCCTGATACTTAGGCTGCATGTGTCCACATGCATGGAAAGGCTGGGCCCAATCCACCCTCTCAACACTCCTTGAACTTGCAAGTACCAGACGTTAGTCCAAGTGGAGAGTGAGGGGTAACGAATTTGACCCCAACGATCTTGAGCAGATGCCTGGAGCCCCAGCATCCATCTTCAGTAATGAGAGAAAACCATTCTAGCCCTGGAAGGGACACAAATGCTGCCTGAACACTTACTTGAATGGCCCTTCCACCACCACCTTCTTCTGCTGCTGCTGCTGCCTCTAGCGCAGCCCGGCCAGTTCCAGGCAGATAGGAGGGGGGCCTTCTTTCTCTCTCCAGGCCTATGGCTGTTATTCCGGCTCCTATAGCAACCAGGCGGGACGCATACACAGAACTTTGGCTGCAGGCCTTCCAGTGCCATGGCAACCACTGGGTGAGTCACTGGCAGGCAAGCAGAGCTATAGCCCCAGGGAGTGAGAGAAGGGAGGCCCAAAGCTCTTTAAAGCAACACTGGGATGGGGGGGTTTTGGGGGGAAGGGGTTATTATTATATGTTCTTATCATGACAGCAGCATTGGGAAAACTAGGCCACAGCACTACTATTTCTCTGCTCTGCACACCAGTCCAGCACAGTGAACTGCATAGATCAGCTCTGGAGGAGCCCTGTGTGCCTCAGGATGTATGTGTGTGCGCGCGTGTGTGCATGTGCATGAAAGAGTATGAAGTAGCCACACCTATTTTGGCCACACTAACTGCTGGTATTTGGCCCTCAGAGTTTTGGCTAAGGGCGAATGCAGCCCTCAAGCAGAAAAAAAAAGGTTAGCCACCCTTGTATAGTGGCTTGTGTCACACTAGGGCCAAGGAAATCCAGGTTCAAAGCTCAACTCAGCCATGAAGCTTGCTGGATAACTTTGGGCCAATCAATATATTTCCTCTTTCAACAAGCCTTTTAGGTTGAGACCTATCCCAGTCTGCGTCTGTGTTAGAATTGCTTAATATGTTTTTTAATAATGTTTTTAACCTTTTAAAGTTGTTTTTTAAAATGTTTTTAACGCTGTTTTGTTTTAATGTATTTTAAGATCTGCTTTTGTGATGTTTTAAAGTGTTTTTAGCGCTTTGTTTGCCGCCCTGGGGTCCTGCTGGGAGGAAGGGCGGGATACAAATTAAATAATAAATAAATAAATAAATAATTGACTGACTGATTGATTGACTGACTGACTGCATTTATATACTGCCTTTCTACCAAGGCACCAAGGCAGTTTACCATTTTGAAATATTTAAACAACTAAATGTTGCTGAGCCACCCCCAAGCCAGCCTCTTGCCACCAACCCACCTCCAGCTCAGGAAGGAGTGGTGGAGATGGAACCAGCAGATGAGCTGGACAACTTCTCCCTGCCTTTGTCAGCCAACCCACCCGCTGAAGTGCCCCCTTGCTTGCCCAGACCCAAGCTGAGAGACAAGTCCCACACAAGTAGTCATGCCCAACCCATCCTTCACAAGGGGGGTCCAGGAGGCATGTCAAATGTTCCACAGCGTCTTTGCTTGTGTAGCCATGCCAAGTAGTGCCTTGCAATGATCTTAGGTCCTCAGCCTGTTGTTTGCATCTATGTTCTATTTCTGTGTTAAATTGTGGATTAAAGCCATTGCATGGATTACCAATCCCAGAGTCCTGAGTCTGAATCTATTAGTGGGAGCCAGGACACTTCCAGACACACAGACTGATATGTTAAGCAGCCCCAGGGAAGATGAGGGAGAGGCTGCCCCAATAATATATATTGGCGTAACCAACCTTACAGGATTGCTGATAGGATAAAGGGTAGGGGAGGAAGAGAACCATGCACACTGCCCTGAGCTCCATGGAGGAAGGATAGGGTAAAAATGGAGTCCAATAGAGTCAATGAAGCTTGCAGCTTGACATGTAGCAGACAAAAAAGGGGGGCAGAGGGGAGAGGCAATAAGTATCAAAAGGTGGTACTGATTCTGCTTACTATCCCATATGCCCAAGACCAAACGGGTTCTTAGTTCCGTAATTTGTGAATCCTGCTATATTCAGGAATCATGCACTAGGATTTCCAACCAGGTTTGAGAAGAGCACATTTTCAGCTCAGACTGAATAGCCTTTATAGCTGAGGAGACAACCTTGAAAAAATGAACCATAAATCTTGCAGGTAGACTGAAAGAATAGCTCAAGGTTGGGCAAACCGGCACTTTGCAAGTGACATGCAGCTTCTATTTTTTTTTTCAATTAATTTTTATTCTAATTTTCAAAACCAAAATAATACAAAAAGAAAACAACACAAATCAATAACTAATACAATACAAAAAAAATACATATATATAAAAATATTGACTTCCGATTTGTCATAGTTCAGCTATAAATCTATAATATATAACAAACCTATCTCTTAATAGATTATAAAATCACCTTCCTCCAGCGGTTATCTTAGTTGGTTTCAAATCTCATTAACATCATATCATTTTAATATTCCACAAAAAGTCAAAGAGAAGTTTCCAATCCTTGAGATATATATCAATCAATTTTTTTTCTAAATAAACATGCCAATTAATCCAGCTCATCAAATCTACTAAATCCAGTAATTTCAAAACACTATAATTCAACTATAAATCTATAATATATAACAGACCTATCTCTTAATAGATTATAAAATCACCTTCCTCCAGCAGTTATCTTAGTTGGTTTCAAATCTCATTAACATCATATCATTTTAATCTTCCACAAAAAGTCAAAGAGAAGTTTCCAATCCTTGAGATATATGTCAATCAATTTTTTTTCTAAATAAACATGTCAATTAATCCAACTCATCAAATCTACTGAGTCCAGTAGTTTCAAATCGCTCTTCTGTCATTATCCATATTGGGTCCATCTTCCATCTTTACGCACCCAAAAATCTTGCTGTCATAGTCATATAATAAAAGTCTGATAGGAATTGCCTCCATCACAGATATTTTCTTACCATCAAATCCAAACGTAACACTGAAGTATTGTTTCAAAGCCGCATCTCTGCTCCTCTTTTCCACATGATACACTAGTACATTTCTTGAAGGTTTTTCCATTGACACAAAACAGGGATTAATTCTATTAACTTTCTCCATTTCAAGTTCCATCAAATCCTTCCAGTCCAGGAATTTTTTTGAACCGATAATATCTTTATCTCCAATCTCTTCAATTCCTTCAGAGACAGCGCTGTATTCCAAACTGTAATATTTATCTCCAGGATCCGTCACAACCAGGAAATCCAAATCTTTTTTCATGTCCATATTTAAGCCAATCTCCATAGATTGAACCTTGCCTTTAATTTCTCTTTCATCCTTTTTTTGTTTTCCAGATCTATCTTTATTCTCCTTTCTCATAGAATCCTGAGTTTCTTTCAGCTCCTGTCTCATTTCATGAAATTCAGTTCTCCACGCTTGTCTATTATTTCTCAGTTCTTGTTTTATTGAGTTAATCCCATCCATTATTTTCTGAAGCATGTCTAGAAATAAAGTCCCTTCTTGTACATCCATGATCTTCTTAATTGCCATTCTTAAAACCAAAAGAACAAAACTCCTTCAATTTTCAATGTCCCAAGCAAAGAGCAGTTTATTTCTTTATCCAGTTACAAAGGAGTTAATCTTTCCAACCAACTAACGTCACACGCTAGACAGTCCTTATCTCTTAAATGTCCAGAAGTGCAAAAACAGCTTTTAGTTCACAGCGTTCAAATAACTAGTAGCAGAGAGAATGAGCAGATTCGTCAACAAAAAAAAAAAAAAGTAGATCAGAAAAAATAGTCCCTTATATATATTACACAAAAGTCTTGTAAATCAAAAAGATTTCTTATCTCTCCCAATCAGAAAGCTCTCATCCGTTGTAATCTTTAAAACGCAATTTTCCATGTCAGCTTTTTGCAATAATAAAAAAAAAAGATAAGCTATTTATATTTTCTTCCCCCTTAGTTCCGTAAATAAAGAAGGAAAGTCTTACCTCATCTAGGTTATCTTAATTGCTGTTACTTTGACAAATCTCTTTAGCTATATAGATAAGAAAATGATAAATGTAGACAGGAGGTTTGCCTGCTAGTCCGTTAAAAAAAACGGGTCACTTATCCAGCTGAGCTAGCATAAAATCCTCGCTCTGTCTGAACTGCTGGAAGACAGACAATTCTGACGAATTCCAGGCTCCAACAATCAAAACAAAACTATGTGGCAGATCTCACGCTTCTTCCTTATCTGGAAGAAATCATCCCCAGTCAGAAAAAACCCTTCTGACTGAATTTAAAACTGGATAAGTTTCATCCAAGACGGGAGCCCGTCTCAGAGGCAGCACAGGCGGAGGGATCCTCCTGGGAAGTCCACAAGTGACATGCAGCTTCTAAACGCTTCTAATTCAGATCCCACAACGATGTGATTGGGGAAGCCTTTCATTTAATCAGCCAGTTTTTATTCTGCCTCTCCATAAGCTTAAAGTGGCTCACAAACATTAAAATCATATCATCCTTAAAATCAATGGTTTGATCCAACCTTATATTTAAGCACTAGCATAGGAACCATCAGGGACCAGAAATCATAGAACTATACAATAGTACAGTTGGAAAGGCCTTATAAGGCCATCAAGTCCAAACCCCTGGCTCAATGCAGAAATCAGACTTAAAGAATACCTGCCAGGTGGCTGTTCAGCTGCATCCTGAATGCCTCCAATGTTGGAGAGCCCACCACCTCCCTAGGTGATTGGTTCCATTGTTGTGCCACTCTAAAAGTCAAGACGTTTTACCTGATGTTCAGTCGAAATCAGGCTTTCTCCAACTTGAGCCCATTAGTCCGTATCCTGCAGTCTGGGATGATTGAGAAGAGATTCTGGCCCTCCTCTGTGTGGCAACCTTTCAAGTACTTGAAGAGTAGTATCGTATCTCCCCACCTCTTCTCAAGGCTAAACATGCCCAGTTCTTTCAGTCTCTCCTCATAGGGCTTGGTTTCCAGTCCCCTGATCATCCTAGTTGTCCTCCTCTGAACCTGTTCCGGTTTGTCCAGCTTTTGTTCCAGACCTTGCTCTGCTGACAAGATCCATTTGCCCTCTTGTATCTCTCCCACCACCCAAGCAAACAACTTCCTAAAGGTGTGCTGTGCCCAGACCCTTAGCAATACCTGCACAGCCTGAGTGATAATTCAGTGTTCACTTCACAGCAGGAGAGTGAGAGCAATTTCTTTTCTCTTCTGAACACTTTGAAGCTTTTCAGTGTTCCTTTAATCTTTAATTAACCATTTATGTCTAACAAACGTTTCATTTGGAACCAGGCTCCTTGTGCTGATGTCCATGGCAATGCACTTTCCCCTAGATCATGTGAGGTCCAAACCCAACACGCGAGCTGTCTCTGTCTACCTCAATTCACATTCACCCGGGAGGGGTGCGGAGATGAGTGCAATTAACCCACTATCAGAGATCAAGTAAGCACAACACAATTCCTTTGCAAAGGGGAACCCGATACTTACAAGCCAAAGGCCGGTCAGAATGGGAACCCCATTTATTGATAAACCAGAGAATATATAGTCTTTCCCCGAAGGTTACAATATTGGGGAGCAGCATCACAAACTACAAAGAAACATTTAATTGTCACTATAACCTTAAGATATGTAGAAGGAGGTAAAGGGGTGCAGAGGAAGAGCATAAGTGGAAACATCAGAATATCTTTCAGACTATGGGTCTGCATATTTTACATGTCCTTGAGATAAGCACTCTGCAATTACAGAACAAAGAGAGATACAGAAGAGGTGCCCCTTGCTGCAACCGGGCGCCCCTTGAGTGGCGACAGATTAATATTGCTAGACTTGCATATCAAAGACTTACATGTCAAGGTTTATGGGGCAGTAGGAAAACTTTAACATTTCTATACATGTTATGATTTGCAACTATATGCGAGGCAATAAGCTTGAATGTGGTACAAGAGTCAAGGGAAGAGGGAGGTTTCCAACTTAAACTGGCTTTTATTCACTGAGCCACTGGAATGTGAAAAGGTCAGGTCACCAGGAAATAAACCGTTGTTTTATATCAAAAGTCAATCAAAAGGCCACTTTGGTTCTGATCTTAACACCATTTGTGTTAACATGGACAAGGAATAAGGCGAAGCTATAATGCTTAAGGCATTTCTAAATTTTAACCTAACAGTCCCCCCTTTCAGCCCTGAGAGAATAACTATTCTCTCAGGTAGCTGGATTTTCATGTTTTGCTTCCCACAACGGTCTCAGAGCCATCTCTACACATTTTGGCTGGGGTTTTCGGGAAACTGAAGACATCAGCCTTTGCAGGCAGGCAGAAGCAAGCTGCATTAAATTAGGAACGCATTGCAAGCAGCAGCAACCAGTAATTAATAACACAATCACCAGAACAACATAAAACAAAATCTTATGCCAATCGGGCCATGCTGAAAACCAATCCGAAAGGCTAGAGAAAAGGGAGAAGTTGCCGATGCGTTCAACATCCTGATATATTTTTCCAATGTCATTAATATGCTTAATGACATCTGCCTTACTGTCCATGATATGGGTGCAACACTCACTTCCGATTAACGAGCAACTCCCCGTGGGAACTTAATAAAAAGTCCAGGGCTAACCGATTTTGCAAAACTACAGTTCTAATTTGCCCTTGTTCATTCGTAAGATCTGAGAAGGAAATAGCAGAATCGTTCATAAAGCGTTCAAACGCTTGGGAAGCTCTACAAGCTCTTGGTATGTTTTAGCAGCCCCGTACATGGGGAAAAAACCTCTCAGTACTGCTTCTCCTGTACCCCTTCTATTCCGGTGCCTGAGTGTCGGTAACAAAGGGGAGACCCGGAGCCCTGGAACCACCCTCCCCTAGGTGCAAGTCCAGGGACCTGCTGTTGGCAATTTTCTTACCGCTGAGTGTCCGCAGAGCCACCAGAGCCCGGTTGGGGTCAGGTGATCTACCGTCAGTTAAAAAAGGCACCAAGTGATGTTCCGAAAAGGTAAGCTGTAATAAATGCTGCCAAATAGCTAGCCACTTTACGCCTTCTGCTGAGCGTGTTCCATTGAGGAAGGTCCAATTCCCGGGCCCCGTTGAAAAGATCAACCCTTCGCATAACATACCTCCAGTTATTAGTTTCCCACTGCTGACACAAACCGAACTGGTGATGGGTCCACTAAGGATCAGCCCTCCCTCTAGTTCCTGAGAACTGGAATGTGACGCAAAGGAAAGATATTCCTTCAGCAGCAAAGGGGCCCCTGTTAAGGGGACTCCAGCCTGCCCGTGTGGCGGTGTGTGTGCACACACATAACACGTACCCTTCTTGGGAGCAGTTTCCTCTAACAAAGCCACAAAAGTATTTCCATCCCACCCGTCGCCTATTTTCGTGTCCCGATGCTTTAATTTACTTTTAAGGTTTGTTTCAGGTGCAATTTTAACTGTTGGCTGTTGTGGAGCCTTCTGTGTTTTGATTCTTTGTTCCAACCACTCATAACAGGAAGGCTCGCCAATGCCTACACAGAACTTTTCTCTCCCTGGTGTTTTAATCTGAAAAGAAAGCATGTTATATTCTTGTCTTATGGTTTTTTCATCCACATTTGGGGGACATCCATAATTTGGCAGGGGGCGGTATTTTCAACATCGCAATGCCAATCTAATAGGCCATTCCATTTCTACCCGGGTGCAATGAACTACCCATTTACCCGTGTAATTGTGTTGTAAAATAATAGCTGCCTTGTGGCACAAACGCCCTGCTATGTGTGCCTTTACCATTCCTTCCGTTATTTGTTCCACATCGTATAAAAAGGGATCCGGGCAGTCTTTAGTTTTTGTACTGTCCTTCCAAAGTCTTTCAGTATGTAATAATCAGCGGTATTACATATCTTCACATCTGGGGGACAACAGGTAGTCAGTATACAAGGGGTTAACATAAGGATGATGCACAAAAGGAAAATCGTGCTTGGGGGTGCTGGGTCATCTCTGTCTTGGCAAGGATCTGTTGTTATGAAGGCAGTGTTTAGTCAATTTCTGCGTTTTGAAAAGGAAGTTGGGCCGCTTGCCACTGTCCTGTTTCCTCGCTTCTCTGGAGGTGCAGCTTGGGAACCAGGGGGGGCGGAGACGCAGTCACAACGGCTGGTTTCACGTGAGAATGGTGTATCCACGATTTCCGCCCTTCCAGGAAAACAGCTGCCTGAGTAGTCAAAAGAACCTGGTGTGGACCCGTGTAGCGTGGCTGCAAAGAGTCACCCCTTACAAACTTCTTTGCCCAGACAAAGTCACCTGGCCGGTATGGGTGCACTTGGTCCTCGAGGGGCACCGTTTTGGTGTATCCGGCGGTTTTCCACAATTCCTGCACTTTGTTCTGTAAGGAAAGATACTGGGATACAGTTATATGATCCCCCCCCAATAGTGAAACATCCACACTTGGTAGAGACCCCCCTTTCGACGGGGGCCTCCCATACATCAATTCGTACGGGGAAAGCCCCAAAGCCCGAGTGGGTCCCGTACGTAAATGGAAAAGAACGAGAGGGAGTTCCCGAGGCCACCTTAACCCGGTTTCCTGAGTATACTTAGCCAATGCCGTCTTAATTTCCCGGTTTAGTCTCTCAGTCGCCCCGGACGATTGTGGGTGGTACACAGTATGAAATAGGTGTTTAATGCCAAGTCCTTCTTCGATTTTGGTCAGAATGTGTCCAGTGAAATGTGTACCCCGGTCGGAGTCTATAACTTCTGGGACCCCGAACCGCAGTATGATTTCTCTCAACAGTAAACGCGCCACGGTTGTAGCTGTGGCATTTGTAGCTGGAAATGCTTCGATCCAGGCTGTTAGGGGGCAAACCATGACCAGCAAGTGTTTCTTTCCTCCTGCTTTTGGAAGATCCACAAAGTCAATTTGGATGTGTAAAAATGGTGCAGCCGGCACAGGTCTACCCCCTTGCAGTGCCCTGTTTGGTAAAGCAGGGCCGTTTGCCTGGCAAGTGTGGCATGCTATCACTATTGCAACACATATTGATTGAATGCCCGGTGCATACCAGGAGCGCATAATTGAATCTACCAGCGCGTGTGTTCCGCAATGGCCCCCGTGGTCATGGAACCATTTAGCCGCAGACTACTGTGAGAGTAGGTGGCAGGGAGAATGGAAGGAGATCTCATTCTTGCCTGTTTGGGTCTGAAAACTTTCCCTGTAATTTTTGTAAATGGCAGGAAGTGGTAGAAAGCTAACTGCAAACACTCTAAATGATAATTGGCACTGAAGGAAACCAAACCCTTTGTGTAAGGCTTGCTTTCTTGTCCCTGCAATAAGGCCATCTTCTAGATAAGATTTTAAACAGGTACAACAGTGCCATGAAGCACATTTACTAATAGGCAAAAAACCTTGCGGTTTAAGAACTTACCTATAGCCAACAGATATTCCTATCAAACTTGAAAAAGCAGGGGAATTGGGCAGGTACAGTGAATCCACCAGGGGAGCAGGAGACCTGACCTACTCTCTGAGATACTGTACTGCCCTACAAATTTGTCAAAATGCAAACACCATTTGGGTTGGTCTTTCACAGTCCAATCCACTTCCTGTGTAGCCTGGAAGAATTTGGTAATGTGCCTCTGAGTACCTCTCTCTCTCCCCCTCCCCCTCCCATTTCCTCCCAACACTTGTTCCAGCACATCCTCAGAAGACACACACACCCCATTTTTCTCTTGTATCCTCACAAGGTACTCCACTGGATCCCCACCCCACCCTGTATTTCTGTTAAGAAAGCCAAAGAGTTCACACTGTTGGCTGCTTTGAGCTCAACAGAACTGAACTGTGGTTAAAGTTCTCTCCTCCTCCACCACCCCATTCTGGCAACTTGCAGGGAGCCCTTTCCACATCAATGTCTCTCTCAGGAAGCCTTTGCACCTCTGCTGTGGGACAACTGAAAACATTTGACATTTGGAAGCCCCCACATTATGCTGTAAGATGGGGGCTCCCAAATATTTTAGGGCACACCCTGATTCAAATGTGTTAACTTGTCCACTATGTAAAAAATAAATAACTTGAAAAATGCACAATAAATTCTCTAAGAAAAAATGACCTCATCAGGATGATGGCTATGGAGGTTAGCTTGGTACATGCCCTCCGTCCCTCCCATTGGGAGGAGAGTCAGGAGAGATCCATTAATTTCTTTTGTGTCTTTTCTGTTTGATTTTACCTCGAGTTTAAAACTTTGACAATGTGCCTGTTGGAATGTATGAGGTTCAACTCCAACTTGGTGGGTTGAGGCTGCATTGGGTTAATAAGGGTAGCTAGAGAGCTAGACCTCCTGGTTATACCTATCCCTTTGATCCTGCCGTCTCTCCCCTTCCTGCTAGACTGATATGCAAAGGATGTTTGATCCCAATTCCTTCCCGCCTTCTCAGTGTTCTCTTTCTCTTGAGAGGGGAGCAGACATCTTTCCTTTGTCTCTCTCTCTCAACCAGGATGAGGGCGAGTACTGGGACCAGTGCTCGTTGCTCCAGCATAGCTAGTTAGCTAGATATAGAACTCTTTCCTGTCAAGCATGTACTTCTAGAATAAAGTAGTTGTTTCTTATTTTAAAGCTTAAAGTCTCTGTCTGACTAATTTGCAGGGAAGGTAGAATCTTAACAAAGATTCAAACACACACACACTAAGCTCGCTCAATACTCTCCGTTCCGCAGCGCTACACAACTCTGCTACACAACTCAATAGAATTCCGACAGGTTCTGGGCACCAGCCATGCAAATGGAGATTTGAGCAATTAAAGGAGCTATTGTGTTTGAATCAAGGAAACTATTAGAGACCTTCAGAGTTTTTTAGTCAGTGAAGAATTGAGGCTTTTACTTAGGATGGCTACTGTGACGGAGCGGCTAGGTCTCCACAGACTGGTACCCAGAGGATGGAAGCTCTGGGAATTTCACATGCAAAAACACCTGAAGCAACAGAACCTGTTGGAAGTAATTACAGGATCGGAACCAGGAGAAGGTGCTTCTCGGGAGGAACAAAGAATTTGGACTGAGAAAGATGAGAAAGTACAAGACCTCATCACTAAATGTGTAAGTGACTCTCAAATTCCCCTGATTATGAATTCTAAAAATGCCAGAGAGATGTGGAAAACTCTTGAATCCCATCATAATCCGAAAAGCCAGGGACATCTGATTGCAATGCTACGTAGCCTTATTAATTTGCAAACGAGGGATGATTTATTTGAGGAACATCTTACAAAATTCATGGTGCTAGTCCAAGGGATAGAGGAAGCAGGCACAGTTTTGGAAGGACCAGTTCAAATAGCTTTATTCCTAGACTCCCTCCCAAAATATATGGAGACTTTCGTAGTTATAATGCAACAACAAAATAAAACTCTAAACGAGATTATTTCTGAAGTTAGAGCGCAGTTCTTTCAGAAGAACAAAGGAAAAACTGATGCAAGAGAAGACGGAGTCTCCTCTTTCTTAAGTAAACAAACTGGCCAAGCTTCTAGCTGACAGCCAGTCAGATGCAGATTTCAGGAACAAAGGGAATCCAAAGGTGTGAAAGCCAAGCATTGCTATCTATGCAATTCAGAAAAACACCTTCAAGACCAATGTGACAAGAAAGGGAATCATGAAAGAAATAAAGAATTTAAAGGGACAGAAAAGAAAAGTGCAAAGGGCTTTCAAGTAACTCATGTTGAAAAATGTTATGACAATAAATTCTATATTGATTCAGGAGCAAGTGCTCATCTAATAAATGAAAAAGCTTTGTTGGAAGATTTAACCCCATATGAAGGCACAGTTAAACTGGCTGACTCGAGAGTCCTGCCCATAAAGGCTCGGGGAGATGCTAAGCTGTTTTGCCAGACTCCAAGCGGCACTGAGGAAATTTATCTCAGGAATGCGCTTTGGACCCCAGGAATCTCAAACAATTTAATTTCTGTTAATGAAGCTACAAACAATGGGTGCTCTGTGTTATTTGAACAAGATTCTTGCATAATTTCTAGAGATGGTGAAATTTTATGCACAGCTACCAAAAGAAAGGGCATGTATGAAGTGGATCAGGAAAGTCCACAAGCTAATGTTGTGAAAGAATGCTGTAACAAGTCTTGTTTACATTTATGGCATAAAAGATTAGGGCATAGAGATATTGAAAAGATTAAAACCCTTCAAAATAATAATTTAGTAAGAGGCATGCAAATTGAACCCTGCCAAGAAAAGGGGAGATGTACTTGCTGTGTTAAAGCGAAAGGGACAAGACCCAGTTTTCCTGAGCAGAGTGAAAGGAAGACTAAGCGCCCCGTAGAGTTGATTCACAGCGACATTTGCGAAATGCCAATTCGTTCACATGGTGGAAATAAATATATTGTGAGCTTTATTGATGATTATTCAAGATGCACAGTAATATATATACTGAAGGAGAAGGGGCAAATGCTTCAGAAACTCAAAGAATATGTGGCAATGGTAACCACTAAATTTCAGAGAAAACCACAGATTCTACGTTCTGATAATGGGGGAGAGTACATGTCACATGCTACCCAGCAGTTTCTGCTTGAAAATGGGATTGAGCATCACACCACTGTACCCCACAACCCAGAGCAGAACGGAGTCTCAGAGAGAAAATTCAGAACCCTTATTGAGATGGTGAGATCCATGCTAGAAGATGCCAATCTCCCACAGAAGCATTGGGGAGAGGCAGTGTATACTGCCACCTATCTACAAAATTGTTTGCCAACAAAGGTGAATGGCAACAAGACTCCATTCAAATTATGGTATGGGCGCATACCCAGTTTGGCTCATATAAAGGTGTTTGGATCAAAAGTGTATGGTCACATTCCACACCAGAAGAGAACCAAATTGGACAACACTACAAAGGAAGGAATCTTCGTTGGATATTCTTCAAAACAAAAGGGATACAGAATCCTAAATCCCAAAACAGAAAGGATTGAAATCCAAAGAGCTGTCTACTTTGATGAAGGTCATGGTGTATTCCAACCAGAAGGGGCACCATTCCAAGACCACAACAGTGAAGAAGATGAAGTAGAAATACCATACAGCACTGCAGATTACAGCAACATGCCAGCACTGGAGGACAGTGAGGAATCAGAGCAAGAAGGGGAACCTGCACAGCCAGAAGGGGCAGCAGAGAGTCCTGTACCAAGATGCTCTAACCGCACCAACAGAGGTGTACCTCCACTGAGACTGTCCTACCTAGCGAGAGCTGATGAACTTCCAGAGCCAGAGACCTGGAAAGATATTGAAGCCTTACCCAAAGCTGAAGCTGAGAGGTGGAGGCAGCCAGCCAAGGAAGAGCTGGAAGCTCTACACAAGAACAAAACTTGGACACTTAGCAAGCTTCCTCAAGGAAGGAAAGCTGTAGGTTGCAAGTGGGTATTCAAGAAAAAGCCAGATGCTGAAGGGAACATTGAGAGATACAAGGCAAGACCAGTGGCCAAAGGATACTCTCAAAAGTATGGACAAGACTACTATGAAACTTTTGCTCCTGTAGTCAAACATACAACAATCAGAACTCTACTAAGTGTTGCTGCTGACAAGAAAATGCAGGTGGAACACATGGATATAAAAACAGCATTCTTGCATGGGGAAATAGAAGAGGAAATCTACATGCAACAACCACCAGGTTTTGAAATACAAGGAAAGGAAACCCTAGTATGCAACCTGCAAAAGAGCATCTATGGACTGAAACAAGCTGCAAGAGCATGGAATGACAAACTGAACCAAATGCTCTTGGAACAAGGCTATAAAAGAGGCGCAGCAGACCAATGCCTCTATTGCAGATTCAAGAACAACAAATGGACTTATATTTTGATTTATGTAGATGATTTACTACTGGCTTATGAGAATCCACAAGACAAGCAAGAGTTAGTAAATAATCTAAGCAAGGAAGTTGAAGTGAAATGTCTAGGCGACATCACGTACTACCTTGGAATACAAATTGAAAGAGAGGACGATGGATCCTTTCTTCTAAACCAAAAACAAAAGACTCAAGACCTACTTGAGTGTCTAGGACTGAAGGATGCACATCCAGCACCTACACCAATGGAAGTAGGATACTTGAAACCAGACCAGAACAATCAACCCTGGGAAGACAACGAAAGGTACAGACAAGCTATAGGGAAACTCCTGTATATCAGCACAATAACCAGACCAGATGTGGTAGCCGTGGGATACCTTTGCAGAAAAACCAGCTTGCCAAACAAGAAAGACTGGGAAGCAGTCAAGAGAGTGGCAAGATATCTGAAAGGCACTGCAAACTTAAAACTAAAGCTATCAGCTACTCGAGATCCTAACCTTCTAGGATATGCTGATGCTGACTGGGCTGGAGACACCCAAGATCGTAAGTCAACCAGTGGAAACTTGTTCTACTATGGACAGTCACTTATCTGCTGGACAAGTCGAAAGCAAGAGATGCTGAGGCTGAGTACGTATCAGCTGATGAGGCATGCAAGGAAATGCTGTGGCTACGCAAGCTTCTAGGAGACTTGGGCGTATCTGAACCAGAGCCTATCAGAATACTTGAGGACAATGAAGCCTGCATAAGACTCGCAGAATCAGAAGGGCAAAGTTCTTGCATGAAGCACATTGATGTGAAGTTCCACTACCTTAAGGACATAAGGGAGAAAGGACTTCTAGAGATGACCTACTGTCCAACAGAAGAGATGACAGCTGATGCTTTGACCAAACCATTGGGCAAAGTCTGGCACCAGAAACTACGAGGCAAGATGCACCTTGTAGAATGGACCAAGTTCTCATTCAGAAGGGGTGATGGAATGTATGAGGTTCAACTCCAACTTGGTGGGTTGAGGCTGCATTGGGTTAATAAGGGTAGCTAGAGAGCTAGACCTCTTGGTTGCTAGGCTACACCTATCCCTTTGATCCTGCCATCTCTCCCCTTCCTGCTAGACTGATATGCAAAGGATGTTTGATCCCAATTCCTTCCCGCCTTCTCAGTGTTCTCTTTCTCTCGAGAGGGGAGCAGACATCTTTCCTTTGTTTCTCCCTCTCAACCAGGATGAGGGTGAGTACTGGGACCAGTGCTCGTTGCTCCAGGATAGCTAGTTAGCTAGATATAGAACTCTTTCCTATCAAGCATGTACTTCCAGAATAAAGTAGTTGTTTCTTATTTTAAAGCTTAAAGTCGCTGTCTGACTAATTTGCAGGGTAGGTAGAATCTTACCAAAGATTCAAACACACACACACACACTAAGCTCACTCAATACTCTCCGTTCTGCAACGCTACGCACCTCTGCTACGCAACTCAATAGAATTCTGATAGTGCCCTTGTCTTTTCAGCTGTTTTCTTGCTTTGGAAGTAGCTGGTTCTGGTTTTAAATTCACTGCTCTTTTAATTGGACAGTTGGACTATTTTTTCTGGCACCTAATCTTTTTAATTGCTTGTTTTGATCATTTTAAATTGCTTAATTATTCAATTATTTTAACCCATTTTAAATATTTCTTGTAAGCTGCATTCAGAGTTGTATGATGGAAAACATTTCCTCTCTAGTGGTGAACAAGCTGTCCTTCAGGGAAGTTTGTCTGCTGTGACCAGTCTTCTCATTACAGAATACCTGAAGCATTTCCCAAGGTCTCCCTGGGCACGGTTTGAAAGCCACTGAGTTAGCCAATCATTTTACTGAATCCTCTCTTATTTATTTATTTTATTTCCAATATTTATAGACCACTTTTTACCATACATGATCATAAAGTAGTTTACACAACAATCAGAAAAACAGTCCATCGATCAAAATACAGTGTTTAATTCCAAAAACGAAATATAGGGGGAAACATGAGTTAAATAAAGAGGCAGAGCACCACAGCAATGGCACAATCTTCTGTTCCAGAGCAGGAGAACCAAACCCATCCTAAGCCAAAGGCTGTGGGAGCTTGCAATACTTGTTCCACATAGAGCAGGGGTGGGGGGCTAAAAGTGCCCTTCACACCTCTTTATCCTGCCTTTTGGACTCTCTCTAGATCCAACCCACTCACCAGGCCTCCTTCCTTCACTCCTTGAGTGCTTTTGCCTGGGCAGAAAGTGTTCTTGGAGTGGGATAATGCATGGGAGAAACCTCTGGCTTTTCCATGACTGGAATGTGGCCTACCTGTACAAAGGTAAGAGTCACACCCATGGCTGCACCTGCTTCTTGCCTCTGGACCATCCACCACTGGCATGCAGTGCCTGTAAAGTAGGTTGGCCATAAGAGAAAGCAGCCCTCAGGCTGAACCAGGTCCCCAGCCTATCTGCGGCACTATTCAACCTCCAAGTTCACAGGCAGAATGCCTCTGAATGCCAGTCGCTGAGGAACAGCAGCTGAGAAGGGCTCTTGCCTTCATATCCTGCTTGTGAACTTCTCAAGAGGCAACTGGCTGGCCACTGTGGTATGCTGGGCCAGATGGTCCTTTGGTCTGATCCAGGCGGCGGTGCTGCTGCTGCTGCAGCTGTGGAACTCTTCTTAACTTCACAATATAATCAATTTGTTGTGGAGGGCTGTGATGTTCTGTATGTCTGGAATTACCACCTCCTGATTCTCAAACACCTGGATCAGGAAATTCCCAGGAAGTCCTACTACTACTACTGGCGATCACTCGTGGCTGAGTAAGATTGTCTTCCAAGATAAGGTTCTTGCCTGTGTGTGAATTTGTTTCATGTGGGGAGATTGGCGCATGACGATCAACACACAATCCTGACAGAAAAAGGCTTTGATCCAATGGCAGGGATACCATGACAATTGGAAGTCTTTTATCTGCTGCAGCCTTCATCCGCCTTCACAGCTGTTGTAACATACACATTGTTGTCCTCCACCTGTTCTGCCGTTGAGGACTTTCTTGGATCTTTCTTGTCTGGTTCCTCTCCCTTGACCTTACCGCCATGGGTGACCCTGCTGGGAGTACATGACTCTTGACGGCATCGCTCACAGGGTTCATTGGAACACGCAAACCCACTCACCACTCACTACAAGGTGACATTCCCAGGAAGTCCACCTCAGCCTGGTTCAGATATGCCCTCTGGACCACTAGCTTCAGTCTCACCACCTTTTCCCCAATAGTTGATCACTGGTGTAATCTGTCTGTAAAATTGGTATAGGTACAGAAAAGGACTTTAGTATGGTAGCACTCTTGACCAAGCTGACACATGAGATTTTGAATCAAACAAATACACTTTATTATATACAAGATGTTAAATATGACAGTAATTTAACAAGTTGTTATTGTCCCTATCCTACCTACCTATCCTAACCAACTAATCCCAATGAAATCCTCCCCTAAACCCACAACCCTTCTAACTAGAGGTTATCTTATTGGATCCCTAATCCGATCTAACTCTGTCAAACTCCAAAGGGTTTTTTCCTTCAAACCTCTCCTTGGAATCCTCACTCACACAGCCCCTCCCACCTGTCAGTGATACATCATCTGCACCTACTAACATTCTATTAACACTTTCTTACCAGAACACAATTTCAAAACAGTTTTAAACATATAACTAATTCTGATTTCATTACATGAAGACCACAGTGATGTCAGGTGCTTTTGCCTGCTAAGTGCTGATGTTTTATTGAAAGCTATATTTTATTTATGGTCTCTGCCTTCATATTTTTCTCTGCCTTTATATTTTTATTATGAATTGAATGCGTTGTTTTATAACATTAGCCTTCCAAAATTTGGTGCCGTTCATGCTGGCTGGGCCTGATGGGAGTTATAGTCCAAACTCCAAAAGACCTGGAGGGCACTAGGCTTGGGAAAGCTGCATTATAGTTCTAAATTGTTGTAAGTTCCTCTGAGTAGTCCAATGGCACTAGAAGGGTGAGATAGAAATATGCAAGCAAATAAATAAATAAATAAATGCCTTTCCATGTACCAGCATCTTTTCCTTAACCTAACAAAGTCCAACCTCTCTTGTCTTTCCTGGGAGGTTTTAGCTGTGCTTTATCATTTTAGCTGTGCTTTTCTATACTTCCTGTTGTTGTTATATGCCTTCAAGCAGTGGCGTCACTAGGGCTGGTGTCACCCGGTGCGGTAACTCATGGTGTCACCCCCATGGACCTCCTCCCGTACCAGACCATACAGAATCCTTAGTAATGTTTTGTACTAATGTTACTCGTAAATCGTAATTCCCGTATATCACTGGAAGAGTTCCATATACATCCCAATTCCAAAGAAAGGGGATCCGAGGGAATGCAGTAATTATCGAACTATTGCCTTCATATCCCATGCAAGTAAAGTAATGCTCAATATTCTACAACAAAAGCTCTCACCATATATGGAGTGAGAAATGCCAGACGTTCAAGCTGGATTTAGAAAGGGAAGAGGTACCAGAGATCATATTGCAAACATATGTTGGATAATGGAACGGACCAAGGAATTTCTGAAGGAAATCACCCTGTGCTTTATAAATTACAGCAAAGCCTTTGATTGTGTAGATCATGAAAAACTATGGAATGCTTTAAAAGAAATGGGGGTGCCACAGCATCTGATTGTCCTGATGTGCAACCTATACTCTGCACAAGAGGCTACTGTAAGGACAGAATATGGAGAAACCGATTGGTTCCCCATCAGAAGGTGTGAGACAAGGGTGTATTTTATCACCCTACTTGTTTAATCTATATGTAGAACATATCATACGGAAAGTGGGATTGGACCAAGATGAAGGAGGTGTGAAAATTGGAGGGAGAAATATCAATAATTTTAGATATGCAGACAATACCATACTATTAGCAGAAACCAGTAATGATTTGAAACGAATACTGATGAAAGTTAAAGAGGAAAGCACAAAAGCAGGACTACAGCTGAAAGTCAAGAAGACTAAAGTAATAACAAGATTTATGTAACTTTAAAGTTGACAACAAGGACATTGAACTTGTCAAGGATTATCAATACCTTGGCACAGTAAAGAAATCAGAAGAAGGCTAGGACTGGGGAGGGCAGCTATGAAAGAACTAGAAAAGGTCCTCAAATGCAAAGATGTATCACTGAACACTAAAGTCAGGATCATTCAAACCATGGCATTCCCGATCTCTATGTATGGATGTGAAAGTTGAACAGTGAAAAATGCAGATAAAAGAAAAATCCATTCATTTGAAATGTGGTGTTGCAGAAGAGCTTTGCACATACCATGGACTGCAAAAAAGACAAATAATTGGGTGTTAGAACAAATTAAACCAGAACTGTCATTAGAAGCTAAAACAATGAAACTGAGGTTATCGTACTTTGGACACATAATGAGAAGACATGATTCACTAGAAAAAGACAATAATGGTGGGAAAAACAGAAGGGGGTAGAAAAAGAGGAAGGCCAAACAAGAGATGGATTGATTCCATAAAGGAAGCCACAGACCTGAAAACAAGAGCTGAACAGGGTGGTTCATGACAGATGCTACTGGAGGTCACTGATTCATAGGGTCGCCATAAGTTGCAATCGACATGAAACCACTCTACATTCAGGGAACACCCAAGTGAAATAATACAGCTCATAAAACACTATTAAAATATAAAAACCAGCAAGTCTTAAGGACTGCTAGGGGGAAAATAGACTAATTTGGAAAAGCATGGGAGAAAAGCGTTCAAAAAGTAAAAAATGTTGACAGCATTGGGGCCTGCTTCACTTCTAAGGGAACAGAATTCCAGAGGATTGGTGCCACAGCACTAGAAGTATGTGCTCGAGTCACCTTAAATACAGGTCCCTCCCAGTCAGATACTTAGAAGGCAAATATGTTTAAGTTCATTGTCAATGAAAACAATATTCCAATGATTAGTAGTTCCAGTTAAAGCAACAGAACTAATTAATAAAAAGCCAAGAGCAGGATATGTATTTTAATTCTTTGCACACACTTTTTGTTCCAATGCATAGAATAGTATCACTTATATATTGAAAGCTTCTCCAAGTAATATTTGCCAACAATACTAGGTTGTACAGTATCACACAGAGGCTGCCTCTGTTACCAAATGCCAATGACTCACTCAGCTAAGCTGACTCACTTGACATAATTACTTCCATTTTTTAAACCTTCAGCACTTAAAAGTGGTCTGCCTAATCCATTGTGTTATGCCGTTAGTAAAAGAACACCACGTTTTTAAAGTGGATGAAAAGCAAGAAATTCTAAAAGCATAACTCTTGTAAATAGGAACTATGAACACATTAATGTATAAAAGCAACAGTAACTGAATACAGTGCAATCCTATACCTGCATGCTCAGAAGTGTCCTATTAAGTTCAATGCGGCTTGCATGCGGATGTAGAATTGCAGTCTCAGGCAACAAAGTAAAACACAGGATTAAATAACATCCCCTGAGGATGGAAGCATTTTCCCAAATAGTCAAGACTCTGTTTAGGAAAGACAGGAGGACAACCACCCGAAGTTGTGCAGAACACAAGCCACACGTTTTTTCCTTGCATTGCAATACAGTCCTGTGCTGAGCTCAGTGGAGCTATTTCTGAGTAAACATGCATAGGATCAGTCTGCTTGATACAATGCTGTACGCACACTCGGGGAAGAAACTCCGAGTAAACATGCACAGGGGGTGGCAGTGCACGCCTGCAATCCTGTGCAAGATAGCAGGCGTGCACTGCCATCCCCTGCGCTTGTTTACTGTGAGTTTCTTCCTTGGGTGTGCATATAAGTCCCATTAAACTATGAGGCTCACTTCCGAGCGCCCAGCAACAGGAAGAGACCTTAGCAGACAAAACCCTGGAAATTGGATGGGGAAGAAGGTCCGAACTACTAGTGTCCGTCCTTCCCAGGGGTTTCTCCGGCTCTCAGGCTGCGCGGCTCAGATTGCAGGCAGGCCTCGTCCACGTGGCTCTCTGGCAAGCCTGCCAGAAGGACCGCAGTGACGGGAGGAGGAGCAGGAGCCATCTCCCTGGTCTGCACCCCGCCGGCAAGGGTGGCAAGAAGCTTTTCTCTCGCTCGCTGTTTCTCTCTCTCTGCTTCCGCAAGCCCCTCTCCGGCCTTACACATGGCGAGAGGGTGGCGGCTGCCCCAGCCACCCGGTGGCTCGCAAGACAGTCAACCCTGGTGTAGTGGTGGTGGTGCAGCAGCCTCTAGCCTAGCCTGCCTGGTAACAGGCTGCAACCCGGCTCGAGGCCCCGCCTTGTGGGAGATCCAGCTCGGCCGCGGCATTAGTGCGGTGGCGGCAGGGCAGCTTTCCGCCTGCCCCGCTTCCAGGTGGTGCCTAGGGGGGGCAGCTCTGGGTGTCACCCCCTCTCATGGTGTCACCCAGTGCAATCTGCACCCCCCGCACCTCCGTCGTGAGGTCCCTGCCTTCAAGTCAATGTACAACTTATGGCAACCCTATCAATTTTTTAATATATATTCATAGGGTTTTCACAGTAAGAGGTATTCAGAGGTGGTTTACCATTGCCTTCCTCTAAGCCTATGGCACCCAGTATTCCCAGGCAGTCTCCCATCCAAGTACTAACCAGGCCTGACCCTGCTTAGGTTCCAAGGTCAGACAAGATCAGGCATGTTCAGGGTAGTATGGCTGTAGATATTTCCTGTAGCCCTACAATAACCCTTTTGAGATCTGCCCACCAAATTCTCAACTTAGCTGCACTGAGCTGGTAAACTAAATAACCCTCAAACAGAAAGACCATCACTTTATGTACTGTACTTCCCTGGCAGTGGCACCCATAACATAATGTGAGGGTGGAGAGAGCAGGCTCGAAGTGTCTTGGAGGGCTTCTTTCTTTCTTTCTCTCTTTCTTTTCCTGTTCCGAGAAGAAGCTATTTGCGTGTGTCTTTTTTCCTTGGTGAATAAACTCTAGCAGAAGAGAAAGCAAAGCTTATGGCCAAGGCAGCCCTGTGCCTCTTCCTCTAGCTTTGCTTCCAGAGATGAAGACACATCCTATTACACGGACCACCTTTGTCAAGAGAATGGTGTGTGATCCCTGCATCCTCCTGTGACCTCTGAGTTAGCAGATGCAGGACTCAACTCTGTGAAAAATGAGCCAGCTGGCAGGGCTGGTGGGGTCAAGTGATGCTTAGTATGCGTGAGAGGAGAGGAAGCATTGCAATTAGAGCAAGGGAGGAGGAGGAGGCTGGCAGGCCAGCAGCAAATGTCTCCTTGGTGCAGACAAAGGGAGCCCAAGAAAAAGAAACCACTAGCCTTTGGTTGCCACCGTTTTGTGAAAAGCTGGCTAAACATCTGTTGGGATGATTGAGCCTACTGACAGAATTCAGTTGCAAAAGACTGAATTAGAACAGCTGGCCTTGAGGGGGCAGATGTGGGGAGGCCATGGCAACATCCTCCTCAGTGAGTGGGTACCAGCTGGCGAGTCCTTTTCCTTACCCCCCTTACCCAGGAGGAGTTAGGATGCCTCTTGCAGTTGTTTTCCTTTTGCAAGCCTGGGTCATGATGCACCCCAGTCTTTGCCAACCTGGTGCCCTCCAGATGTTCTGGACTATAACTCCCATCAGCCCCAGGCACCCACAAGTGTCAAAAAAGGTCCAGGAAACATGTGTCCTCAATTTGCTACCTCACCAATTAGACTTTGCCCTCACCAGTTTCACTGATTAACTGAAGCTGTGTACACACACAATACATTTAAGGCACATGACTTCCTCAAAGAATCCTGGGAACTGTAGTTTCTTAAGGTGCTGGAATTGAAGCTCTGCTAGAGATAGACTACAGTCCTCAGGATTCCATGGGGAAAGCCATGTGCATTAAATGTATGGTGTGTATATACACAGCCATACACAGCAAACCAACACCTAATTTTTATTCCTTTTTAAATGGTTGTTTTAAGCATACCGTTATCCATCCTTTTACAGGGTAAGCTAGAAATGTAAACAAGCAACTAAAACTTGGCTCCGAATACTATCAGTATTTCTTTGAATAGTGAGCATGGTTTAAAGGTAAGGGCTCACTTTAATCACAGGTAAACCAGCCTGTCTAGAGAGGGACACCAAAAGATGCACTGAAGGGCCATGCTCAACAATCCTTCACTCTGTTAATCTTTGCAGTCCACGATTTTTAAACTGGCAGTGTCATGTTGCTTAAGTGCAAGGGCATCATTGTCTGGAAGTTCCAAGGGAGTCTGCAGGGGAGGCACTTGTGTAACGTCACCCCCTGTTATTTGCTTAGGGGAGGGGCAAATGTTCTTTTAAAGAGATTCAGGTGAGCAATGAAAGTTAATACCACCTGTGCTAATCAAGTTGTTTTAGTTAGCTAACAGCTATACTTTAGCACTGCATAGATATAACTCTGCAGAGCAGATAATACCTCACCACTCAGCTTTGGGAAGAATCCCTTCTCTAGATCTCAACAGTAGCTGTTGCTCAGTCATATGCTCAGTCATGCTCCTCCTGGCAGTCTCTTAACGGTGGTATGTGTAATGTTGGTACATGGAGTTTCTCCTAACCATGGATGACCACACACCCCTTTATGCCCAGTGGGCAATCCCACTTCCCAGAGGCTGGCCCCCTATGCAGCCAATCAGGGTCAATGAATGTGCCATCCTCCTGACAACCAGCTGCTGCATGAGTGAGCCCATTCCCATGCATCTCCATTTGGGCTTGGTGCAGACACATCTTTGTATTGCTGTTCCTGTCCTCTCTGTGACCTGCAGCCTCCAGCCCCTCCCAATCTGTTCTAATAAGACTGCCTTTCATCGTCTATCCTTATACAGCTCTCAGCTACTACTTATTACTATGATAAGCAGAGCTTGGAAAAGTTACTTTTTTGGACTACAACTCCCATCAGCCCCAGCCAGCATGGCCACTGGATTGGGCTGATGGGAGTTGTAGTTCAAAAAAGTAACTTTTCCAAGCTCTGCATATATGCCTACATTACATAAAAGCATATTAAGCCTAAAATAGGCTTCAGATAGGGCATTAAAGGGATAATTGCTGGACACCACATATCTCCAGATAATTTGACAATACAGCTGGCCACCCCTCCCCAAATCCTAAGTGTAATGGTGGGTGGAGTGGGTTGCCAATGGCCTGTAGTAACAATTCATAGACCTTTCCTCTCTCCCCCACAAAAAAAAATTTCCGTAGGCATTCTCGTCTGGAACATTTTCTTTTCAAATTGGTAAGCTCCCTCCACTTGGCCATTTCAGTCAGAACTTGGCTCATCTCCATCATCTACTCTAGATGGAACTGACAAGAAGGGTTATTGGCCCACCCTGTTTTTTAACTTTCCAATGCTAAATGGCCTCCTCACTCAGAGAGAGAAACAGAAATTAAATATTTACTGAGAATTTATATTTTTTTGCTGAGCAAAGGCCAGCTAAAGCCACCCAGATATCCAGCACCTTCTCAGTATGCTCATGGTAGAGCTTCTGTTTCTGTCTTTAGATTAGGAGTTCCCAAACTGTGGTCAGCATACCACCAGTGGTCCGTAAGCTTTGTTCAGGTGGTTCATGGTGTATCTATGGATTTGTAGTTGAAGACGGGAGGCACATCCATCATATTAAATATTCATATTGATTTTTAATTGTATTTTATTGCTTATTTTATTTAATATTTAAATATTAATATTTGTTTGTATTTTATTTAGTATATTGTATTACAGTTTGAATTCTATGGAATTTAAATTGTAATACAATAAAATATAATTTATAAGAAATAATAGAAGGAATAAAAATAAATTTAAAATCATACATTTACTACACAGTGCTTTACAATTGCTACAACAGGCATGAAAATAATCAAGGGGTCCATCAAGATCCTTGGCAGTCTTCGTGTGTCCCATGAGGGGGAAGAGTCTGAGAACTACTAATCTAGACCATCTCATGGACTTGACCAAGATTGTCTTCAGAGAAACATCAATCACAGGCTTGTCAAGAAGTTCCAGAGTTCAGATCTGACCTGGGTGCCCCCAGGTCAGTATGGAAAGACCCTGGGGCTTCAAAGGTGGCAGACCCACCTCCTCTGGAAGTTACACAAGAGACGGCCAGCTCCTGGGCCCAGAGCATGATGCCTTCCCCAGCTGGCCTTCCTCAGTCAGGAAGAACAGAAATTCACAGTGAATATAGAACTCCTGTTTCCATGCTGAGCAACATCTTCTATATGCATATAGCAAATTCTTCTGCCCGTAAGCCCTGTTAAGATGTTCATCCCTCATGCAATTCCAGTTGTGTGAGGGTGAGAAGGGTGTATTTGTGATGATCCCACCAGCTGGCTCTACCTGTGATACTCCCAACAGGGCCACCACCTGTCAGGATCTCGGTTTTTATTTGTTCTCTCACACGCTGTAGCACAAATCTCACAAGACCCCACTGCTAGGCAGCACCACCAGTCACTCCCTGTAAACAATACTGCTAGAGACTTCGCCTTAGTCTCCCTATGGCTTGCTACTTTGTGCCTGGGTGCCCTTGCTGTCCACAACCCCCTTGTATCTTTGTCTATAAAGCATACAATCCTGGGTTGCTCTGAATACTTGACGATGTTACAATATCTCCCTTCACCGCTGCCACCATTTATTTGATACTGTTTCCCTCCAGCCTTGGTAATTACCCTGCCCTCCCTTCTGGTCTGTGTATCCCCAGTCAAGGATCAGGCTTTAAGTAAACCAATAAAAGTATTTATTTGATAACACCAGGTAATAACAAGATTACTTTAGGAATGTTCAACAAGCGTATGGTTTCATTTAGTGTCACTCTTTATGTTTCCAGTCTTATATATTTTGCCTAAATACCAGCCAAATATAATCCAACCCACAACCAACTCCAATCCACACTCCACAACCAATCGCCAACTCCCCCCCTCAACTGTCATCCTCTCATTTATACCGTCAGCCATTCAAACATTCAGCCAATCATCATCCACCATTCTCCAGCATTCTAGCCCATGTACTCCCCCCTCTTACTCAGTCACTTACCATATATCACTTAATAAACCCGCACTTACCATATTTACAGATATTAAAATACAGGGACATCACAGTATTCCCTTTTTCCACCCACCCTCTGCCACAGCACCATCACTGAACTCAATCTACATGGTGGAGCAACAGCGTGCTTCCCATAAAATCTCCAGGGTTGGGGAATTAGGAGTACAGAGCCTGCTGGGCAGGCAGCAGTGAGATGCCATTTCCCAGCTTGTGGTTGTTCCCAAGTTGTTCCTGGAGGCCACTGAGTGCTGCCCTCCTCAGTCAGATGATTCCTCTTGAAGATTGTTTGTGTGCCAGGGGTCCCAGGGGAGGCAGACACTTCCTGCCAGAAGCGTGGGAAGTTGCTGCTAGAGTGTGGGATAGCCTAACAGTATGGGTGGAGCCATTATGCCAAGACAGGTCATTCACGTTGACCATTGTGTGTGACCTGAAGATGAAAGACAGGCTTTGCTGGGAGAACATGGCAGGAGGAAATGGCAGGATCTTCCGGTGGAGGAAGTGAAGAGGCACAAGTCAAGAGGCGGGGGGGGCAATGGAGGATGAGGAAGGAGAGGGGCCAAAATTCCCAGCAGCACTACAGGGGGCTGGGCATCTGGACCAAGGCTTTGGGGGCAGTGGTAGCATCAAGAGGCAGCCAGCCCCTCTACCAGGTGAACACTCCAATGGCAGTGGCACATTACGTAATGGAGTCTATGGCTGCTAACCCTGGCCTGCTGGTGACATAGTTACACCCACTGCACCAGCTTGGATGCTGAGTTGCTCTCCAAATTTCATGTGAAAGAACAAAAAAGTTATGGTTGTTACAGTTTTCTAATGCAAGCCAGTGGGAGGACTAAAGATTATGATTTTTGGACTTTGATTTGGATTCAGAGTCCAAATTTGGTAGGATCGGGTCCAGACTGATCCAAAGCAAATCAGGGTGTGATCCAAATCACTGAATCAGGACCCAAACCAAACTGGGGTGTGTGTGTGTCAGGCAATTGCACAGCCCTAGTTAAATATAATGTGCACCACTCATGCTGGTTCAAAGTGCATTGCCCAGAGAGCACCACTAGGACTCACCCAACATGCTAGCCAAACCCCAAACTGCAAGTGTAAAAAGGAGGCAGTGGCTGAATAAAGCAACAGTACTCTGCATGTGCTCCAAAAAAACAAAAAATGTAGTCCAAGACTAAGGACTCCTCCACAACCCGTTTGCTGAGCATTTTTCCTGATTTGCATGCACATAGCTTATGCAATAAATTAGACCTTTATTGAACATTCATTCTGATTTGTTTGCAGGGAGGTTATATAGCAAACAGCATTTATCCAAAAATTCATCTTGATTTGCTTGCAGGCTCTTTACACATCTTCCCGTTTTTCATTGCATTTCCCTATCACTTTCCTAACTGCCAAAAGTCTATTGTTGATTTTTAAGAGTCCTAGGGCAACGAGAGCACTTGGATCCACTTTAATTGCACAAACCTAAAGTTCTCGTATGCACCTCAGTCCCTCCTGTTCTCATGAGCCCCACAGAGTGGTCCTGGAGAGATAAAGAAGACGACAGATACAAAATGGGATCCAGGGAGGGTCCTAGCAACTTGCAACCAGGAAATGCTGAGACAGGAGGAGACAGTGATAGCTCCACCCCCTTAGCTCCTGTTGCAACAGAAGGAACACCGGCTGATCAGGAGCTCCTCCCTTCTCTTACGCTCCACCCCCTCTTCTCCCAAAGCGCTGCTGCCACGCACACCTCCTCTAGAGGAGGATCTCGATGAAGTGCCGCCACCCACATCACCTCAGACACACAGACAACTGTGATGGCAGACTCAGCTGGCCCCCACTTTCCCACCTAGGAAGAGTGCTTATGTGCTTGCTCTGCTTTTACAGCGGTTTTCTGTGATACCCATTCTGTGATACCTTCCTCACACAAATAGAAAGATGCCGCCCAAACCTACTTAAGGATTGTAAAGGTGTGTGTCTAATTGCTGCAACAGCATCTTAGCTTTGAGTAGTCATGCCTAGTTATGCTGGGTAGAGATGCAGAATCTTGTGCAATCTGTAAGCTGATCTATGAAGCGCTCTAAACCAGCAAGTCTGAGACTGATTCCAATGGGCTCGGCCAGGACACCTGCAAAATACGGACTGTCTGGAGGCACCCTAAGTCGTAGCTTGATAGAAGATTGCTGGGCTGATCCCTGGTTCAACTCTATCTGTATGATCAACTCACACTGGATGACTTCTGGAAGGGAGGTGCTTCTTTCCTTCCATCTCCCCTTTCAAGGAATGGCATGGTGGAGGGCACCAATTTTTAGTGTTTTCAACCAAGGACAGCAGTCGTACAGGGGTGGGCAGTGGGGAATGGGGAAATACAGTAGGGCCCCACTCATATGGTGGGTTACATTCCGGACCCCCGCTGAAAAGTGAAAACCACTGAATAGAATGCCCTCTGACACCCAAAAACCGCTGTAAAAGCGGAGCAAGCACCGTATGAGTGGGACTTTAGTCTAATTGCGTCTGAGAGTGCCGCATTAGTGAAGGGCTGTAAAGTGAAGCACCATAAAGCAGGGCCCTACTGTATAGACAATTTCTATTTGCTGGAATGAAAGTTTTATGAGTGAAAAACAGGATGTGACATTATCTTTTTAAAATAAACCTGGAAGTACTAAAAATGTGCTTACTAAATTATACACAGATTTGAGATTTGGCTGATTGATATGGTTGAGTGTATCACACCTTTATCCTACCTTTAGCTCCAGAAAAGAATGAGATTTGAAGTTTTATCCCCATAGCTAGCAACGCCCCCTGCTGCTCCCATTCTTCACACCTGTCCTTCCCTTTCTCCCCAATGGCTCTTTCCCCTTCGATTAATATCAGGAGAGCACTACAGCATCTGGATCAGGCCAAAGGGGGCCCATCTAATCCAGCATCCTACCTTCACAGTGGCCAACCAGAGGCCCTAGCTGAAAGCCTACAAGCAGGACCTGAGCGCAACTGCACTCTCCCCCCTGCAGTTTCCATTCCCACTATGGAGATCTCCATGAATTTGTCTAATCTTCTTTTAAAGCCACGCAAGTTGGTGGCCATCACTGCCTCTAGCGGAAGTGAATTCCATAACTTAACTGTGTGCTGCGTGGAGTCCTTTCTGTTGCCTGTCCTGAATTTTCCAACATTCCCCTTCATTGGATGTCCATAAGCTCTAGTGTTATGTGAGAAGGATCCACTCTCTCCATGCCATGCATAATTTTATACACTTCTGTCAACTTACTCTCTAAACTAAAGAGACCCAAACAATCTCACATGCTTTTGCCTGGCACTTTCGAATGGAAATGGGAGGCAAGCTCAGCTCCCATGCCCAGTGGCTGCTTGCACCCACCATCATGTTACTCACCATGCAGTACTCAGTTGGGCCATTGCACATTGGGTAATTTGATGGCAGATGGCAAGTTACTGTGCCACCTGTCCAATGTGCCCGATCTGGGGGGTCTGGTGGGGAGAAGGGTGGCTGGGTGACTGAGTGGCAGCACCTGGCAGCCTGAGCAGCAGGGTGGGGCCAGTCCAGTGAGGAGCCCTTCTGAGCTCCTGGACCCTTGACCAGTGCCAAGCTGATATGCTCTCTGCAAGGAGGGCCTTAGCCCCTTTGGGGTCAGTGTCACAGTGCCACTGATGCACCTGTCCTGCTCACTACAGATGGCTTCATCACTGAATGTCAAAGGAGCAGCAGTCACAGATGGTTGTGGCAAAAGTTTGAAATGCTTGTGATCTTCTCTGTCTGAAATGTAAAATATGCATCAATGCCCACCACTGGCACTGATTAGTTCTTATAAAACTCATTATAATGTGGTTCAGATATCCTACACTGGCAAGTCAAGGGGTCTGAATGTTGCCACAGCCTACAGGGAAAGCAGTTTTCAGCTGTGGGGTAGGCAGAGGAAGCATCCCCATGAGTGGCAACACCTGCTCCTGTCCTTTGGGCCTGTCCATTCCTGGCAATTGCTATGTAGCACAATGACAGTCCTGCCATCAGCTGCTGCTGTCCTAAAACAAATTACATTGTTTTTCTTCATCACTTCGGGTTTTTTTTTTAGGACATGGGGAGCTTGCATGGTTTCTTTGACAACTATGCAGCTGCCTCAGATAAAATTAGCTGCTCTGTTCAGAAAAAGGGGTTGCAAGTGTGCAACTGATCTCATGCAGATCTTCCATTTGCATCTCTCTCGTGTCTGTCTTGCACTCAAGTACTTTGCTGTCAGTTTGCAGGGCCTCCAGATTAGCACTGCCTGCCTGCCTGCCTGCATATGCATGTGTGGGTGCGTGTGCGCGCGCACCCCCCCCCCCCAGTTTATTCTCTTTCCGCCCCTTTTCTTTGTGGTCTGCAGGCCCTCTGGTGGACACTGGCTCTTTCTGCAAGTTCTGGAAGGTTTATAAAGGCAGGGAGAGAGCTGGAGAGGCTGCTGGATAGCTCCTAGTGCTGAAGGCAGGCAAGAGAGCAAAGCTGTTGAGGACCAACTCGCTCATGGCAGGGAAGCAGCAGCAGCAGCCCCCTTACCTGCATCTGGCAGAGCTGACAGCATCCCAGTTCCTGGACATCTGGAAGCACTACGATGCTGATGGTCAGTGTGAATAAATAAAGAGAGACAAACTTAGGTTCTGTTAATCTTCAGTGACAACTGAAGTTTTGTTGCTTGGTGGGTGGCCGAATTCTGGAGGAGGTTGATCAATGGTTTAAAATGACTCTTGCTAATCTGCAGGCATGCTAAATTTCTTTCTACTTTTCAAAAAAAAGTAAAGGGCTGAAATAAGATGTTTTTAAATATAGATTTCAAAAAGGTAGTTTGTTGCCTGTTCTTGTATTTTTAAAATGTGTCGGCATTTTTTTTAAGTTCACTTTTGTTAACTGTAGTAAATGAGAGTTGGAAGAGTGAGAAAAACAGAGACTGAGTAGAGGGAGTGAAAATGGGATGAAAATGAGCATGATGGGGGCATGGGTGAGTTGAAAAATGTTTTAGTTGGTAGAATTGAATACATGTTTGAATCAATGGTCTCAGTCTTCTGTATTCTTCCTGAAGCTGAATTTTATAAACTTTGCAGGTTAATAAACTTTTTGCCCCTATCAGTGAGGCTGGTTAGAGATCCTGTCCCATACTATGAGGGGTTGAGGTGGCTTATCCCAACTGGTTATAGCATGAGAATGTGCACATCTGCAGAGGAGGACAATGACTGCAATGTTATGGCATTTGGCTCAGTGCAAAGGTTCCTGTAACTAAGAGCCCCTGTTGCTGCCTGTAATCCTGGAGAAATCTTTGAACTGAGTTCCATCTGCCTTATGTTTTACCCATTGGTTGCTGTGTCAACACGGCATTGCAGGATTTTACTCTAGGTAGCTGCAAATCCGCCTCTAACAGCAGCTATAAGTAATTCACAAGAAGTAAGCCAGTTTGTGCATAAGGTGGCTGTCCCTAACACAACATGGGAACAAATGGCTGCTACACAAGATGCTGATATAGTACCGGCACCGACAGTGGATGGGGGGGATGATACATACAACTCCTGAGCCCTTCCAAGCTCTTTATTCTCTCCCCTCTCCCAGCCATGAATGGGGAATGCTCATAAGGAGCTGGAATTGGGAGAAGGTGGTTTTTAAGAGTTAGAGCTGTACAGCCGAAATAAAACTGTTGCAGGAGACAAGAACTTCAATGTGTGCTAGGCAAATGGAATAAATCTAACCTTTTCTGATTTTTTTGATCTATACAAAAAAAAGAGAGAGCCACAAATTTCATAAATGCCCTCCATTCATGTGCGTGTGTCAGGATCAGACTGATTGCCACATTTGTGGTGGGGAAGGGATTTTCCTCTGAGATAAATTGGCTAGAGTCCTCTCTGTGTTTGGTGAGGCTCCATTGGGCAGGGCCAATGTCAGAGTGTAGCCAGGTTGGGCATTGGCCGAGAGGGCCCCTCTTTAGGATGGGAGGGTAGTGCTCCCATTCCATGATCCACAGCAGCATTCAGTCCTGCAATCCAACCTTACCACGGATCGCAGAGAGGGAGCTCCCAGGCACCCTCGCAATATAGACAGTGCGGGCTTCAATAAGTCCACACACATGTCCCACCTACCTCTCCCATCAGTTTGAATGCTGTGCGTGCCTGCATGTCTGCCATCACCCAACATGGTGGCAGGGGCTTCCTTAGGGGCTAATGCCCCCACTGCCATCTTGGGTGATGCACACACGTCATTCACACATCAGAGGTAGGTGGGGCACGCAGGTGGGCTTATTAGCCCTATGCCACCTGTATGGGTATGTGTGTTGGACTACAGTGCTGTGGGCCTGAGGCAGGCTGGTGCCCAAGGGCCCAGTCAGGCCTAGCACCGGCCCTGCCGTTGCATTCCATTGTCACCTCAGTGGCTCTCTTCCTGGAGCCACTTGGTTGAAAACCCCATTTTCAAGACACTGAGTTTCTGTGGCATATTATGTGTGGCCTAGCTGATTAGTAGGTTGGGAAGGTATAGCATGTATGAATGAGTCAGCATGAGCCAGCATTCATAGCAATGAACTGGATTCTGTGGCCACTTGGCTACTTATTTTTATTTATTATATCTATTAGTTGCTTTTCCCCCAATTTAACTTCTGACTTTATGATTCTCATTGGCTACAGCAGCCTCAGGACAAACAGGGTAGGAGGGTCTGTGGGTCATGGATGGAATTTTATCCATTCTTAAAATTAGACGTTTATATCACTTTCCCTTAGAATGACACGCAACCCGTGGCCCCCAGCCAAATTTCATGGGGCCCTCTGGATACTGAGGGCCCACCGTAGCTCTCCAGACACCCCTCTGGTAATCACTTCCTCTTCCTTGCCGTGTGTGTGTGTGTGTGTATGTCAGAAAGAGTGAAAGAGTGTGTGCTTTGTAATCCTGTAATGCCGTACACTCCAGCCATTTTTGGCTGTGGCCCCAGGCACTGTTGGAATGCAGTCCCCTACAGATTACCCCTGAGGTCATGTGGCCCTTGGTAAGAAAGAGCTTCCTCGGTCCTGCCTTAGAAGCTCAGAGCAGTAAACAAAACATCAGAGTGCCATTGCTATAATGGTCAAACCATAATGAGTATACCAGCAGGAACTGAGCAGCATTCCTTGGGCAGATGCTGAAGGGAGCAGAAAGAAAAGAGGGTCTGTGTTTCCAGCTCGCTGTAGGACCAGAACCCCACACAGAGCTATGGGTGTTTAAGCCCACAGAAACCAACTGAAGTTAAGCTCACATAACTCATGGTTGGATTGTTGCCAAAGTGTATTGAGTGAGTAAGGCTGCTTCCAGATGACATGTTTATTGAACATTCATCCTGACTTGTTTGCGGGGAGATTAGATAGTGTTGGGTACTTAATGAGTGCTCATTCTGACAACATTGCATCAATCAAACTTTCCAGTCTATTATTCCATCTTTTTCCTTATCTCAGAAACGTCAATCTTTGGGGGAAGTGGGTTTGTTGTGCAAGACCTCCCAATCAATTGTATGAGCAGCCTGAACTTGCTGGTATGCGATTGAAACCCACCCCAGAGCAACAGTCTTAAAGTGCCCAATAAAGGAGGAAGCTGACCATGCCACTGCCCCCCCCCCAAGAAAGAATACATGCTGGCATCCTTTATGTTATTAGACAGCATACAAATACCATAACTAAGTTCTCTGGATGACTCCCACTAAAAATTAAAACAAATAAATATAAAGTAGGATAATAAAACCAGAAAAGCAGCATAAAATGTAATAAAGCAGAAAAGTAAGAGCAGAAGATAAAATTGATACAACCAAACTCACAGCAACTCCAAAATGTCATCAGTCTTAAACTCCAAAAATATCCCAAAGATCTAAACATCACAAAAAATATTTTAAGACTGAAAACCCAGGGAAAATTAAAAGGACTTTACCAGGCACTGAGTAAGCTTCTCTAGGGAAAGCATTCCCCCAATCGGGGGGGGGGCACATAGAAGGCCCTCCCTCTAATAGCCACCCACCTCACCTCTTTTAATGGGGAGACACAGAGAAGGACCACAGAAGGTCTCAATGTCTAGGCAGGTGTATCTAGGGGGAGATACTCCCCCCCCAGCTGTTGATGGCTTTAAAAGTTAATGCCAGCACTTTGATTTGGGCCCAGAAGTGGACTAGAAGACACTGCAGATAACAAAGCATTGGTGTGATTATACAGCCACAACAGTGGCTATATACTGTAGCCAGCGGGGATTTTTCACATTCCGCAATGTCAAATTGAAAATACCCGCATGCCATTCTGATGCTTCCCATAAGCTCATTTCAAAACAAAACCTTACAAACCTTATAATCCTGAACTCAAAAAGCTTGCTTAACAACTAAATGTTCATGATGATACACAAAACAATCAGAGAGAACTAAGAGTTCAAAGTGTAAAAAGAGGGGGGGGGACCCCAGACCGCTATTGGAATTTTTTCTGTCAGAGTTCTCATAATTTGTTGAAATTAATTAAAAATCAGCCATGTCCACAGAGTACCTATAATCCTATGATGAACCTTGCCCCATGCTCTGACCTTCATCTTCTGCTATTTAAAAGTTTAAAAAAATGACTAGGTGATTTTTAATTAATTTAAGAAATTTAGCATTGAAGACAATGATAAGGCCGGGCATGCTCAGTAAGAACCAACTGTCAAGTGTTCTAAAAGCCAGACTCACAGCTTCTTGGCTTGGCTAATCAGGAGGTCACACCCATACCAGACCTTTATTTCACTTTAGACAGTCATGACTTCCCCCAAAGAATCCTGGGAAGTGTAGTTTCTGAAGGGTGCTGAGAGGAGACTCCTATTCCCCTGATAGAGCTACAGTGGCCAGAGTGGTTTAACAGTCAGCTGCTCTGATTGTAGCTCTGTGAGGGGAACAGGGCATCTCCTAGCAACTCTCAGCACACTTCACTAGCTTCACTTCCCAGGATTCTTTGGGGGAAGCCATAACTGTGTTAAGTGAAATAAAGGTCTGGTGTGGTTGTGGCCAGTGATAGCTTTGGTTTAAATTTGGGCGGGAGACGACATGTGCCTCCTGTAGAATAAAAAGGTGGAGGAAACAGTGAAAAACAATGATATTGTTCACAATGTTTTCCTTTTGGAAAGGAAAGGGGCTTCCACTCTGCCCAGTGCCTGCCCATCCAATCTCTTCCCCTCCCCTTCCTCCTTCCCCCCCTACTCCTCCCCCAGGTCAGTTTCACCTTTCCTAAGCATGATTGCACAGGAGTAAATCCCATTAAACTCAAAAAGCATGCAAACGATCAAACCTGCCCTCCCATCCTTCTCCTTCCGCTCCCCTCTCCCCTCCCCTTCCTCCACCCCCATGGTCAGTTTCACCTTTCCTAAGCATGATTGCACGGGAATAAAACCCATTGAACTCAATAAGCATGCAAATTATCAGAACTGCCTTTCCCCTCCTCCTCTCCCTTCCTCCTCCTTTCTTCCTCAGAGGCACATGTTACCAAATTCTTCAAAATTCTTCAAAATTCTTCCCAGCTACACAGGAAGTGAACTGTGAAAGACGAATCCAAATTGTGTTTGCATTTTGACAAATTTGTAAGGCAGTACAATAATGTTATGAGCATGGGGGGTTGGAATGGATGATTTCTATGGGTCACCTTTCCAGCCTCTGATTTGGAATCCTGTGCCTTGGAATGAGGAACTCTTTGCTGGTCAAATGAGTCTTTTGTTAACCAAATAGATTGGCCAGGTAAGATAATGGGCCGATCAGTTGCCTAGCAACAGAGAATGGGCTAGGAAGACCCCCTTTTGTCATTGAAACTCTTCTGGAGGAGAGCCTCTCCCCCACTCCTGGCAGCTAGCAGAAGGTGTGTGCTTGTAGTTTTTAGTGTGTTCTAGAGAATGGCTGGGGCTGCAGGCACGCAGAGAGGCTATCCCTCTGCACCATGGCTATAGGATGCCTCCTGCAACCCAGATGGAAAAGCTGGATATTAGACTGCTGATGCCTTGAACCCCTCCATTCTGAAGCTCAGGTTGGAATGTGTGTAAATAAATAAACCAAGTTTCATAAAGACACGGCACTCTCTGCTGACCTCGGAGATTGGGGGAGGCGCGCAACAATATCTCAGAGAGGAGGTCAGGTCGCTTGCTCTCCTGGTGCATTCACTATAGCTGCCCAATTTCCTTGCTTTGTAAAGTTTGCTAGAAATGTCTGTTGGCTATAGGTACGTTCTTAAACCGCAAAGGTTTTTTGCCTGTTAGTGAATATTATCATTTTATCCAGTCCAAGTTAACAATCTTGCCTGCTCTATTTTGAACCAGAGGAAATTTCCAGCCTTTTGGGACCATGACCCTATCCAGACATGAATCAATCAGTTAAAATCAGTATATACCACTCATCAAGAATTGATTTCAGGGCTGTTCAGAAACATTAAGACTGTGGCTTTGTCTGTCTATTTGGCTCTGCAGGCAGGACAGGTAGTGTTTCTGAAATTGCTAGTTCAGATGCCCTGGACTTCAACCTGCTAACTGTGAACTACATTTCCTACAATCATTGGTACCATGACTGCAGACTCTTTCTTGAGCTCCAACAGTCTTTCTAGAGAACTCATGACAGCTGCAATATTTTGCACCAGGCACACAACTGGTGTTTCCATACTGCATTTTGCAAGGCGATCTGTTTCTCTCACAATCTTCCATTTTGAAGACCCATAAACCTTCCCCCCAACTGCAGCCTGTTTGGGAGATGGGCCAGAACGTGGGTACTTTGCCCCTTTCAACCTTCCATGGAATTACCATTGTTTCTCTTCTACACTCGAACAACATGTGATGACCTCTAACAATTTGACACCACACATGATATTGGCGTATCTCTGATGAACAGACAAATCTGGTTTTAATAGGGGCTCATCAGCACTTCAGCCCTAGGGATCATTCCTTGGGAGCAGGAAGTTTCAAGAAGAGAGAAAGGACCTCTTATCCCCTACACATCTGGGCAGACAGTTTTGGCACCTCATTTTACAGAGGAAGTCAGCTCCACCTCCTCAAGAACAAAATGGGCATGAAATCCCAACAAAATTCAACAACTCTTGCTTCATGGGCCCATTTGTACAACTGGTTTCTGCATGTTAAACTGACCCTGAGCCTTGACTTGACTTATCTAGTGAAACAGTCGTCTGACATGTCTGACATTACTTACAACAGCTCAAATATGTCTGGAGAAGCACATTCTTGGATGCCAAAAGTAGTTACACACACAGACATACAGACACATGTGCACACATGCACAGCTGCTCTAATAGGGATTTTTTTTCCTGAAAAAAAACAGCCGAAGCTTGAGTCCCTCTCGGTCCCTCACATTGGTAAGGTGTGCAAGGCAGCTTTCTTCAGTCTGGTAGTGCCAGACTGGTGCCCTCCAGGTATTTCAGCTACAGTTCCCATCAGCCTCAGCCAGCATGGCCATGTGCTGCTGGAGCTGATAGGAGCCTGGCTGGGGTGGCTGGGGCAGGTGGCAGTTATAATCCAAAACAAGTGGTGGGCACCAGGTTGTGGAAGGCTGGCGTAAGGGGGGGGAAGAGAGAGAGAGAGAGAGAGAGAGAGACTCACACTCTCTGGGGCTTCTGGAATGTCTGGGACCCTCTCCACAGTGCCCTCCCCTGGGGTTTCCCTCCTTGTTGAACCTTGATTAGGTTGCACCATTAAAGGGGTTAAAACAACCAAGACATCTCGTCACTTCAAATAAACTCAGCTTAAAAACAGGAATGACCCCCCCCTCCACAAACAGATACACAGAGAGAGAGATGTAAATGATATGTTGCTGCAGTGTAATTTGAGGGTGATTCAATGTGTGGAGGGAGGGGGTCTTCCCAGGGGAGCTAAGGATATCCAACCTGTTATTAATATAATCATTTTGGCAACTGAACATTAAGCACAGCTTTCCAGTTACATCACCTCGCTTGCAACGATCAGAGCAGAAAGTAAGGACTCGGAATTAGTTTTAAATTACACTCTCCCTGCTGCTTAGAAATCCCATTGTTATATCTGAAGACCCCTGTAATTTTTAGCTTATCTGATGAATCAAAAGGAATCATGTATGATATACTGATGATGCTATAAGCACCACCATCCTCTTCATCACATCAGCAACTGATGTCTCGAAGGTTGCTAAAGATGGAGATCCTAATAAGGGTGGATACTCGCAAAGTTATACCTCCCACAGCCTTTTTTGCAGTCCCTTATGATGGTGATCCACACACCTCCCAATCTACTCACACGGTTCAACAGCATGCAGCAAGGTGGGGGCAGCCTATAACCCGACTGCAGGATGCCAAACCACTCACAAGCTAGAAACGTGTGTGCCTCTCTGGTGTGAGGCAAGTGAAAAATATTAACTCAGTCATATAAATCTGCACTAAACATGAAATGGGGGGGGCAGGGAAGAATAGTGTGTTGGTGTCTGAATTTTTAATTTGTTGCCTTGAGAGCTGGTTTCAACATGTGTGTCACAATGAGAAGGGCCAGGAAATAAAAGTGAAGAGGACTAAAGAAAGCCATTGCACCTCAGAGCTGGGAATTAGCTAATAACTGAAGGGAAGCATGTTGTTGTTGTTTTCGTGAATCATAAGATGATCCAAAATGCCCTCTTTAGGTTTTGCCTTTGGCCTGGTTTTAACTTGCAACAGAATGAAGCATAACTTCAGACTGCAAGAAGGGGCTGCACTTTGTTAGTGGTATTCTGAGTAATCCCCTGCATGCAGAAACCAAACACAGCTGGCAAAGGTCTGATGTGCTAGTTTTCTATTTGCAGCAAATCCCCCCCATAAAGGTTCGTACAAAAGTGGCACCTACTTTTGTGTTCTGAAGTGGTTTCACTCTGCTTCATGTGTAAGCCAGGAATAAATTGCCTTTACCACTTTGATTGCATGCCCCTAAATATTGTGAAGGTGATTTATGGAGACATTAGTCTCTTGTTGCTCTTATGAACATCCTGTATCAGTAAAACAAGGAATGCATATAAAGTGTCTCCCTTACATCCTCCTGTGTCCCATTGCTCTCCTTTCTTTCCAGAGCTATGGCTTTAACCCTTCTTTTCTGAAGTCCTCTCTCTGTTCTCTCAAGTCACCTCTCACCCACACTCACCCCCCTTTCCCTTGCTCTTCATCCCATGGGGACATGCCAGTAAAACCTCCCCTGATTAAAGATTCTCCCTTTGGGGCCCATCAGGCACCAATTATAGGATGCCACCTGCTTCAAGAAAACACTTGCCTCCTCCACCTTAGCCTTTGCAAGTTGCCCACTAGGCCTCATCTTCAGGATTGTTGCCACCCCCAGAATCCACGTTGACCCTGTTTACAAAGTTGCTTTGGGCCAAAGTAGGACAAACCTCAACAAGCACCTGGTCCCAAATCCCTTGCATTGGACAAAATATAGTGGCAGAACTGGCCCAAGACATTTAGCCGCCTGAGGCAAGCAAGGACCAAGATGCTTCCCCCCATACTCACAGCCACTGCCCATGTTCCACACAGAGAACCCAAAAGGATTGGCTTGTGAATGTTACTTCAAGACTGGTGGATGGGACAGTATCCTCATGCACCTGAGGGCTTCAGGGGCTGAAAGATGGACTGTGTGGCACACACAGGTCTTTCTGCTCCATGGCCCTCAGCACCTGCCACCTGAGGTGGCTTCCCCACTCTGCCTGATAGTAGGGCTGGCCCTTCATGGTGGCCCCATATCTGTGGAATCCCGTTGCAAGGAATATAAGTTTGGTTCCATCTTTAATGGCTTTTGGAAAAATCATTTGTTTCACTCTTCTGTCAGCTGAAATGCTGGGCTGGCTTTTTAGTATACAGCTGTTTAAGCTGCAGCTGACTTCCTTAAACTTGTAAATTTAAAGTGTCTGCATGTTGGGCTGTATAATGGCTTTAGATTGCTGTTTCAGTCGGTTAAAGCAACTGGATGGTTTCTTTTTTATTTATTTTTAATTAATGGATGTCAGGGCCATGGGGGGGGCTATACACTGAGGGATAATCTAGAAATAGTTGAAATAAATGAAACAGCATTTACAGAAATGCCTATATTAGGAAAAGGTATGCATAGAAATGAATATATTACTGAAAAAAAGATTTTAAAATGCCTATATAAAGAAAAAGGTATGCGTCATGCTGCAATTTGCAGTGCCACAGACAGGTGGCACTACAGACTGCAGTGTGAATACTTCCTCCCCAACCTGCACACTGCTCACACTGCCCCCCTTGGCAAGCAGGCAAAGTGGCAGTGGCTGCCTGGTTGTGGGGGTTGCTGGCTGACCAATGTGCTGCATGGCAGTGTTTGCCCAAGGGAGGCAGTGGTGTGAGGCAGCAGCAGCCTGAGCAGGAGGGCAGTCTGTGGGCTAGTTGTGCTGTGTTCTAGCACATTGTGTTTCTCCAGGACAGTGGTGGAGGAACAGGTGAGGCAAATAGGTTGGTGAGAGGAGTGGGGGTGCCAGGGGTGGTGAGGGGAGTTGGGGTTGTGGGCTGGCCAGTGGAGTGAGCAGAGGGTGGGGGTTGGTGAGCATAGAATCATAGAATAGTAGAGTTGGAAGTGGCCTATCAGGCCATCAAGTTCAACCCCCTGCTCAGTGCAGGAATCCAAATTAAAGTATCCCTGACAGGTGTATCCTAAAATGTAGGAATCTTAAAATCCTATAAATGCAAGAAGGAAGCCAGACCATAAATTACATGGTCTTCGATATTTGGGTACTAATGCCCAGAGTATGGGAAACAAACAGGATGAACTTGAACTCTTAATACAGGAGGGTAAATACAACTTGATAGGTATAATTGAAACTTGGTGGGATGACTCCTATGACTGGAATACAGCAATTGAAGGATATAAGTTGTTCAAAAACAACAGAAGGAATAGAAAGGGAGGCAGAGTCACACTATATGTTAAAAATATATATCCCTGCACAGAAATACAGGAGGATGAGCTTGGTAGCTCCACTGAGTGTATCTGGATTAAAATAAATAGGGGGTTGGAGGGAGGTGTCCAGAATGACAAAACAAAAAGATAAAAAGTCACAATTTTATTCTGTTTTGCAATTAAAATATGTAAAGGCTTTTTACATATTTTAATTGCAAAACGGAATAAAATTGTGACTTTTTATCTTTTTGTTTTGTCATTCTGGGCACCTCCCTCCAACCGCTTGTTATATTGAATGACATCCACCTTTTTCCACCCCCTTAAAATAAATAGGGCAAGGAATAAAAGGAACATGGTGGTTGGAGTCTACTATTGACCACCCAAATGAGAAGACAAGGATGACACCTTTGAAAAGCAAATTGCAATGTTTCAAGGAGGCATGATGTAGTAGTAACAACGGACTTCTTTTACCCTGATTGATGCCTGTTGGGAGACAAATAAGAACATAAGAAGAGCCTGCTGGATCAGGCCAGTGGCCATGTAGTCCAGCATCCTGTTTTCACAGTGGCCAACCAGATGCCCATGGGAAGCCCAGAAGCAGGACCTGAGTGCAGGAGTGATGTCTCCTCCTATGGCTTCCAGCAACTGGTTTTCAAAAGCATTCTGCCTCCAACTATGGTGGCAGAGCACAGCTACCATGGCTAGGAGCAATTGATAGCCTTTTCCTCCATAATTTGTCTAATCTTCTTTTAAAGCCATCCAAGTTGGTGGCCATCACTGCCTCTTGTGGTAGCAAAGTCCATAGTTTTATGCACTATGTTAAGAAGTACTTTCTTTTCTCTGACCTGAATCTTCCAACATTCAGCTTCATTGAATGTCCAGGAGTTCTAGCGTTATGAGAGGGGGAAAACTATTTCCATGCCATGCATAATTTTATACACTTCTATCATGTCACCTCTGACTCATATTTTCTCTAAAGTAAAAACCCCAACTGCTGCAACCTTTCCTCAAAGAGGGATCACTCCATCCCCTTGGTTGACCTTTTCTGAACCTTTTCCACCACTACAATATCCTTTTTGAGGTGAGGCGACCAGAACTATACACAGTATTCCAAATGCAGCTGCACCATAGATTTACACAACTGCATGATGATATCGGCTGTTTTATTTTCAGTACCTTTCCTAATGATCTCTAGCATTTTCACAGTGGCTGCACACTGGGTCAACATCTTCACTGAGCTATACACTAAGACCCCAGGTCTTGTTCCTGAACAGTTCATCACAAGTCAAATCTCATGAGTGTATATGTGAAATTAAGATTTTTTGCTCCAATATACATAACTTTACACTTGTTGACACTGAATTGCATTTCCATTTTGCCACCTATTCACAAAGTTTGGAGAGGTCCATTTGGAGCTCTTCACAACCCCCTTTTGTTTCAACAACCCTGAACAATTTAGTATCTTCAGCAAACTTGGCTGCCTCACTGCTCACCCCTAACTCTTGATCATTTACGAACAAGTTAAACAGTACAGGTCCCAATATCAATCCTTGGGGGACTCCACATTCTACAGCCCTCCACTGGGAGAACTGTCCATTTATTCCTACTCTCTGCTTCCTGCTGCTTAACCAGTTCCTTATCCGCACGAGGGCCTCTCCTCTTATTCCATGACTCTAACTTTACCCAGGAGTCTTTGGTGAAGTACTTTGTTGAAAGCATTTTGAAAGTCCAAGTACACAATGTCCACTGGCTCTCCTCTATCAGTATGCTTGTTGACAGTCTCAAAGAAATCTAATAGGTTAGTGAGACAGGACTTTCCCTTGCAAAAGGCACGCTGGCTCTGCTTCAGCAGGACTTGCTTTACTATATGCTTGGTTAATTTGTCTTTAATAATACTTTCTACCTGTTTTCCCAGGACAGATGTTAAGCTAATTTCCAGGATCCCCTTTTAAATATTGGTGTTCCGTTGGCCGCTCCCCAGTCCTCTGGTATGGAGGCAGATCTGAAGGACAAGTTACATATTTTTGTTAGAAGATCAGCAATTTCACATTTGAGTTTTTTGAGAAATCTTGCGTGATCCAACAATTTCTCAGTTTTTATTTTGTTTATTAAGCCTAGAACTTCATCTCTTGTCACCATTATTTGCCTCAGTTCCTCAGAAGACTCCCTTCCGGCAAATGTTAATTCATGTTCAGGGATCTGTCCTCTACTGTGAAGACAGATGCAAAAAAGTTGTGCCAAACACGGCCCCTCCAAGAAATTCCTGACTTGTGTTGGAGATAACTTTCTCCTGCAGAAAGTGGGGGAAGCAACTAGAAGATCAGCAATACTTGACTTGATTGTAACCAACAGAGATGACTCAGTGTATGAAGTGGCAGTTATGGGAACTCGGGGGAAAGTGACCACGCTATACTAGAGTTCTTGATTTTAAAGGAAGCAAAAGGTGAGAGTAGTGAGGAAAGCCAATTTTAATAAACTCAGAACAATAATAAGTAAGGTTCCGTGGCAAGCGACTCTAATGAGAAAAGGAGTCCAAGACAGGTGGGAGCGTCTAAAAAAAGGATATTCTAAAGGCACAGTAGCAAAAAAGGTGGTAAACAGCAGAAGAAGCCAATGTGGCTCCACAAAATGCTTAACAATCACCTGAAAACAAAAAAGGACACACATAGGAAGGAAGGCCAGGCCACAAAGGAAGAGTACAGGCAGGTAGCATAGAATTGAAGGGAAGGAGTCAGGAAGGCTAAAGCTGAGAATGAGCTGAGGAATGCTAAAACCAATAAATAAGCTTTCTTCAGGTACATCCATAGTAAACGACAGAGAAAAGAAATGGTGGTTCAGCTACTCAATGAGGATGGCAAAATGATAACAGTTGACAAAAAAAAGGCAGAAGTTCTCAATTCCTACTTTGGTTCAGTCTTCTCCCAAAAGAGGGTCTATGACCCTCCTTGCAAATGTGAAGTGGATTGGAGCTTGAGATTGATAGACAAATGGTCAAGGAACACCCAATTACTTTGAACGAGTTCAAATCTCCAGTGCCTGATGAACTGCATCCTAGAGTATTGAACGAACTGGTTGAAGCTCTCTCAGAACCACTGTCTATTATCATGGTGAAATTGTGGAGGATAGGTGAAGTGCCAGATGACTTGAGGAGGGCTAATGTTTCCCCAATCTTCAAATAGGGCAAAAACGAGGAACCTGGGAATTACAACCAGTCAACCTGACATCAATCCTTGGGAAAATTCTGCAGCAAGTTATAAAGCAGTCAGTCTGTAAGCACCTTGAAAACAATGCAGTGGTTACTAGAAGCCAAGATGGATTTGTCAAGAACAAATCCTGCCAGACTAATCTTATCTCATTGTTTCATTGGATAACCTCCCTGGTGGACCCTGGGAATGCTGTGGACATAATATATCTCGACCTTAGCAAAGCTTTTGACAAAGTGCCCCATGATATTCTGATCAGCAATCTAGCTAACTGTGGGCTGGACAGAACAACTATCAGGTGGATCTACAGTTGGCTACAGAATTGTAACCAAAGAATGCTTATCAATGGTTCCTTCTCAAAGTCGGGGGAAGTAACAAGCAGGGTACCACAGGGCTTGGTCCTGGGCCCAGTGCTCTTCAACATTTTCATTAATGGCTAGGATGAGGAGGTGCATGGAATGCTTATTAAATCTGCAGATGATTCAAAATTGGGAAGATTGTGCCAGGGATTGATGGTTATCATTGTCTGTCATGTCACAAATTAAAAAGACAATTTCCCCAAAACATCCAGGGAGGGTGCCAAAGCACAGCTGGCAGGGGGACAGTGCCCCCATCTGTCCCACCCTGGCTACAGGCCTGCCCTTCCCTGTTCTGGTAAGTTGTAGCAATGCCACTGCTGGGAAGCCAGATGCTCTCCTGTTCAGCCTCCTGCTTCCCACAGTGGCCAACCAGATGAAGAAGCCCTGCCACTAGGCAGACACAAATGCAATAGCTCCCTTCCCATGTTGCTCCCCTGCAACACACACACAGCCTGATATGTCCAAAAGATTGCCAAATCCACTGTCCCATATCAGATTTCCAGAGAGGGATCCAGAGTTTACAGCGCAGCTCTCTCAGTCTCTCCCAGCCTATCTTAGTCAAAAACTGCAGTCCATCCTTTTGCATGATATGGCATTCTTCTATTGCATATGATCTGCAACAGACATTTACAAAGCATCCCATACCAGGCCTGTGCAATCTGGAATGGAAAGATGAGGGAAATGGTTGTTTTATATTCATAAGCCATGGCATATGTTTGGCATTGGGGTTTTTTGTTTGTGTGTTGTGCTTTTGAGTATTTTGCAGTCCATCATTCTCTTAACATGCTTTATTATTTTCCACTCCCACCTAACCTGCCCCTTCCCTCTGGCTTTTCTGCCTTCCAAGGCCATAACATTTCCCTTAACAGAAATTGAGCCTGACAGCTTGGCCACTGACTGCTGAGGGACATTTGCAGCAATTATGACTTCCATTAACCTCTCATTATGGCAGGAAGGAGCTTTCACTTGCCCCCCAAAGGGAGGGGGCAGGCAGAATTCCCTGGGGAAGTCTGAGCACCACAACAAAAAAAAGGTCCTGCCCATCATTTCTGATGGTTTGGGCACCCAGAGCAGAGCCCCTAGTGATGATCTCAGCACAAGGCCAGTCATATTTAAGAGTTGGCAGCCTTTAGGTATTTGACTCCCAGAAAGTTTGTGGCTTTTAATATCAACTGCACTCAGAAATGAGCTGGAAACCAATGATACTCAAATCCTGGTTAACAACATGGTTGCTACGTTCTGAACCAACTGTAGTTTCTGAAAACATCCTAAGGCTACATTGGACTACATTGGGCAGAGAGAGCCAGGACGCAGCAATGCAGAAAAAAACAGTTCATGGTCAAAGCACATTTGGGCCCCCTCAAGACTGGTGTTTTATTGCAGGCAGATCTGGCAACATGTTCTTGACACAGTAATAGTGCATTAGTGATTGATCTATTCTGCTTTATTAGTTTTTCTGTAATGCTTCCCTAATGCTACCACCTTACTGCTGTCCAGAGAGGCCATGGCACAAGAAAAGTAGGATCCCCCCCCAAAAAAAACCCAACTCACCAACCAGAGGTGTTCCTGAGATTAAAGAAAGGAGCTTGTGTTTGTTTATATTCTAGTGATGGATCATGGGTTTTTTTTTAAAAAAAAACCATTTGTGGCTATAAACTTTGCTTTATAAACTTGTAAGGTACATGTTCAATACATCATTTGTTGATATTGCACACACCAACTTGGCAGTTGTTCTTTTGCAGTTTTGGTTGTTTGGTTTTATTTCCTTCAGGTTTTCCCTTCATGGTTCTCATGGCTGCCACAAAGTTATAAGACAATAAGAACCGCCCTGTTAGAAATCTGACCATCTAGAACAACTGTCTGTCAGTTCCATGCACCGGGGTCCAAATACTCTGAAAGCAGGGAGAGAGTTGAAAATGAGTTCTTAAATTGCCCCAGTGGGTGAGAGGATGGTGACCAGACAAGGCTCAAGGGGCTAAAATCTGTGTGGAAATATTTATTTTAAATATATCAACAGATCACGTGAACACATCACAGTCTATAAAAGATTAGCTTAGCAAAATCAAAGATATTATGCATGAATGAATCTTGGGGAATGGAGAAGTAAGGAACAATATATGCTAATAGTGATTATATGGATAAATAGAACAGAATATGAACATGTAGCTTAACTTTTAAAGTTAACTCAGACGACAATATGCAAGATTAAAATTAACTACAAACTTAACTGATACTAAATCCTACATTGGCCCATCTAAACTCCACCAGCCCTCTAGTTAAAGCTTACTACATTACCCCAACTGTCGTAACTACATGATTCTTTGGTATAAGAGAAGGTAGCTACCAGTCCAGAGGGCCATTCTATGAATCAGGCTCCTGTTGTCTTAGATGCATGTTAGCAAAGATTCATCTGATGTCCAGGTTCCAAGATTCAGGAAAATCCATTTAGAAAATTAGTCCAGGTAAAAATTAATAGAAAATGTTTAAAAAGAAAATAGTGAAGTTTGAATCTCACCCAGGAACAAAATTATTGGAGCTGTACAAAAACCATATAGAACACTCAGTACAGAAAAACAACCTCATTGTAAAATTATTGCAAGCAGCAAGAATGGAAACTAAAATCAAAGTTTTCTTCTGTGTGTGTTCCAGAAAAGAGAAATTACAGCTCAGATAGACTTTAGAAAAGACTGCTTGTGTAGAAAAGATATAAAACTAAGACGGAGTCCAGAGAAGAAAGTGCCCCTTCTCGCTGTTCACCAACATCTCAGAAACTTTCTCCTGCTCACGATTGGCTCCTTTTCAACCCCCCCCCTTGCCCACAACTAACCTTGGTTTTGTATTGGTAAGTGAGAGGAGGGCCACAGGGTAAACAGCTGCAGGAGCAATCTCCCATTGTTCTAGGGCTGTCATGATCCCAAGCCTTATAGAATCATAGAATCATAGAGTTGGAAGGGGCCTTGTTGGCCATCGAGTCCAACCCCCTGCTCACAGCAGGAAATCCACAGCTAGAGCATTTCCCGCAGATAGCCGTCCAGCCTCTGCTTGAAGACATCCAGCGAAGGGGATCCCACCACCTCCCTAGGCAGTCGGTTCCATTGCCAAACTGCCCTTACTGTCAAGAAGTTCCTTCTAATGTCCAGTCTGAATCTACGCTCCTGCAACTTAAAACCATTAGACCTAGTCCTACCCTTTGGGGCAGCAGAGAACAAATCTGTACCTTCCTCTATGTGGCAGCCCTTCAGGTACTTAAAGAGTGCAATCATGTCACCCCTCAGCCTTCTCTTCACCAGACTGAACATGCCAAGTTCCTTCAACCTTTCCTCATAAGACTTGTTCTCCATACCGGCTATCATCCTCGTCGCCCTCTTCTGAACCCGCTCCAACTTGTCGATATCTTTCTTAAAATGAGGCGCCCAGAACTGAACGCAGTATTCCAGATGAGGCCTGACTAATGCAGAATATAGTGGGACTATTACTTCCCTCGACCTGGAAACTATAGCTCTGTTTATGCAGCCCAAAACCGCATTTGCCTTTTTTGCCGCAGCATCACACTGCTGGGTCATGTTCAACTTGCGATCCACTACAATTCCAAGGTCCTTCTCACACGCACTACTGCTAAGCCGGGTATTTCCCATCCTGTACCCGTGCATTTTGTTTTTGTGGCCTAAATGCAGAATCCTGCATTTGTCTTTATTGAATGTCATTTTATTAATTTCAGCCCAATTTTCTAGTCTATCCAGGTCCCTTTGGATTTTATTCCTGTCTTCCATTGTGTTAGCTATCCCTCCCAGTTTCGTATCATCCGCAAACTTCATAAGGCTTCCCTCCACCCCGTCATCTAAGTCATTAAAAAAATGTTGAAGAGTATCGGCCCCAGGACAGAACCCTGTGGCGCTCCACTCGAAACCTCCTTCCAGTCCGAAGCAGAGCCACCGACGACCACTCTTTGAGTACCGTTTTCCAACCAGTTGTGAATCCACCTGACAGTATTTCCATGTAGTCCGCATTTGACCAGTTTGCTAATCAAAAGGTCGTGGGGGACTTTGTCAAACGCTTTGCTGAAATCTGGATAGATGACATCTACAGCATTTCCACCATCTACTAAGCTAGTGACCCGATCAAAAAAAGAGATGAGATTAGTTTGACAGGATTTTTTCTTGACAAACCCATGCTGGCTCCTACTAATCACAGCATTGTCATCTAGATAGTTGCCAATGGAGTCTTTTATTATCTGTTCTAATATCTTTCCCAGTATTGAAATCAGACTGACCGGCCTGTAAATCTGGGTATACAGATTCTCAAGGAGGACATCTAGTGCTGCTAACCTCAGGGAGTAACAAATCTTGTACCTTCTTCACACAAATGCATTGTCTTCGCTCAAATCCTTTGCCAGCATTACTGCTTCTCATAGAAAAGCATTTCTGCCCTCCGAACAAGCATTCAGGACTATTTCTATCATGAGCCAGAGGCCCCATTCAGACCATACATTGATCCCACTATTATCCCACTTTAAACAGCCATGGCTTTCCCTAAAGAATCCTGGGAACTGTAGTTTGTGCAGGGTGGTGAGAGTTGTTAGGAGACTCCTATTCTCACAGAGCTTCTATTCTCAGAGGTTTAACAATCAATCCCTCTTCCCAGAGAACTCTGAGAATTGCAGGACTGTGAGGGGAATGGAGGTCTCCTAACAACTTTCAGCACCCTTCACAAGCTACACTTCCCAGGAATCTTTGTGGAAAGCCATAACTGTTTAAAGTGGAATCAATGTATGCCATGTATATGGTCAGAGTTGCTCTGGACCAAGGTAATCCAGGGTGATCACCTTCACCATGCATGCAGATCTGCCCCCAAAACTGAGCTCATGAACAAGTGTGTAGTAGCTGGAACTGTGGCACTAGGTCAAGTCTCACTATTAGGCAGAGGGAGGCTGGCAGTCACCTCATGCAGCAAACACAGGCGGGGGAGGACAATGACGGATGTCAGAGATGCCCTGCGTCACCTAAACTAGCCTGCTGCCCTTGGGTACAGTGCAGGATGCTGCCCCTGTTGGTAGTAAAGGACCAACACTTGTAAAAAGTGGGGGGGGGAGACAGAAAGGCAACCTGTTCTTCCCTCACTAATTCCTTCTCTAGCAACTACTTGTTTGTTTTTTCCTCAGGCTTTACTTCTTCCCTCTTCCTTTGCCATCGGTCAGGGATAGCGCCTGTGAATGTGAGCCTCATGGCTCTACAATGGCCACACACACGTCTGTAGTCAGAATGGCTTTATTTCCCAGTAGTAATAAACCTTAAGTTTCTTTATTCTTTCAACCATGTCTTACCAAGCTATTTATTTCTGCACTCCACTGCAATAGATACCAAACTCCCATAGCCCCAGCATCACCACAAGTACTGAAGTATGACTGAACTGCTAGTCCAGTCGACTCTGTACATGGAATGGGGGAAGAGGCTCCACCTTGTTCTTCCTGTCAGACAGAAGAAAGGTTGGGGTAGCCCTGTGCGAGACAGAACAGGTCAGGATCAGGCACAAGAGTGGGAATCTGACAGGAGCTGACAGTCACATGCTGCTGTCTGAGAATGACTTCATGGGAGCTTTTGGACTAGCAACAGCTCTATGCTAGGGCAGCCAGACCTCACCCCTGCCTGATCATTAGCTGGCTGCAAGAGGCCCCTGGTGCCTCTTCTGCTTGAGAAAGCTCCTGCTTCTGAGTAGACCTCTGGTCCTGAAGCTTCCTTGTAGCCAGGTGTGCAGTCCACCATTGGTTCTCCCACCAGGCCTGCCTAGTTCCTGGGGGCTGAGGGACGAAGCGGAGAAGCCTGGACAGATACACAGTGCGGTGTATGGGCTCATCCAGGGCCCCAGGCAAAGTGTCTGTGCAAGTGGGCAAGTGTGGCTATTGAACAGGTTCTTTAGCACTTTCGGCAGGGTCCCAAGCCCCTTCCTCGGATGAGCTCCCCTTGGGGGGGGGCTCCCGACACCACCGTTCTGTACCCACAGCGGCCAACAAGATGCATCACTTTACACTTGCTTATCCTAAATTGCAGTTGTCATTTTAATGCCCATTCTTCACCCAGTTTAGAGAAATTATTTCAGAGCCCTCTGCTATCCCATGTGTTTTTACCACCTTGAACAATGTGGTGGCATCAACAAGTATAGCCACCACCTCACTGCTCACCCTAATTCCAGATAATTTAAGAAGCATAGGTTCCAATACATATTATTGGGGGACCTCACTGTTTACATTGCAAAAAATGTCCATTTATTCCTATTTTCTGCTTCCTATTTAACTATTTGTAAGAGGCCTAGTCATCTTTTTGAAAATCCAAGTGAACAATGTCTTCCTGATCAACCCATTCACACGCATGCTGACATTTTCAAAGATCTCTAAAAGATTACTGAGACATGACTTACCTTTGCAGAAGCCATGTTTCTTATTCTTCCGGAATCAACTTTTATGCTAGATCATTTCCCACTAATTTGCCCAGAACAGCTAACTAGCCTATAATTTACTGGATTTCCTACCCCAGACAAGGCAGCCTTGGCATGAATGTCAAGATTCCCCAGAACCATCAGCCTAGGAGTTTTCAATCTCAAATGTGAGACAAACCTTCATGAACTCAGACAGGAAGACCATTAGGCAGAACCCCTACTTTGCCTTTTAGTGCCCACTACAAAGCACCAACACTCAAAACCTGTGTCCTGCTGGAAGGGAGATGGAATTCCTAATGGCTACAGCTGCTCCATTTCCCCACCCCACCCAGCCCACACTGGTGCTGCACAGAGAATCCAAGAGGGCACAACTGAGAGAGATCCACTCCTTCTGGCTCATTCAGCAGGGTTTCAGTAATACAAACCAGGTCAGCCCTTCATCACTGATTAAACATGAGAGATACAGATTGTATTATGAACCGAGGCTGTACACACAAGGTAATTTAAAGTGGATTTGATAAACCCCACGTGTGCATGTTTTCATGTCATCCACACAATGTTGTCTTCATCCAAGTGGCAGCCCACACTCTCCTCCAGGGGGGACACACACTATTTAAAAAAAATTAAACCACTGGTTTGTGCAAGTCTGGTACATCGGAAAACTTGTATCTCAAAAATTAAAAATAAATAAAATGGCCATACACAGATAAACAAATGCCTGTCTGCATCCCCACAATGGACCTCAGGTGTCCAGAACTCAGAAGGAAAGGAAGTACTCAGCCAAGGGGAGGGGACAGCAACGCACAATGTGAATATATCCTATCAAGCACCGCCCACTAGTGTGGACAGTAAACGTTGAGACAGAGTTCAATGGAAAGCGCTCGTGTGTGGGCAAATGTGCATAAGGAAAATCAGATCTGTGTGACCCTGACCTGCCATGCAAACATGGAATCACTCTTGGTGGGAGGTGAAAGTGTACTGTAGGCCACATACATTTGTGACTCAAAGCCAAGAGAAGCTTTCCTTGAACATTTTTCCAGCTTTGGGCTCTCCTTACTGTTCCATTCATGTTTCTTCTTTCAGGAAACGGCTACATTGAAGGCAAGGAACTGGACAGCTTCTTTCAAGAGTTGGAGAGTGCCAGGAAGGGAGCAGGAGTGGTAATGAGTCCTGCATTTTCTTCCTTCCCTCAGTTAATTTCTGCCTTCACTCGCCTTTCTTAGCTTAAGGCTACTGTCCTGTGCCCATTTATTTGGGAGCAAGTTCTTGGCATGCAGTGAGCTTACCTCCAAGTAAACATGCATGGGAATGGGCTGCATGTCAAGCTGATCTGTGCTTCCTTACAGCTGCTGATTAAGCTAGATATGCTCTTCATGCACCTTCTGCGCTTCAAGTCAGCTGTGAAGAAATCTCTGTTGCTGGTCCACTGCAGGGTTTTCTGCCCTTGTTGTCTAGTGCTGAATGAATGATTTGGCAGTTGGGCTGCCAGCTGTGATGAGTTGTTGTTGTTGTTTTCTGGTGTGATCTGGACATCTTTTGGAACAAACCAGGGACTAACTGATTTGCTTCTGGACCCTATTCGCCGATCCACTAGATTCTCCTCCTGGCCAGGTATTTTTAAAATCAGGAGCATGAAACCTGCAGTGATAGCGGCATTTCCAGTTCTAGACAGGAAATGCTTGTAAAACTATGAAGTTCACATGGAGTGGCACACTTCTGAGGACTTAGATCCAATAGCGGATCCCCAGGGGATCTCTGCATTCAGGTCAAATAAGAGCTTCATTGGACAATTTTAATCAGGTAACTGGTGTGCGTGTGTATGTGTGTGTTGTCTACCCCCCATAATCCAAATTCCCTGGCAACTACTTTATTGTTATGTGCCTTCAAGTCAATTATGACTTATGGCGACCCTATGAATCAGTGACCTCCAAGAGCATCTGTCATTAACAGAGCTTGGAAAAGTTACTTTTTTGAACTACAACTCCCATCAGCCCAATCTACTGACAATGCTGGCTGGGGCTGATGGGAATTGTAGTTCAAAAAAAGGAACTTTTCCAAGCTCTGGTCATGAACCACCCTGTTCAGATCTTGTAAGTTCAGGTCTGTGGCTTCCTTGATGGAATCAATCCATCTCTTGTTTGGCCTTCTTTTTCTACTCCTTTCTGGTTTTCCCAGCATTATTGTCTTTTCTAGTGAATCATATCTTCTCATTATGCATCCAAAGTAGGGATGCCAGGTTCAGGGCCTGAGACTGATCCTGTATCTTTAGGAGAAGAGAAAATCAGCCAAGTGCAGGTGTTCTTACAACATTGTAATAGGAAAAACCACAAGGTGAAATTCTCCCTTCTCCCTGCACAACTTTTAAAGATACAGAAGACCTTTTGGTTGCTGACTAGGACCGCCCACAGCAAAGCATTAGGCCAATCATTGTGTCTGCCTGAGCCTGCAGGAAAGTGTTTTCATTGGACACACTTGGAGTGGCAACAGGGTTGATGGCCAATCAGTTTTGAAGTCTGTATGAAGCTGACTTCAAGGTAAAGGGTGCCGGAGCAGCGAACTCCCAAGGTTTTGGAGGGAAAGGAGGCAGAGTTTGTTCCTGCGTTCAGAAAACGGAAATGGAGGCGCACTGAAGCTAGCCACATTGCAAGAGTCTCTCTACCCTTCGTCTTCTTTTCTGTCATCTGATGGCTGGGCCATATTAGTCACAACTCGTTTCAGTGATCTTTTGTGTTTTCAAGGATACTGGAAGAGTCAGTGGCTAAAGGTCCACCCACCGGAAAAAACATGAGGCTGTCAAAGATGTTTTGGGGATTTTAAAAGCAACGCCTGCAAAGGGGGTGGGGATGGATGGAGTCAGGGGTGGGAAGAGCGCCTATCCTCAAATGCCACTTCTGAACCACTGCCAAATGCAGCCATCTGGCGGTCTGGGTGCAGTACAGACCCCAGAAGTGGCTTTGGTTCTTCCCTGCCCAGTAAGCTGAGCCTGCATCAGAGGAGTGAGCCATCCTCTCTTTTCACAGGAATCAAAAAATGCCAACTTTGCAGAGAAGATGCAGGAGTTCATGCGGAAATATGACAAGAATGCCGATGGAAAAATTGAATTGTCTGAGGTGAGCCATGTGACTAACCCCCAAGGTGGAAGTCCAGGAGCTTTTGCCCCAGAGTGTGTGCAGGGAGACGTGCACCCCACGAGGTGGGCTTGGGCACAGCGCTTGCTGCCCTCTGCGTTGCACAATGACCTGTCCACTTATATGCAGGTCATGACCAACTCAGCAAAGGAAAACGGTGGGAAGAAAGGCTGCTTTTGCCACTGTCATACCTCTCTACCGCCTGTCCCTCCAGGCCCAATCTGCATCATTGCCCAGAATGAGGGGGCAAGACGAGGCGCTGATCCTTCTTGCTCTTTTATTTATTTATTTATTTATTTTATTCAGCTTATATCCCGCCCGACTAGCAAACAGCTCTCTGGGCGGCAAACATAGAAACATATACAATAATAAAATTACAAGATCAATATAACAAATATAAAAGTACATCATCTAAAATACCAATTACAACATTTACATATATAACTTAGATTAAAATGCCTCAGAGAAGAGAAAGGTTTTAACCTGGCGCCGAAAAGATAATAGTGTCGGCGCCAGGCGTACCTCCTCAGGGAGACTATTCCACAATTCGGGGGCCACCACTGAGAAGGCCCTAGATCTTGTTACTACCCTCCGGGCCTCCCTATGGGTCGGGACCCGGAGGAGGGCCTTCGTAGTAGACCGTAGTGTACGCTGTTTGGTTCTTCCCTACTTTCCTTCTTCTTGTCGCTGTTTGGTTCTTCCCTACTAGAATGGCCTTCCCTGCTGTGTGATCTCCAGCTGTTTTGGATGACAACTCCCATCAGCCCCTGCCAGCATGGTTGTGCTCCCTTTGGATCCAGTATCTTACGGCTGTGGGGGCTGGGCTGGTGGGAGTTGTAGCTGGAGGGCACCATGTTGGGGAAGGCTGTACTGAAGCCTTCACCTTGAACTGCAGGTGAGCAGGCAGCCATCTAGCTCAGTCCTGCATGGCAGTGGCTCTCCAGGATTTCACCAGATGGGCTGTTCACCTGGAGATGCCATTGGGGATTGAACCTGGGCCCTCCTGCATGCAAAGCAGGCCCTCAACCACTGTGCGCATTTGAGACACCTACGTGTCTGCCATTAGCACGAGTGAGTGTCAAAGCATCCTCTTTCAACTGCGGGGAGGAGGAGGGAGCCAACCAGGCTTCCTTGTGTTAATGGCATGGCATTGTTTTACTTGGCAAAAAAACCCTAAATAAAACAAAATGGGAAGAGGGGTTCAGGGAACGTAGATTTGCCAGAGGAAGGAGACTCGATTTGGTTTAGATCGACAACTGCAGCGTGGACAACAATGAGTTTTCCATCACCTTAGAAAACTAGCAGCGTGATCCTAACCATGTCAACTCAGTCCTATTCACTTCAATTGAGTTTACTCCCAGGTAAATGGGGTAAGGATTACCAATTTAAGGTATAATCCTCCCCCCTTATAGGTAGGATTATAGTAAGCCCTACTGAACTCAGTGAGACTTACTTCTGAGTAGTCATGCACAGTGTTGCACGGTTAGGCTGCAATTTTATGCTTTTGCACTAGAGGTGGAAGGATCTGTCCATTTCGGTCCTCTCCGCTTTTCATTTTTCCAGTCTTCAGTTCAGTTCTCCACATTTCTAAAGCAATTTGTGATTTTTTAAAAAAAATCCTCAAGAGAATTCTCCAGCGTTTTAGTGCAAATTTCTCCTAATAAACACATTTTGGAGGTAGTTTTGACTAATTAACACATTTTGCAAGCAATTTCTCATCATATAATGCATTTTATGTTGTTTTCACTCATATATTCATTTTTTATGCACACTTTCCCCAAATATATGCATTTTTGTAAATATTGGTTGGATGGTTAACTGCATTCCAATAAGTGGGAATTTTCAGTGATGGCTGTGTTTCAGTTCTCATATTATTTCAGAAAGTGCAAATTTGATACATTCAGCTTGAAATGTGAACTTTATCTAATTTCATAGAATCTTAGAGTTCGAAGGGGTCTGTAAGGCCATCCAGTCCAACCCCTTGCTCAATGTAGGAATTCAATTTAAAGCATCCTCTGCAGCTGGCTGGCCAGCTGCCTCTTGAATGCTGCCAGTGTTGCAGAGCCCACGACCTCCCTATTTCTCGCCCATCCCTATTTTACACTTACTTGGAAGTAAGGTGGCAGCCATATGAAGATGACTTCTGCAGGGCAGGATGAAACCTTCACAAACTAGAGCTGGAGGGTTGGTGGAGGGGTGGGGAAACCAACCAAGTTATTTGCATCAGGTGAAGACATTCCCACCCCCTCTCTGTCCACTTGTGTGGGTAGACAGCAGGCCAGGTGGAAACAGATCAAAGTGCAGTAATCTGTACATCAACGGGCAAATTCGAAATGAAACGCATTGGGGGAACTGACCTTGCTGTGTGTTCAGCTGGTAACGTGTACACAGCCTGAGAAAGTTCTCATTAGCATATTTTTCAGTGATTTCCCTAGTCCGGACTGTGTTGTTTTAAAGCCAGGCCTCTTAAAGCCAGATGCCCTGTGAACAGGAAGTCTTTGGCATGCCAGCTGTTCACAGCGAGGGCCGTTGCAGTGAGCAAAGTGGGTCAACTCCACCCCATCCAAGTTGCAACTTCTCTGTGTGTTCTTCACTAGCAAAATGGCAAGACAGGAGATTAGAGAAAGAGGGGGGCAGTCACAGCCTTAAACAGATGTTGTTGTTGTTTGCACTGTTCTTGATGAGATCCTTCTCTGATGCTGACACGCATTTTCTCTCTCCTCCTCCCCATCCTCCACCCCCACCCAGCTGGCACAGATTTTGCCCACAGAGGAGAACTTCCTGCTGTGTTTCCGACAGCATGTTGGCTCCAGTGCTGAATTCATGGAGGTAAGAACCTGATTCCTGCTATCTCACGTGAGGCGCCTCCAGACTGGTGGTGGTTATTCTGCAACATGTCATTGACACAATAATAGTGCATTAGTGGTGGATTTATACTGGACCATCCACACATGATTGCCCTTTATTAGTTGTTCTGCAATGCTTTCCTAATGTTGTTGCCATGTGGAGGGGCACTTGCGCTATAGCGCAACAAAAGCAGGACAGAAAATAAATTATGACATTTGCGGTATGAAAAGTTACAGGATTTCAGTAGAAAGCTACAGGACGTGCAACAATTGGAGATGAACCAGTATGTCTGCCTCAAAATTTTAGCAGGCACCAACAGTACTGAAAGCAAGATTGCTTATAATCACCCTGATACCATCATGAACACAAATCATCATGAATGCCCGATAAAAAGGGCATCTGGAGGGGCCCTTGGAAAGGGCTAGCAGAGACCTTTAAAGGATAGGCAGACTCTTCCTGCTGACAAGCACTGGGCGATGGAGGGAGTTCTCAGTGCCCCTGGGTACTAGCAGTGCACATGAAAGCACTCTCTCCCTCCCCATCTCTGAACTATTGCATACAGACAGCCTCAACAGCCTTCTGGTAGGGAGCTCCCTCCTCCTGCCCAGGTGCTTTTCTTACCAACCAACTTGCTTCAGCCATCTTTCTTTGCAGTTGTCCAGAACTCCTCTCCATTTCGCACTAGCCTTCCAGTTTCCCTGTCTCATGAGGGCCAAGGTAGATACTGTGTTATTCATTAAAGTAGTCACTGCATGAAAGTTCTTTATAAAGTAAATAGCAGCTGTGAGGTGCCTGGATCCAGATCAGGACCATGGAGTGAGGGAAGGAGCCTTTAACTCCCCCCCCCTGAATTGGGGGCTACCACAGCTGCTTTTTGCATTGGGAGGAAAGTTCCCACTTCCAGGCTATTAGTCTGTAGGCTGTTTAATCCCTAGAGCTGCCAACCCTTCTGACCCATCACATACAGCAGGGGTGGGGAATCTTTGGCCCTCCAGATGTTTCAGGACTCCAGCTCCTACAGCCAGCCAGGCCAATTGGTCAAGGATTATAGGAGTTGTAGTCCAGCAACGTCTGGTAGTCCAAAGGCATACAGCAGCCATTTGTGTAATCTTCCATTTGCTCAGTCGTGTGGGTATGGCTGGGTTGCATACTTGGTCTGGTGACTTTGTTCCCTTTCCCACATGCACATGTGCAAACACACATGACATGCTGAAATGTCGCACCCGAATGCAATCCGAATGCCCCCTGTTTCCTATCAAAATTGGAATCTATTAACCTGGCCTAAGTCAAACTCTTAAGCCACAGGTTCCCAAACGATGGTACAGTGGGCCTCAAACTTCATTCATGTGGTCCACAGCATGTCCACCTTAAATATTCAATATTGACTTTAATTGTGTTTGATTCTTTTATTTCTTTTATTGTATTACTTCCAATATGAATTCCATAGAATTCAAACTGTAATACTGTACAATAAAAGAGAAGAGATCCCGGCCCTCCTCTGTGTGACAACCTTTCATGTACTTGACGAGTGCTCTCATATCTCCCCTCAGTCTTCTCTTCTCCAGGCTAAACATGCCCAGTTCTTTCAGTCTCTCCTCATAGGGCTTGGTTTCCAGTCCCCCCCTTTTTTTTTTTTGCACATTACACTGTTGGCTGACATTCAGCTTATGATCAACAATTCTTCTCACATGTAGTATTGCTGAGCCAAGAAACCCTCATCTTATAACTGTGCACTTAGTTTCTTTTTCCTAGGTGTAGAACTTTGCACTTATTCCTGTTAAATTTCATTCCATAATTTTTGGCCCACTGCTCCAGCCTATCAAGAGTGCTTTGCATTTTGTTTCTGTACTCCAGGGTATTAGCTATCCCTCCCAATTTTGGATCATCTGCAAATTTGATAAGCATTTCCCGCACCTCCTCATCCAGGGCATTAATAAAAATGTTGAAGAGCACTGGGCCCAGGACCAAGCCCTGTGGTACCCCACTCGTTGCCTCCTCCCAATTTGAGAAGGAACCATTGATAAGCACTCTTTGAGTATGATTCCACCTCATAGTTGTTCCGTCCAGCCCACATTTAGCTAGCTTGCTAATCAGAATATCATGGGACACTTTGTCAAAAGCTTTGCTGAAGTCAAAATATTTGTCTATAAATCTCATGCTGCAATCCTGACCCTTCAACTTCATGTTTGCCAGGAGAGTAATAGACCCTCTTTTGGGAGAAGACTGAGCCAAAGCAGGAATTGAGCACTTCTGCCTTTACTTTGTCATCTGTTATCATTTTGTCATCCTCATACTCAATGAGCTGTGCCACCATTTCTTTTCTCTGTCTTTTACTATGGATGTACCTTAAAAAAGCTTTTTTGTTGCTTTTAGCATCCCTTGCCAACCTCAGCTGATTCTCGGCTTTAACCTTCCTGACGCCATCCCTGCAATTCTGTGCTACCTGTCTGTACTATTCCTTTGTGGTCTGGTTTTCCTTCCATTTCCTGTATGTGGCCTTTTTTATTTTAGGTCATCTCTAAGTTTTCTGTGAAGCCACATTGTCTTCTTCTGCTGTCTTCCATTTTTTCCCCTTGTTGGAATTGTTTGCCATTGTGCCTTTAGAATTTCCTTTCTTGGAAGCTCCCCCCCCCCATTCTTGGACTCCTTTTCTCATTAGGGTCACTTGCCATGGGACCTTACTTCTCAGTTTATTGAAATTGGCTTTCCTGAAGTTCAAGATAACTCATATGGCTACTCTCAGGTTTTGCTTCCTTTAAAATAAAGAACTCAAGTATAGCATGGTCACTTTCCCCCAGAGTTCCCGTAATTGCCACTTCATCCACTAAGGGCTGGTTCACACAGAGATTTCATGTGGGTCTGGTGCTACTCACAGCCCCTTTTAAATTTGCATGGTTCACATGACGTGACTGGCAATCAGCAGCTAAAACACAGTTTTCCCCTTTAAATCTGAACTAAAAACATGCTGTTTTAATCCAAAAAGGGAAATAGTCTCCAGTTCATATCTCTAGGGGCTTGTAGATGCTTTAATCTGATGTTTCCCCTCTCCATGCCCACACCATCCTCCTCCCTTTGTTCATGTCATTTCCTGATTGGCTGCTGGCTCCCGTTCTGCAAGCCTCCGTGGTCATTAGGAAGCTGCGTGTTTGATCCTTTCTCTTCAGGGTGAATGAAAAGCACCATGTTTGCAGCTGGCTTTGAGCCCCCTATGTGGACTGTGCAAACAAAAAATGAAGGTAAAAGCAGCATATTTAATACATTTTGCTCCCACGTGGATAAGCCCTTGGTCATCTCTGTTGGTTAGAATCAAGTCAAGGACAGATGATCCTCTAGTTGCTTCCTCCACTTTCTATAGGAGAAAGTTATCTCCAATGCAAGTCAGGAATTTCTTGGAGGGGCCGTGCTTGGCAGAATTTGTCTCCCAACAGATATTGGGGTCATTGAAGTCCCCCATTACTACTAAATCATGCCTCCCCAAAACATTGGCAATTTGCTTTTCAAAAGTTTCATCCTCGTCTTTTCCTTGATTGGGTTGTCGGTAGTAGATTCCAACCACCGTGTGTTCCTTTTATTCCTTGCCCCACTTTATTTATTTATTTATTTATTTATTTATTTATTCAGCTTATATCCCGCCCGACTAGCAAACAGCTCTCTGGGTGGCAAACATAGCAACATATACAATAATAAAATTGCAAAGTCAGTATAACAAATATAAAAATACACCATCTAAAATAGAAATTACAGCATTTACATAAATAACTTAAATTAAAATGCCTCAGAGAAGAGAAAGGTTTTAACCTGGCGCCGAAAGGATAATAGTGTCGGCGCCAGGCGTACCTCCTCAGGGAGACTATTCCACAATTCGGGGGCCACCACTGAGAAGGCCCTAGATCTTGTTACTACCCTCCGGGCCTCCCTATGGGTCGGGACCCGGAGGAGGGCCTTCGTAGTAGACCGTAGGGTACGAGCCGGTTCGTAACGGGAGAGGCGTTCCTGCAGGTATCGTGGTCCCGCGCCGTATAAGGCTTTATAGGTGAATACCAACACTTTGAATCTGGCCCGGTAGCATATTGGAAGCCAGTGCAAGCGAGCCAGAACAGGTGTTATATGCTCAGACCGCTTAGTTCTTGTTAGCAGTCTGGCCGCCGTATTTTGCACTAGCTGTAGCTTCCAAACCGTCTTCAAAGGTAGCCCTACGTAGAGCGCGTTGCAGTAGTCCAAACGTGAGGTTACCAGAGCATGAACCACTGATGTAAGGTCCTCCTTACTCAGATAGGGACGTAGCTGGGCTACCAACCGAAGTTGGTAGAACGCATTCTGTGCCACCGAGGCTACATGGGCCTCAAGTGACAGGGAAGAGTCTAAAACGACTCCCAAACCTGATCCTTTAGGGGGAGTGTAACCCCATCCAGGACAGGGTATGTATCCACCATCTGACCAGAGAAACCATCCACCAGCAGCATCTCAGTCTTATCAGGACTGAGTTTCAGTTTGTTAGTTCTCATCCAGTCCATTGTCGCGTCCAGACAACGGTTCAGCACATCGACCGCCTCACCTGAAGAAGATGAAAAGGAGAAGTAGAGCTGCGTGTCATCAGCGTACTGATGACAACGCACTCCAAAACTCCGGATGACCGCACCTAATGGCTTCATATAGATGTTAAAAAGCATGGGAGACAAGACCGAACCCTGTGGGACCCCATATTGGAGAACCCACGGGGTCGAGCAATGTTCCCCAAGTATTATCTTCTGGAGACTGCCTGCCAAGTAGGAGCGGAACCACTGCCAAGCAGTGCCTCCAACACCCAACTCCACAAGCCTCTCCAGAAGGATACCATGGTTGATGGTATCAAAAGCCGCTGAGAGATCAAGGAGGATCAACAGAGTTACACTCCCTCTGTCTCTCTCCCGAGATAGGTCATCATAGAGGGCGACCAAGGCTGTCTCAGTGCCAAAACCAGGCCTAAAACCCGATTGAGATGGATCTAGATAATCGGTTTCATCCAATAGCGCCTGGAGCTGGCCAGCAACCACTCGTTCCAAGATCTTGCCCAGGAATGGAACATTCACTACTGGTCTGTAGCTGTTGACATTTTCTGGGTCCAAGTAAGTTTTTTCAGAAGTGGTCTCACCACTGCCTCTTTCAGACAGCCAGGGACCACTCCCTCTCGTAAAGAGGCATTTATCACTTCCTTGGCCCAGCCAACTGTTCCATCCTTGCTAGTTTTTATAAGCCAAGAGGGGCAAGGATCAAGTACCGAAGTGGTTGCACATACCTGTCCAAGCACCTTGTCCACGTCCTCGAACTGAACCGACTGAAACTCATCCAACAAAACATGACTAGACTGTGCTCCAGACACCTCATTAGGACTAACTGTCATAAAATGGGAATCTAGGTCCCGATGAATGCATAAGATCTTATGCTGGAAGTGCTCAGCAAACTCGTTACAGCGGGTTACTGATGTATCTGCCATGTCCTGTGGGCCAGAATGGAGTAGCTCTCGGACAACTCTAAAAAGCTCCGCTGGGCGGGAGAGAGATGCCTTAATAGTGGCGGCGAAATGTTGTTTCTTCGCCGCCCTCACCGCTCCTACATACCGTTTGGTAGAAGCACAAACCAGCGCATAATTGCATTCGTCGGGAGTTCGTCTCCAACTCCGCTCAAGCCGTCTCCTATCTTGCTTCATCGCTCTTAGCTCCAGAGTATACCAAGGAGCTGTATGAGCTCTACAAAGGAGAGGGCGTGCAGGAGCGATCGTGTCCACTGCCCGGGTCATCTCTGCATTCCACAGATTAGCCAGGGCTTCGACAGGAGCGCCAGTCCTATCAGCCGGAAAATCCCCCAGAGCCCTTTGAAAACCTTCAGGATTCATTAGTCTCCGGGGGTGGACCATTTTAATAGGTCCCCCACCCTTGCAGAGGGAAAAGGCCACTGAAAGTCTAAACTTCAGCAAGCAGTGATCTGACCATGACAAAGGGAGAGATGTAAGACTCCGCACATCCAGATTACTATCCCCATGTCCAGTAGTAAAAACAAGGTCGAGAGTATGCCCCGATGTATGTGTTGGGCCACTAACACGTTGAGACAGCCCCATGGTTGTCATGGCGTCCATGAAGTCCTGAGCTGCCCCAGACAAAGAAGCCTCGGCATGGATGTTGACATCCCCCAGTACTAATAGTCTGGGGGATCTCAACAATACCTCTGAGACCACTTCCGTCAGCTCAGTTAGGGAAGCCATTGGGCAGCAAGGTGGACGGTACACCAAAAGGATTCCCAGTCTGTCCCTCTGGCCCAACACAAGGTGCAAACACTCCAGACCCGTAACTGCATGGACATGGTGCTTGGTGAGTGAGATGGAACTCTTATAGACCACAGCAACCCCACCTCCCTGACCCTCAGATCTACCATGATGCTGAGCCAAATACCCCGGTGGGCAGAGCTGGGAGAGACTAACTCCTCCCTGCTCGCCCACCCAGGTCTCGGTTATGCATGACAGATCGGCTGCCTCATCCATAATCAAATCATGGACGAGGGAGGTTTTATTTTGTACCGATCTGGCATTAAGAAGCAGCAACTGGAGATCTGAGGGTTGGCTGAGAGGACAACCAACAACCCTGCGGATATGAGAGGGACCGGAACAAGGCACAGCCACTACATGTCTGGGCCGCGTTCCCCTTACCTGGCATGTCCCTCTCCTAACACCATACCTCCCTCTGCCTGTCACTACGGCAATTGGGGGCCCCTCTAGTCTCCCCACTTGATAGAAAGATCTCTTCCCCAGGCACATTGTAAACTATAAAAACAAAACTCATATAAATAAAAAATACACACTCACTCATACCATCCACTCATACAGACACCCACACATTCAATTTACACTCTCACAGCAAACATAGTCCCGCACTCTGTGTGCACAAACGTCAGCTCTAGACCTCTCTTCTTTCCACGATGAACGCCAATCTCAGCAGTTTCCAGTGGCCTTCATAGGTTTCTGGGCTGTACACACCATAGGGTGTAGACCTCCGAAGGATCCAGATGGCAATGATGATAAGAAGGTGCAAAGCAGAAAGGGCCACAGTGACATCGGAGCACAGGCCACGACAAAGTGCAGCAACAGCAATAACAGCAGAGGGCACAGTCATGGCAGCAATGATGGAACACAAACCGCGGCAAAAAGCACCGCGGCCGCAACGACAGCAGAAGAAAAGAAACAAACCGCCCAGCAGCGACCAGCCACAGCTCCAACGCGCAGAAGAGCGGCCCAAGGCACACAAGAGAGACGACAGAGCCTGGCACCGCAGCAGCGACAACAAAGCCACAACAGAAACACAGCAACAGCAGCGAGGGAAAAAAAGAAAAGAAAAAAAAGAAGAAGAAACTCCCAATTATGGCGACAGCGAAGGGCACAGCAATAGTGGCAGCGGCGGCTGGACGGCAACAGGAGCACTGCGACGGAGGCTGCAGGGACGGCCCAGCAGCGGTCGCGGACCGAACCCACACAAGCCGCAGCAAGAAGCAGCGACATTTTAACCCAGACACTCTCGGTGGAGCTTTGTATTTCTGTGCAGGGATATATATATTTAACATATAACGTGACTCTGCCTCCCTTTCTATTCCTTCTGTTCTTTTTGAACAGGTTATATCCTTCCTCTGGGCATTAGGATACAAACATCGAAGACCATGTGATTTATGGTCTGGCTCCCTCTTACATTTTTATGAAGATTATTATTGGGCCCAGCTCATGCCTTGAACCTTCCACCCCACCACCTCAGAGAAGCTTTATGTGCTATACGATGTCTCTTAAGAGTACCACACTCAGACCACTGATCCCAGAATTAGCTGTTCTGGACCTCTTGCTTACAGCAAAGAACAGGTAGCCCTGAAAGCATGGAGCTCACTGAGTGGCATCTTTGCAATAGCAGGACAGAGGGTGAGCCATGCACTCTGCTCCACTTCTCCAGCAAAGGGTGCAGCCTTAGCACAAGCCACATTAATGCAGCTGGATAGGGTTAGGCTATGCACATGATTCACTATCTGCCTGCCTAAGCAGAGGAGACCAGCCCGGCAGACAGGTATTGGACAATTTTAGCACTGGAAGCAAATGCCTCTGAGGTACATAAAAAAATAAGAAAATTACTGATGTGTAGCCATCTTGGGACATGCTTCCAACAGCTGTGAAACAGCAACCCAGCCAAGCAATTAAGATGAATAATAGGAGATGAAAATTGTGTCGGGAAATGAAACTGGAGTCCATCTGTTGTTAGCTAATAGGCAAATTAAGTTGTGTGTCAGGCACAGGCAATTAAATATTAAAACTGATTTGCTTATAATAATTTGTACTTAAAATATAATTTAAAATATAATAATTTAAATAATATAATTTAAAATATAATAATTTAAAATATAATAATTTGTACTTAAAATTTGTACTTAAAAATGAGGATGAACCTTTGACACAACATTTTCCGCTGAGTCAGTCTTTCTCCAGAGAAACACAATATTAAGAATCTTCTTCCACTGATAGAGACGATTTGGAATCTTGTTGCTCCAGACAAAAGATGGCTCTGATGATAACTTTTTAATGGGTTTTCAGTTACCGGCTCATTATTCCTTTTTTCTAATCTGCTGGTTCATTTGTTATTGCCGTCTTTAGTGTTTTGTTGGTGGTGCTGCTGCTGTTCTCAGCCACCTCGAGACATTTGTGAGGAGATGAGACATAAATCCCAAACTGTATAAAAATCACTATAAGTACAATTATTGTGACAAATTTATGCTGTTTCCATTGCAGGCTTGGCGGAAATACGATACAGACCGCAGTGGCTACATTGAAGCCAATGAGCTCAAGGTGGGTTGAGCTGGGCTCTGTCTGTCTCTGGGACCATGAGCTAAACGTAAGAAAGTTAATACCAGCTGCTAATATATACCCACACATTCTAATGCACAAATTGCACCTGTGCCATAACAGTGCTTCGTATCTTCAAAGCACTTCTCATTGTTTCTCAGTATTTATTTACTTACTTACTTTGTTTACTTCACTTTGTTTACTTTATTTGTGAGTCACCTCATACCCAGTGGTATCTAAGTGACTTAGAACACATTTTAAAAATGTACAATATAAAATGAATATACAAAATGTAAGACCCAAGCAACAAGGACTTAGCATACCAAAGGCCGGAGTGAAAATGAAGGTCTTGGCTTGGGGCCTAAAGATGGATAGAGAAGGTGCCAGGTGTGTCTCCCCGGGGAGAGCATTCCACAGCCAGGAGGCCACCACTAAAAAGGCCCATTCTCATGTTGCCACCCTCCAAGCCTCCTGTGGAGCGGGCACACAAAGAAAGGCCTCAGAGGATGAATGTAGGGTCTGGGTTGGTTCAGATGGGGAGAGGCAGTCCTTGAGGTATTGGGGTCCTGAGCTACATAAAGCTTTATAGGCAAGAACCAGCACTTTGAATTGAGTCCGGCATTAATTCACCCTCATCCATATGATGTTCACTGTCTTCCCATACTTTCCCCTCCCCTCCCTTGATACGGAGTTTCCAATATCAAGTATAGACCGAAAAGGAGAGAAACAGCAATTACAAAGAGTTGCTGAGAAGGGATGCTGGTTGCATTGTCTCACGTTTTCACCTCCTTCCATGCCTCCTGCTTCTGTTGGGTTCCCATTGGCTCCCTCACCCTTCTCCCTTGTGACTTGAGCCAATCAGCAGCACAAGTTGAGAAGGAGGGAAAGAGAGTTTATAAACAAAAATGGGCATGCTTCCAAGTATGAATGAGGAAAGAATTTGGTTAGAGTACAAAGAAAGTGCAAAACAGTTACAGGAAGTGCATTCGGCAGCCACCAGTGTCTGGTGTAATGTGCAGATTGCCCGCTTGAACAAGCAAACAAGCTCACGAGTGGGAGCCCCTCCTCAACAAGTCACAGTTGCTTCTACCCCCCATTTCTATTTTCATAGAAATTATTTTTAGGAGGCCATAACATGGGGCTGGGCAGTGGGCTGTGAGATGGGGCTGTCACAGAAGACTCGCTTCCCTTTCATAGGAATTACTTGCGTGGGTTTTGCAAATATGACACATATCACAATTGTGGCTCAAAGTGGTAAGACAGCTGGTTCTGCCCCATGCCAGGGGTGCATCTGAGTGTATCCTTTTACTTCACCCACCCAGTTTCCTCTTGTGACTTTTTTATTTCTATGTATTTATTACCTTTATATACCACTTTTCCTGCAAGGAAATCAAGATGGTATACAAACATAGTTCTCCACCTCCTGATTTCCTCCTCACAACAACCCTGTGAGGTAGGTTAGGCTGAGAGACAGTGACTGGCCAAAGGCCACCCAGTAAGCGTCATGGCCAAGTGGGGATTTCAACCCGGTCTGCCAGGTTGCAGTTAGGCACTCTAACCTAACTGGGCTCTTGCTGGGAGGAAGGGCGAGATATAAATCAAATAATAAATAAGTAACCACTACCCCACACTGACTTGCGGACAACATGAATGTGGGAGGGAGAAGGGAGCCCCACTTACAGAGAGCCCTAAAAACAAAAGAAAGCCTTGCTGGATGGGCCATATGCCTATCTGGCCTTCTGTTCCTACAGTAGCCAGCCAGAGGCCTCAACGAGAAGCCCACCCGCAGGGCCCTAAGTGCAGCAGCCACGCTTGTGATTCCCAGCCACTGGACTCAGAGGCATACTACCTGCAAGAGTGGAGCAGAACACGGCCGTCTTGGCTAGTAGCCACTGATAGCCTTACCCTCCATGACTTTCTCTACTCTAGTCCTCCCCACCGAGGTACATCTGGCAACTTTACTGCACAGTTTTCGGCGGAAGCGGAAGACGCACCTCTTTCCCTGGCCTTTGACACCTGAGACATGTCCTTTAGGACCCACCCTATCGGGGGATTTTTAAATTGTTTTTAATGTGGTATTTTAAAATTGTTGTAACCTGCCCTGGGGCATTTAGGGGAAGGGCAGGTAATAAATGAGGATGATGATCCTGTTATGAGTCACCCTCTGAGTGTGGGATCCCTCCTGTAAGTACGGGGACAAGAGAAGGTTGGGCGACATTGACCTGAAGTTCAACGGGGTGAGTCTACCCCTAAAGGACCAGGTCCGCAGCCTCGGGGTTGTGCTTGATTCCAGGCTGTCCATGGAGGCTCAGATTTCGGCAGTGAGCCGGGCAGCTTGGTATCAATTACACCTTATACGTAGGCTGCAACCCTACCTCCCTGTTCAACAGCTCCCACTAGTGGTACACGCCCTGGTCACCTCTCGTTTGGACTACTGTAATGCGCTCTACGTGGGGTTACCCTTGAAAACGGTCCGGAAATTACAACTGATACAAAATGCGGCGGCTCGACTACTTACGAATAGTTGCCGCCGAGATCACATCACACCAGTGTTGTTCAACCTACACTGGCTACCAGTTGTTTTCCGAGCCCAATTCAAGGTGTTGGTATTGACCTTTAAATCCCTACACGGTTTCGGCCCAGTTTATCTCACGGAGCGCCTTCAACGCCACCAATTATGCCGCCCGACAAGATCGGCCACACAGGGCCTTCTCTCAATCCCGCCAACAAAAACAGCCAGATTGGCGGGTACTAGAGAGAGGGCTTTCTCAGTGGCGGCCCCCACTCTTTGGAACTCCCTCCCACAAGATCTCCGGCACGCCTCTTCCCTAAATGTGTTTCGGAAAGCCTTAAAGACCTGGCTCTTTCAGCAGGCCTTCGGGGTATCCGGGGAGGGTTAATTGCTATGATTGAAATGCCTCCTGCCCAGTTTTAATATTGTTGCTGCAGATGTATTGTTTTTATATTGTATTATTATATTTTATCAATTGTATTCTAACAAATTTGTAAGTCGCCTAGAGTGGCCATCGGCCAGATAGGCGACGAAGAAATTAAATTTATTATTATTATTATTATTATTATGTCATACTGAGAGGCACGTTGCATAATAGTTTCTCATGTACAAGTGCTTCTTGCTCTCTGTTCTCATGACAACCCTTTTTATACTTGCCTCTTACTCCCAATTTATAGATAATCAAACAGGACATTTTGGACCAGTGGAAGCGTCTCGTTTTGAGGGACAATGTGGCATTTCTGCACAGCTTTTCCCCATTCTCACTGTAGGGAATGTTTGATCCTAATGTTGCTCTGTCTCTCTGCCTGCCTTGGCTGCCGCTGGGCATGGAGGGCGACATACGCAAACATTGGGAGATGGAAGGGGAGGTCATGGCTGCTATTGTCAACCACACATCTCTCTCTCAGAAGGTCTCTCTCAGGTCTTATGCTGCAGTTGTGTGCCTGCTTACCAGGACGTAAAGTCCTATTGCGGTTACTGGAATTTACTTCTGAGTAGACAATGACATGTTTATGATTCGGCTATACATAACTCTGCACCTTCTTACATGTGCCTTTTTTGTAGGGGTTTCTGTCGGACTTGCTTGAAAAAGCCAACCGGCCTTATGATGAACCAAAGCTGCAGGAATATACACAAACCATAGTAAGTGCAAGCAGTCCCAGAGGGTGGGCGGGACGCAGTCTCCCATGCATGGTGATGGACGGGGGTTGCTCTATCCACTGTAGGCTGCATTCTCCAAAGTCTCCTGCCGCAACTAATTAGTTAGGCTTCAAATGCCTTCTCTGGCTACAGTCTTTTACGTCAGCCAGTATGCTGACGACACGCAGCTCTATTTCTCCTTTTCATCTTCTGCAGGTGAGGCAGTGGATGTGCTGAATCAGTGCTTGGTTGTGATAATAGACTGGATGAGAGCCAGTAAACTAAAGCTTAATCCAGACAAGACTGAGGTGCTGTTGGTGGTGGCTGGCTAATGTTGATGTGTGTGCGTTGTTGCGTGAAACAGCATACATTACGTTGGAGTTAAGTTGAGCAAGAAACTTCTTCAGAGCATTAGAGCATGTTAAGAGTCTTTATTAAGACATTACGGCCAAAGGCTTAAGAGTAAATACATGTAGAGTTTCTTCAGTCACCCCCCTTCTGGTGCCTCTCTCTTCAAAGGTAAACACAAAAGACAACCTCTCAGTTCAGAGGCAATACACAGAAGACCAGCCTCACAGTTCAGAGGCAATATTCAGAAGACACAACTTACAGACTCTGTTAGAACTTTCCCAGTTGCTATCTCACATTACGATGACAACCGCTGGCCTTGGATGTCTGCTCACTCTCAGGCCAAGAGATAACAGTTACTTCTCCAAACTTGCAGGCTTTATGGAAAACAACTAGAGACAGTAATGCCCATGGGTCATAGCCCAACAGCTAAGTGGTGCGTGTCCTGCTTTAGACGGGGTCACACTCCCTCCAAAGGAGTGGGTTGATAGTTTGGGGGTTCTCCTGGATCCACAGCTGTCACCTGAGGCACAGCTGGCCTCAGTGGCACAGAGTGCCTTCCATCAGTTTAGGGTGGTAGCCCAACTGTGACCCTCTCTGGACAGGGATAACCCGACAACAGTCATCTATGCTCAAGGTTTGGATTATTGCAATGCGCTTCATGTGGGGCTACCTTTGAAAACAGTTTGGAAGCTTCAGTTAGTGCAGAATGTGGCTGCCCAACTGTTGACAGGTTCAAAGCAAACAGATCATATAACAAAAGTCTGTTTTGGTTACATTGGCTGCCTGTACACTTCTGGGTCCAATTCAAAGTGCTGGCTTTGACCTATAAGGCTCTTTACGGCTCGGGACCCCAATATTTTCTGGAATACCCCTCCCAATATGAACCCACCTTGACCCTTAGATCTTCTTTTGAGGCCATTCTGCAGGTCCCCCTCTGACGGAGGCTCGGAGGGTAGTGACAAGGGAGAGGGCCTTTTCAGGTGGCTCCCCAGTGAGGTCTGCCTGGTGCCTTCATTGTCATCTTTTTGGCACCAGGTAAAGACTTACCTTTTCCCCAGGCTTTTGATAGACTGAGATGATGTTGTTTGTTACTGGTATGCTGTGGGGGTAGATGTGTTATTGTTTTGGCTTGTCATGTTTTTGTTTTTAACAGTGTTATAAGTTGCTTGGAGACTAACAAATCTAATTATAACAATAATAATAACTAGACAATTGCAGTCTTTGTGGTTTTGATGGAACTGGCTGGTTTTCTGGCACACACTTGCTGTGTCCTTCCGATGCCTTTTCAGCCTGTCAATTAGTTTTCTCTTTTCAAAGACACCAGAAGTTTCTCCAGCTCTCTCTGTCTTCTAGGGGAAGCAACAACAACAACAACAAATTTATTACGGTCATAGACCAGAAAAACAATGTTACATCTGTACAAACATGAGTTGTTGTTAGAAATCGACTTAAGATCCAAAAATTCTAGGGGAAGCTAACCACCATTTGGAGACAAGGAAGCAACATCTGCAGAAATATTGGGGGGGGGGAGGTCTGTGAATTGCCACTACAGGTCATTGGCCATCCACCATTCCATTTAGCATTCCAAGTACTTAGAATTCCTTGCCCCTCCTACAGAGACACCCTTGGGAACCAAAGAGGCTTCTCTGGGGCTGCTGTGCAACCTCTCTTGATTTCAGCAGAGTTAGCAAAGGGGAAGGCCGCGCAATGGGAATGTCTTGCAAGTCAGCCGCTAAGAGACCGTTGCTTTGTGACCCCACAGCTGCGAATGTTTGACTTGAATGGGGATGGGAAGCTCTGCCTGTCGGAGATGTCACGGTAAGATTGTCTCTTTGCAGCATTTAGAAACCCCCAAAGCTAAATGTAGTTCTTAGGGTGTTACTTCTCTGGCAGGAAAACTCTGGTCTCCTGTCAGAATTTGCTGTCCCTGTCCCTTCTAAGGAATGTCCTCATTCCCCCTGGCCTCCCCAGGTAGAAATAAGACATAAGTGAAGAAACCTGTCTCTGAATGCCATCCTATGCACACTTTCCAATGAGAATAGTGGGCTTTGTTTCCGAGTAATCCCCAACCTGGTGCCCACTTCCAACTGTTTTGGACTACAACTCCCATCCGCCCCAGCCAGCCCAGCTGGCTTTCCAAAACATCTGGAGGACACCAAGTTGGGGAAGGGTCAGACTTTTAGACCATACTCAGAGAGTTTCTTCAGTTTAATTAACCCATAATGTACTTTAGCTCCAGGTATTTTCTGGCTGAAAAAACAGTTAAAAGTGAGGAGACGCCTTCCAGCATCTCCCTCTAAAATGGGCCTTTGAACTGCATCCATTCTGTCATTTTCCAGATATCTCAACCATTGCTGTATTTATATTTGCAAAGTTAGCGTACATTTTTAATAAACGTCATGAATGCTGGCTGTATTTATTTATTTGAAGCATTTGTACCCAACTCTTCAGCCGAAAAGGGTCTGAAAACAGATTAATTAAAACAGGGGCTGCCCAGCAGCTTGTAGTCTAAAAGACACAACACACATGGAAAACATGAAGAGCAGAGAAGAAATTAAAGAACTCAGACACCAGTTGCATTATTTTATGTTCAAATTGAATAGAAATATTTTAGGGAGAGGAGGAACCAAAAGGAGCTCAGCAGAGCCCGGCATCTCATCTCTTCCTCTGCTGCAGTCGGGTGACAGTGAATGTGGCCACAGAGCTAATGTCGGCCCGAAATCAAAGAACAGAACATGCAGATTTGTAAAAGAAAAAGAAAAAAAAGAATTAGTCTTGATGTTGGCAACTTATCCCCACATCAGGCAAATTCAGCCAATGCACAAAGTAAAGCAGACTACAGGTCCCTCTAACCCCCTAATTTTTATTGTTTTAACATCAACCAAAAACCCAATGGAAAACACCATCCCACACACACTACAGGATTTCCAAAGACATTACATACTGTTATCAGTTGCTACAAGAGACACAAACAGAATTCATTATCCATAACCCCTCATGCTTTTTCCTGGGCGCACAATAAGCCAGCATCCCCCTGACACTCAGTAGCCATGGCCTGCCTGATGCCCCAGAGCAGGGCTGGGGAGCCTTTGGCCCTGCAGATGTTCCCACAGCCCCAGCCAGCATGCCCAATGGTTAGGGACTGTGGGAGTTGTAAGGGCCCTGCCCCAGAGAAACTGTTGTTTAGCCTCTGTCTAGTAACCCCCTCCCACCGCCGATTTTATCCACATCTTCAGCAGGAGTTTCTTGCCACTTGTTTCTGTGAGGTGACCATGTTTCAAAAAGAACAGGTCTTCTGAAGCAAGGTCTCCATTCAACAGGTACAGTTTTTCTGTCCTTACCACACTGAAGGGAAAGCTACACCTGTAGAATTTGTCTTCCTCTGTGCTTTTAAGGAATTGGGAGCTCTCTTCAAGTGTTTCTACAAAAGCCAGAGAAAAAACCACCTTTCCTGGATTCAGTGGTGGTGGTGATCAAGTCATGGTTTACCTTTCCTTGACTGACACTATCCCATTCACATTACAGACTATTACCCGTGCAAGAGAACTTCCTCCTTAAATTTCAGGTAAAAAAACATAGTAAGTGATGGTGGGCTTGTTTTTCTCCAGCTTATCTGACACCAGTTTCTGGAAACCGCAGGAGAGGGGAGTGCTCTTGTGCTCAGGCCTGCTTGTGGTCTTTCTGGTTGGCCACTGTGAGAACAGGTGATGCTGGACTAGATGGGCCACTGGCCTGATCCACCTGCAGGGCTCTTCTGATGTTCTTACATAATCCACTTCTCCTTCTCATTTGTCCAGGAAGTGAAGCTCAATTCAGAGGAATTCAATGCTATATTTGCATTTTATGACAAGGTACGAGATCCAGGATAAAGAATGGAAAGAGAAGCCCAAGAGCATTTAACCTGTCGAGAGGGTCCTCTTGTGCGTTGGTGTTCAGATTTGAGAGGCCTCGCCAGGTGTACGGAAACTCAAAGCTTTCAAAGAATGCTGTTGTGTTGATCAGGGAGAATCGCAAGGAGGCCCCTCCAGCCCCAGCCTTGCTCACTCCGAGCTAAGACCAGTCAGATGTACCGATGGTGATGTCTGTTGCTCATGAGCCAGTACAAGAGTGGTCTGGGAAAGCAGCAGAGTGGAGAGCTGTGGAATCACCCTCCTTCCTAAAGTTCACGTCCTCTCCCTCCAGTCCCTGCAGGGAGAATTAAGGGACATGTGTGAGCCCACCCTCTCCTGTTCATCCATATGTTATTAAAACGTTTAAACCCCAGCAAAGTGTTTAAGCAATACTTGCCATGTGGGGATGGGAAGGAACAAGCTGAAGCTGAACCCCGATAAGACCGAGGTGCTACTTGTGGGGGACAAAAGAAGGTTGGGAGATGTTGACCTGAAGTTCAATGGGGTGAGTTTACCCCTGAAGGACCAGGTCCGCAGCCTTGGGGTTGTACTTGACTCCAGGCTGTCCATGGAGGCTCAGATTTCGGCAGTGAGCCGGGCAGCCTGGTATCAACTACACCTCATACGAAGGCTGCAACCCTACCTTCCTGCTCATCAGCTCCCACTGGTAGTACACGCCCTGGTCACCTCTCGTTTGGACTACTGTAATGCGCTCTACGTGGGGTTACCCTTGAAAACAGTCCGGAAATTACAACTTATACAAAATGCGGCGGCTCGACTACTTACGAATAGTCGCCGCCGGGATCACATCACACCAGTGTTGTTCAATCTACAGTGGCTTCCAGTTGTTTTCCGGGCCCAATTCAAGGTGTTGGTATTAACCTTTAAATCCCTATACGGTCTCGGCCCAGTTTATCTTATGGAGCACCTTCAACGCCACCAATTATGCCACCCGACAAGATCAGCCACTCAAGGCCTTCTCTCAATCCCGCCGACAAAAACAGCTAGATTGGCGGGTACAAGAGAGAGGGCATTCTCAGTGGCGGCCCCCACTCTCTGGAACTCCCTCCCACAAGATCTCCGGCACGCCTCTTCCCTAAATGTATTCCGTAAAGCCTTAAAGACCTGGCTCTTTCAACAGGCCTTTGGGATCTCCGGGGAGGGTTAATTACTGTGACTGAAATGCCTCCTACCCTGTTTTAATATTGTTGCTGCTGTATTATTCTCATACTGTTTTTTATTGTATTATTGTATTTTATCTCATTGTGTTTTAACTGTTTTGTACGTCGCCTAGAGTGGCCTTTGGCCAGATAGGCGACACAGAAATTAAATTTATTATTTTATTATTATTATTATTGCCATGTGGCAGTGACTCCCTATCAGCAGGATGCACCAGACACAAAGTGTAATGTGGTCAGTGTCCCAGGCACTGGCTGCAAAAGGCATCACAGAAGCTACAGGCAGCAGATGTGGCAAAACTGGTGCACATCTGGTTCTGATGCCACAGATGGCGGTGCCATTGGTAACACATAACCCAGGAGGATCAGCAGAGTTTGCCATTCTGGGCACAATTCAAGGATGCTGTTTTTGACCTTTAAAGTCTCACACAGCCTGGGACTTAAGGGAGCACCCATCCAGTGTGGCGTAGTGGTTAAGGTGTTGGACTACGACCTGGGAGACCAGGTTCGAATCCCCACACAGCCATGAAGCTCCCTGGGTGACCTTGGGCCAGTCACTGCCTCTCAGCCTCATGAAAACCCTATTCATAGGGTCGCCATAAGTCGGAATCGACTTGAAGGCAGTACATTTACATTTTACATCCCAAGGTGAGCCCACAGGCCTCCTCATCTCCTGGGCCTTCACCACAATGTGGCACCTTCTGGTCCAAAGGAGCCTGAGCTTTGTCTGTTCTTCTTGGGGGCAGTAAGGCTAGAGACATACTCATTGTTCTGCCAGTTCCAGTGCATCTCTACCTCTCTCTTTGTCAAACCTCCCCTTTTCTACTATAAGGCCTGATGGGAGCAGCTTGAGTGCACTGCCGTTGTTGTTTTAAATCAACTTCAAAGAGATTTCGCAACTGATTGGCAGATCAACCCATTCCCCCTCCAGGTGCAGCCAATGGAAACGCTTTGCTCTGGTGACTAGTGTATTTATACCTTTAGTAGGCAAGTGAAAACTTTAGGAAGGCTTTCAGCTGATCTTTTTACAGTTTGCCAAGTTGTTTGATTTACTCTAATAAAGTTTGATTTGGTGATGTTTACATGTGCATAGTTGCTAACAAGAAAACAGCTATAAAGATACATATTGGCAGATGATTTTCAGGCATCTGAGACTGAGTGCCTGTGGGTCACAGACGAAGGAAGACAAGACATGTCGAGGGGAAATAGTGTGCCTTGATGTTTTGAGTTGAAAGAATTTCCTAATCTCTATTATCTTCTGCCATTAATATCCAGGATGGAAGTGGCTTCATTGATGAGAATGAATTGGATGGTCTTCTGAAAGATCTCTATGAGAAACACAAGAAAGTGAGTTCATAAGGTTATGTGGGTGGGTGTGCAAGAGAGCTTGCTACAGTTACTAGCCCAGAAGATGGGTGCCTTGGCTCTTGTCCCTGTGCACCTTCTCCAGCCACAGGGTCTTCAGTCATGGCCCTTTCCCAGCTCACACCTGTGATAAAGATATTTGCCTCAGGTCACTTATTTAAAGATCTGGACACACAGGTTGTGGGGCAGGTATCCCCATCCCAACATGATGTAAACTGTAGATATCAGAGCACTTAATGGGGAGATTATAGTATGATGCACAAACTCCTACTGAGAAAGCCGATTTGCAAATCCATCCAAACAAATGGTGTCTGCAAGATCAGGCATCTTCCAGGTTGCACCCTGCCCTTGCTAGCTATTGGAAGCTTAATTAGAAGTGGGTCCTCAGGGGAAAAACCTCCTGTTTTAAAATTTGCATTTGAAAATTGCATATGGAAATTTTCTCATTCCCAAAATCAGAATATGGAATTTTTAATTTTAAGATTTGATGCTTCAAATCTTGGTTTTCAGCTTTTAATAAACATTTTTGTAGCAAGTATCTAGCTTTGTACGTGACAGAATGATCATCATTGAATTTCAGGACCATGAGGGTGTGTGTGTGTGTAACTAAAAGAAAAGCATTAATTAAGAAGTCATTAAAACATTCATTCACGTTGCTGCTGAGATGAAATCCGATAATTAAATTGCAAAATCCTGGGCAAAAGAGTCTTCAGTTGCCATCTAAAGACTAGCAATGAATGCAATGTTTGTACTGTGTGGGACAGACCATTCCAAAGTTGGGGTCCCATCACAGAGAAAGGCCTTCTACGTGTTCCTTCTCCCTAAATACCAGTTGGGACCATAAGCAGAGACCCCCCATTTTTTACATTAAAATATTAAATTTCTGGCAGACATTAGACAAGCTAAAAAATCCACTTCTGTGCTGTGCTAAGATTTTTATCCTGAGGCAGAGAAGTGCATGAATTATCTGGGATGCAATTTGCCAGGCATCCCTGTTCTCTAAAGATGAACAAAAGCTATGCTCTCAATTTTGCACCCTTCTCCGGCATCATGTCACATGTGTGTGAAATTTCATTCCTGTGCAATGTGCTCCCTCTCCCTCCCTTTGCCAGGAAATGAGCATTCACCAGCTCACCAGCTACAGGAAGAGCATCATGAACCTGTCTGATGGGGGAAAGCTTTACTGCAAGGAGCTGGAAATCGTACTTTGCAGTGAGCCCCTGCTGTGAAGGAGGAGGGAAGTAGGAGCTGCTCCCTTCACTATTCTCCACCTGCTCTGCTCTGGCCTGCCCTGCCACAACTGACCACAAAGGCCACAAAGATAAGAAAAAAAGACCACAAGGAGCAATGAAAGGACGACTGTCTGACCTGTATCTGGGTGACCCACTCAACCCTGCAAGGCTTGGCTTGCTGATCTGCTTGTGACTTTGGCACAAGACCTCCTCAATATAGCAGGGGGCTCTAATCAGGACAATCAATTTCCTCTTCTTGCTTGTTTCTCTTTCTTACTTACCATAGTTTGTTCCTGTAAATCCCCAGATCTGAAGTGAATTTTATTTTTGCTCTTAATTTTAATATTTTGCCTCTTTTTTTACTTTAAATCTTCTTGTTTACCAAAGAGGAGTTTACAAATAAAACTGATGTTCTGCTACAGGATTTTGTGGTTGCATCTGTTAGTTCCCTAAATATTTCAAGGCTTTATACACCTAATATGCCCAGATGCTGGAAATTAGAAAGTGCAGCAGAATTGTTGGCATTTCACTGTAGGCGTTGGGTGAAGAAAGGCAATCTTCTGGGCAGAAAGACTGAGTGACTCTGTGCAGTAATCAAGTTGTGGCTTGGTGCATCCTGGCTGGGTACACATGGCAGTTTAAAGCAGGAGAGGAGGAAGCCTTGTCTAGGCCAGATCTGGCAGGGGCTGATGGGTCCAAAATATCTGGAAGGCACCATGCTTGGAAATTCTGCTCTACCAGCATCCTTGGGCAGGACTGGACTAATAGAATCCAAATTCTGATCTCAGAAATTCTGCAGTTAAACTAAAGATGAGTTGAAGTGCTGATTTTAAGCAGCATGTATCTTTAACTCCACATATGAATCTTGAGATTTTTCAGAATTGTGAGTCATTATCAACACTTGGAAAGAAGCAAAGATGACAGATGTGGGTAAAGATCAGTAGAGTGCATGGTTGTGCCTCCCCCCCCAACAAAGCCCCCTGTACAGATTGAGCATGAACAGTAAAGTCTTGTGTAGACACTCCCTGCACATATTCAAGTAGCTCCCATTTATTTCATTATTGAATTGAATTAAAACAGAGCGATAAGTAATAAGGGCAGCCTAAGGTCACCCTGAGCTAGGAGCCAAATCCTGAAAGAACCTATATCTTAGGAGACAGATCCTAGGAGAAGGAAGCCTATAGAAAGCTAGTTTTCAACACCACCTTAGCAGAAACGCTTCAGGGTACACTGTAAACAAGGCTAAATTCCAGTTGGAGAGAAGGGGAAAAAGGAAACTCCACCAATACATACAGGGAGAGAGTCAGCTCAGTCCTTGCTAAAAAGGGCAGCTTTAGCCTTCCTTAAACACAACCACAAGCTTTGTTTCCCTAGGTTAAAGAAAGGTCAGGCTGTTCTAGGTGGGAAAACAACAAACAAAAAAGACTCGCCTGGAAGTTGCAGCCCCTTGCTCAGATTAAAAGCAGCCAAAAGTTAGTCTAGTTTGTCCAGGCCAGAGTGCAAGGCACCATTTAAAACTACAGGGGAACTTGCACTGATAAAAGTGGTTATTGTCAGCAAATAAAATAAAAATAGAGTAAAAGCTAGTTAACCTTTCTTAGTACCACTAGTCAAAGTCCTTAAACAGCCCCACCCCTCACTAAGGAAGGAAGCCTGCCTTCCAAGGAAGGAAGCCTGGGATGATCCTAAAGAGTTAAGCCCCAGCTGATAGTTGAGCCATCAGCTTCAATTAACCCATCATTGGCTGGCAGCAGTTGCTGGGAGGGACCAGCCACACATATAAATTCAGAGCACCCTAGCAAGGGAGCCTGCTCCACGAGCTAGAGGGAGCCCCAGCTGACGAAGCGTCAAGGCGAGTTAAGCAGCAGAGCGAGGAGGCCAGGGCCCCCCACTCTGCCCGTCTGTTCCCTGACCTCAACTAACCCGCAGTTTCCAACCCATTGACGTAATAAACCTTAAACAAAACTATGCAGGTAAGAAGCCAGCAGGGGTGTGGGGGCTTTCCAGTGTTTTGCACTGCCTGCAGCATGTACGACATCTGCCTGTTGGACAGAAGTCGTGGGTGTGCTCTCGGTGCAATGAGCTCCTGGCTCTCCGGGAACTACTTCAATTCCTTGAGGCCAAGGTGGCTGACCTGGAAAAGCTGAGAGAGGCAGAGAGGTGTGTGGAGGAGGCCTTCAGGGATGTTATAGCTGTGTCCCACTCCAAGGATGATAGCTCTTCTGCCATCATGGAGAACGATGGTCTCAGGGAAGGAGAGCATCCAGCTGAGGAAGAGGGAAACCACCCCTTAGAAGGGACCCATTCCTTGGGGGATGAGCAGCTATCCTCTCGTGCCGAGGATATATCTCCAGGGGGTGGAGGGATCCTTGTAGTGGGTGATTCGATCATTAGGAACATAGACAGTGGGGTGTGTGATGGGCGTGCAGACCGCAAGCTGTTTTGCCTGCCTGGTGCGAAGGTTGCGGATATCGCCCGTCATTTAGATAGTTTGGTAGACAGTGCTGGGGAGGAGTCAGTGGTCGTGGTGCACGTTGGCACCAACGACATGGGGAAATGCAGCCGTGAGGTCCTGGAAGCAAAATGTAGGTTGCTAGGTAGGATGCTGAAAGCCAGGACCTCCAAGGTGGCTTTCTCTGAAATGCTACCGGTTCCACGTGCAGGACCAGCCAGACAGGCCCAGCTTTGCAGTCTCAATGCGTGGATGAGACGATGGTGTCGGGTGGAAGGGTTCGGATTTGTTAGGCACTGGGGAACATTTTGGGACAAGCCGGGCCTGTACAAAAGGGACGGGCTCCACTTGAACCAGAATGGAACCAGACTGCTGGCACTTAAAATTAAAAAGGTGGCAGAGCAGCTTTTAAACTGACTGAGGGGGGAAACCCGACAGGAGCCGAGGAAGGTCCGGTTCGGAATTAACCTCCCCCCTGGGATAAAGACCAAAGAAATGATGAAATTTTAAAAGGGGTAGGCCTAGAAGCGGCATTGTGAGAGCAGGGGCACAGGATATCAATTATGAAGAGCAAAATTACCACAGGCCAAACCACAAGTGCCAAAGACACTTGAAGAGAGACACTGCTTACAAGTACCTGTACGCTAATGCTAGGAGCCTCCGAACCAAGATGGGAGAACTGGAGTGCTTGGTCTTAGAGAAGAGCATTGATATAGTGAGCATAACCGAGACCTGGTGGAATGGAGAAAACCAGTGGGATACCGTTATCCCTGGATATAAACTATATCGGAAGGACAGGGAAGGACGTATTCGTGGCGGTGTCTCTCTATACATGAAAGAAGGGATTGAATCCAGCAAGCTTGAAACCCCAAAAGAGGCAGACTCCTCCACAGAATCGTTGTGGGTGGTGATACCATGCCCCAGGAGGGATTTAATACTGGGAATGATCTATCGTCCCCCTGATCAAAATGCTCAGGGAGACCTGGAGATGAGATATGAAATTGAGGAAGCATCCAAACTAGTAAACATGGTAGTAATGGGTGACTTCAACTACCCAGACATAGACTGGCCGCATATGTGTTCCAGTCATGACAAAGAAGCAACATTTCTAGATATTCTAAATGACTATTCCCTAGGTCATGGAACCGACCAGAGGGACGGCAACCTTGGACTTAATCCTCAGTGGGGACCAGGACCTGGTGCGAGATGTAAGTGTTGTTGAACCGATTGGGAGCAGTGACCATAGTGCTATTAAATTAAACATACATGTAAATGGCCAATTGCCTAGAAAATCCAACACAGTCAGATTTGACTTCAAAAGAGGAAACTTCACAAAAATGAGGGGAGTGGTAAAAAGAAAGCTGAAAAACAAAGTCCAGAGGGTCACATCACTCGAAAATGCTTGGAAGTTGTTTAAAAACACTATATTAGAAGCTCAACTGGTGTGCATACCGCAGATCAGAAAAGGTACCGCCAGGGCCAAGAAGTTGCCAGCATGGTTAACGAGCAAAGTCAAGGAAGCTCTTAGAGGCAAAAAGTCTTCCTTCAGAAAATGGAAGTCTTGTCCAAATGAAGAAAATAAAAAAGAACACAAACTCTGGCAAAAAAAATGCAAGAAGACAAGGGATGCTAAAAAAGAATTTGAGGAGCACATTGCTAAGAACATAAAAACCAACAACAAAAAATTCTATAAATACATTCAAAGCAAGAGACCATCTAGGGAGGCGATTGGACCCTTGGATGATAAGGGAGTCAAAGGTGTACTAAAGAACGATAAGGAGATTGCAGAGAAGCTAAATGAATTCTTTGCATCTGTCTTCACAGTGGAAGATATAGGGCAGATCCCTGAACCTGAACTAACGTTTGCAGGAAGGGATTCTGAGGAACTGAGACAAATAGTGGTAACGAGAGAGGAAGTTCTAGGCTTAATGGACAATATAAAAACTGACAAATCACCAGGCCCGGATGGCATCCACCCGAGAGTTCTCAAAGAACTGAAATGTGAAATTGCTGATCTGCTAACTAAAATATGTAACTTGTCCCTCGGGTCCTTCTCCGTGCCTGAGGACTGGAAAGTGGCAAATGTAACGCCAATCTTCAAAAAGGGATCCAGAGGGGATCCCGGAAATTACAGGCCAGTTAGCTTAACTTCTGTCCCTGGAAAACTGGTAGAAAGTATTATTAAAGCTAGATTAACTAAGCACATAGAAGAACAAGTCTTGCTGAAGCAGAGCCAGCATGGCTTCTGCAAGGGAAAGTCCTGTCTCAGTAACCTACTAGAATTCTTTGAGAGTGTCAACAAGCATATAGATAGAGGTGATCCAGTGGACATAGTGTACTTAGACTTTCAAAAAGCGTTTGACAAGATACCTCACCAAAGACTTCTGAGGAAGCTTAGCAGTCATTGAATAAGAGGAGAGGTCCTCTTGTGGATAAAGAATTGGTTAAGAAGCAGAAAGCAGAGAGTAGGAATCAACGGACAGTTCTCCCAATGGAGGGCTGTAGAAAGTGGAGTCCCTCAGGGATCGGTATTGGGACCTGTAGTTTTCAACTTGTTCATTAATGACCTAGAATTAGGAGTGAGCAGTGAAGTGGCCAAGTTTGCTGACGACACGAAATTGTTCAGGGTTGTTAAAACAAAAAGGGATTGCGAAGAGCTCCAAAAAGACCTCTCCAAACTGAGTGAATGGGCGGAAAAATGGCAAATGCAATTCAATATAAACAAGTGTAAAATTATGCATATTGGAGCAAAAAATCTGAATTTCACATATACGCTCATGGGGTCTGAACTGGCGGTGACCGACCAGGAGAGAGACCTCGGGGTTGTAGTGGACAGCAGGATGAAAATGTCGACCCAGTGTGCGGCAGCTGTGGAAAAAGCAAATTCCATGCTAGCAATAATTAGGAAAGGTATTGAAAATAAAACAGCCGATATCATAATGCCATTGTATAAATCTATGGTGCAGCCGCATTTGGAATACTGTGTACAGTTCTGGTTGCCTCATCTCAAAAAGGATATTATGGAGTTGGAAAAGGTTCAGAAGAGGGCAACCAGAATGATCAAGGGGATGGAGCGACTCCCTTACGAGGAAAGGTTGCAGCATTTGGGGCTTTTTAGTTTAGGAAAAAGGCGGGTCAGAGGAGACATGATAGAAGTGTATAAAATTATGCATGGCATTGAGAAAGTGGATAGAGAAAAGTTCTTCTCCCTCTCTCATAATACTAGAACTCGTGGACATTCGGTACTGGATCCTTGCCCCTCTTGGCTAATAAAAATCAGCAGGGATGGAACAGTTGGCTGGGCCAAGGAAGTGATAAATGCCTCTTTACGAGAGGGAGTGGTCCCTGGCTGTCTGAAAGAGGCAGTGGTGAGACCACTTCTGAAAAAACTTACTTGGACCCAGAAAATGTCAACAGCTACAGACCAGTAGTGAATGTTCCATTCCTGGGCAAGATCTTGGAACGAGTGGTTGCTGGCCAGCTCCAGGCGCTATTGGATGAAACCGATTATCTAGATCCATCTCAATCGGGTTTTAGGCCTGGTTTTGGCACTGAGACAGCCTTGGTCGCCCTCTATGATGACCTATCTCGGGAGAGAGACAGAGGGAGTGTAACTCTGTTGATCCTCGATCTCTCAGCGGCTTTTGATACCATTGACCATGGTATCCTTCTGGAGAGGCTCGCGGAGTTGGGAGTTGGAGGTACTGCTTGGCAGTGGTTCCGCTCCTACTTGGCGGGCCGTCTCCAGAAGGTAGTGCTTGGGGAACATTGCTCGACACCATGGGCTCTCCAATGTGGGGTCCCGCAGGGGTCAGTTTTGTCTCCCATGCTTTTTAATATCTACATGAAGCCGTTGGGTGCAGTCATCAGGAGTTTTAGAGTGCGTTGTCATCAGTATGCTGATGACACGCACCTCTACTTCTCCTTTTCATCTTCTTCAGGTGAGGCTGTCGATGTGCTGAACTGTTGCCTGGCCACAACAATGGACTGGATGAGAGCCAACAAACAGGCTCAATCCTGACAAGACTGAGATGCTGTCGGTGCATGGTTTCTCTGATCGGATGGTGGATACATACCCTATCCTGGATGGGGTTACACTCCCCCTAAAGGAGCGGGTTCGTAGTCTGGGAGTCTTTTTAGACTCTTCCCTCTCACTTGAGGCTCAAGTATTCGGTGGCACGGAATGTGTTCTACCAACTTCGGTTGGTAGCCCAGTGTGATGATCCTGTATTAGTGTAAATATGGTAAGTGCTGTTTGTATAGGAGATACATGGTAAGTGGAGTGAAACAGGAGGGGGAGTGAATGGGCAGTAGAATGCTGGATGATTGGCTGAGTGTTTAAAATGGCTGAGCGTATAAAAGGAAGAGTGACAGTGGAATCTGGGTGGATGTGATGTGATGAAAGTGAGTGGGTTGTTTTGGTGGGTTTTAGAGAGTTGTTTGCCAGGAGAGCGTGGAGAAGGAGGGGGGTGGAGTTCGGATTAGTATTAGATAAAACCATATGCTTATGTGCCTTATGAAGAAATCTTGTTATCTTTGTTATATCTAATAAAAACTATATTTGGTTTACCGAAGGCCTGATCCTTGGCTGGGGTTTCACAGACCAGAAGGGAGGGTAAGGTAATGACCAAGGCTGAAGGGAAACTGTAACAAATGGTGGCAGCGGTGAAGAGAATAACAATACAAGTATTCAGAGTCTCTGGGAATACTAGTATTAGGATGTGACTGGTGGTTGCCTAGCAGGGGGATCTGTTGAGATCTGTGCTAGAGCGGGGAGAGAAACCACAAAAAAGGACAGTCCGGACTGGTGGAGTCCCTTGTGGTGCCTAGTGACAGGCAGTAGCCACGAGCAGGTAGGAACCTGACAGGGAGAGCCAGGGAATGGCGTCACAGGTGGTGGCAGTAGCGGTGGGTTACGAACCAAAGAGAGTCCCAAAGACACATGGTGACAAAGGAGACTACGTCACAGGTGTTGGCTGTAGCGGTGGTACAAATACTAGAGAATCCCTAACAGTGGTGTGGCTAACAGAAATAGCAAAACAAGATTACTTGTGAGAGTGACTGGCAAAGAGTGTGTGGCAAAGAGTGAGTGACCATGGCTGAATATATAAAAATGAAAAGAGAGGAGCTGGTGGAGAAGTGCATAACATTCAATTTACCTCACGAGGGTAAAGGGGTAGATGAATTGAGGGTAGCACTTATAGGATTTGCAACTGCCCAGCAAAAAGAACCTGTCAGGGAAGAGACCACAGAAGGATACTTAAGCAATCCCGCTTATATAGAGTATTTGAGAGAGAAGTTGAGGATGGAAGCTGATGGGAAAGATAAACAGCGAGAGTTGGAAACTGAGAAGTTGAGGATGGAAACTGAGAGATTGAGGATGGAAGCTGAGGAAAAAGATAAACAGAGAGAGTTGGAAGCTGAGAGATTGAGGATGGAAGCTGAGGAAAAAGATAAACAGAGAGAGTTGGAAGCTGAGAGATTGAGGATGGAGGCTGAGGAAAAAGACAAGCAGAGGGAGTTGGAAACTGAGAGATTGAGGATGGAAACTGAGAGAATGAGAGTGGATGCGGAGATACAAGGGGAAAGATTAAAATTGGATAGAGAGAAATTTCACTCTGAGGAGACAAGGAAAGACAGAGATGGAGCAAAAATAAAAATTACTCCAAAGGACTTTGCTGTCTATGAGCCTGGTCAAGATCCTCAAATTTACCTCACAACCTTTGAAAAGGCAGCTTAGTTGTGGGGGCTACCTGAAGATAAATACATGCAGTATTTATCAAACCTGATCAAAGGGGAATTGGCAGAGGTATACCAATATTTCCCCTCAGACAGGCCCGTCACCTATGCTGAGTTTAAGGAGGCAGTCTACCAAAGATTCAGACTGGGGCCTGATTATTTTAGAAAGCTTTTCAGAAACTGCCAGATACAGACAGGGAGGTCTTTCGTGGAGCTGGGGGCAAAACTGATGGACATATTTGGGAAATGGCTGACAAGTGCAAAAGCTCAGTCTGTGGAGGAGGTGAAAAACCTCATGATACTGGATCAATTATACCATCAGTTACCACCAGAAATAAGGCTCCTTGTCAAAGACCGTTCCCCTACATTGGTGCAGGAGGCCGCCAAGATGGCGGATCACTTTGCCTCCAATAGAACTGGCTGGGTGGGGAAAACATCAAGAGATTTTAAAGCCAGACCATATAATGCTGGCAGAAGGGATGTGGTACCACAGCGAGTGAGTCCTCCAATAAAATCTGAAGGGCACAGGACACCCCAGAGTGGATCTGTGTACCCTAAAAGTGAGGAGAAATTATGCTACAAATGTGGTAGACCGGGGCACCTACGTTTTCAATGTGAGGTTGCCAACCCCATTAGTAATCCTGCTCAGACAAGGGCAGTGAAAACAGAGCCCAAGGCTTTAGAAACAGCGAAAAAGGTTCAGTTCTGCCAGATAAACTGGGCAAAAGTAACAGACTTGGATTCGAGTCTAAGAGAGGAAGTGTGTGTTCAAGGGACAAATTATTGGGCATTGCTTGATACTGGTGCCACTCAGACATTACTGAGGCCAGATTTAATAAAATCTGAGGAAATATTACCTCAGGAAACTGTGACTATCCAAGGAGTGAGGGGACAACCAGAAAGCTTGCCTATGGCCCTAGTGAAAATGGAGTGGAGAGGAA